>NC_091814.1:20632500-21832500 GCF_041296235.1 Equus asinus
TTTTTAGCTTGTGTTTTCACTAATTTTGATAAGATGAAAGATTGATGTCTGTAGTTCAGGAGAATAAATTTAATTCAGGAGACAATTAAGAAAGGGACTACCAGGGTCTTTGTTAGAAGGCAACTATGGAGAAAAAAGTTTTGTGGAAATGTTGGATAAAGTAATGCGTGAGAATCTTTTTGTAGAGTCAAAGCAAATGGCCTTTGGCTTTAGAAATTAAAGCACGATCACAAGAGTTTTGACCTTGTTGGTGTGCAGTGGTCTATATGGTCCAAAATATCTGGGTTTGTATGCTGTGCAGTGGCCTCTATATCTTTGTGGCCTGGACAAGTAGTTGAAGGACTTTGCATCTAGTGTCCATTTGAGGTTTTTACTGTGGCAGATTGCTGCTGTTTAGGATGGCTTTGTCTGAGTCAAGTGCCTGTGTTTACATAAATGAGTGACTTAGGGCAGTTTCTGAGGAAACAGATTCAGACGGACCCGTGCCTGTAGAACATTTGTTAGGAAGTGTTCTCAGGAACAACACCTGAAGAAGAGAGAAGGAGGTAGAATTGAGCAGACAGAGAGGTTGAGGTATGATGCAGTTGCAGCAGAGGATTTAATCAAGCTCAGAGAATTCTGGAGCTAGGATGGCCTTTCAGAGATTTCCTAAAACAGGTCATAAGGCTGTAACTGTTTATTCCCACATTTGATGTGTGCTCTCCCCCAGGGAAGACACCTTTCCCTGGACAAAGAAACCGTTTTCCACTGTTGGCAGTTCCTGGAGAAGGACATAAATGTGATCAGTCAGCAGCCAACACCTCCCTAAGCTTAGGGAAAGAGCATATTTGTCCTGAAGGGGGTATATTTTTGACTAGGCACAGCATCTGCTAGAGCAAGAATGTGTTCCTATAGAAGTAGGGATTTACTTTCTGGGCCTGAAATAAGGGCACAAGCCTAATAAATAAAGTTGGTACTGGAAATACAGGCCACAAGGCCAAAGCAAACTTAGGCAATGTGCATGAGATGCTATAACCACTGACCTTCAATTAGACTGCCTCAGTGGGAATGGCTGAGGCAAAGATCCTGTAAAAGGAGTCAGACAGCTCTTAGAAATGGATTATTTTAAAACATTAATCAGTAAACAATTAGTGCCAGTTTATGCCTTGGCTTTCAGTATAGACCAGGTGTGTAGCCTAGATGAGATGACCCAAATTTGGTTTCCATTCTACGTTATTTAGAACTGGCTTCATAGTCAAGAAGGAGACCTGTGAAGAAACTAACCTTGAGTTCATGTCACTTGTACTTACACTCAGGAATCACTTCCCACTATATAGTCTCAATTTGTCTATACCTGTTCTGTTATTACCTAGATTTCTGAGACACAAGTTGAGGCTTCACTCAGGGAAGAATGGTAAGTTTTATTAATAAACAATTAAAAAAGAAATAGAAGGGCTTCTGCTTCTAGAAATTGTAGACAAACGAATTTGGACCAACTCTCTTGTCAAGGACAACTAGAAAAAGCAAGAAAAATATAAAATAAAATCTGCCTCAAGGCATTGAAAAACCAACAGAGATGAATTAATGGGTCAGTATCTGGGAAAAGACAAAAACTCACAGAGGTGAACTTTGTATTTGGGCTGCTTTTTCCCTAGGAGCATCTTCTGATTCAGCGAGAGGAAGCTAAGTAGACTGAGAAGCTAAATAAAGTTTCAACAGACTCATAAATCTTCAAAGATATCACTGGAGCCTGAATTTGGTTTGTGACAATCCTAGGAGTAAGCATGAAGCAGCAAGAGAGTAAGCCTGGCAGAAACTATAACTGAGTTTCAAATTACTTTAATCTCTGAAATTAAGAAAGTAATTTTGTACTGCCAATGTCCCTAAATGATTCTGAAGGCAGGTAACATCATCCTAAGCCCCAAATTATTTTTACATTTTTTAAATATAAATGATCAACACTCAAAAACAAAGACAAAAATACAGCAAAACAGCTACCCAGAAGCATACCGAGAGAAAGTAATATCAAAAAAAAATTTAGAAAGGACTACAGAGGACAGATGCAGAATTACCAGTGTCCTAGATAATTGAGTTGTCAAGTATAGATTTTTAATAAGTAGGCTTAACATGCTCAAGGAGGTAAAAACCAGATTGAGAGTTTTGGCAAAGAAGTGGAAGCAATAAAAAAAGATCAAATGGAAATTCTTTAATAGAAAAATAAAATGATAGCAGTTAAAAAAAATGGAAGGATGTGATAGCAGATAGCACCACACTGAAGAGAGAATTAGTGAGCTGGAAGCTAGATTAGAAGAAGATGTCCAGAGTGAATTTTGGAAGGACAAAAGTTGGAAAATATAGAAAAGATAAAGTATGAAATTGGGGGAATATCATTAAAAGGTCAAACATATGTCTAGCTGGAGTCACAAAATAACAGAAGAATGGAGCAGATAATTGTTGAGATGAAATTATGGCTGAGACCCTCCAAAACAGAAAGTGAGCTTCAAATATTCCAATGAACTGGGGAAAAATGAACAAAGTCAGTCATACCGAGTATGTCATAGTAAACCTACTGAAAACCAAAGACAATGAGAATATCTTAAAAATAGCCAGAGACAAGAGACTCATTTCTTAGAGAGGAATGACAATTATATGAGCATTTGACTTCCAAAAAACCACAATGGGAGCCAGAAATATGTGTAATATTATTTTCAGCATGCTAAGACAGTAAAACTGAAGAAAAACAATTCTATACTCAACAAAAATATCCCTTAAAACTGAAGGTAAATACATTTTTTTTGTAAGAAAAAACTGGAATAATTTGTCACCATACAACAAAATGATGAGGGTATTCTTTGGGGAAAAGGTAAGTTATTACAAAGGGATAGTAAAACTAATTATGATGTTGGAAGTCAGGATAGACGTTGTATTTAGGGATGAGACATGGAGCAGTTCTGGGAGTGGCCTAAGGAGTCTTCGGAGGTGCTAGTGACATTCTACATCTTGATCTGAATTGCATAACACAGGGGTGCTTCTCTGCGATGATTCAATGAACTTTATAATTATGATTATGTACTTTTCTGAATGCTCATTATACTTCAGTAGAAAGTTTAAGTAAAGATAGGAGGTTTTGAAACATTTCTTGCACACAAATTTTTTTGATTGGTGAAAAAATAACTAGATTCTGGTTGCTTTTGAAAATAACTTAATGTGTATTATTACTATTTAATGTATATCAGAACTTCTTAGGAATGACAAACATCTGATGAATGAGAATGAATAAAAGATCAGTAGATTTATCATGTTAAGAGCCAAATGAAGTGAAAACTCCTTAATACTTGAATACATAGTAAGTATTCAAATATCTAACAATTAAATTATGTAACTATGAATGCTGTTGAGACTATCACTATATGCTGTAAGTGAACATATAATATGAGTAATTTAAAACTGAGACAAAACTTGGCAAGACAAAATCAAGCATTCAGAGTACCATCCAAGAAAATGTATTGGTATTCTCTTCATTTAGTAAATACTATAGCCAAGTATGCCTATATAATGTCAGAACATTTGTTCAGAAGACTAACATTAACAACAAATAATATAACATTTTATTTAGGAAATGAAACACAAAGCTAAGCAATTAAGATCTTGGTAGATGTGGTGAATCAAATAATTTTTTTTAAAATATTTTATCTTTTTCCTTTTTCTCCCCAAAGCCCCCCAGTACATAGTTGTATATTCTTCGTTGTGGGTCCTTCTAGTTGTGGTATGTGGGACGCTGCCTCAGCGTGGTTTGATGAGCAGTGCATGTCTGTGCCCAGGATTCGAACCAACGAAACACTGGGCCACCTGCAGCGGAGCGCGCAAACTTAACCACTCGGCCACGGGGCCAGCCCCAAATAATTTTAAATAAAGTAAGAAATGCTAAATATTTTCCAATAAGATTTGATGATATAGCCTGAAATTAAGCCAGATAAAACAATTATTAGATTTGCGTATTTCCAAATAAAAATTTTTGTGTTTTTTGAAGAATTTTCCCAGTACATGAAATGACTGGAAAATGATTATATAAATCATTCATAGACAAGTTGCAAAAGCTGAATACAGAAAAACTGACTTGAATAGTCACACATATCATAACACCACCACGCATGGAAAAATATGTTAACAACATCTGAAAATTCTTGAAAAAATTCTACGACATTCTGTATTCTTTGATCTGTGCACATTCTTTTGAGAGTTTTGGTGGTAAAAGATATGGCACAAGTCTGTCTTTAAATAGTTTTTAAAAATGGCGTACAACAATAGTACACTTTTTCAGTCTCAACAAAACTTTGGAGTGTGTTGAAAACATAAATAAATATAAAATTAAAATCATCCTTGACCATATGATGAAGAATTCAACTAATACAATCATGGGAGTAGGAACTCAATTGGTGATAATCTGCAATACTTCTTTAGAAATTTTGAAGATATTAATAAAATTATGGATTCTAGAAAACAGGCAAATGTATACTTCCGAAATATCCCTTAAACTGGTGTGTTTGGCGCCAGTTTGGCATGATATTTTAGTAAAATTCATACCATAAACAGAATGCCATTAGAATCCCAATTCAATGTACTTAATTCCTTGCAAGCTTCAAAGGATTAAGGGATTCTTCAAAGAAAAATGAAGTGATCATGTCAATAAGAAAATATCATTGCTAAAAAACTGCACATTCTCAATTGTGACTCCAAATCTTATGATATAAAGTCAGTCTTTGCTTTGCATGATAGTGTGGGACTGTAAAAATTGATCATGCAAGCTGAAACCATGCAAAAGAACCTTAACAATCAATGGGAAAAATTATGATCATTTTGTCACTTAAAAAAACTTTTTTTAGATTTTATTCTTCCTTTTTCTCCCCAAATCCCCCTGGGTACATAGTTGTGTATTATTAGTTGTGGGTCCTTCCAGTTGTGGCATGTGGGATGCCACCTCAGCATGGCCTGATGAGTGGTGCCATGTCCGCGCCCAGGATTCGAACTGGCGAAACCCTGGGCCGCGGAAGCAGAGTATGTGAACTTAACCACTTGGCCACAGGCTGGCCCCCAAAATTTTTGTCAAAACGATCAAAGCCCTCTCACTGTCAGTAATAAATAAACAGGAAAATTAAAAAATAATAAAAGTAATATTAATTTAGAGCATTGCTACTTAAATCAATAGAAACATACGGAATTAAAGTGTTTTATTTCTTTGTAAAAATTTATCAACAGTGGTTTGAGCAGTGCTTGCTTTAGTCTCATCATATAAGTTAAAGATATGAAGTATCCTTCCTATGCCTTGGTGAATTTTCATACTTCTTTCTAAGTTTGGGTCAGCTTCCAATATTTTACACTTCAGGTTTTTGATACTGAGGAATATCTCTGAGCGTTCCTTAAATGTGAAGTTTCCTGGCAGCATCACTTCATCTGGGACAACGGCATCCTTTTTGTCACAATCACTTACCTCATTTATGTTAAGTGTGCCTTCACCAAGTTCCTCTAGGTTCATGTCTATAATTTCTGAAACAGTGGGAATATCAACAGTCCCGAGCTCAGCCACTTCTTCTATAGCTGCGTTTACATTCAATTCGAATCTCACTTCCAGCCTTTTTCATCTTTGGTGGCCAATTCTGTCTTTCTATTACTTTCATGTAAAATGTCACATGGATTTATTATTGGAATACAAGGAAACAGAACACGTACACACTTTGCTGCCAGTGGGTGGAATAGAATAACAGTCACCGAGAAACTTTGAAAGAAGTCATATGATTGGTCACTGCTGTCTTTGGTTACTGACTGCACGTTTGTTATTTCCATAGTGATCGATGGACTGAACAGCTAGTAGTAAAGTTTGTACTTTATTCAATTTCTAACATTTGATATACTGTGGCAACTGAAATTTGAGCCGTATTCTTGGAGGATTGGTGTTATTTAAACAAACAATGGTAACTAAAATTTGTGTACATTAAAATTGTGAAAGCAAGAATTGCCCGTGTTAGAAAAAAGAAGATTGCATTGACTATGGACGCCTAGAAATCAGTTTTGCATTAGCTTCTCTCAAGTGACCAGCTTGGAACCACTTTTTTTTAAATGTAAAATACTTAGTATTTAAAAGATGTGACAGAAATGACTATAAATTTCAAATTTTAAAAAGCTGACTAAATACCAGAAAGAGCATATCATTCAGAAAAAATAAAAGGATTTTTAAATTAATTGTCTGTCACTTCTCTGAAATATTTTTCCACTATATGTTTTCCTGCATGTTTTTTGATGGTCTTCTTCTAGGATGATTTTGTAGTATCGTTTTCCCTAGAGAACATCGAAAGATAATTCAGTCTGTCCTCTAGCATAAGTTGATCAAAATTGTTTTTCTTTCCTATTGATTGTTTAGAAAAACTTTTTTGGCTTTACAATTTATTACTACTGTCAAATTAATAAACAGAAACGTCATGAGATTCATGTTGGGAGGTCCAAAAGGGGGAGCTCTTACACCGGAAGTGATAGCAGAGCCCAGGGGAAAGAAGAAAGACTTCCTCTTCTTGATTGGCATGAAGCTCAGGCAATGGAGACTGTGACAATTCAGCCAGTGAAAAGCCACTATGCATCAAACACTCAATTCCTCCAGTGGACTCTTTGTTTACAGTAGTCTTCTGAATTTCCTCTTCTCCTCTATAGAAGAATTTCTATTTTATTGCTGCTGAGGGACTTGCAGATGCCTCACCATTGTTGCAGATCCAGAATTGTAATTCTCAGTTGATTATGAATAAACTCACTTTTGCTGGGGAAATAACTGGCTGCCTATTTGTTTAAAGTCAACACTACTAATGTAAATTATTTATCTTATTGATTTATTTTTTAATTTTATTGAGGTCAATTTGGTTTACGACATTAGGTAAATTTCAGGTGTATGTCATTATAGTTCAGCTTCTGTATGGACTGCAGATATTCACTACCAAAAGTCTAGTTTACATACAACACCATACGTATGAGCCCCTTTATCCCTTTTGGCTTCCCTCCTTCTGCTTCCCCTTTGAGAACCCCCAATGTGTTGTCCAGGTCAATGCATTTGTTTGTTTGTTTATCTTCCACAAATGAGTGAAATCATATGGCATTTGTCTTTCTTCATCTGACTTATTTTGCTTAGCATAGTACCCATAAAGAATATCCAAGTACTTGCAAATGGCACAATTTCATCCTTCTTTTTATGGTTGATTAGTATTCCATTGTATGTGTGTGTATATATATATATATTTCTCACATCTTCTGTATCCATTCATCCATTGATGGGCACTTGGGTTGCTTCCAAGTCATGGCTATTGTTAATAATGCTGCAATAAACATAGGGGTGCATATGTCATTTCAAATTAGTGTTTTCCTGGTTTTTGGATAGATACCCAGAAGTGGAATAGCTGGATCTCACAGTATTGCTATTTTTAATTGTTTGATAAATCTCCATACTATTTTCCACAGTGTCTGCACCAGTTTGTATTCCCACAGTGTATGAGGGTTCCCTTTTCTCCACATTCTCCACTTATTTCATGTCTCCTTAGTTATAGCCATTCTTATGGGTGTGAGGAGATATCACATTTTAGTTGGGATTTGCATTTCTCTAATAATTAGTAATGTGCAACATCTTTTCCTGTGCCTGATGGCCAACTGTATGTCTTCTTTGGAAAAATGTCTGTTTGGATCCTCTGCCCAGTTTTTGAATGGGTTGTTCATTTTTTTATTGTTGAGTTGTAAGAGTTATTTACATATTTGCGAATTTAACCTCTTATTGGATATTTGATTTGCCAATAATTTCTTTTAGCTGGTGAGCTGTATTTTCCTTTGGCATGGAGAAGCTTTTTCCATGATGTAATTCTACTTGTTTATTTTTTCTTTTGTTTCCCTTGCCTGAGGAGACACAATATTCAAAAAGATACTGCTAGGACTGATGTCAAAGAATGTACTGCCTTTGTTTTCTTCTAGGAATTTCATGGTTTCAGGTCTTACATTCAAGTCTTTAGTCCATTTTGAGTTAATTTTTGTGAACGGTGTAAGATAACAGTCTAGATTTATTCTTTTGCATGTAGTTGTCCAGTTTTCCCACACCATTTATTGAAGAGACTTTGCTTTCTCCATTCTATATTCTTGGCTCCTTTGTCAAAAATTAGCTGTCTATAGATGTGTGGTTTCATTTCCGGACTTTCACTTCTGTTCTATTGATCCATGCGTCTGTTTATCTGCCAGTACCACGCTACTTTGATTACTACAGCTTTGCAATATATTTTGAAATCAAGAAATGTGATACCTCTGCCTTTGTTCTTTTTTCTCAGGATTGCTTTGGGTATTCATGGTCTTTTGTTGTTCCATATAAATTTTAGGATTCTTTGTTCTATTTTCAGGTAAAATGTCATTGGGATTATGCTTGGGATTGCATTGAATTTGTAAATTTCTTTTGATATTATGATCATTTTAACTGTTTATTCTTCCAATCCATGAACGTGGACTATCTTTCCATTTCTTTATGTTTTTTATGATTTCTTTCAATCATGTCTTACAGTTTTTAGTGTATGGGCCTTTTACCTTCTTGGTTAAATTTTTTTCTAGATTTTTATTTTGTTGCCCTTGTAAATGGGATTGTATTCTTGATTTCTGTTTCTGCTATTTCATTATTAGTGTATTGAAATGCAACTGATTTTTGTATGTTGATTTTGTACACTGCAACTTTATTGTGTTTGATAATTATTTCTAATAGATTTTTGGTGGGTTCTTTAGGGTTTTTCACACATAGAATTATGTCATTTACAAATAGTGAGAGTTTTACTTCTTCCTTTCCAATTTGGATTCTTTTTATTTCTTTTTTCTTTTTAGTTGCTCTGGCTAAGACTTCCAATCTATGTTGAATAAGAGGGGTGAGAGTGGGCATCCTTGTCTTGTTCCTATTCTTAGCGAGATTTTAGTTTTTCACCACTGAGTACGATGTTGGATATAGGATTGTCAGAAGTGACTTTTTTTTATGTTGAGAAGAGTAAGTATTAAATCCTCTTTGAATGCTTGATAGAATTCACCAGAGAACCCATATGGTCCTGGACTTTTGTTTTTATTCAGTCTCTATTTCTTCTTGATTCAGTTTTAGGAGGTTGTATGATTCTAAGAATTTATCTATTTCTTCTAGGTTATCCAATTTGATGCTATTTAGCTTTTCATAGTTCTCTTGTAATCCTTTGTATTTCTGTGGCATTTGTTGTAATTTCTCCTCTTTAATTTCTGATTTTATTTATTTGAGCCTTGTCTCTTTTTTTTCATAATGAGTCTAGCTGAGGGTTCACCAATTTTATCTTTTCAAAAAACCAGATATTAGTTTGACTGCTCCTTTCTATTGTTGTTAGTTTCTATTTCAGTTATTGCTGCTCTGATTTTTATTATTTCGTTCCCTCTAATACCTTTGGGTTTTCTTTGTTCTTTTTTTAGTTCTTTTATATACAGTGTTAGATAGTTTATTTGAGATTTTTCTTGTTTCTTGAAGTAGGTCTGTATTATGATATACTTCCCTCTTAATATTGTTTTTGCTGCATCCCCTAAGTTTTAATACATTGTGTTTTCATTTTCATTTTTCTCTAGGTATTTTTTGATTTTTCCTTTCATTTCTTCATTGATCAATAGTTGCTCATAAAGTAAATATTTCTAGAGTATTTTTTAGAACAGTTTTCAGGTTTATAACAAAGTTGAGAGGAAGGTATACAGATTTCAAGCGTAGCCCATGACCCCACATATGCATAGCCTCCCGCATTATCAGTATCACTTACCAGAATGCACATTTTTTGCCAAAGATAAACCTACACTAATACATAATCACAAAAAGTCCATAATTTACTTTAGGGTTCACTCTTGGTTTTGTACATTCTATTGTATTGAGTAAAGTCATAGTGACATATATCCATCATTATAATATCATACACAGTATTTTCACTGTCCTAAAAACCCTCTGTGCTATGCCTATTCATTCATCCTCTCCTGGAGCCACTTTTTATTACTAATTTATTGGATTGGGGATTCCAAATTAAGTAGAATATTTTTTCAATGCCAAATTCATGTGAAGGCAAATGTAATTAAGAATTTTCATAAGAATAATTTTAAAAATTTCTACCCAGAGCCTGAGGCAACCATGTGATTCCTTGCTATATCCCTATTCATTTGGACAGATTTTTCTCCTGGTCCAATTTCACTGAAGGTGTGGGAAAAAGTCTCACATCCAACTTGCATCATTTTTTGAGTGGTCTCAAGAATTTATCTCCTCACCCAGGTGACTGCTTGAGCCAAAGCCCTTGGGAACCAACTCTTGACAATGCCCTAGGAAGCCCAAGTGTCAGCTTCCATTTCCCTCTCTAGTTTTCAATGTCTATCTGTTTTATTCTTGAAGATTTCCTTATCATTTTGTGATGTCAGTGTACACATGTAAAAATAATTTTTAAAACTGTAGCTTAGCTAGTATATCTATTTGTTTTTTAGCAGGTTTTTTTATTTTTTAAATTTCCTGGCTTCTACCTAGAAAATAAAGCATCTTGTCTGAACTTCATATATTTATGCACAGAGACCTAAGGGCCAAGGAATAAGGCAATGCTTTTGGTTTCAAAGTTTAGCTGAGGTGGTAAGCAGTGCTTAGAATGAGTGGGTAGGGAGATTAAGTAGGAATGGTGATGAGATAGAGAGGAGGCCCTGGGAACTCAGATCAAGGGTAAGTAGAGAACAACATGGAACCATAGAAAAATAAGAAATGGGGACTGGAAGCAGAGAATGAAAGGACTATGTAGATAACAATCAATGTGAACATACACCACATCAAAGAATATTAAAGTAGAAGCAGAATTAGAGAATATCAAGTTCTTTCAATCCAGTCATTCCACAGTGGGTCACACTGACGTCTAGAGTGTTAATCAATGCATTCCTGTAAGTGGTCCATCTAGGAGTATATCCTCACACTCAGGATGGGACTTTTCGCACTGTTGTAGGTATGAGAGGGAGGAAAACACAGAACAGAGGCAAGGACAGCTAGTAGAAGCCAGAAAAGGGAGAGAATAACTGGAAGAAGTACTAACTGGGAAATGAAAGCCCAGTAAAAGTCAAGTGGTTGTGGGAAGCAGTGTGGTTGCTCAAATAGGGAAGTAAGCAGAGAGTGAGGTTTCAACTGGCAGAGAGGGGGATAATGCAATGTGAAACTGTATGGAGTGAGGACACGACATCAGGGTTCTGAAGAGAGCTCCGTCTTTAATTGGACAAAAATAATCCCAGGAGGTGAACCTCAGGGAGTGCCAGATAAGAGCCCAGTTAAAAGTTAATATGAGGGGTCCCTGGCCTGAGTCCCAATGGGGCAAGCAGAAGGAGCCTAGAGAAGGCTGGTGACAGAGGAAGAGTACTGGGCTCCCCCAGGATACCAAGGACCCTCTGCTCAGGCCAGATTCTAATCATACAATATCCCATACATCTCAGATTATTCCTTTGTTATTGTGTGTGCCTAGATGGCCTATATAACCACTTCCTTCTCTCTCGATTGTCTTTTATATAAATCTCAGATTCTTGAATCTATGTTCATAAGTATTCACCAGGAAAAATAGTCTGTCAGTTTCCCTTCTCATGGAACCCACTCCCTTCTACTTCTCCTATGCTTTTTTTTGGGGATTGAGCTGGATAAGCCTTTGTGCATTATACTGATGTCTTTAGGAGTTTGTCTATTTTTCATGAAAGAAATTTAAATTTTTAATCATGAGCTTGATGTGGTTGGGTTTATATTTTATGTAGCAACTCTGCAGCAGAGTGCTGAATAGACGTGGAGAGGATTTTAACTGTCATGTACAGCTAAGGCATCGTGGCAGTAATCTTGGTCACACCTGATGAAAGCAGTGTTAAATGTCAGTGAGTTTAGAGAGGAAGAGGCAGATTTTACAAATTATGGAGAGAAATGGCATGGTGACCCACGTTTTCTACCATTATCCAACATAGTTGTTCACCCCACAGAAGTTTAGCTCTCAGATTGAAAAACCTGCTGTACTTTCAAAACTTCAAATTCTGGACACCCCAGGGGTTAGGCAGTCAACATGCTTCCCTAGAGAATATTGTTCTGAATAGCCTTGTATCTGGGATTCTAGACACTGAAATGGCAATTGTCACAACGTATTTTAATTCTTGGTTTCAGTATCCTTCTCCTGTAGTTTAAAGCTCCTTGATAAGAGTGAATACATTATCAATCTGTGTATGTCCTACTAAGATGCTTGGTACCAAGTGTGAAATGTGAAACAAAGTGGAGTCACTTGCGTCTAAGGGCTTTAAAATAGAGCCAGGCACTCATGAAATCAATCATACACATCAGGCAACACATGAGCTTTTCTTTTCCTTTTTTTTTTTTAGTGAGGAAGATTGTCCCTGAGCTAACATCTGTGCCAATCTTCCTCTACTTTGTAAATGGGATGCCTCCACAACATGGCTTGATGAGAGGTGTTGAAGCCCATGTCCAGGATTTGAACCTGTGAATCCCAGGCCATGAAAGTGGACTGTGTGAACTTAACCACTATGCCATTGGGCCTACTCCCAAAACATGAAGTTTTGGGCTGAATCACTATCCAAATATTCTGAGAATGCTGCAAGAAATTTCCAGCTTGTCACAGTGTTGGACATTTGTCTCCCTCTAGCTATCTTTAGCAATCAATTATGTTTAGTGAAAATTAGTTTTCTACTGCCAACCCCAAATAACATCCCTTATAATGCAAACCTCTCTCTTTTGCCTTTAAAAGCCGCTGCATCTTACTCCCTCACAGGACCAGCCTTGGGTTGCTATCAGAGTCTGGGTCCACTGAATTGCAATTCTTCAATCTGAATTTAAACTTGTCTCTACTTCACATTAGGCTCTTTATTTTTAGGCTAACATACATGGTGCCAGAAGTGGGACCAGAAGTAACCTCACGCTTGTGGAATAGTGTCCCCTAGAACTGGGTACCATACCAATAAGAGTCCCTTACTCTCACCATTTCCACAGAGTTCTCACCCTTCCAAAAGTAAGCCCCCTCAGGTTCTGACTTTTTTCCATTTGGTCCAGGTAAGTGCCTTCTTTTGGGTGTCAGGTTTGGCTGCCCAGGAGACCATCATCTCAGTGCCAGTACAGCTTTTTTGGCTTGTGGTCATTGCTACAGGACGGACTTTCTTAAATAGGGTTTTTTTTTTTTTTCCTAATTGGTGAATACTGTGACATATTTGAAGGGTTTCCCTATTGTCTTTCTTGTTTGTGTGATTTTATTTTAACGTGGGTCTGTCATTTTCTAAAGTTTCCTGAGAAATTCCTCTCTCAAGAAAGCCAGCTGATTTTATGTTTAAGAACTATAATCTCTTCTCTTGTAAATGCCTGTCTCAATGAATCAAACTCACTAAGGATTATTTGAAATTACAATGGCCGGTAGAAGGAACATTCTAATTTGATAATATCATTTAAAAGTGCTCTTAAAAGCAAAGGATTCAAAATTCCAAAAAAAAGCTAATGAAAAATTAAAGATATAAAAGATACTTAAAAGAAAAGATTACACAACAGGAAACAAAAGTCCACCAAGTTAGTGGCCCTACAGAAACCTTCAAAGCTACTCTTCTTGTAGGAGGGCCCTGATATGGGCCCCTCCCTGAGTTGACAAGTCTCTGAGGGTTTTCCTGGTGAACTGTTACCTTATTTCCTTAAACAGTCTAGAGAAAACTAAAATTGGAATTAATGGTGTTTAATACCGCCAGAAATACTTTCTGTTTGTCCCAACTGAAACCTAGTAAGATATATGAAAAGATTTAATAACTTTATAATCAGAAGTTTGGCCAAATTTGAAGCTGATATTCAGAATCTGATAGGCATTTTTTGGACTTTCTCCTCTAAGCTAAAATAAAACTATGTACCCAGAGGGAAAGAAGCAAATTAAGGATAATGTAGTTGGGTGGATCAATTTATGTCATCTAAGTTACATCTTACAAATCTTTGCAAAACTGGAAATGTAACTCTAGAAGCAATTCAATTTCCAGCAATTCCTTTTAATTCAATTCCTAGTTTTTAACAGAACTCTATTAATTTGATTAAAAACACTATATAAATTGAGTATACTCTCAAAAATGTAATAGAAACCAACCTAAATGAATTTCAGGATCATGTGTTCTCTCAAAATATTTGGTGTTAAAGCTAATTTAAATTTGTTAGGTTAATTGAAGTAGGTGTGTCCTTAGAGTTATCAGTATTTGATATAAAATTTTTTCTACCTAGATTTATTGAGTCAAATTTATGTTATCTGTTACAAAATTTGTCAGCAAAAAATTGATGACTGACTTTGTATAATGTGTCATGAAGTTTTTGTATGTAATCTAAACATAACTATTGGGAACAAGTAAATTAAATAAATGTAAGCAATATAAAAATTTCTTAGGTGAACTTTTTATAAAAATTATGTTATAGTATACGTACTTAAAAACCTTTTGGCAACTTGAAGCCTTAGAGTTTTTCCAAATTAAGTTAAAGGATAGAAATTTACTGAGTATCTAGATCATTTCCAAAGAAGATATAATATTAGACATTAATTACTAAACCCACATTGATATACTTTTTGTTTCTGTATACAAAAAAAAGAAAAAACTAAAAGATGTTTGGGTCTATTTTAAACATGTCTTGTGTCACATTGAGAAATTTATGGTATGAGAAACTGTATGTTTTCTGTAAGAGAAGGTATGAAGAATGTATATGTTTTTGTCCAGAAAGTCAATTTGTATTAAAGTAAAACTGATTATGGGAAAGAGGAAAGGATAAATTCTGAATATAAAAAAGAAATATATAGAAGGTTTATGAAAAAGGAATTCTGAGAAAAGAAGTTTTATGTCTAGTCAAGCTGGAAAAAATTGGAGGAAATTTAATGAAGTAAATGAGTTTTAATACTAAAATAAGCTGGTGCAAAAGTAGAATTTGGTTTTCTCTCTGTTAGAAGGATAAAGTTTTCTGGGACTTTTGGAAAGAGCTCTCTGCTCTTGACAAAGAGATTATTAAAGGTTTTCTTTACTTTTGAGTAGTCTACCTAAAAGGCAGAAATTTTGTTTTATCAAAATAATTTCCTGTGCTGTTCTTATCAGGTCTCTAATTATAAGAGTTAAGAGTCTTCTTAAAACTATCTAAACTTTCATATTTGCCTAAAAGTCTTTAATTGTCATCATGGTTAAACAGATAATTGACTATTATTTCGCAGTGACCTATGATCCTATTTGACCAAATGTTTTAAATTTTTATTTTGATTTTTTTTAACGAACTTCCCAAAATCAGATTCTAAATGAAGTTTTTTTGACCTAGATTTCAAAAAATTTGTTAAACTAATTAAGTTTATTTGATATGTTAAGTTACATGGAAAGCATTGTCAAATAAAAAAATAACACTAAGCTTTCTTTATATTGTATTTTCATAGGTATATAAACATTCTACATATTATGTAAAATTCCTAAATATCTGCTATGTCTTGGTTATCACCTATAACTAGTTTTTAGCTTAAAATGCTGTATGTCACAGAAATAACCAAATTTATTTGTCAATTGCATTATAATGAAGCATTTTTAAGTCTTTCAGTATATATAGTTACCTGATGCTTTGGCAAAAATACTTCATAGAAAGGAAATATATAAATAAAGTGAGTTTCTGTCATCAAAATTCCAGATGGTACTGAAAAGACTGAATCTGAGTGTCAGCAAAATGCCCTAGCTGACTTTGATATAAAGGCAGCAACAACAGAATCTATAAAGTTTGGCACTTGTGGATGAAGTCCATTCTGCATCCTCATTGCCAGAGTTTTGCCATCCTGATGTCCTCGTAATATGGCAACAGTCTGTCCCCGAATCAGAGAAATTAAGAGAGAGAAACAATGACTGCAATTTAAATAGTCAAGCCTATGGGAAACCCGAGATGGCTGCTTGATTCTCTTCATTGTTCCCTTGAAAATCATATTTCTTAGTTTTTGCATTCCTTCAACTACCATAGTGCATTAGGAAAAGCTATTTCTGCCCCTTGAGTCCTTAAACCTTTTCCCTCTGGACACTTTGAACACCTGCTGCTGGATTTCATTCAACTGACATTTAATATGGTTTATCAATATGTTCTTGTTCTTGGGTCCAGCCCCGTGGCCGAGCGGTTGTTTGCACACTCTGCTTTGGCAACCTGGGATTTAGCCAGTTCAGATCCTGGGCACGGATCTAGCACACTCATGAAGCCATGCTAAGGCGCATCCCACATAGCAGAGCCAGAAGGACCTACAGCTAGAATATACAACTATATATTGGGGAGCTTTGGGGAGAAAAAGAAAACAAAACAGATTGACAACAGATGTTAGCTCAGGTGCCAATCTTTAAAAAAAAAAATATATATATATATATATATGTTCTTGTTATTGTGTGTATATTCTCTGGATGGCTTAAAGTCTCACCTTGCTGCAAGGCTGATACCCTTACCATGGCAAAGAAACTTAGAAAATGTATTTCCCACTTGGGGTATACCTTTCATAATCTTTAGTGATTGAGGCCCCCTCTTCCCTGGACATATTATGTGAATCTTGATGAAAACCTGGCAAAAAAACTTCTTGGAATTATCACCATCCCTATCATCCTCAATCATGAGGCAAAGGTAAGAAAACTAATGGAAAAACTGGATTCAAGCACAACAAGTATTAATTTTATGAAACTTCATGAACTGAGCAAGATGATCTAACGTTTTGCTTTCCAGATTTAAAGAAATCTTTTCTCTTTGGTAAGATACCTTTGTGAATAAAGATGAAACATTTATTTTTTTCTATCTGATCCATCCAAAATTCAGACATTCTTACGTATGTAAATAACCAGAACAAGTTTTTTTTTTTTTTCTTCAGGAAGACCAGCCCTGAGCTAACATCTGCTGCCAATCCTCTTCTTTTTTGCTGAGGAATACTGGCCCTGAGCTAACATCCATGCCCATCTTCTTATACTTTCTATGTGGGATGCCTACCACAGCATGGCTTGCCAAGTGGTGCCATGTCCACACCCGGGATCTGAGCTGATGAACCCTGGGCCGCTGAAGCAGAATGTGCAAACTTAACTGCTGCACCATTGGGCCAGCCCCCAGGCCAAGCTTTAATACAAACATATTAGTTTAATGTGATTATCTTTGGTAGAAATAACAGAGGCATTTGTAGAGAGAAAAATTATGTTTGTACCTTTGTAGACATTAGATTCTAGTCCTGGTAATTCTCTTGGAGATTTTGTTATATACCTACAGATTGGACTGCCCTGGCCTAAGGTATTGCCTTCAGTCTCACTGATTGTTTGCAGTACCCCCTTTGGAAAACATAAACACACTCGACATGAGATAATCATTGGCAGATCAGTATCTGTTGGCATACAGTCTTTTGTTGATCCCTTGTTGTCTTATGTTAGTATGACCAGATAGTGTAAGTCTCTAATGTCTTATGCTCAAGCCTATCATTAATAGGTTAATGAAGCTTCTGTGGATTCCAATTTAAAGGATCTTGTTGGTCACAGTTAGAGCCTGGTGACTGGGGATTCTGGAAACATCATCAGAGGAAGACAGCCCTTGAGCTCCATTGGAAAGGACCTTACCAAGTGCTCCTGACTGCTGAAATTGCTGTAGAACTACAAGGCATTGACCCTTGTAGATACATCTCACAGCTAAAGAAGGCTCCACATGACATAAAGTCTTGTACAAATGCTAGCACCTCCAAAACAATTTGACTAGGAAAAAAAGCAGCCAGCATCTGATGTTGACAATTTTCCCAAGATTTGAGACCAGGCCAGCATATTCACAAACAACACTCTAACCTTCATAATAGACCTACTCTATCACACTGACAAATTTATTGAGCCTCATGATAATAATCAACTTTTTTTTTCCTGAAGAAGAGTTGTCCTGAGCTAACATCTGTTGCCAATCTTCCTCTTTTTTTGCTTGAGGAAGATTAGTCCTGAGCTAACATTTATGTCAATTGTCCTCTATTTTGTATGTGGGTCATCACCACAGCATAGCTGATGAGTGGTGTAGGTCCATGCCAGGGATCCAAACTGGTGAACCTGGGCTGCTGAAGCAGAGCATGCAGAACTCTAGCCACTCAGCCATGGGACAGATCCCAATAATTCAACATTCTTGCTAAGAAAGACCCACTTAGTTAGCTGCTGGTTTCAGAATATCACTTAACTTTTTTTGTTATTAGTGTAATTTTCCTATAAGTACATGTATTTAAACTTCCTATGCTACTAATCATTCAGATTTGTTCCAGAACTTCTACAAATACCAAGATTATGGTCTCTCACTGTATTAAATGGTAGACAAGGCTTCAAATTAACAGAATGAAATACCCCAGTGAAGGAAACTGCCTCAGAGTCATTTCCTGACCACCTCCTTGTTCCTCAAATGTGGCCTATCTCTTACGACATTCACTCCCTGGAATAATCATCATCAAAAAAAAAAAAAATGAAAATAAAATTTCCCTCGATGTGGGACATGACTTTCTGGGACAGGTCTAACCCAGCTACGTGGGACTGAAGAATTCCATGGTTGATCAGTGATGCTTTCAGAGAAAAATCTCAATCAAAAGGGGAAAATGTGAAATGTGGAACATAATGGGGTCACTTGTGTCTAAGAGCTTTAAAGTAGAGCCAGGAAGCCATTAAGAAAATGGGTCTTATGCACATCCTCATCTGTCAGAACTTGAACTTTTGAATTGAGTTAGGATACAAATATTCTGAGAATGCTGTGAGAAACTTGCTACTTGTCACAGTGATGGTCTTTTGCCTCCCTTTAGATAGACTTAGTAATCAATTATGTTTAGCCAAGACTAGCTTTCTGCTTTCAATCCCAATTAACACATTTTGTATGGCAAATCTCCCTCTCTTACCATTCAAAGCATCTGCATCTTCCTCCCTAGCAGGACACCATTTGGGTTGTTACCAGAAGCTGTGTACCCTAAATTGCAATTTTTTGATCCCAAAATAAATGCCTCTCTGCCACTCGTTTTGGTTCTTTATTTTTATGTTAACACAAGCATATGTTCAGTGATTCTTTTGGAGAGTGAATATGTGAATTAAACTCAACAGGAGGGCATAGTCTTTATATTTTTCATGGTCCTGTGCTCTCTGAGACAGCCGCAGTTTTACCTCTAAGGATAATGGAGAGCTGGCTATAGTTTCTACAGTGGTTTGGAAAAATCGTAAGTGATCCGAGAAAGCAACTATTAATCTGTTCTTGTAGCACTTGTAGCAGTGAAGTGCAGATGCTGAAATGCAGTGGATGACAGATAGCTGATACCCTTATGCAGAACCATGGCATCACAGCAAACCAAGATGCAAGAGGGGGACTATGGACAGCTAATCTTCGACAAAGGAGCAGAGGGCCTACAATGGAGAAAAGAAAGTCTCTTCAACAAATGGTGCTGGGAAAACTGGACAGCCACATGCAAAAGATTGAAAATTGACCATTCTTTTTCACCACACACCAAAATAAACTCAAAATGGATCAAAGACCTAAAGATTAGGCCTGAGACAATAAGTCTTTTGGAAGAGAATATAGGCAGTACACTCTTTGACATCAGTTTCAAAAGAATCTTTTCGGACACTATAACTCCTCAGTTGAGGGAAACAATAGAAAGAATAAACAAATGGGACTTCATCAGACTAAAGAGCTTCTTCAAGGCAAGGGAAAACAGGATTGAAACAAAAAAACAGCTCACAAATTGGGAAAAAATATTTACAAGCCACTTATCCGACAAAGGGTTAATCTCCATAATATACACAGAACTCACACTGCTTAACAACAAAAAAAAACAAACAACCCGATCAAAAAATGGGCAGAGGACATGAACAGACATTTCTCAAAAGAAGATATGAATATGGCCAATAGACACCTGAAAAGATGTTCATCATCGCTAATCATCAGGGAAATGCAAATCAAAACTACACTAAGATATCACCTTACACCCGTTAGATTGGCAAAAACATCCAAAACCAAGAGTGACAAATGTTGGAGAGGTTGTGGAGAAAAAGGAACCCTCACACACTGTTGGTGGGAATGCAAACTGGTACAGCCACTATGGAAAACAGTATGGAGATTTCTCAAAAAGTTAAAAATAGAAATACCCTATGACCCAGCCATCCCATTACTGGGTATCTATCCTAAGAACCTGATATCAGAAATCTCAAGAGTCCGTTGCACCCCTATGTTCATCGCAGCATTATTTACAATAGCCAAGACGTGGAACCAGCCTACATGCCCAGAAACTGATGATTGGATAAAGAAGATGTGGTATATATACACAATGGAATACTACTCAGCCATAAAAAAAGACAAAATTGGCCCATTCACAACAACGTGGATGGACCTCGGGGGTATTATGTTAAGTGAAATAAGCCAACCAGAGAAAGACGAACTCTATATGACTCCACTCATAGGTGGAAGTTAGAATATTGATAAGGAGATCAGATCGGTGGTTACCAGGGAAAAGGGGGGGTGGGGGGAGGGCACAAAGGGGGAAGTGGTGTACCCACAACATGACTAACAAAAATGTACAACTGAAATCTCACAAGGTTGTAATCTATCATAACATTAATAAAAAAAAATGCAGAAAACAAAACAAAACAAAACAAAACAAAAAAGATGCAAGAGGGGGAGGTACCATCACTCCAGCCCTATGTGACAGGCCATCTACCTTAAATCAATGGTTTAAACAGATGTGGGTTCTATGTGACAGGAGAGGCAAAAGATTTGAATAGACATTTTTGCAAAGAGGATTTACAGATGGCCAACAGGCACACGAAAAGATGTTCAAGATTGCTAACTATTAGGGAAATGCAAATCAAAAGTACAGTGAGATACCCTCTCACACCTGTTTGAATTGCTCAAATTTACAAGACAAGAAATAAGAAGTGTTGGAGAGGATGTGTAGAAAATGGAACACATGTACACAGCTGGTGGGAATGCAAACTGGTGAAGCCACTATGGAAAGCAGGATGGAAATTTCTCCAAAAATTAAAAATAGAAATACCTTTTGATCCAGCTATTTTACAATAGGTATTTACCCAAAGAATATGAAATCAATAATTCAAAAATATTTATTTATATTTATCCATGATCTATGTTCATTGAAGCGTTATTCACAATAGCCAAGACTTGGAAACAACTCATATGCCTATCAATGGGTGAATGGAGATAGAAGATGTTGTCTATATATACAAGAGAATACAATTTAGCCATAAAAAAGGTGAAATTGTACCATTTGTGACAACATGGATGGAACTTGAAGGCATTATGCTAAGTGAAATGAGTCAGACAGAGAAAGACAAATACTGTATGATTTCAATCATATGTGGAAGACAAACACATAGGTAAAGAGAAAAGACTGATGGTTACCAGAGGGGAAGGAAGTGGAAGGAAGACATAAAGGGTAAAGGAGCACATATTTATGATGGATAAAATCTAGACTGCTACTGGTGAACATGATACTGTCTATGCAGAAACTGAAACAAAATGATGTTCAGCTGAAATGCACACAATGTTATAAGCCAATATTTAAAAGTTTGTTATTAAAAACCCTTCCACAAAGAACATGCCTGGCCCAGAAGACTTGAATTCAATCAACATTTAAAGAAGAAGAAATAATAATCTTACACAAAATCTTTCAGAAGGACAGAGAAGGCAAAATTTCCTAATTTACTTTATGACGCTAGCATACCCCTAACACTGAAAACTTTCAAAGAAATTCCAAGACAAGAAAATTATACTCAACATTTCTTACAGACTTAGACACAAACATCTTTAGCAAAATTAAATAAAACCTAGCAGGGCATAAAAATTTTATATATGATGAATATGTAGGGTTTATCCCAGATAAGGAAGATTGGCTTACTATTTGAAAATCAAACATAATTCACCACATTAACAGAATATAAGAGAATAATCACATTATTATCTCAACAGATAGAAATAAAATATGTGAAACATTCAACAACTCTTTATGACAAATACTCCTAGTAAACTAGAAATAAAGGGGAACATTCTCAATTTAATAAAGGGCATCAACAAAAACTTACAGCTAACGTCACTTACAGTTAACTGGTGATGGTTATAGGCTTTTCTTGGAAGATTGGGAGCAAGGCAAGGGTGTCTTTTCTCACCATTTGTATTCAGCATTGTACTGATGTCCCAACTTTAGTAATTAAAAATAAGATTAATAAATAAGAATTAATAAGGGAAAAGAAAGAAATTACAACTATAATGATTATAAAACAAGAAGCCTAACTATCTTTGTTTGTAGGTGACATGATAGTCACTGTAGCAGAGAGCATTTGCTCCTGTCCTAGCCTTCTCTCTCAGTCCAGAGCCTGCCGAGTTAGTATACGGTTTGCAAAGTTTGTGGGAGAGTCAAGTTAGCAATAGAATAAATCAATCGAGGAGAAATGAAAATCATAAAATATCTCATTAAAATCACATCAATGAGCTAAATTATTTTTGCTTTATCTAAATTTCAAAAATAAACATGAATAGCAGCAAAACTAACACAATAAAATTTACGGAGAATAAAACTACATATAGTAACATTAGGTCTGTACAATTCAGTGTGGGAAAATTGCATTTTTGTAGAAATAATGGCTACAAAAGAAAACTCACAGGAGCAAAACTTTTACAGGTAAAATACAACATTTGAAATGCCAATTAGCTTTCACCGTGTATAATTTTTTCACATAAAGAATTGTTGCCAATGAATATACTTTTAATAAAATATGTATAAAATTGGGAGAAATGGAGATCAATTGTTTGTGATTTTACAATAATGGAATTAAGTTGGCTTGATGAAATTTAGCTGATATACTTTCTCATTGATACTTTAATTTGGAAATTTAAGTTAACTATCACCAAAAGTTGAAGAATTAGAATTTTTAGATTATAGATGCAATGTAGAGATCTCCTTTAAGGCTGACTGTAACTATGGAAAACAGAGGGGAAGTAGCGCAGTCAGATAAAATCCTCCCCTTACAGCAACATTTTAACTACAAAGCACCCCACATCAATAGAGTTTGTTTACAAGGTACCAAATTGAGTTTGCCTGCCCTTCTTAAAGTGGTGGGTTAAGATCAAGATCCCAACAGATGAACAGTTGTTACTTTAGGTGATGGTCCACATCAGGCACTGGGTTTTTCGTTCAGAATGGAGTGAAACTGAGCAACACAGAATTCTCAGAGGAAGAGCTGTAACTTGATTCTTGTGAATGTCTATATTTCATCACTAGAGGTTCCTGGGAGTTAAACAGTTCCTAAACAGACTGTGGGATATTCAAGTTTTCCTCTGGAAAGAAATTGATTGATTTTGTATACATTATGTTTTTTGTTTGTTTGCTCATAAAAACCTGATGGTATCAGAGACCACTTGTGTCCTGCCTCTCCTCTTCTCAGCCCACTTTTTCCCCCAGCCATTGCTAAGGCAACTGGTGACAGAACCTAACTTATGCTGCATTGAATATCTTTTGCATTTTTGCACAAAGGCTTTTCTCATGATGTGAAAAGATGCTAATAAGTGTGGATGCTCAAAACTGCAAGAGTAGGGGAAGTAACACCCCGTGCAACAGTTCTTGACTATTAGGGACAAGGGATCATGGCTATGTGATCCCTCAAGTGGACAATACTGAGGCAGGAGCTGCATGATTCATCAGAGGGTTCCAATAGGATCAGGTCCTGGTTTTCCATAGTGCTGACCACTCTGATACCTCACCATTGTGTTTCCCTCATGGCTCCACTTCCTAGTCCTTTTAAGACAACAACTATTCTGATCTGTATCACCATAAATGAGTTTTGATTCTATTTTGAACTTCTTGTTGCTAAAATCATACACCAAGTCCTGTTTGTGTCTGTCTTCTTTAGCTCAACATTATTTCTGTGAGATTTATCCATATTGGGCATGTGGTAATAATTCATTATTTTTCATTGCTGGTAGTATTCCACTGTGTGAATATAGCATAATTTATTTCTTCTACTGTGGATGGACTTTTAATTGTTCCCAGAGTTTATCTATTTTGAATAACGCTGCTTTGAACATTTTTGGACATGTCTTTTTGTGAACATAAATACTCATTTCTCTTGGGAATATACATGGAAATGGAATTGCTGGGTCACAGGTTATACATGCTTTTTACATTTAATAGATACTGGCAAACTGGTTTCCATATCGGGTATACCAATCTACCTTCCATCTTCTCCATATCCTCATTCATATTTGATATTATTAACTCTTTTAGTTTTAGCAATTCTATTGGGGGTGTATTTTATACAACTCTTGCTTTAGGTCATATTTCCCTGTTGACTAATGGTACTTAATGCATTTTCATATGCTTATTAGTCATTTAGATACGCTCTTTGTGAAGTACTAGTTTAAGTTTTTTAGCTATTTGTGTGTATGTCGCATGAGGGGGTCAATCATTTTCTTATTGATTTAAAGTTCTTTATAATTTCTTGATACTAGTCTTTTGTTGGATATATGTATTGTGAATATTTTCTACCAGTCTTTGGTTTGCTTTTCACTCTCAAAATTTTATTTTGATGAAAAGATTTTCTCTTTAATTGGATACAGTTTACAGGTATTATTCTTTATATTTATTGTTATCTACTTTTATAAATTATTTATTCCTACTCTAAAGTCATGAGATATTCTCCTTAATCTGTGCTTCTCAAACTTGAGTGGGCATCAGAATCATCTGGGAGGCTTTTAAAGCACAGATTGTTGGGACATACCTTCAGAATGTCTACTTCTTTAGTTCAGGGAAGAGGTCTAATAATTTGCATTTCTTACACCTTCCTGATGATATTTATTCTGTTCGTCTCGGGATCACACTTTGAAAACAACTGTGCTATTGAGAAGCTTAACTCTTTTACTTTTTGCATTTAGATCTACAATATACCTAGATTTGATTTTCATATGTGGTGTGAAATAGGGGTAAAATTTTTATCTTTTTCAATGTTAGTCAGTTGACTGATACCACTGATAAGCAGTATCAATTATGTTGTAATTTAAGTGTCCATATA
Source organism: Equus asinus (assembly GCF_041296235.1). Taxonomy (NCBI): domain Eukaryota; kingdom Metazoa; phylum Chordata; class Mammalia; order Perissodactyla; family Equidae; genus Equus; species Equus asinus. The sequence goes on from NC_091814.1 coordinate 20,657,581, forward strand.
TATGGATCTGTTTCTAGCTCCTTTATTCTATTCTTTTCTTCCGTAATCTCTCCTTGTGTCAATGCAATGTCATACAGTCATGTTAATTTCTTTAGATTTATAGTAAACCTTGATAAACACTGTAGTGACTCTCCATGCATTTTTCTCCTAGCTCTTCTCCTTCTCCCCTCCCCTTTCCCTTCCCCCCTTCCTTCTTCTTCTCATCTTGTGAAACAAGAAGAAAAGAAAATCTTTCTCTTTGGGCTTAATAAAGAAAAATCAGCACTATTTATAAATTTTAGAAAACAGAGATGTCAGTTTAAATGTAAATACTAGGACAACAATTGTTAATAGGAAAACAATACAGAATCACAGACTTGTTGGAAGTTAAAGGTTATTTTCATAAGCCATTGCAGCAGCCTGTAAAGTCTAGACGTCTATGAGACACATCTGTTAAAAAAAAAACAAAAAAACACATTTTGAAAGTCAAGATCTTGAAAAGTGAAATGAAGATTTTGAAAAGTGAAAATATCCAGTGTTATGAGCTGAATTGTTTTTCCCTAAAATATATATGTTGAAGCCCTAACACCCACCATCCCAGAATGTGATTGTATTTGGAGATAAGGTCTTTAAAGAGCCAACTTAATTAAAATGAGCCAATTATGGTGAGTCTTAATCCAATCTGAATGGTATTCTTATAAGAAGGGGAAATTTGGACACACAAAGAGACACCAGGTGTATATGTGCACGGAAGAAAATGATGTGAGGACACAGTGAGAAGATGGCCATCTATAAGCCAAAGAGAGATTCCTCAGTAGAAACCAAACCTACTGACAGCTTGATCTTGGACTTCTGGCTTCTAGCACTGTCAGAAGTAAATTTTTGTTGTTTGAATCACCTAGTCGGTGGTATTTTGTTATGGCAACGCTAGCAAACTAATGCATCCTGTGTTGGCAATGTTTTCTTCTGGATAATTAGTCATTAAGCAAGGCATCAGAGTAAACAAGCATATAACAGGCAGTGCAGGATAATAATTAAACATTTAGGGAGCATTTTCAGAATATATTATGGAAAATCAAAGTCTTAAAATAGTTTTCATAGAGGATGCTCTTAAGGAGAACTTTGAGTAAACACTTAGCAAAGAATGTCTTCACCTACTTTCTATCTGATAATAAGGTTCCTGACAAAATAAACCACTTGAAATTTTTTCACGGATATATTGTCTCATTCCCTCACCCCTATCTGATTGTTGCAGCAAATATTCTGGTGCTCAGAGTGAGGACATGTAAGCTGCAAATATAGATAAAACAGATTTATTGAGGCTCATTCGATCCCTGTGCTTTCTCTTACAGAGAATTGTCACACTCTACACTTCTGATTGTTTACATGTTTTGTTCTCTACAATTTGAGCTTATTTCTAGTCTTTCTAATCTTAGTGTTTAGCACAGCTTTTGGTATTTAGTAGTGCAGAGAATGAAGAAATTTTCCTCTAACCTTCTAGGTTCTTCTGGCTGGTCCTAGAATTAAATTGCCATGAGACAGAACAACAGAATAAAATGAAACAAAGTTTAATAACATATATACAGGGGAGAGACCCAGGGAAATGGAGTAACTCACCTAAACAACTAAATCCACCACCTTAAATACCATCTTCAATTAAAGATGAAAGAGGTTGTTTGGGGTAGTAGTTTGGAACTCAAAGGGGAAGAAGGCAATTTACTTGGAGATGGAAAAGCAAATGTTGGTAAACTGTAGACAGCAACAATAAAATAGAGTAACATATGTCAAGACTTCTAAAATGGGGCTTATGTACACATACCACATCTATACCCAGATGACATGAAACTTTTTGGCTGTGCTTCACTGTTGTCATCTTGACCTTCTTAAAATAAGTGTGCTTACTTCAATAGATAAAAACTTTTTGCCTTGGAGATGGCCTTAGCAACCAATCATGTATAAACAAGAAGTAACAGTTGTTGCCAGCACCAAGCACAAACTTTGTATAATTCCCTTTGTAATTTATCTGTTTTTACCTTTATAAACCCTTGCCTCTGTTTTCCCTGCAACACCGTTTGGGTTTCTGCCTGAATCTGTGTCTCCCAAATTACAATTCTAATCACCCAAATAAATATTTGCTGTTTAAGTTGTAGTGATTTTTTCTCAGATGATAAAACAAATGTTTACCATGCTATGTAGAGACAATGAGACATGAGAGGACTCTGATCTCTAGGCCCTGCTGTCTTCCTCACTACATTTATCCCATATTCTTTGTAGATATCTCTGGTGACAGCTCTGTTACTGTTTCAGGCCATTTATGTAAATTATTTTAGGCAGTTAAGAGTGAGATAACAAGGAAAATCTTCTGAGTCTTTTGTTTCTTAAAACTAACACTCATGTTAAAGAGATATATTTTGGGGTGGCAAATTTTGTTCCCCTTCAGTAGACACTGATGGAATTATTACTTATGAAAAACCTGAAATATAAGAAAAGAGAACTTTGGCTTATTGATTTATGTTACTTACATCTCTGAGTTGCTTTCTTCACTGCGAAAAATGAAGATTATTTTTCAAATTCATTAATTTGGTTTGGAGCCTTTGCCTTCTTGAATCTAAGGATTTATGGTTTTCATTAATTCTAGAAACTTCTCAGCCATTATTTTAAAAATTATTTCCTCTTCTCATTATATATTTTATCTCCTAATGAAATTCCTATTGGACTTATATTGGATTTCACTTTAGTCTTCATATCTCTTAACTTCTTTTTTCATATTCAATAGCTCTTTAGCTCTGCATTGCATTAAAAGAAATTCTTCAGATCTCCCAACTTAGAAATATTTTTAAATTGCTTTCTCTATTTGTTGCTTAATCTACCCATTGAATTTTCAGTTACACTGATTGGAGTTTTATTTCTAGAGTCTTAATTTGCTTTTATAAAGTCTGTTATGTTTTGACCATGTCTCCTTCTTTTCTGGTATTATTTCTTTTTATATCTTTAAGCTTTAACATATCATTTCCTCTATGTGTGATTTCTTGAGGATCTAACTTCTTGTTTTTTTGTCTGCCAACTTTCCTCCATGATGAATTATTTTTTCTCTGTGTTCTCTAATTTTGGATTGTGGTCTCATATTAGGAAAGACTTTACATATGGAAATCTTTTTCAGTTTGTGTTAAGGGTGCTTCTCTTCAGATTAACTTTCTTTAAATTTCACTAAGTGTCCCAGAGTTATTAAAAACTTGGAATCACTTTTTATTTTAATTTATTGGATCATATACTTCAAGATCACACAAGTAGAATATTTTCAAACTTGTGATTAGTAAGTCCCAGAATGAGAAACAAACAAAAGCCAAAGCAACGTTCAGTGAACACACAGACAGGCAAGCTTCCTCCCCTGTACAATTGGGTGGATATTTTCTTGGACTAGATGAGAGTGTAGTAGAAGCTTCAGTTGCATCTGTCTCCTTGTTTGCCTGGTCTCAAGGCCTTGTCTCCTGATCCAAGTGACCACAAAAGCCAAACACTTTGGAACCTGTACAAGGCCTCCTATGGTCAAGTGTTAGTTCCTGCTTCCCTCTCTGGGTTCCCATTTTCTTCTTTTTTTGTTCCCTAGGGGGTTTCCTTTATTTTATTGTGAATGCAGATCTGCATTTGAAGAATTAAAAGACATTTTTTATCTCTTGACTTTCTGGTTGTTTGCATCATATGTCTTGTCAGGTTGCATGGGGTGCCATCTTGCCTGAAATAGAATCCATAATTATGTCTTATATATTTACACACAAGACTCCAATGGCCAGGTGATAAAAATGAAGCTTTAGGCTTGATCATCAGTCAGGGAAAAGGAACTGAGATGAGATTGATGGGATAGGGAGTATGAGAAAATGGAAAGCAGGACTTGAGAGCTGAGATGAAGGCTAAGTGGAGAATGATAGTGAAGATATGGAAGAGTGAGAAAGGAGGGAGAAACAGAGTGCAGAAAGAGAAGAATACATGAGTGGGAAGGAACAGGAGCCCATAGAAGTAAGACACGTGGAATGTCAGAGCCAAAAATGATAATAGAAAATATTCAGTTCTTTCAATCCAGTCATTTTACAGATAAGGAAACTGAGGCCAGAATGTTGATATTTCACAGATACATGGTATGCAGCAGGTGTCCCACGCAGTAATTCTTCTTGACTCTCAGTCTATAGACCATTTTACTGCAAAATCTTTGCTGTGAGAGGCAAGAAGCACACCAACCAGATGCAGGAAGAGCCACTGGGAGCCAGAAAGGTGAGAGAAAAACTTGAAGCAGAGTGGAAGGGAAAATGAGAAGCTCAGTAAAAGGTCCAAGGTTATAAGAGCAGAAGATTTCTCTAGCTTGGAAGTTGAAGTTTCTGTTGGTGGTGAGGGGATGTCAGATGAGTGTGGGGCTATGTGGGGAGGGGAGGTCACATCTGGATTCTGAGGAGAGCTTTACAGAAGAGGGAGGAATTCAAGAGCTGTGATGGTGTTTGGGAAAGTGTTACCGAAACCAAAGAGGGTTTGCCTGCTGGCAAGTTAAATAAGACTCTCTACCAGAAGTAGTTGTCTCACAAAGTAAAGTATATTTGTAGTAAACAGGAGACCATGGGACATCATTTCCAAAGTCATGACATCCCCAACAATGGAAAGCAGGGACATTTATTTAGGATGGAGAATGAGTATTCAAAAGGCAAAGGTGGGCATTTGCTTGTGCAGGCTCAGTTGTAAAACACAGTTCCAGATACACTGCAGGTTATGGTAATAAGGCCTATGATCCTCCTGGAGGATTTTAGCATTAAAAATAAGGCCAAGGTCATAGATGTAGCTCTTGTGGTGAGGCTGCAGCTGGTTGAGAGTGGTCCGTGATTGCATCTCCTTAACATAAGAGAAGGAAAAAGAACAATTTGGAAAAACAGTTTAATCATTCCAAACCCACCCTTGAGTTCCTCTGGGCAACTAGTTGGTGACAAAATCCCTCCTCTAGTTCTTATACTACTCCTTGTTCTTGAGGGGCACAGATTTAAGGTCCATCTTCTGTAACTGCTTCCTGCTAAGCATGGGTGTTGTCATAGGGAGCAGCAAAGGAGCCAAATTTCAAGCCAATCACAAACAGGTTTGTGGATCACCATAGGCATAGCACCGAGTTATTTGTTGCAACCATCTGTAATTTTATAACCTCAATGTGTTTAGTATATGTTTAGGATCTGGGCATACTTATTCACTCCAGATTCCACCAGCTCTTCTATAGTCTAGATACTGGGCTGCCCATCCTTCTCTGATGGACCTAGTCTTGATGCCCAGGAACATGCAACCTCCTTGGAAGTATATTGTGTCTAAATGGTATGGGGTTGGTTAGGATCCAGGGCACAGCCTGGGATGGATAGCCAGTCATTACTTATCTGTCTAGTGTTGCTGAGACAAGAGTTTCAAACTTAGAGAGTGGTTTGCAGGAAAACTTGGAGTCATCAATTGTCTGTGATAATCTCTCTTGATGTTTCGACATGGGTGCCTTTTTTACCCTTGTGTGGAGGATCTAAGGTGTGGCTCCTTCTAATTTTAGGGATGAGTGGGTGGTTAATTACACCAGCTGAGGCCCTACCTAAACAGGATTTTGCTGATATCTAGGCAACCCCAAACAGGGAACTATTTCTTTTAACAACACTTTTATTACCTCATTCGCTGTTTCCAACCCACAAGGAAAGGCTTCAATGCATCCAGTTAATGTATTCAGAAATAATAAGAGGTATTTGTATGCTCCAGGGCCTGTGGGCATAACACTAAATTCAACTTTCCAGTCTTCTGGTAAAGTTTCCCGAATTTGAGTTGCTTTGGCCAGGGGAGGTACAGGAGGTCTGGTTTGTATATTATTCTTCTGGCAACTGATGAGGATTTTTAGGCTGCTTAATTTTAAAACGGTTTATGATGAGGATTTTTAGGCTGGTTACTTTTAAAACTGCAGATGAGAAGCAGGCTCCGAGGACTGGAATTTTGCTTGCCCTTTTGAGACATTTGCGTTTGTGAAGGAAGGGGGGATGACCTTGTAGGGACCTGAAATTGGCCACCCCAGGATATGTCTCTTTGGCATCAGGATTGTTTTGGGCTGATTGCTTTCGATAAACTGGGACAGGGAAGGAGGCTCTGGGGAATGGAACTTGCCCTTGTTGGGACACATTTACATTTGTAAGGTAAATCTCTATCTGTAAAAGGTGCCTCCCTCTCTGTTCCAGGAAGAAGAAAGGCGATGACCTACTCTCCAAAAACTCTTAATCAATACCAAAGGCAAGGACTTAAAATCTGCATTTTATTGTGCTAGTCTGGTAACCTCCTGTAACTGACTTCCCTCCCCCTCCCAATGCTGGCATCTCCTTAAAGATTAAGCATCTTTCTTTAGGCTGGGAACCGATTGCGGCGCTCATCTGTGACCCCCCCCCCCCCCCAGCGTGAGGCAACACATCTGCCACCCTGCATGCTCACTGAGACAGCAGACCTATCTGCCATTTCCATCAAGCGCTGTACTGACAGAGCAGCCTCGTGACTATTGTAAAAGGGACTTTTAAATCACATGTGAAACACCCCGTTTGGGGGCTATATAACCACTCTGTGCACCCCACTTCTTCGGTGCCCTTTCTTCCTTTGGGAAGAGAGGCCCCGGGCCATGGTTCCTCATAAAGCTTTGTTTAATTTTCTCTTGCTATTCTGTCTCACGTGAATTTAATTCGTTCTCCGGCCAGACGAACCCCCATTTGGGGAGAGGAAATGTCCTCCTCCGCTACACTATTCCGCACTATTCTCTAAATAAAAGAGCACTACTGCCAGATTTTAAGAGTCTAAGAAATCTTTCTTTCGACTCCTCGGCTCACCGACCCCGCATCAGCAATAAACACATTTTCCAGTTATTTTTTCAATCAGTTTTTTTACACCTGAGGTGTTTATGACCTTCATCAGCCATAGGTATAAGGTTTCTTTTCCATAATGGGTAGGATCATGAGCACTCAAGGAGCTCCCCAAGCTATTTGTTTGGGCACCTAATTATTCTCTCATTGGGTTATCATCTAGTCCTTGACTATTGAGGACCACTGGTAACCCTGTGTAGTGGCTTCCCTTACTTCATCAGGAGAATATATTGGTGTAGATTGATGTTGTAGTATTCTATTTTGGATAGCCATAGATGTCCTTTAGGCTCTAGTAGGATAGAGACTTGCTAAGGGATCCACACCATAATAGTTTGATGTATAGTCAGTTTTTATATTCTTTCGGTCAAGAAGAAGGTGGCAGCTACAGCTCTCAAGCATGGGGGCCAGACTTTCACCATGTTGTCTAGGAGCTTTGAGAAATAGGCCAGCACTCTTTTTAGGGGTTCAAACATTTGGATTAGCACTCCTGGCTATTCCCTGTCATTCATGAACATATAGATCAAATATTTTGCTCATATCTGGTAAGGCCAATGAAGGTGCTTCTGTTAGCAAGTTTTTAAGCTTGCTAAAAGCTTGGTCACATAGCTTATCCCATTCAAAGGGGTCCATTTATGGCCCCTTTATCTTATCATAGATAGGCTTAGCAATTAATCCAAAGCTAGGGATCCAAATATGGCAAAAACCAGCCATCCCCAAGAATCCTCGTAACTGCCTATGAGTTTTTGGTGGAGTAATTTTACATATTACCATTTTCCTTTCTAGGGGAGGCTGCATTGTCACCTTGAAATGATGAAAGCCTCAATACTTTACAGTCTCTTTAGATATTTGTGCCTTCCCTTTATACCCCTTACTGGCTAAGAAGTTTAACATATTTAACTCAATTCTGACACTATCTACCTGGGGATAGAATCAGATCCTACAGATTAAGCGTTCAGTCCCACAGGATTACCCTTCACCACTCATTTTGGATGCCACTTGCAAGTCCAGGTTGTCATCTGTGCTTCGGATCAACTGACCACAGACCAGAGGTTCCCATAACCCCCTCGGGGGTTTGATTAATTTGATAGAGCATCTCACAGAACTCAGGAAAACATTTTACATAACAGCCAGATGGTTGAGATGCACACAGAAAAATATGTGGCAAAGGGATGTGGCACTCCCAGACCCTGTTTGGGCATGACATGCTTCTTGAAGCTTCAGGTGTTCACCAACTCAGAAGCTCTCTGAACACCATCCTTTAGGGGTTTAATTGAGACTTCATTACATAGGTGTAGTTGATTATATCATTGGCTATAGCAATTGAACTCAATATTCAGCCCCTCTCCCCACCCCAGAGGTGTGGGAAAGGGGAAAGGGCTGAAAATTCTAATCCCCAAATCACACAATTGGTTTCCTTGGCAACCAGCCCTCACTCTTAGGGGCTTTCCAAATGTCACCTTATTAACATAAATTCAGGTGTACTTGAAAGGGGCTTGTTAGGCATAACAAAAGACACCCATTTCACCTTTATTGCTCAGGGGTTATTTCAGTAACTGAGGACTAAAGTAATTATTATAACAAAAGATGTCCCTAGGGCTCTTATGTGGGAAATTAGAAGAGTTTTAGGAGCTCTGTGCCAGAAACAAAATGAAGATATTTCCTATTATAAATCCAGCACTGTAGAGCATTGACTGTACTAAGGTCTTGAACACATCTGTATTCCTCTATTCGTAGCCCTTGAAGGGGTAACATGGGAGTGTTCTATGGAAATCTCCATGGCCTGCTAGATCCCTGTCCTAAAAGCCTATTGATTACAGGTAAGATTCCTCTTGATGGCTTCTGGCTTCAAGGGGTATTGTTTTACCTGGGGCCAGTGATCTGTCTGCTTCAATTTTATCTTTGCTGGCATGGCACTCGCTGCTCTCTCCACCTGTCCTTGTGATGCGGGGTCGGTGAGCCGAGGAGTCAAAAGAAAGATTTCTTGGACTATCAAGATCTGGCAGTAGTGCTCTTTTATTTAGAGAATAGTGCGGAATAGCATGAGGACTGGACCCATGGGCAGTCAGAGCTGCTGCTGACATGGGGAGCTGCTGCTGCTGCTGCTACTGCAAACATGGGTCGAGAGTAAGGCTAAATTTAAGGCATAGGTATGTGAGTTATCTCTTTATAAGACAAAGAAAAGAATATGTAAAAAAGTTAAAATGGTATCACTGCAGGTGGGGTCTGGCTATTGGGTGGTCCTGTAACTTTTAGATAAGAATCAAATCGGATTAAGTAACTGCCAGAAATCACCTCTTAAATATTATCTTCAGCTAAAGACAAAGGAGGATATTGGGGTGGGGGGTCAGTTACATGAGGTTTCCAGACAGTAAAACAACTTAAGTCCTTGCCTTCCCCATTAAGAGTTTCCAGAGATAAGCCCATCCCCCCTTCCTCCTGGCGCAGAGAGGGAGGCATCTTTACAGATGGAGATTTCCCTTACAAATGTAAATGTTTCTCAACAAAGGGTAAGCAAACTCCAGTCCTCTTCTCATCTGCAGTTTTAAAACTAACCAGCCTAAGATAATCCTCATCACTTGTGCCCAAAATTCTGAGTTAGCTCAGTTTAAAAAATTTAGCAGAAACTCTCCCTTCTCAAGTGCTGGTGAATCCTGTGATAGGGCAATAAGCTCAACTTCCTGACTTTTTTGGACTCAGATCTCTATTTTATCTTGTTACCAGCTTATTGAGGCCCTTAACTTAGATAGCGTGTCCCTCCATAGAAGGGGAACAGGGCATTCTGGTACATACAGAAAAGAATGCTTCAGTATTTTTGATCCTATTTCACAGGTCAAGGGCTCCAGAAATCTTTGGTCTCTCTCTTTTTTGTGATATCTCTTTTATGCCACACTTTTGTTTAGAAAGGTTTCCCTTTGTGGGCATTCAACATGGAGAATGTGGCTCCAGTATGGAGCAAGAATTTTAACATATCTCCTCCTACTGCCAAGGTCACCCAGGGCTCCTAGAGTCAACTGGGGAGTTCCACAGCCCTATCACATTTCATCGATAGTCAAGGGAAGTCGCCATGGCTCAGTTTTGTTTAATCACTTCCTTCTGTCGAAAAAATAATCCATAACCAATCTATAAATGAAAATTTGGGAGAGTTTATTCTGAGCTGAAATGTGAGGACCATGGCCCATGGCCTTTCTTCCCGAAGGAAGACAGGGAACCAAAGAAGTGAGGTATACAGAGTGGTTATATACCCCAATACAGGACATTTCACATATGATTGAAATGTCCCTCCCACAATAGTCACAAGATTGCCCTGTCGGCCCATCGCTTGATGGATACAGCAGGTAGTGGGTCTGCTATCTTGGCGGGCATAGCAGGAGGCAAGTCTATTGTCTCGAGCTTGGTGGTCACAGGTGAGCGCAGCAATCCATTCCTAGCCTAAGGAAAGATGCTTAATCCTTAAGGGAATGGCAATGTTGGGACGGGGAGGGAAGTTACACCTTTATCTCAAGGGCCTTTGTTCTTGCCATAGGGAATATCTAAAGCAGATATACAATGCATGCTCAACGGCCTCAGTCAGGCCTTTTGGAAAGACAAGATCAGGCCGAATTAGGTTTACACAAAATGGCTTACTCATATACTCCAATATATCCTATTGCTTGCCATTTTTATTTGTCACTTCTATGGGGATGGTTCAGACTGTCCTGCCACCAATGGCCTTCCTGTTTGCAGCAAGCACACTGATTACCCCAGAACTTTGTTTGTGATTTTCTGGTCCCTCTGTGGGGGCCAGGGTGACTCACCCATGGCATATTTCTTCTCTCCCTCAGGTTACCTTGAGTAGACTGGAGGGCCACAGCTAGGAGAGTGGCTTGCCTTTTCACCTTCTTGTCTTCCTGTTCATTCTTGGAGTCATCCTGGTTGTTGAACACTCTAAATGCAGCCTCTACTAGTTGTGCAGGATTAGTATCAGGGCCTATAGGCAATTTTTAGAGTTTCCTGTGGATGTCTGGAGCAATTTGAGATATGACATAGGTATTAAGAACCACTTTACTGGCTTGGACCTTAGGGCCCAAATTTGTATATGGCCTGAAACAGTCCTGCAGCCTCTGAGAAAAAAAAAAAAAAGAGGAGGGGTTTTCCTCAGGGCCCTGTTAGATCTGTCTTAATTTAGACCAGTTAATAGGTGACTGGTTTATTATTTTCCTGGCTTTCAAAAGCAGATCCCAAAAATAGCTTTTCTTGATCATTAGGAACACTGGGACTCCATTCAAGGTCAATCCTTGGCACAGCCTGTTCACCAGGCCTGCGAATGTCTGATCCTGGCTCTTATTCACTATCTGCTTGTTCTCTAGCTTTTAACAGAACAGACGACATTTCCTCAGCCACGAGAAGTGTAGTTAACAGACTTTGAATATCTTCCCAGTTTGGATTATGAGTGGAGAAGATTCCCTTTGTCAGGTTTATGAATTCCTCTGGGTCAGCCTTCAGTCTTTTAGTGTGTGCCTTCCAATTATACAAATCAGAGGTGGAAAAGGGGATGTGCACATTAATAATTCTCCCCTTACCATAAGGCACCTATTTTAGTGTCACTCACTAGTTTCCCTGAGGAACCCAAGGATGGGTTTAGAAACATTTAACTGTTTTTGCAAATTGTTCTTTTTCCTTTTGTTATGTTAAGGTGATGCAATCAACAACCACCCTGAATCAGATCAAGCCTCATCACAAGAGCTATATGTATGGTCTTTGCCTTATTTTTAATGCTAAGATCTCTGCAGTGTATGTGGAAGCATGCTTTCCAGCTGAGCCTGCATAAGCAAATAACCACCTCTCTCTTTTGAGTATTCATTCCCCATCTGAAATAAAAGGTCCCAGCTTCCCTTTGTTTGAGGATGCCATGACTCTGGAAATGATTCCTCATGGTCTCCTATTTGCTGCAGATATGCCTTACATGGTGAGACAAGTACTTCTGGTCGAGAGTCTCATTTAACTCACCAGGATGGAACCCATTTGGTTTCAGTAATGTTAGGGGATACATCCCAGGTTTATGATTGGTTTCTCATCTAGTTGTACTATCTGGAAGAGGAGGGTGAGGATCTTTTGTTGTTGGAGAGTCCAACTCCTGTAGAGGGGTTGCTTAGGGGGAACAGTAAGAGGTTTGACATTGTTATGGCCTCTGGTTTAAGCAGAGGTGAGGAAAGGGAAGAAGGTGGAGGTCTCTCAGGGCTCACCAGCTGGTCTGACAGTGGGGCTAAAGCTGGAGTATGTGAGAGAGGTGGACTCTGAGGTGGGCTTCCCTTAGTCCCATGTTTCCTCATTTGGAAGAGCAGGTCCTCCTCATCAGAAAGATCTTGTAAAATGGGAAGTATTTTTGAAGTCTTCGATTCAACCTTTAACCCTTCATTTAGACATAGTGCCATGAAGCACTGTACACAAGGGATTGCTTCCCATTTCTTGGTTCTTTTGCAAAATAGATCTAATTGTAGTATGGAGTTAACATTTAAGGTCCCATTTTCTGGCCATTTTTTTCCCCATTTTCCAGTGAATATTGCAGCCAGGCTGTGTTACATAAGAAGATCATCTGCTCTCAGCTCAATAGGGAATATCCAAAGTCCTTCCAATTCTGGAAGATGCAGCCCAATGGGCTTTCCTTTGAGATAGAGCTTGCTTTCCCCATATTCTAGTGTCTTTTCTTATGGGCTGTTTCTAACCTCCCAGGAGCAACTTGCAATAGCTAGTGGTGATGCAGATGCCACAAGGTTGGGTCCAGAAAAGGTTTAGCATCCTAATATCCTGAAACTAGACTCAGACCAAATAATGAAATCCTTAAAAAAAAAAAAAAAGACCTGGGAGTCCAGAAAAGCCAGACTGTGGGAAAACAAGATTGATGTCAAATGAAGTGTCCTTGACAAAAAGGTTAATGTTAAGCGACCTTGACTAAAAGAAAGAAACAAACAAAAAGACTCCGTAATTCCAGAAGACGTTTAACTCCATGTAAGGGGACCCCTCCTCTGATCACAGGCACAACACAAATACAGTCTCCATGACTTCAGGGGGACCTTGAACCCCCACCTTGTCACTCCAGAGCTGACTCAAATCCCTGACTAGTCAATGAGGATTTCTCCTGTTCCTCAGAACCAAGCATCAGTCCTTCTGGAGTGGCTGGGTCATGCAATACTTCCAACCAGGGGGGACTCTCACTCCCCTGAGCCAAGCTACCTCTGCATGGGGAATTGAATCCTGAAGCCAGTTTCCAACACACAAACTTTATGAGACAACTATAAAGAAATAACTCTTATAGCCATGCTGTGGGGTTGGCTTCACTGACCTCCATTGAGACGTCCTCTGAGCAAAGCACTCACTGTGGCTGCTGGGTCTCCTGATGGGGCAGTGATGTCAAGATGGTGGCAATAAGCACCATGAAAGGCTAAGCTCCACATTGGGAGCCAAGTTATTACCGAAACCAAAGTAAATCCGCCTTCTGGTGAGTTAAATGAGGTTCTCCACCAGAAGGAGTTGTCTCACAAAGTAAAGTATATTTGTGGGAAATAGGAGACCATGAGGAATCATTTCCAAAATCATGGTGTCCCTGAACAAAGGGAAGTAGAGAGCTTTTATTTCAGGTAGGGAATGAATATTCAAAAAGAAGAAGTGGGTACTGTCTTGTACAGGTTCAGTTGGAAAGCATGCTTCCACATACACTGCATGTTATAGTAATAAGGCCTAAGCTTCTCCTGGAGAAATGTTAGCATTAAAAATAAGGCACAGGTCATAGGCATAGCTCTTGTGGTGAGGCTTGGTCTGGTTCAAGGTGGTTGGTGATTGCATCTTCTTACCATAAGGAAAAGAAAAAAAAAAACACTTTGGAAGAACAGTTAAATGCTTCCAAACCTACATTTGAGTTCCTCTGTGAAGCTAGTCAGTGACAGAAGGAGTAAATAAGACCTGTTAGGAAGAACATAAGCAAGCTTCTTGCCTGAGCACCAAAGATTCAAGAATAGGGATCCCAGGGAGTTCTGGTGACACAAGAAAAAATGCTGGATGCCCCTAGGATAGCTGAGATACCCTGCCTGGTTGAGTTCTAATCAAGATATATCCCACCCATCCCAGTTTTCTCGCCTGGGATTTCCTATGTCTGGGAGCACACAATTATCAGTGACGTCTATAGCCATCTCCTTCTCTCCCAATCCTTTTTGTTTTTTATCCTGGTCCTGAATTACCTGCCCCTGCCCTCATTTTATCCCTTGACTGTTGCCTCCAGTTCTGCTTTTTCTCAGCTCTCCCAGTTCTTAATATCCTGAAGCTCCCAAGAAGCTCCCAAGAAGCTCCTTTCATTTCTCCTCTTTCAGATCTTGTCCTTCATCCTCCATAGCTGAATGTGCACTGGCAAGCCCGGCTGGTTGAAAGCTTCAGACCACAGTGGGATCCTGACTCAAGTATCAGCTGCATCCTGCATCCATGATCAGGATTAACTTTGCCCACAGAGCTGAGCTGAAGAAATTTGCGGCTCTGCTCCACTTCTCTTTGTAATCCTTCTCCTTCTCCCTCTCAGCCTCCTCTTCTACTTCCTCCTGCTTCCATTTTCCTCCTCCTTCTGCTTTCCTACTTCTCCTCTAACCCCCTTCTCTTCTCCACATCCTCTTCCTTCTCCTTTGCTCTTCCTCTTTGATTCATCCTCCTCGTCCTATATCTTTTATGCCTCTTGGTGTCTGACCATCTCCCAAGACTTTGGTCTCAGAACTCCATTCCTCGTTTAATTGTCTTCCTTCTCCTTCCTACCCAAACTCAAAATGCTCCCCTTTACTTTCTCTACCCCACACTCAAGGATATAAGCACTGGGGCTATATAATTTTAGAGGTACAGTGAAAAATGAAAATATGAGTCTTCATACTCAAACAGTGGAAAAAATTGCTTTTAAAGATAATAAAATATAAAAAAAAATTCTGTTCTTTTGACGTTTCTCTCTTTCAACCTGTCATGATGTTTTATTGTTGTTGCTATTTTTGTTGTTTCTTTGTTTAATTTGTTAGTGTCACTCTCGCTTGGGAACAATGACTTACAGGGCAAGTGCAGATACTCTTAGGTGACTGTGGGCTCCACTCCTCTTGCTTTTCATGTGTGTTTAATAATTTTTGGTCAAAATGCTGACATCTTGTGTAGAACAATAGATACTCAAGGTAAACAGTATTTTTGAGGGGGTTCTGGAAGTGGGCATGCCTTTTCTTTTTTTCTAAGCATAGAGTGTGGAGGTTTGAATGAATCTGGTCAGGAGTTAACTGGGCTTATGTTTTGTTGTTGTTTCAACAGTCTTCAAATTTCTCCAGCATTACTTTGTTTGTAGGGTGGGGCTGTTTGCCAGAGGGTTTTCTTAATGTCTGCTTCCCTCTCAGGATTTTGTATGTCCTTTGTGCTGTGTCTCAAGAGGAATTATCTCCATACTCTTGCTCCTCTTCCTGACGTAAGGGCTCTTGTGACTTGATGCTTGCTAACCTGCTTGGGAGAGGGAGGAGGGACATTGTCTTTGCTCTAGTTCAGACTCATTCTTAGTCAGGAGCTTTGTTCTTTAGGTTTTCTTTATGGGCCTTTAAGAATTCCTGACTTTCTCTTAGAGGTATGGAACCTCTAATAGTCCAGAACAGGAAGGTTTTCTGTCTTTTCTCAATTTTTCTTTTTCCCCCAGCTCCAGTGTGTTTTCTCATGCTCTGAAGGCAACAGGGCTTTCTGCCCTTCCCCCACCAGGTTAAGGCTTTTTTCTGTGTGGTAGGTGGGGAGAAAGATCTGGTAGGGACTTCCTGCCTTTCTCATGTAATAGCTGCTCTCATACCTCAAGCTGGCACCACCAGAAAGGATTTCTCTGGTCTGTGTCTTTGACTCTAATCTTTCAGTAGCCCCTGGTGAAGTCCATGGAAAATCCCTAGAGATATAAGTCAATTTCCTGTGTCTATGGCTCTCAGGGGTTCCACATGCTCCTGCTGGTTTTTTTTTTTTGTGTGTGTGTGTGTGTGATTTGATAACAATTTGTCTGATTTATTCTTACCGGCTTATTTAGCATCTGACATCTGTCCCAAGTCAGCAAGCATTTGCACCCCCTGTTTCCTTAGAGCAGTCTGTCTTTCCTTAGATTCCGGGTTTGGGTTGCCCTGTTGTTTCTGCTTTCTGGAATATTCAGGAGAAGTTGTGATTTTCATTATCCATTGTTTTTAAATTATAAGTATAGGATAGAAGCTCTTTCCAGCTTTCTATGTTTTAATCTCAATTTTCCCCAAAATTATTTCCTTCTTAAATTAGCCTGAGATAATTTCTGTTTCCTTGTTATTCAAGAAATAATGAAATAAACAGTCTAAACACATTTATCCAGATGAGACAAAGCACAAACAAGTATTTAAGAGTGGTGAAATATTTATAAACACCATGAAAAATGAAGGTCAGAATATCCAGTGGACTAGCTTATGATAAGATAAGCACAGAACATTCAAGTAGGAACGATAAGAAGGGAATCTTGGATAAATAATTCTAGAATACTCTATTCACTTCCCACAAGTTCTCACTGGTTTGTTGTTATAAGTAATAGGTTTACAGCAGGACCCTCTGTGTAAACTCCCCATTTGTTGGCATATGCTTTCATCCTAAATAAAATAATAAGATTCCAGTTTCACCAAGTAGGGTTACAAGTAGCACTTTCTCATGTTTTAAAAAAATTTCATGTTGAAGATATTCATAATTTGAAAAAATCATTGGATGACTGAACCGAATTTATTCATTTGTTCAAAACTATTCATTGACTACCTACCACTTGCCAGGCACTCTGTTAGATGTTGGGGATCCAGCACAATAGGGCTATAGATGTAACAGCCCCAGCAAACCACTGAAATCTAGAAGCTGAGTGGACAAACTTCAGTTAAGGGTCATCATTTTAGAAGATATTGTTTTAAGCATGTTGTTTTTGTCTAGAGAGTCTCTAGAGTATAATAAAACTCAGCACACTAAGATTTATATATCTTGAAAAAAGATTTATATATCTTCATTTAAGTATTTTTCTTCTCAAGTAGACTAACAGTTCCTTGAATAAAGTGATCACATTGTCAACAACGGGGTATTCATGAGAGTAGCAAGATGCTTGGATCTAAGCACATGCTAAGTGACTCGTGAGTGAATATACATCAAACAGGCTTTTTCTTTATGTGTTTTAGTGTTCCTGTGGTCTCTGTGATGGATACTGGTTCTTCCCTAAGAGTAATGGAGAATTGGTGGTAATTTATATTGTTACACAGGGCAATCATAGGGATTCTGAAAAAGAAAATACGGCAATCAGTGAGACTCAGAGAAATGAGTGAGTTGGGGGTGGAGGTGAGACAGGGGAAGAGAATATTTGGGGAATATTCATAAGATCTAGAGAAGGACAGAGTGACTGAAAAGAGTAGGGAAATGAGAAGATTAGGTAGGGTCCTGTGAAGCCATTTAGTTTCATACTTTTATTGGATGAGAGAGAAAAAAAAAGGTCTAGAAGTAAAGTGACTTTCCAATGCCACATAAGAGTTGTTCCACAGGAAATGAACTAGCAGAAGATGAAAAAATTGGAAACTAGAGCAAAGAGAGAAACTAGGAGCCAGAGACATGAGTCAGAACTGGGGGTGAAATGAGTCTGAACAGGCAGTCCACAGAACTGGAGGGGAAATGAGGTTCTGAGAAGACAGTCCAGGGTTTAAGGAAGGAGTAGACAGTGATTAATGAGAGGCTTTTCTGTTGGTTGGAGAAGGAAGTCAGAATAGAGGCATTGTGGAGTAGGTTTGTTTAGAACAGAAATCAAAGACCAACTTTTCTGAGAGAAGGAAAGAACATCGACAGATGAAATGCGGTTTCTGCAGCTTTCATTGCTAGTGATTCTCCTCCCAGGTTGTGACAATAAAGATGGTAAGAAGTCTGGCATTTGCCAAGTTGGGTGCAAGAGGGTCTGTGTGCGTGTGTGTGTGTGTGGAGGGTTTTCCCAAGTATATATCTGGAGGGTGAGAATGTCAGCCTCATTCCATTCTGACCATCCCTGACCAGGTCCCTGTGCCCCTCTGAGGGTTGAATTTAAAGCATGGGGCTCTGGGGCAGGCAAGCGTCTGCTAAGATAACTATGGCTCCCCTTTCCTTCCGATTCTAAGTTTCCCCTCTCTAGTACCCTTCTTTCTCCTTTCTGCCTCCCTCTCAATATCTGTTTTTGCCCTCATTTTATCTGTTCTTTTGCCACAGGCTTCCAGGAGCCGATCTCCTTTGAAATCATCCGGATCCATACCTTTTACAGCCGTTCCTGGGTACAAACTCTGGGCTCAATTTGGGTGGATGAGTTGCAGACTCATAAGTGGGACAGCAACTCAGGCAATTACATTTTCCTGTGGCCATGGTCCAAGGGCAACTTCAGCAACGAGGAGTGGATAGAACAAGAAAAGTTATGCTCTACCTTCTCCATTCAATTAATTCGGGCATTTCAGAACCGTGCCAGTCAATGGCAACTTGAATGTGAGTTCAGTTCCTTCCGTGGGGTGTGGGGTTATGGGTGGGAGGTGTGTGTGTATGTGTCTCATTGAGTTTCCTATTCCTCTGAGACAGCTTCCTCTCACTTCTGAACCTTACCTCTCCTGATCATTAAACTGCTATTATACACTTTGGGGAAAGAGGTATAACGCAGACCCTGATTCTTCAAAAGCTTCAAGTTTTCTGCTGCTTACAAACTCTCCTCTCATTGACTGCAGGTTTGTGCCTTATTATCTTCCATTAGTAGTCTCCTGTGATCAGCCCCTTCTCTGGACTCCAACCAGAAACCCTCAGCCTCCTTAATCTTTGATTGACTCCTTAGGTGTGATTTTCTCCCCCATTCCATCCCTTCAGCAATTTCCGCTGATACATTCATTGTAACCTATTGCATTCCATTCGCCCTAGGTTATTATAATCCCAACTTTTTCACACTGAGTCCAACCTTATTCTCTTGCTCACACTATTCATGTTGCTTTCTGTAAACAACTTTCCCCCTTCTTCGTGTCATCTGTCTCTTCCTCTGTCTCCAACTACCACCAATTCCTCTTTTTCTAAACCTCTTCCGAAACCAAACTTTGCTCAATTCCCTCAAATCTCCTAAACTTCTCCCTTCTCATTCTATCATCTTTTGCTTCCATTCATTTCATTTTTTTTACTTCCTCTTTCCACTAATGGCCAACACTTCTTCCCCAGATCCCTTTGAGGTACAGACAACAGCAGGTTATGAGCTGCGCTTTGGGGAAACTTCAGTAGGCTTCATACGGGTTGCTTATCAAGGATCAGATTTCATAAGCTTCCAGAACACTTCATGGTTGCCATCTCCACAGGGTGGAAGTAGGGCTCAGGATGCCTGTAGACTATTCAATTTGAATCAAGTCGGCCTAGAAATAGCAGACAGGTTCCTCAGTGACACCTGCCCACGTCTCCTCCTGGGAATTCTTGATGCGGGGAAGGCAGATCTCCAGCGACAAGGTCAGTCCTGCACCCTTCCTCTAACTCTTCTCTATTCTAAAATCACACCTTTCCATCAACCCCTGCCTATGAAGGAACCAAGAGGGAGAGGGAATAATGGGTGACAGATTCCTAGAGGTGGGGAAGATGTGTATATGTAAACTGATAATAGATATGAACCACTAAATCTATGTTAGAGTCCTCATCTCAATATCTTTCTTCTCCTCTGCAGTAAAGCCAGAGGCCTGGCTGTCCACTGGCCCCAGTTCCGGTCCTGGCCATCTGACGCTTGTTTGTCATGTCTCTGGCTTCCATCCGAAGCCTATTTGGGTGATGTGGATGCGGGGCGAGCAGGAGCATCCAGGCACTCAGCGAAGTGACATCTTGCCCAATGCAGATGGGACATGGTATCTTCGGAAGTCCTTGGATGTGGAAGCCATTGAGGCAGCTGGCCTGTCTTGTCGCGTGAGACACAGCAGTCTAGGAGGCCAGGACATCATCCTCTCCTGGGGTAAGGAAGAACCGGGGCCCAAGCTGGGAATGGGAGTAGGTGGTCCTCCAGAAGAGCAGCAGGGCCAGATGGAAAATTTGGGTTTCTAGGGACTTCAGACCCAAAAGAAATAAAAGTAAGTTACCCAAGAAATAGAAAAGTGGAAAATGAGGGATGTGCAGATGTAATAGGATATTGAGGGTTAGATGAAGGATTGATCTCAGAAGAGGGATGAGAGAAGAAATAGGAAGAGAGGAGACTGATGAGATAGACACTCAAATGAACAAAGGAATACTAGGGGAATACAATAGAGTGTGGTGGATTTGAAATAACACCCAGTGTTCAACCAAATCCACAGAAAATGACAGCTCCATGGGCTTGATCTTCGCGGCAGTGATAGTGTCCCTCGTCCTTCTGACAGGTCTGGCATTTTGGCTTAGGAAACGCCGGTGAGTTCTTTGTATCCATCCTTCCCAGTTTTTGCCCCATTCCCCACTTGTCTTACCATCCTGTTTGTTTTCTCTCTCCTCGGCTCTCTTCCTCCCTTCCTTCTTACCCCTCACTTCTCACCTCCACCTCATGTAGAGTGATCTCCGTCTCTGTCTCTGTTCTTGTCAGGAAACCCTGTGCAACTCCAAGAACTCCTCTCCCTTCACAATGAGATCCCAGCAGTACAGGGGCTCAGGATTTATCTAAACCAAACATGAAGATGACATCCACTCAACTCTTCTTGTACAATATTTTTTGTTGTTTATTTCTGCTTGATGATCAGTTTTCAACATAAGCTAAATGTGATTTTTCAGGATTTGTTGTTCTGACCTGGGTTCCAGGACTTTAGAAGTCAAAATTTAACTCTGAATAGAGTGAGTTCCTAGCAACCCCCACATATTCAAATATTAATAGTCATCAGGTCCTTTTGAGATGTCACTTCCTCCAGAGGGCCTACCCTGATTTACAAGTGGAAGCAGTCTCTGACTTGTCTGAACTCCCAGCACATTTGAACTGTACTTTGCCAAATCCACTCCTTGCTTCCTGCCCTTGATTGCAGCTGTTTGGATCCCTTTTCCCATTATAAGTTTAAGCTTTCAGAGGACAAAATCCACATCTTTTTAGTATTTGTATCCTTGGTCAAGTGTCTTACCTTATGTAACATGTTCACAATAAAAATCTGTGTTGAATTTATGCCAAATTTATTGTCTTTTCTTGTTCTTTTCCTTCTTGAGTGTTTGTAGTTGAGACATTTGATGCTCCTCTTGTTAAAAGTCTTCTCACTTGGCCAAGAAACTCACACTTTCCTAGTTCCTTAGTGACTTCTCTGAGCCCCTGAGGAGAAGCACAATGTTGCCTCTGACCATTCTTATTATTGAACTGTAGAGACCTATCGGAGTGAAACTATTGCTCCAGGTATTCTAAACAAGATGAGGAAGGCAGAAGGTAGGCCCTTGCTATTCAGTGTGGTTGAGGGACACACAGCAGAGTTATCACCTTGGAACTTGCTAGAAATATGGAATCCTGGGTGTCAGACTTACTGAATCATAATTTGCATTTATCAAAATCAGCAGAGAATTCATAAGTGCATTAAAATTTGAGAAGCACTGGGGCCGGCTCCATGGCCGAGTGGTTAAGTTCTCGCTTTCCGCCACGGCGGCCCAGGGTTCGGATCCTGGGCATGGACACGGCACCCCTCGTCAGGCCACATTGAGGTGGCGTCCCACATCCCACAACTAGAAGGACGTGCAACTAAGATACACAACTGTGTACGGGGGGTGGTTTGGGTAGAAAAAGCAGAAAAAAAATAAAAAGATTGGCAACAGTTGTTAGCCCAGGCGCCAATCTTTAAAAAAAAAAAAATTTGAGAAGCACTGATATAGGTATTGTAAGTGTGTCAGTGAAGAGAATAGAAGATGTCAAAAAGAGAACAGGAATGTTGATGCTCAAGATTGACATTAGATCAAGGCAAAGAGAGAATATACAGTACATCCTCCCTATTCATGTCTGTTGTGTTAAAGTCACTGGGAACACTGAGTTAGTGAATATTGAGCCATCACTTCTATGGGAAATACAAGGTTAGGTTCCTGTGAGCCTCTGATCAGCACATTAGTATCAACTGACGAATACATAGCATTGTTTTAAGTGTATTTCTCTGTAAAGTCACCTTATTTAATATATACACTTCCAAATAATATGTTTATAATATTTATATATGCAGTATGCCTTTATAATAAAACACCAGCCAAACATTGTTTAACATTTTCCCCACCCTCGGTAATGTGATAGTAAATTTCTTGGGCCCTCAGTGACACAGTCGTGCTGTCCACTAAGTTTTTAATAACAAACAAAAAGCAGTCATCATCTCTTGAATCCACAGATCTAGCTCCGTTTCCAACTTTCCATAGCTTCATGAAAGCGTTATTGACATTTCTTTAACACTCTGAAGTGGCTCCACGTACAGATCAGCGAATGTCCTCTACCTTTTTCTGGAGTTACTGCATTGTTGACTCATTAACACTGAACTCATGGCCATAACACTGCAACTCGTCCTAGAATAAAGCTTAATCTATGTGTGCATTTTCTCCATAAGCCATATCACAGCTTTCTCATGCTTAGGAACACTAGACAGAACTTTAGCACTATGCTTCAGGGCCCTTTGAACGGGAAAACCAGCAACCATGAGCAGAAACGTGCAGAAAATGTGGCACTAAAGAGCTGTGAAAAGGACACTTGTTTACGGTGTGAGAACTGAAAAAAGGAGGCATAGAGGTACCTTATTGGGTCTCAGCTAGAAACGCATGAGGGGGGTGACAAATTTTGCTTCACTCTGCAGGTGTCCATGAATGACTGTGAAACTGTTGTGAGTAATTATTTGGGGGTTACAAATAAATTTCAGCAGGCAGGCAAATTAGCAAATACAGAATTTATGAATAATGAAGATCGACTCTTTCTGAATAATGACCCCAAACAGCAGTATGAGTCAACATACATATTGGTGAACTTCAATTACTTTAGGATTCACTAATTATTTCAACAACTAATTCTTAAGCACTTGCTATGTAGCAGAGACTTGTTAGGTATCAAGCAGTGGAGGAGAAAGCTCGTCACTATCTTCCGAGTGTGAAAATTTTGCCTTCTTAATTTGATTCTACAGTTTACTGTTTTCACTGTTTGTTGTTTCTTTCTTAGCATGACAACTTATTTGGATTGCACTAAGGGAAAGGGACTTAACTCTAATTTGTCTAGGGGGCTGAACGAGGATGCCTAAGGCAAGTAGAACATCCAGAGGGAATCAGTGCAGGTGGCAGCAGCCGCACATTTGGAAATTTGGGAAAATAAAATTGAGATAGGTGAGAGGGAAAGGTGAAAACTATGGGATGGGAGAGAGCAAGCAGTGGGACCGCTGCAGTCTTCCTACCTGGGTTACACCAGTTGGTTGCCTCTCTAGGCTCCAATTGACCTTTTCACCCTAATACAGCAGCCATGTGATTTTTGGTTGGTTGACTCCATCGTCCTCTGCAGTCCTGGACTCTGATCAGCCTAAGGCAATCATGAGAAAGCATCCTTGAAGATGTGATAGGCTAAAGGATGAACAGGTAATCAATAATTTCAGTGAAATCATGACATAGATCCCACTTATCCTTGCTTGGGGTGTTCAGGGCCAGGCACCCGCTCTAAGGTGGCACAGTCTATAGGAAGCGTGCTTCTTGTGTTTGAATGTAGGGGAAAGTGATGTTGTCTCTAGTCTTGGATTTTATGCTATGAGGATAAAGATTGAAACAACTAAAGCCATTTCTTTAGCATCAGAGAAGCAAGCCTGAGGATGAAATTATACAGGCAAGAAGACAGAGAAATTTTGTACTTGAAATTTTCTAAGAGGGTAGATCTTAAGTGTTCTTACCATAAAAGAGAAGAAGAAAACCAAAGAACATGGTGAGTATGTGAGGTGATGGGTATGTTAATTGGCTTGTTTGTTGTGATTATTTTACAACATATATGTACATCAAAACATCAAGTTGTACACTTTAAATATATACAACTTTCATTTATCATTTATAAGTCAGTAATTCTGAAAACAACAAAATGTTAAAAAAAGTTATTAGCACGTGAAAGGATCTAGATTGAACTTCGCTAATGCCTGAATGACTCTCGATTCTCAGTTACATCAGTCAATAAATTCCCTTTATTTTTTCAGCCCAAGAAGTTGGATATTCTCTCATTTGTGACTGAAAGCATCCTCTCTGGTGCATGTGAACCTCAGGGAACTCTTGGCTAAATTTTACTCTTACTTGCAACATTTCTCTAACTTCCCTCTTCCTTTTCCTCTGTTTTTTAAAATTGATTTCTTCCTCTTCTGCTTTTTTCTTATTCATGTTCTCATGTTATTAAATTCTTACGCTGTCTTGGATTTTACCTATTACTTCATCACAGGCAGAAGTAAGAGATTAGGAGGAATTTTAACAAGAATAAAGGAAAAAACAGTCTATATCATGTATCATGAAAATTAGTATTAGCAATTTTTGCTTTGAAACTCATTTTCTGTGTGATGCTAGTTGGGGGGCTAGAAACAGTAATTGGTGAATTTGATGACGTTATTGTTTTATTAAATGCTTGTAATACATTGTCTTTTCATCTTTATGCAAACCCTGAGAGTAAATATTTTTGTCTCCACCTAACTAAAGAAAACAATGAAGACCAGGGAGCCTTTCCAAAGTCACTCACCCGCCCGGCAGCAGAACCAGCACTTTGATTCCTCGTCAGGGTTTGTTAGAAACTTATGAAAAGTCCAGGAGAGAGACTGGTCCAGATGCCATAGTTAAAAACGACATGGTGAATTTGATAATTGATGTGGTCTATAAGTTTCAGAAATGATTTCTTTATGCTTTGCTCAATTTTCTGCAGTAATTTGTAAGTTCAGTACCTCAGTATTTAAAATGGGAAGCGGACATGGACTGTGAACTAAGTGCATATCTGCGCTCATAGATTTGTGTTTTCTGGTTTTGTTTAATTTTAATTATTCTGAGATTTTTAAACAGTGGTCACTACGTATTAGTTTTTGCATTGTTTTTACATAGGTGAGCACATCTCTTTTTCTGGCTCATAGATGATTCTAAAGTGACATGTATAGGGAAATTTATAGCTTTAAATGCATTTATTTGTAAATAAGACAGACTGAAAACATATAAATGAGCATTTTAATTGAGGAAGCTCGAAAAAGAGCAAAAATCAATAAGAATTTAGAAAGCAGAAAATTAATTTAAAAGCAGTAAAAGTTAAAAAGCAAAAGAAAAATTGATAAAGATGACTGACAAAACTAACAGCTGGCTTTTTGAGAAAATAAAAATACAAACTTCTGTTAAAAGATTAAAAAAGTAATAAATATTAGAAAAGTAGACATATTACAAATAAGTAATGTACAGATTAAAATAAGAAAATGCTATATATAATTTATATCAATACATTTGTTATAGAGTAAATTTTATTTACAAAATGCTAGAAGAGGGAGAAAACCAGAATATATGAATAATTGTTAAGAAAATGAACAAGTAGTCAAAGTTGTTACCAGTTGCACAAGGTTCTAGGTACAGACTACGTGGAGCAGCAGATAATCATATTTCATGCACAGGGTTCTAAGTAGAGAAAAAGATGGAAAACTATCCCAATTAACGTTAGGAAGCAAAATTTTCATGACAACAAAGTCAGCAAGAATTCCTCCAGAAAAAAACAAAATGAATATTAAAATAGTAATTATAAGCTAATCTCATTTATGTATATTTACTCAGAAATTTTGTATATAGACCCCAATAAAATATTTACAAACAAAAACAAGCACCAAATGAAGTGGTATTTATCTATAGAATGCAAGGATTGTTTACCATTAAAACTCTCTTAATAGAATCACTTCTTTCAACAGATTAGAAAAGACATAGATATAATCATCTCCAGAGTTATAGAAAAAGAATTTGATGTATTTAAATGTCCATTTTGATAAAATATTACGACCTCAGAATAGAAAGAAACTCCCACTGCATGGTCGAATGTAGCTACAAACAATCTACGTGAGATATATTTAATTTTGAAGCTTTAAAGCATCCAGGGAAAATCAAGAACAAGATGTCTGTTTATTATAGTCATCACTACTCAGTAGTGCTGAAAGTTCTAGTTAACCTAGTAAGGCAAGAAACATAAGGAGGTATGAAAATAGAAATAAGGGGAAAAAAATCATTATTTTCAGCTTATATGATTGTATACAAGAAAATAAAAAATAAAATACTGGGAATAATAAAAGAGCTTATAACTTATCTAGTTATAAATTTAACATGTAAATAAAACTGTAAGGATTTCAAGGGAATAGTTCTTCTTTCAGATGATATGATCTCTACCCAGAAAACTAATAGAATAAAAAGGAACCTTTAAAGCTACAATGAAAATTTAGCAAGGCATTAAGACACGAATCAAATATTAAAAAATCAATAGTCCTTTTTTATACAACCAAAAAAAAAGAAAATAAGATACCATTTATAATAGCAATAAAATGCATAAAATAGCTATATATTAGCTAATGAAAGAATATACAAGACTTCCATAGAGAAATTCTAAAAACTATTAAATATCATAAGAGCATTTCTGATAATTGGAATTTTACAGAAGGAGTAATTATTATAAAAACTTGTAATTCTTTTAAAATCATTCTATAACTTCAGTAAATTCCTAATTAAAATTCCAATTAGATTTCAGAAGCACTCAATAAACTTATTTTTTATTACATGGAAGAATAAATGGCTACTAATATCTAAATCAATTTTGAAAGAGACAAGCAAAGGCTTATTCACATTGAAATAAAGTCTTGAACGCAAAAGATAATACCACAAAGTTTATAGCATATGATATAGCAGAATATCTTTATGACCTATTAGTGGGGAATTATTTCTCAAACTCAATTCCTAATTTGGAAACTCTAGAGCCTTGGGGAGAAATGGCCTATGGTGGGTCGTTGCCTCCACCCTCCATACACAAACACAGTTCTAGTTAAACAAGGGCCCCTGAGGATGCTGGTATCGCTTGCTCCTGACCTTGAACATTGAGGAGTTGACCCTTTTTAGGGGTCTATAACTAAGCCAGTTCCTGCTGGGCAGGGGCCCTGAGTTCTCCATCCCTCGGAGGATAGCAGTGGGCATGTCCAGGTCAGGGTTGGGAACAGCACAGATACTTCCGCTATTTTGCGTCTTGTTGCTTCTGAACCACAAACTACAAAAAATGATGTTTTTTGCAAAAAAAATTAAATTAAATTAAATTAACAACAAAGCTTCTTGGGGCCACCCCCATGGCCAACTGGTTAAGTTAGCACACTGCACTTTGTCAGCCCAGGGTTTCACCAGTTTGGTTCCCAGGCGCAGACATGACACCACTCATCAGACCACGGTAAGGTGGTGTCCCACATAGCACAACCAGAGGGACCTACAACCAGAATATACCACTATGTACTGGGAGACTTTGGGGAGAAAAAGAAGAAAAAAACAAGAATAGGAAAAAAAGATTGGCAACATGTGTTAGCCCAGATGCCAATCCTTATTTATTTATTTATTTATTTTTTGAGGAAGATTAGCCCTGAGCTAACATCTGCCAATCCTCCTCTTTTTGCTGAGGTAGACTGGACATGAGCTAACATCCATGCCCATCTTCCTCTACTTTACATGTGGGACACCTGCCACAGCATGGCTTGCAAAGCCATGCTATGTACGCTCCAGGATCCAAACTGGTGAATCCTGGGCTGCCAAAGTGGAACAGGTGAACTTAACTGCTGTGCCACCAGGTCGGCCCCCAGGTGGCAATCTTTAAAAAAAACTTGCTCAGTTTACTTTATAAAATTGTGGCTTTCTCTTCAATAAAGTATACACTGAACAAAGCTAATGGGTGAAGATTTGACAGAAGTGATTGAAATTTTAAAAATAAAAATAAAATACATGCTTTTTTAAAACATATAAACGTTTAATAAATGACAATGTTTAAGAGTATTGAATAGGGCCAGCCTGGTGGTGCAGTGGTTAAGTTTGCACGTTCCACTTTGGCGGCCCAGGGTTCACTGGTTCAGATCCCAGGTGCAGACATGGCACCACTTGTCAAGCCCTGCTGTGGTAGGCATCTCACATATAAAGTGGAGAACTTGGGCACAGATGTTAGCTCAGGGCCAGTCTTTCTCAGAAAAACGGGGAGGATTGGTGGCAGATGTTAGCTCACGGTTAATCTTCCTCGAAAACAAACAAAAGAAAATAAAAGAATACTGAATAGATGCATTAATAAACGAAGCATACATATAATATCTTTTGTTAAAATTAAAGTTCTACTCAAACTCATTGGTAATTAGAGAAACGCAAATTAAGACAAGCTATCTTTTTACACCACCAAATTGGCAAAATCTGAAAGCTGCAGAAGCCCTGCATCTGCAGGGATGTGGGAGAGGTGGAAATCCCCCTGCATTGTTGTGGTGAAGTAATTCTGGAGAGTTTCAGCAGTATCTTGTCTAATGATGGCATCTTGACCCTGCAATACTACTTGCCAGCCATGCTGTGGAGGTGACCCACAGACAAAACAGAAGAAGATTGGTACAGATGTCAGCTCATGGGAAAGCTTCCTCAGAACAAAACACAAAAACAAAAAACACAATAGAAGCCGGAAATTAATGTAATGTTGCTTTCAGCAAGCTAAGACAATAAAAGTGAAGATCTAGAATTCTATGTTCAATTAAAATACCCATCACAACTAAAGGCAAATACTGTTTTTTGAGAAAAAAAGTGGAATAATTTGTCATCATACAAGGAAATGCTGAAAGGCATTCTTTAGGAAGAAGGTAAACTATGCCAAAGGAGGAGTAAAAGTAATTATGATGTTGGAAGTTAGGATAGAGGTTACATTTAGAGATGAGAGGAGTAATTTAGGGAGTGGAATAAGGAGGCCTCTGAGGTGCTAATGAAATTCTACTTCCTTAATGAATTGAACACCAACGTATTTTCTTTGTGATAACTCAATGATCTTTATAATTATGATTGTGCACTTTCTTGAATGTTCGTTATATTTCAGCAAAGAGTTTAAGTAAAGATAAGAGGTTTTGAAACATTTGTTACACACAAAATTTTTCAGCTGGTGAAAAATAACTAGATTCTTGTTTCCTTTAAAAAAACTCAAATGTATTATGATTTAATTTGTACTGAAATTCTTTAGGAATGAAAAAAATGATCTGATGAATGAGAATGATTAAATAATTAACATGGTTATTATATATTAGTAGCAAAAGGAAACGAAAACTCCTTAATAATACTTGAACACATAGTAAGTATTTAAAAATGAAATATGATTAAATTATATAAGGATGAAGCAGTGGGACCATTAGAAAATATTGACATGCTGTGAATGAACATACAATATGGGTGATTCAGTTTTTGGCAGAACAAAGTCAAGCATTCAGAGCACCATCCAAGAAAAGGTATTAGTATTCTTTTCATTTGGTAAGTACTATAGCAAATTATGCCAAATTATGGCAGAACATTTATGCAGAAGACTCGCATTAACAACAAATAATATAAAACATTGCTTACGGAAATGAATACAAAACTAAGGAATTAAGATCATGGTAGATGAGATGAATCAAATAATTTTAAATAAAGTAAGAAATGTTAAATATTTTCCTTTAAGATTTGATATAACCTCAGAGTTAAGCCAGGTAAAATAATTACTAAATTTATTTATTTCCAAGTTTATATCTTTCCACATGAAACATCTTTTTGTGTGTTTAAGAATTTTCCCAGTACCTGAAATGACTGTAAAAGAATTATATAAATCATTCACAGACAAGTTACAAAAGCTGAATACAGACAAAAATGATTTGAAGAGCCAGACATAAGATAGCGCCACCACACATGAAAAATGCAATCAACAACATTTGAAAATCCTTGAAAAGATTCTATGACATTCTATATTCTTTGATCTGTGAACATTCTTTTAAAAATTTTGGTAGTATAAGATATAGTGCAAATCTATGTTTAAGTAATTAAAAAATATCATACGAGAATAATGCTATTACTTTTAGCTCTCGACTAAACTTTGGAGTGATTTGAAAATATAAATAAATATAAAACTAGAACCATTATTGATGTTTTAAAGAAAATTTTTATCAAGCTAATGTTGGTTTATGCTATTATGTAAATTTCAGGTATACATCATTATATTTTAATTTCTGTGTAGACTACATAGTGTTCACCACCCAAAATCTAACTGTCATCCGTCACCATACACATGTGCCCTTTTACCCCCTTTCAATCTCCCCCCTTCCCCTCTGGAACTACCAATCTATTCTCTGAGTCTTTGTCTTTGCTTGTTATGGTTGTTTTTAAAACCTTCCCCAAGAATGAAATTGTCTAATGTTTGGCTTTCTCCATCTGACTTATTTCACTTACCGTAATGCACTAACATCCATCCATGTTGTTGCAAATGGGACAAGTTTGTCTTTTTTATGGCTGAGTGGTATTCCATTGTATATATATATATACTGCATCTTCTCTATCCAATCATCCATCGATGGGCACTTAGATTGTTTCTAAGTCTTGGCTATTGTGAATAATGCTGCAATGAACATAGGGGTGCATATATATTTTGAATTAAGGATTCTATGATCTTTGGATAAACACCTAGTAGTGGAACAGCTGGATCTGACGGTATTTCTATTTTTATTTTTTGAGAAACCTTCACTCTGTTTTCCATAGTGGCTATACCAGTTTGCACTCCCACCATCAGTATGTGAGGGTTCCCTTTTCTCCATAGCCTCTCCAACAATTGTTATTTGTAGTCTAGTTAATTATAGTCAGTCTTACTGGTCTGAGGTGATATCTTATTGTGGTTTGATTTGCATTTCCCTAATAATTAGTGATGTTGAATATCTTTTCATGTGCCTGTTGGACACCTGTATATCTTCTTTGGAAACATGTCTATTCAAATCCTTTGCCCATTTTCTAATTGGTTTGTTTGTTTTGTTGCTGTTGAATTCTACGAGCTCTTTATATATTTTAGATATTAACCCCTTATCTGGTGTATGATTTGCAAATACTTTCTCTCAATTAGTGTGTTGTCTTTTAATTTTGTTAATGGTTTGCTTTGCTGTGTAGCAGCTCTTTAGTTTGATGTAGTTTTATTTTATTATTTTTGCTTTGATTTCCTTGCCTGAGGAGACATATTTAAAAAGATACTGCTAAGTGCTGGCCCAGTGGTATAGTGGTTAATTTCTCATGCTCCACTTCAGTGGCCCAGGGTTTGTTAGTTCAGATCTTGGGTGCAGTCTTACACAATGTTCATCAAACCAGGTTGTGGAGGATCTCACATAGAAGAACTAGAAGGACATACAACTAGGATATACAGCTATATACTGGGGCTTTAGGGAGGAAATTGAAAAAGAGGAAGATTGGCAACAGGCCAATCAGGGCCAATCTTCCTCACTAAAAGAAAAGATACTGCTAAGACCAATGCTAAACTGTACTACCTGTGTTTTCTTCTAGGAGTTTTATGGTTTCAGGTCTTACATTCAAGTCTTTAATCCATTTTAAGTTAATTTTTTGTATGGTGTAAGATACTGGTCTAATCTCCTTCTTGTTCATGTGACTGTCCAGTTTTCCCAGCATCATTTATTGAAGAGAGTTTCCTACCTCTACCCTGAGTTCTTGGCTGCTTTGTCAAATATTAGCTGTCCATAGATATGTTGCTTTATTTCTGGTCTTTCACTTCTGTTCCATTGATCTGTATGTCTCTTTTCCAAGCAGGGATTTTATAGAAATAGAAGAAGAGGAATTAGGAAAGCTCTCTGTTTGCCAATCAGTGTTGTCTCCAACTCCAGCCCCACAGGTGCTGAGAAAGTAAATGTTTTTCTTTAAGGAGAAAATCAAAAAAACACAACATACCAAAACCTATGGGATGCAGCAAAAGCAGTACTAAGAGGAAAGTTTTATGGCAATACAGGCCTATTCAAAAACCACAAACAATCTCAAATAAACAATCTAACAATACACTTAAAGGAAATAGACAACAGAAGAACAAATGAAGCCCCAAATCGGTAGAAGGAAGGAAATAATAAAAATCAGAGCAGAAATAAATGAAATAGAAACTAAAAGAATAGAAAGGATCAATGAAACTAAAAGCTGATTCATTGAAAAGATAAGCAAAATTAACAAACTCTTAGCCAGACTCACCACAAAAAAAAGAAGGAAGACTGAAATAAATAAAATGAGAAATGGAAGAGGAGAGAATACTACGGACAACACAGACATAGAGAGGATTTTAAGAGAATACTATGAAAAGCTATATGTCAAAAAATTGGATAACCTAGAAGTGGATAAATTCTTAGAAATATACAGCATCCTAAAAGTAAATCAAGAAGAAATAGAAAATCTCAATAGACCAATCACAAGTAAAGGCATTGAAACATTAATGAAAAACCTCCCAAAAACCAGAGTTCAGGACCCAATGTCTTCTGTGATAAATTCTACCAGAGATTCAAAGAGGACTTAATACCTATACTTCCCAAAATCTTCTGAAAAATTGAAGAGAACAGGGTAATTCCCAACTCATTTTACAAGGCCAATATTACCCTGATACCAAAACCAGGCAAGGACAACATAAAAAAAGTAAATTAAAAGTCAATATGGCTGATGAAAATAGATGCAAAAGTCCTCAATGAAACATTAGCAAAACAAATACAGCAATACATTAAAAGGATAATACACCACAATAAGTGGGATTTATTCTGGTATGCAAGGATGGTTCAATATCTGCAAATCAATCAATGAGATACACCACATTAAATGAAGAATAAAAATCACATGATGTTCTCAATAGACACAGAGAAAGCATGTGAGAAGATTCAATATCCATTTATAATAAAAACTCTCAATAAAATGGGTATAGAAGGGAAGTACCTCAACATAATAAAAGCCATATATGACAAACACATGGCCAACATCATATTCAATGGTGAAAAAGTGAAAGCTGTTCCACTGAGAACAGGAACAAGACAAGAATGCCCACTCCAACCACTCTTATTCAATATAGTACTGGAGGCTTTAGCCAGAGCAATTTGGCCTTACACGACAAACCTACAGCCAACGTCACGCTCGATGGTGACAAATCCTAGAGGAAAATATAGGCAGTATATTCTTTGACATTGGTCTTAGCGGTATCTTTTTGACTATGATCTCTACTCAGGTAAGGGAAAGAAAAGAAAAAAATAAACAAATGGGACTACATCAGACTAAGAAGCTTCTGAACAGCAAAGGAAAACATCAACAAGATGAAAAGACAACCCACCAACTAGGAGAAAATATTTGAAAATCACATATCTGACAGGGGTTAATTTAAAAAATATATAAAGAACTAATACAACTCAACAACAGAAAAATGGCCAACCCTGTGAAAAATGGGCAGAGGATCTGAACAGACATTTTTCCAAAGGAGATATACAGATGTCCAACAGGTTCATGAAAGGATGTTCAACATCACTAAATATTAGGGAAATGAAAATCAAAGCTATAATGAGATATCACCTCATACTCATCAGAATGGCTAGTATTAAAAAGATGAGATATAACAAGTGTTGGAGTGGATGTGGAGAAAAGGGAACCTTCATACACTGGGGAGCAGGAAGGTAAACTGGCACAGCCATTATGGAAAACAGTATGGAGATTTCTCAAAAAATAGAATTACTCTAGGATCCAGTTATTCCCCTACTGGGTATTTATCCAAAGAACATTAAATCACTAATTCAAAAAGATATATGCACACCTATGTTCATTGCAGCAGTACGCACAATAGCCAAGACTTGGAAACAACCCAAGTGCCCATCAATTGATGAATGGATAGAGACGACATGGTATATATATATATACAATGGAATACTACTGAGTCGTAAATAAAGACAAAATTGTACCATTTGCGACCACATGGATGGACCTTGAGGGTACTATGCTAAGCAAAACAAGTCAGAGAAAGACAAATACTTTATAATTTCACTCATATGTGGAAGATCAACAAACAAAAACACATAGATAAGAACAGATTAGTGGTTACCAGAGCCAAAGGGGATGGGTGTAGGTTGAAAAAGGTGAGGGTGCACATTTATAGTGACAGATAAAAACGAGAATATTGGTGGTGAACATGATGCAGCCTATACGTAAGCTAAAGCACAATCATGTACACATGAAATTTATACAATGTTAAAAGCCAATATGATCTCCATAAAATAATTTTAAAAAACCAAATTATCAGTATTAAGAATAAAAGAAAAGATTTTCCTAGATATCCTACTATTGAAGGGAGAAGGTAGAACTAGTATGAAAAACTTTATGCCAATACATTAAAAAATGTAGATTAGAAACAAAAAGTTTCTTGAGAAGCAGTTTCCTGTAACTGAGATAAGAAGAAAGAAGACATCTGAACAGTTCCATATTAGTAATAATTAATATGATATTAACTAGTCAATTGCTATAATAAATGTTAAATATCAAAAATAAGGTGAAGTATAATCAGAAATATTAAAATAATTTTTCATTAAAAACCCTCTCACAAAGAAAACTCCTGGCTCAGAAGGCTTGTTAAATTCAACCAACATTTAAAGAAGAACTGCCAATCTTCCATAAAATCATTCAGAAAATAGAAGAGAAGGCAAAAGTTCCTAATTTACTTTACAAGGCCAGCATATCCCTAACACTAAAAACTTACAAAGAAATTACAAGAAAATTATACACCAGCATTTCTTACAAACTTACACACAAAAAATCTTTAACAAAATTGAATAAAATATAAAAGTGCATAAAAAGATGATTATACAATGACCATGTCAGGTTTATTCCAGATAAGGAAGACTGGCTTAATGTTTGAAAATCAAGCATAATTCACTACATTAAGAGAATATAAGAGAATAATCATACTATTATCTCCACAGATACAAATAAAACATTTGAAACATTCAACACTTCTTCATGACAAAAGCTTCCAGTAAACTAGGAATAAAAGGGAAATTTTCTGAGTTTGATAAAGGGCATCAACAAAAATTTACAGCTAACATTGTGCTAAATGGTGACATTATAGGCTTTTCTTATAAGATTGGGAGTAGGCAAGGATATCTGTGCTCACCATTTGTATTCAGCATTGTACTGGAGGCTCCAACCTAATTAATTAAGAATAAGGTTAATACATAAGAATTAATAAGGCAAAAGGAAGAAATTAAAGCCAAATACTGTAAAACAAGAAGCCTAACTATCTTTATCTGTAGGTGGCATGATAGTCTCCATAACAGAACAATCGTTCCTCCTCTGTGCTCTTTCCTCAGTCCAGACCCTGCCTAGTTAGTAGACAGTTTACAAAGTTTGGGGAAACACCAAGTTAGCAATATAATAAATCAATCCAGGACAAACGAAAATCATGGAACATCTTATTAAATTGCATCAATGAGTCAAACTATTTCTGCTTAATTTAAATTTTTACATAAATAGGAATAGTAGCAAAACCAACAAAAATAAAATTTATAGTGGATAAAACTGCATATAGTAACATTTATGTCTCTACAATTCAATCTGGGAAAATTTCACTTTGGTAGAAATAATGGCTACAAAAGAGAACTCCCAAAAGTAAAACCTTTACAGGTAAAATTGAACATTTGGTTTGCCGATCAGCTTTTACGATGTACAATTTTTTCATATGGAAAAGACTTGATCTCAAAGAATATGCTTTTAATAAGATATAAATAAAATTGGGAGAAAGAGAGATTATTTAATGTGGTTTTAGAATAACGGAATTAAACTGACTTAGAATTTACTTGGCATACTTCCTAACAGATATTTTAATTTGGAGATTTAAGTAGAGTGACTCCCAAAAGCTGGAGAAATTTGGATTTTTAGGTTACAAATGCAACAGAGAGATCTCATTTAAGGCTGACTTTAAGTATGAGAAAATATATGGGGGAAGTAGCCCAGAGTCAGACAAAATCCTCCACTTACAGCAAAGTCTTACTGCAAAGCTCCCCACATCAATGAAGTTTACTTACAAGGCACCAAGTGGAGCTTGCCTGCTCTTCTTAAAGTGGTGGGTTAAGATAAGGATCCCAACAGATGAACAGCTGTTAGTGCAGGTGGCTGTCAGCATCAGGCACTAGGCTTTTCATTCAGAATGCAGTGAAACTCAGCGGTACAGCATTTTCAGAGGAAGAGCTGTAACTTGATGGTTGTGAATACCTACATTTCACCACTAGAGGTCACTGGGAGTCAAACAGTTCCTGAACAGACTGTGGGATATTCAAGTTTCCTATGAAAAAAAATGTGATTGATTTTGTGTATATATTTTTGTGTTTGTTTGCTCATAAAAACCTGACAGGGGCCAGCGCTGTGGCCGAGTGGTTAAGTTTGTGCGTGCTGCTTTGGCCACTCAGGGTTTTGCCAGTTCCAATCCTGGGTGCGGACCCAGCACGGCTCATCAGCCATGCAGAGATGGAGTCCTACGTAGCAGAACTAGAAAGTCCTACAACTAGAATATACAACTATATACTGGGGGGCTTTGGGGAGAAGAAGAAAAAAAAATTGGCGACAGATGCTAGCTCAGGGCTGATCTTTAAAAAAAAACCTTACAGTCAGACACGTCTCGTGTCCTGCCTCACATCTTCTCAGCCAACTTTTCCCCCTGATTCATTGCTAAGGAACTGGCGACAGATCCTAACTTCTGCTGAGCTACTTATCTTTTGCATTTTTACATGAAGGCTTTTCTTAGGATGTGGTTGGGACAGCTGTGAGAAGCTGGTTATCACTGTGGCTGCTCAAAACTACAAGATTAGGAGAATTGACACCCCTTGCAACAATCCTTGACTATTAGGGGCCAAGAGTCATGCATATGTGATCCCTCAGTGGACAATACTGAGGCATGATCTGCATGATTCCTCAGAGGGTTCCAATGGGATCAGATCCAGGTTTTCCATAGTGGTGACCACTCTGATAACGCACCATTGTATTGGCTTTCTCTCCTTTCCTGTTTTGCTCTTTCCAGGGCCCATTCCTCATACCAGGTATCATGTCCCCAAATAAAGTCTTATCTATAAAGCTCCCCACATCAGTATAGTTTACTTTGACTTTCTGTTCATTCCTGTTTTAGAGTCTGCTTTCTGGAAGGAACATAGGCATAACTCACCACCCTGACAAGAATACTTTCAGCACTCAGAATTCTCCCTCATGGCTCCACTTCTCAGTCAACATCTTCTTAAAGACAACAACTACTCTGATCTTGATCACCACAGATTACTTTTGATTCTGTTTTTAAAATTTATCTTACTAGAGTCACATAATAAGTCCTATTTTGTGTCTATCTTCTTTCACTCAACTTTATTTCTGTGAGAATTATCCACATTGGGATACGTAGCATTAGTTCGTTGTTTTCACTTCTGTGTAGCATTCCACTTTGTGAATATAGCATAATTTATCCCTTCTACTATGGATGCACATTTGAATTGTTCCCAGATGTTAACTACTTTTTCTTTTAGGAAGATTAGCCCTGAGCTAACTACTGCCAATCCTCCTCTTTTTGCTGAGGAAGACTGGTCCTGAGCTAACATCCATGCCCATCTTCCTCTGCTTTTTATATGTGGGACGCCTACCACAGCATGGCGTGCCAAGCGGTGCCGTGTCCGCACCCAGGATCCAAACCGGGGAACCCTGGGCCTCCAAGAAGCGGAACGTGCGCACTTAACCGCAGCGCCACCGGGCCGGCCCCAGATGTTAACTACTTTGAATAATACTGCTTTGAACACTTTTGTACATGCCTTTTGTGGACGTAATCACTCATTTCTCTTGGGAATACACATGGCAATGGATATGCTGGGTCATAGGTTATACATGTTTTTTACATTTAATAGATACCAGCAAACTGGTTTTCATTGTACTTATACCAATCTACCTTCCATTTCTCCACATCCTCACCCATATTTGATATTATTAACCCTTCTGATTTTAGCCATTCTGGTGGGGGTATAGTGTATCCAGCTGCTATTTTAGTTCATATTTCCCTGTTGACTCTGGTGCTTACGTTTTCATACATCTATTAGCCATTTAGATACACTCTTTGTTAATTGTTAGTTCAGTTCTTAGTTATTTATGTGTGTGTGGCAGGGAAGAAGGTCAGTGTCTTTCTTATTGATTTGAATTTCTTTATATTTTCTAAATACTAGTTCTTTGTTGGATGTATGTATTGTGAATATTTTCTCCCATTCTTTGGTTTACTTTTCACTATCTTAAAGTTGTATTAGAATGAAAATCTTCTCACTTTAGTGGGATACAGTTTGTTGATATTTTTCTTTGGCTATTGTGATCACCTCCTGTAAATTATTTACTCCTACTCCAAGTCATGAGATACTCTCCTTAATCTCAAAGTTCTCAAGGTTCTCAAAGTTGAGTGGGCATCAGAGTCATCTGGAAGGAGTTTAAAGCACAGATTGCTGGGACATACCTCCAGAGTGTCTAGTTCTTTAGCTCAGGGAAGAGGTCCAAGAATTTGCATTTCTTACAGCTTCCAGATGATGTCAATTCTGTGGGTCTGAGGATCACACTCTGAAAGCCACTGCACTATTTTAACTTTGAGAAGCTTAACTATTTTACATTTTACACTTAGATCTACAGTATACTTGGACTCAATTTTTGTGTGTGGTGTGAAATTAGGTTATAATTTTATTTTTTCAATGTTAGTCAATTGACTAATACCACTAATAAGCAGTACCAATTATGCTGTAATTTAGGTGTCCATCCACAGATCTGTTTCTGAACTCCTTATTCTAGTCTTTTCTTTTATAAGTCTATCCTTGTGCCAATGCAATATAATAAAGTAATGCTAATTACTTTAGATTTAATAAATGTTGATAACCACTGGAGTAACTCTTCCTACTTTCTTCTTCTTCTTCAAGTATATCTTGTGAAACAAGAGGAAAAATAAAATATTTCTCTTTGGGCTTAATAAAGAAAAATTCAATTTATTTGTACATTTTAGAGAAGAGAGATATTAATTTAAATATAAACACTAGGGCACCAATTATTAATAGGAAAACAATGCAGAATTACAGACTTTTTGGATGTTAAAGACTACTTTCATAAGCCATAGCAACAGTCTCTTCTGTCTAGAGAGCAATGAGACATCTCTGTTAAAAACAACACATTTGAAAATCAAGAAGCTTTTGAAAAGTGAAAGAAGTGAAGAAGATTTTGAAAATTGAAAATATCTAGTGTTATGAGTTAAATTGTTTCTCCCTAAAATTCATATGTTGAAGCTCTAACCCCCAGTATCTCAGAAGGTGACTGTATTTGGAGATGGAGCCTTTAAAGAGACAATTCAATTATAATGAGGCTTTTAGGGTGGTCCCCAATGCAATCTGAATGGTATCCTTCCAAGAAGAGGAAATTTGGACACACAAAGAGACACCAGAGGTGCACGTGCACAGAGGAAAGATGTTGTAAGGACACAGCGAGAAGATGACCATCTACAAGCCAAAGACAGAGGCCGCAGGAGAAACCA
Organism: Equus asinus; assembly: GCF_041296235.1. Taxonomy (NCBI): domain Eukaryota; kingdom Metazoa; phylum Chordata; class Mammalia; order Perissodactyla; family Equidae; genus Equus; species Equus asinus. The sequence continues at coordinate 20,696,965 of NC_091814.1, forward strand.
AATCTGCTGACACCTTGTTCTTGGACTTCTGGCCTCTAGAACTGTGAGAAATAAATTTTTGTTGCTTGAGTCACCCCATTTGTGGTACTTTTTTATGGCAACCCTAGCAAACTAATGCATCCTGTGTTGGCAATGTCTTCTTGTAGATGATTAGTCATTAAGCAGGTAACAAAGTAAGCAAGGATATAACAGGCATTGCAGGATAATAAAGATTTAGGCAGCATTTTTAGAATACATCAGGGAAAATCAAAATCTTCTTAAAATAGTTTTTGTAGAGGATGCTTTTAAGGATATCTTTGAGTACATGCATAGCAAGGAATGTCTTTACCTACTTTCTCTGATAATAAATTCCTGATGAGATAAACAAGCAAAAAGAAATAGGACTGGCCAATGTAACTGGTCCAAGAGGCACCTACCAGCTATGTTAATTTCTCCTTATTATCTAGTGATTGCTAGAACAAGTGAGAACTGTTAAGCAGTCTGGCCAAGAGAATGTTCTCTGATTGTCCAAGAATTCTCATCAGCTTTTTTATTGAGGAGTCAGGAGACATTTTTATTTAACACACAATGTGGCATATGTGGTTCTCAATATGTAGGTTCAATTTCAATCCTTTTTGATATCTTCATAAATTTCTGATTAAAAACCACTTGGAATATTCTCTTGGATATATATTCTCACTGCCTCAGTCCTACCTGATTCTTGCAGCCAGTATTCTGGTGCTCCAAGTGAGTAAGGCCATAAGCAGTGGAAATACAGATACAATGGATTTAATGAGCTCATTCAATCCCTCTGCTTCCTCTCATAATTACCACAAGCTACATTTATGCTTGGTTTACATGCTTGGTTCTGTAGAGTTTGAGCTTCTTTCTACTCCTTCGAATCTTAGTGTTTAGCATAGTCCTTGGCATTTAGTTGTGTAGGGGAGAAAGAAGTTTTCCTCTACCCTTCTAGTTTCTTCTAGCTGTTCTAAGAATTAAATTGACATGAGACAGAATAACAGGAGAAAATCAGTTTAGTAACATGTGTACATGGAAGAGACCCAGGAAAACTGAGTAACTCACCAAAAGGGCCAAAGCCATCTCCTTAAACACTGTATTCAGCTAAAGACCAGAGAGGATGTTAGGGGTAGCTGTTTGGGACTTCTAAAGGAAGGAAGGCAATTCACATGAAGATGGAAAAGCAAATGTGTGGTAAACTGTGGACAGCAATAAAATAGAGTAACATAGCCAAGGTTTCTAAAATGGAGCAAGGAGGCCGTTAAGGATATGGAGCTTATGCATACACGTCGTGTCTCTACCCAGATGAAATGAAACTTATGAACTGTGCCTCACTGTTGTCATCTTGACCTCCTTAAAAGAAATATGCTTACTCTTACAGATAAGAATTTTTTGTCTTAGGGATGGCCTTAGCTTGCAATCATGTATAGCCAAGAAGTAACAGTTGTTGCCAGCACCAAGCACAAATTTTTCAAAATTACTTATATAATTTATCTCTTTTTGCCTTTATAAACCTTGCCTCTTTTGTCTTCCTCGGAACACGTTTTGGGGTTTCTGCCTGAATCTGTGTCTCCCGAATTGCAATTCTAATTGCCCAAAAAAATATCTGCTGTTTAAGTTGTAGTGACTTTTTGACAAAACAAACGTTTGCCACGCAGAAACAATGGGATGTGGAGAGCTCTCTGATCTGGGCCCTGCTGTCTCCCTCACCACACTTAACCCGTATTCTTTGTAGATATCTCTGGTGACAGCTCCGTTCCTGTTATAGGCCATTTATCAAAATTCTTTTAGGCAGTTAAGGGTGAAGTAACAAGAAAAATTTTCTGAGTCTTGTTTCTTAAAAATAATCTTCATGTTAAAGAGACACAATTTCTGGTGGCAAATTTTGCTCCCCTTCATCAGACATTGATGAAATTATTGCTTGAGAAATAACTGAAATCTAAAAAAAGTGAACTTTGGATTACTGATTTATATTATGTTACCCATATCTTTGAGTTACTTTTTTCACTGAAAAATGAAGATTCTTTTTCAAACTCATTAATTTTCCTTGGAACTTTTGTCTTTCCTGAATCTAAAGATTTATGGTTTTCATTAATTCTGGAAAATTCTCAGCCATTATTTTTTCAAATATTTCTTCTTCTCATTATGTCTTTTGTCTCCTAATGAAATTCCTATTGGGCTTATATTGGATTTCATTTTAGTTTTAATATCTCTTCTTTTTTCATACTCAACAGCTCTTCAGCTTTGTATTATATTATAAGAAATCCTTCAGATCTCCCAATTTAGAAATATTTTTAAATTGCTTTCTCTATTCGTTGCTTAATTCATCCATTGAATTTTTAATTACAGTGATTAGAGTTTTTACTTCTGGAGGCTTAATTTGCTTTTAAAAAATCTACCTGGTATTTTTTTAAAAGGTCTTTTACTTTTATGGTATTATTTCTTTTTATATTTTTAAGTTTATAAAATATAATTTCCTCTGTGTGTGATTTCTTGAGGACCTAACCTCCTGTTTGCCAACTTTTCCCTGTTTTTTTTGTTGTCCTTGCTATTTTGTTGTTGTTGTTATTTCTTTGTTTTAATTTGCTAATGTCACTCTCCCTTGGGCACAGCGACTTACAGGGCAAATGCAGACACTCTTAGGTGCCTGTGGGCTCCACTCTCCTTGTTTTTGTGTGTGTTTAATAATTTTTGTTCAAAATATTGTCATTTTATATAGAATAAGAGACACTGAGGTAAATAGTATTTTTGAGGGGGGTCTGGAAGTGGGTATGGCTTTTCTTTTGCTAAGCATTGAGTGTGGGGATTTGAATTAATCTAGTCAGGAGTTAACTGGTTTTGTGTTTTGTCATTGTTTCAACAGTCTTCAGATTCCTCCAGCATTACTTTATTTGTATGGTGGGGCTGTTTCCCAGGGTTTTTATCTTAATGTCTGTTTCCCTCTCAGGTTTTGGTCAGTCCTTTGCACTGCGCCTGGAGTGGAATTATCTTATTCTTCTTTCGGCAGTGTCAGCTCTTGTGACTTGGTGCTTGCTAGAGGGAGGATCGGCGTTATCTTAGCTCTGGGTTCAGTCTCATTCTTAGGCAGGTGCTTCTGTTTTTAGTGAGACTGGGCCTTTAAGAGTTCCTGCCTTTCTCTCAGCAGTATGGACCTCCAATAGTCTACAATAGGACTTTTAGTGTCCTTTTCCCTTTTCTCCTTTTCCTCTTCTCCCAGCCCCAGATGCCTCTTCACCTATGCCCTGAAGGCAACAGGGATTTCTGCCCTTCTCCCACGAGGTTCAGGCTTTTTGCTGTGCGGGAGATACGGAAGAAAGATCTGGTGGGGACATCCTGCCTTTCTCATGGAGTAGTTTCCTCTGGCTTACACCACAGGAAAGGATTTCTCTGGTCTGTGTCTTTGACTCCAGTCTTTCAGGAGCCCCTGGTGAGGTCTATGGAATAAGCCTAGAGAAATAAGTGAGTTTCCTGTGTCTGAGACTCTCAGGGGTTCTTTATACTCATGTTAGCCTTTAGTAATTTGTTAACAATTTTAGCTAAATTATTCTTACTGGTTTGTATAGCACCTGGTATCTCTCCCAAGTCAGAAGGATTTGCAATCCCTGTGTCTTTAGAGGAGTCTGTCTTTCCTTAGATTCTGAGTTAATTGGTTGCCCTGACATTTCTGGTCTCTGAAGGATTCAAGAAAAGTTATGATTTTGATTATCCAGCTTTTTAAAATTGTAAGTACAGGAGTGAAGCTCTTCACAGCTTTCTAGATTCTAATTTTCCAAAACATTATTTTCTTCCTTAAATAAGCTGAGATAATTTTTGTTTACTTGCAAACCAAGAAATAACAAAATAAACAGCACAAACACATTTATCCAGATGATACAAAACACAAACAAGTATTTAAGAGCCTTTAAATACTTATAAACAAGTAAGAGGAAAGAGGAATGTTGGCATATCCACCAGAGAACAGATTATGATAAGACAAGCACAGAGCATCCAAGCAGGATCAATAAGAAGGGAATCTTGGACAAATGATTCCAGAATACTCTGTTAACATTATGTCCCACAAGTTTTCACTGGTTCCTTGTTTTAAGCAATAGGAGATTTACGGTAGGACTCTCTGTGTAAACTTCATGTTTATTAGCATATGCTTTCATCCTAAATAAAGTTGTGTAAGATTCTCATTTCGCCAAGTAAGAGTACAAATAACACTTTCTGATGTTTTAAAACAATTTATGTTGAAGATTTGCATAATTTTAAAGAATAATTTGATGGCTGAACCAAATTCATCCAATCATTCAAAAATACTCATTGAACACCTACCACTTGCCAAGCACTCTGTTAGATGTTGGGGATCCAGTACAATAGGAGTATTGATCTAACATCCCAAGCCAACCACTGAAGTCGAGATTCTGAGTGGGCGAACATCAGTTAAGGGTTGCCACTTTAGAAATTATTGCTTTAAGCATGCTTGTTTTTGTCTAGAGAATCTATATGTTATGACAAAGCTCAGCGCCAAGATTTATAGTTCTTGGTTTAAGTGTCTTTCTACTCAAGTAGACTAAAATCTCCTTGAATAAAGTGATCACATTGTCAACCACTGTATAGTCATCAGTGAAGCAAGATGCTTGGATCTAGCAGGTGCTAAGTGACTGTTTGGTGAGTAAACATCTATCAAAGCAAGAGACCCAGACAGTTTTTATCTTTATGTTTTAATGTTCCTGATGTCTATGTAATGGATACTGGTTCTTCCCTAAAAATAATAGAGAATTTGTGGTAAAATTTATTCTATTACACAAGGAAATCATAGGGTTCGTAAAAAGCAAATAAAGCAATCAATAAGAAGTCAGAGATGTGAATGAGGTGAAGTGAGGGTGAGATGGGGGAGGAGAATATTTGGGGAATATTCAGAATGGCAAGAGAAGGATAAGGTGACAGAAAAGACCAGGGACATGAGGAGTTTAGGTAGGGGGCTGGGAAGCAACTTAGTTGCATGCTTTTTGTATGAGTGAGAAAAAAATATCATAGAGGTAAAGTGACTTTTCAATGCCACACAATACTTGTTGCATAGCAATTGAATCAGAAGAAGGTGAACAGGATGGAAACTAGTGCAAGGGGAGAAGTCAGAAGCCAGAGAGGAGAGTCAGAACTTGAGGGACCATGAGTTTGAGTAGGTGGTCCACAGAACTGAAGGGGAAATGAGAGTCTAAATAGGTGGTCCAGGGTTTAGGAAAGGAGTTGATTTTCTTTTTTGCAGACACTAATTAAAGGAAAGTTTTTTCTTTTGGTAGGAGAAGGAAGCCAGAATAGAGGTATTGCAGGGTAGGTTTGTTTAGAACAGATATCAAAGACCAACTTTTCTGTGAGAAAGAAAGAACATCTGCAAATAAAATGCTGTTCCTGCAACTTCCATGTCTGGCAGTTCTTCTCCAAGGTGGTGACAATAAAGATGGTAAGATCTCTGGCAACTGCCTAGTTTGATGCAAGAAGGTCTGTATGTGTGTGTGTGTGTGTGTGTGCATTTGTGTGTGCATATGTGATGGATTTTCCCTAGCCTATACCTGGAGGGTGAGAGTGTCAGCTTTGTTCCATTCTGAGTGTCCCTGACGAGGGCCCTATGCTCTTCTGAAGGCTGAATGTAAAGCATTGGGCTGAGGGGGAAGGAAAATGTCTCCTGAGATAATTAAATCCTCCCTTTTCTTCAGATTCTGAGTTTCCCTTCTGTGGCACTTTTCTTTCTCCATTCTCTCTCTTTCCCAATACCCCTTTTCTCCTCATTTTATCTGTTCTTTTGACACAGACTTTCAAGAGCCAATCTCCTTCCAAATCATCCAGATTTCATCCTTCTACAACCGATCCTGGGTACAAAATCTAAGCTCAGGTTGGTTGGGTGAGTTGCAGACTCATAGCTGTGAAAGCAAATCTGGCACTATCATTTTCCTATGGCCCTGGTCCAAGGGCAACTTCAGCAATGAGGAGATCATGGAACTGGAAAAATTATTTCGTATGTTCTCCGCTGGATTTCTTCAGGCATTTCATGAGCATGCCAGTCAATGGCAGCTTGAATGTGAGTTCCGTTCCCTCCACAGGGATGGCGGATATGGGTGGGAGGTGTGTGTGTCTCAGTGAGTTTCTTATTCCTCTAGGAAACAGCCTGCAGTGACTTATGAACCTTATCGCTCCCCGTTGTAAAACTGCAATTACATACTTTTGGACAGAGAGCATAATCCAGATCCTGATTCCAGAAAAGCTTCAAGTCTTCTGTTACTTACAACTCCTCTCTCATTGACTTTAGGCTTGTGCCTTATTACATTCCATTGGTGGTCTCTTGTGATCACCCCTTTCCTTGACCTCCAACCAGATACTCTCAGCTTCCTCTCTCTTTGATTGCCTCCTTAAAGTGTGATTTTCTCCCTCATTGCATCTCTTCAGCAATCTCTCTCGATACATTCATTGTAACCTGTTGCATTCCATTCACCCTAGATTATTATAATGCCAACTCGCTCATATTTGGTCCTACCTTAATCTATGCCTACACCATTCATGTTGTGTTCTTTCAATAGTTTGCCCCCCTCAACGTGTCGTTTATCCCTTCCTCCATCTCCAACTGCTGACAATTCCTTTTTCTGAAACTCTGATCAAGCCAAACTTTGTTCCATTCCTTCAAATCTCCAAAACTTCTCCCTTCCGCTTCTATTGTCTTTTGCTTCCACTCATTTCATCTTTTTACTCCCTCTTTTCTCTAATTCACATTCACTCTTCCCAAGATCCTTTTCAGGTACAGACAGCAGGAGGCTGTGAGCTGCACTTTGGGAAAGCCTCAATAAGCTTCATGAGGGTTGCTTATCAAGGATCAGATTTCCTGAGCTTCCAGAACAATTCATGGTTGCCATCTCCAAAGGGTGGAAATAGGGCTCAGCATGTCTGCCAACTATTCAACTGGGATCAAATAACCCTGGAAATAATACAAAGGCTCCTCAGTGACACCTGCCCACGTTTCCTCTTGGGACTTCTTGATACAGGGAAGTCAGATCTGCAGCGACAAGGTCAGTCCTGTACCTTCCATCTAAGAATATTCTATTTTGAAATCACACTTTCCCATCAACCCATCACCACCCTTCTAATAAGGAGCCGAGAGAGATATTAATGGGTGACATATTCCTAGAGGCTGGAAAGATGTGTCTATGTAAACTGATGTGAAGACCTGAACCTCTATGTCTGTCTTAGAGTTCTCATCTGAATATCTTTCCTGTCCTCTGCAGTAAGGCCAGAGGCCTGGCTGTCTACTGGCCCAGGTCCTGGTCTGAGCCATTTGACACTGGTTTGTCATGTCTCTGGTTTCCACCCAAAGCCTATTTGGGTGATGTGGATGAGAGGTGAGGAGGAGCATCCCGGCACTCAGCGAAGTGACATCTTGCCCAATGCTGATGGGACATGGTATCTTTGGAAGTCCTTGGATGTAGAAGCCACTGAGGCATCTGGCCTGTCTTGCCAAGTGAGACACAGCAGTCTAGGAGGGCAGGACATCATCCTCTCCTGGGGTAAGGAAGAACTGGGGCCCAGGCTAGGGATGGGAGTAGGTTGTCCTCAGGGAGAGAGCAGAACAGCTGGTTGAAAAATTTGGGCTTCTAGGGACTTCAGACACAAAAGGATAAAAAATAAGTAATTCAAGAAACAGAAGAGTTGAAAATGAGAGACCTGGAGATGTAAAAGATGCTGTGGATTAGATGAAGGATTCATCTCTGAAAAGGGATGAGGGAAGAAATAGGAAGAAAGGAGATTGGTGAGTCAGACACTCAAATAAACAAAGACAGACCAGGAAATGCAGTACAAAGGGAGGTGGATTTGAAATGACAGGATTGTGTGATCCACAGAAAATCACAGCTCCATGGGCTTGATCTTCTCGGCAGTGATAGTGCCCCTGGTGCTTCTGACATGTCTGGCATTTTGGCTTAGGAAGTACTGGTGAGTTCTTTCCATCCATTCTTCCTGCTCTTTTCCCCACTCATCACTTGTCTTCTCATCTTTTTTGTTTTCTTTCTCCCCAGTTCTCCTCCTCCAAGTCCCCTTCCTTTTTACTCCTCACTTTTTGCCTCCACCTCATGCACAGTGACTTCCATCTCTGTTCTTGTCAGGAGATCCTGTGAATCTGCAAGCAATCTTCTTTGGAATGAGATCCCAGCAGCCCAGGACCCAGGACATATCTAAATGCATCATGGCGATGACTTCCATTCAACTTTTCCTGTAAAACTCTGTTGTTGTTTATTTCTGCTTAATGATTGTCAATACAATCTAAATGTAATTTTCCAAGATTTGTTGTTATGACCTAGGTTCTGGAACTTGAAAATTCAAATTATAACTCTAAATGAATGAGCTTCTAGCAACCTCCGCATATTCAAATATTAATGAGTCATCAGTTGTATTTTAGATGTCACTTCCTCCAGAGGGCCTTACCTGATTTATAAGTGCAAGCTGTCTCTGCCTTGTCTGAACTTCCAGTGCACTTGAACTGTACTTTGCCAAATCTAATCCTCACTTCCTGCCCTGTGTTGCAGCTATTTAGATCCCTTTTCCCCTTATAATTTATAAACTTCTTGAGAGCAAAGTCCATGTCTTTTTAATACTTGTATCCTTGGAAAAGTATCTTACCTGCATGTAATACATTCTCAATAAAAATCTGTGTTGAATTTATGCTGTATTTGTAGTCTTTTCTTATTCTTCTCCTTCTTGACATGTTTGTAGTAGTTGAAACATTTGATGCTTTTCTTGTTAAAAGTCATCTCACTCGGCCAAGAGACTCACACTTTCCTAGTTCCTAAGTGACATCTCTGAGTCCCTGAGGAGAAATATAATGTTGTCCCCTACCATTCTTTTTATTGAGTTGTAGAGACCTATTGGAGTGAACCTATTGTTCCCAGTATTCTAAACAAAATGAAGAAGGCAGGATGTAGGCCCTTACTATTCAGTGGGATTCAGGGACATGCAACAGAGTTATCATTTTATTTGTTAGAAATATAGCTTGGGTTAGAAATATAGGATCTTGGGTCTCAGACTTCCTGAATCATAATTCGCATTTATCAAAATCAACAGAGGATTCATAGGTGCATTAAAATTTGAGAAGCTCTGATATAGGTGATGCCTGAGAGGTAGTAGTGCAAGAGTGTCACTGAAGAGTGAAAAAGATGGTCAAGAAAACAGAACAAGAGTGTTGATTCTCAGGATTGAAGTGAGATCAAGGCAAGTAAAGTATATACAATACATTCTCACTATTCATGGCTGTTGTGTTAAAGTGACTGGGAACACTGCTAGTGAATGTGAGCATTGTTCCTCTTGGAAATACAGTGTTAGTGTCCTGTCTGCCTCTGATCACATTTGTGTCAACTGATCAATACATAGCCTTGTTTTATGTATGTTCCTGTTTAAAGACACCTTATATAATATACATTTCTAAATAATTTATGTATATTACATAGTATATATTTATAATAAAACACTAGTCAAGAAGTATTTAACATTTTCCCCCACCCTGGGTAACGTGATGTAAATTTCTTGGGCTTTCATGCACACAGCTATGCTGTCCGCTATGTTTTTAAAAGAAACACTTATACAAAAAAGAACAGTCATCATCTCATGAATCCACAAATCTAGCTCCTTTTCCATCTTTTCATAGCTTCATCAAAGCATTAATGATATTGCTTTAGCACTTTCTGGAGTAGCTCTACATGCAGATCAGTGAATTTCCTCTTCCTTTTCTAGATTTAGCCTACTGTCGATTCATTAACACTGAACCCATGGCCCACAACAATATAACTCATGACTGAACAAAGCTTATCTACAGGTGCATCTTCTCCACAGGCACATCACAGCCTTCTTGCTCTCAGGAACACTGGATAGCATTTCAGCACTATGCTTGAGGGTCATTTTAAAGACAAAAATTGCCCACCAAGACCACAAAGATGCAGAAAATGTGATACTAAAGAGTCTGTGAAAAGGACATTTGTTTACAGTGTGAGAATTGAGACAAGGAGTCAGAGAGGCCCCTTGTTGGACCACAGCTGGAAATGAGTGAGGAGGGTGACAAATTTTGCTCCACACTGCACATGTCCATGAATGACTGTGAAAGGATTGTGGGTAATTATTTGGAGGCTACAGATAAGTTTTAACAAGTAGGGTAATTAGCAAATACAGAATTTTTGAATTTTGAACTCTTTCTTACTAATGACCCCAAATGGAAGTTTGAGCTGTGATATTCATAGCTAGGTATCCATCACTTTAGGATTCATTAATTAATTCAACAAATGATTCTTAAGCACTCACTATGCATCAACGACTTATTGAGTATAAAGTAGTGGGGAGAAGAAAGATTATCACTTTCTTCTGACCTTGAAACCTTGCCATCCTAATTTGGTTCTACAGTTTATTGTTTTCATTGTTTGTTGTTTCTAAGTTCCTTAGTCCAGTAACTTATTTGGGGTAAACTAGAGGAAATGGACTTAACTCTAATTTCTTTAGGGAGCTGAGAGAGGGGACACAGGGCAAAGAGAACATCCAGAGGGACTCAGTGCAGGTGGCAGCTGTTGCACATGTGGAAATTTTTGGAAAATAAAATTGAGATAGGAGAGAGGCAAAAGGTGAAAAATATGGGATGGGGAAGAGAAAACAGCAGGACTGCTGTAATCTTCCTACCTGAATTAGAGTGGTTGGCTGCTTCTCTAGGTTCCAATCTAAGTTGTCACCCTAGCATAGCAGCCATGTGAGTTTTGGTTGGTTGACTTTATCCTCATCTGTAGTCCTGGATTGCCTAAGGCAATCATGAGAAAGCATCCTTGATAGGCTCAAGGATGAAATCACTCACTTCAACAGATTAAAAAATAAAATCATATAATCACCTCCAGACTTAAGAGAAAGCATTTGATGTATTTAAATTTCTATTCTGATAAAATATTACTAACTCAGGATAGAAGGAAACTCCCACTGTATGGTCAAATGTAGCTACAAACAACCTACATGAGATACATTTATTTTGAAGCTCTAAATCTTTTCACTGAAAATGAAGAACAAGATATCTACCTACTATAGTCATCACTTTTCAGTAGAATACTAAAAGTCCTAGTTAATCTAGTAAGGCAAGAAAAATAGGAGGTATGAAAAAAAGAAACAGACCCACAGATAAATCAGATACTGGAACTAGCAGAAAAATATGTAAAACTAGTATTATGAATATATTAGGCTTGTGGCTTGTGGTGCTAATACTAAAGATATAGAAGAGATCGATAAATCAGAGAGCAAACAATAGAGAAAATCAATAAAGCTAAATATTTATTTTTGAAAAGACCAATAAAATTGATAGAGCCTTAGCAAAAATGATAAAGAAAAAAGGAGAGATTTTGTATTTCTTCTTGATTCAATTTCAGCAGGTTGTATCACTCTAAGAATGTATCCATTTCTTCTAGGTTATCCAATTTGTTGGGGTAGAGCATTTCATAGTATTTTCTTATAATCCTTTACATTTCTGTGGTGTTTGTTGTAATTTCTCCTCTTTCATTTTTTATTTTATTTAGTTGAGACTTCTCTAATTTTTTCTTAGTGAGTCTGGCTAAGGATTTGTCAATTTTATTTATCTTTGCAGAGAATCAGCTTTTAGTTGCATTGATCTTTTCTATTATTTTGATTTCTATTTTCTTTAATTCTCTGATTTTTATTACTTTCCTCCTTCTACTGACTTTGGGTTTTGTTTTTTTTTCTAATGCTTTAATGTGTAGTGTAAGGTTGTTTATTTGAGATTTTTCTTATTTCTTAAGGGAGGCCTTTATTGCTATAATCGTCCCTCTTAGTTCTGATTTTGCTTCATACCGTATGTTTTAGTATGTTGTGTTTATCTTTCCATTTGTTTCCAGGTTTTTTTAAATTTCTCCTTTGATTTATTCCTTGATCCAATAGTTGTTCAGTAGCATTTTGTTTGGTCTTCACATTATTTGTGACTTTTAGCTTTTTCCTTTTAGTTGATTTCTAGTTTCACAGCATTGTGATCAAAAAAGATGCTTGATACGATTTCAATCTTTCTAAATTTATTGAGCCTTGCTTTTTTCCAAACACATGGTGGGTTTTTGAGACTGTTCCATGTGCACTTGAGAAAAATGTGTATTCTGCTGTTTTGGGATGGAATATTCTCCCTGAATTCAAAATATACTACAAAGTCATAATAATCAAAGCAGCATGGTACTGGAAGAAAAACAGACACACAGATTAATGGAACAAATTGAGATCCCAGAAATAAGCCCACACATCTATAGACAGCAAATATTTGACAAAGCTGCCAAGAACATAAAATGGAGAAAGGAAAATTTCTTTAATAAATGGTCTTGGGAAAACTAGATAGGTTCATGCAAAAGAATGAAAGTAGACAATTGTCTTCCACTATACACAAAGATAACTCAAAATGGATTAAAGATTTGAATCTAAGACCTGAAACCATAAAACTTCTAGAAGAAACATAGACAGTACACTCTTTGACATAAGTCTTAGCAGTATCTTTCTGAATACCATGTCTACATAGGCAGTGAAAATAAAAGAAAAAAATAAACAAATGGTACTACATCAGACTAAAAATCTTCTGCACAGCAAAGGAAATCATCAACAAAATCAAAAGACAACCCATCAGCTGGAAGGAAATATTTGCAAATCATGTATCTGACAAGGAGGTAATTTCCAAAATATCTAAATAACTCATACAAATTAACAACAGAAAAATGAAAAACTCAATCAAATATGGGCAGAGGATATAAACAGTTTTCCAAAGAAGATATACAGATGGCCAACAGGCACATGAAAAGGTGCTCACCATCACTAATTATTAGGGAAATGTAAATTGAAACTACAATGGGATATCACTTGACACCCATCATAATGTCTATAATGAACACAAAAAGAAATGACAAGCATTGGAAAGGATGTGTAGAAAAGGGAACCTTCATACATTACTGGTAGGAATGCAAAACTGGTGCAGCAACTATGGAAAGCAGTATGAAGATTTTTCAAAAAATTAAAAAGACCATATGAACCAGCTGTTACACTAATGGGTATTTATCCAAAGAACAGGAAATCAATAATTCAAAAAGATATATGTACCCCTATGTTCATTGCAGCATTATTCACAATAGCCAAGACCTGGAAGCAACCCAAGTGCCCATCAATGGATGCATGGATAATGAGGACCACTCAGCCATAAAAAAGACAAAATTGTGCCATTTGAAACCACATGGATGGGCCTTGAGGGTATTATGCTAAGTGAAAGAAGTCAGACAGAGAAAGACAAATATAGGATTTCACTCATATGTGGAAGGTAAGCAAGCAAACAAATAGATAAGGAAAACAGATTGGTGGTTACTAGAGGGGAATGGGGTGGTGAGAAGGCAAAATGATGAAGGGTCACCCATATATAGCGACAAATAAAACCTAGACCATTGGTGGTGAGCACGATGCAGTCTATATAGAATCTGAAATATAACAATGTACACCTGATATGTATACAATGTTATAAGCTAATATGACCTCAATGAAATATTTTTTTTAAAAAATAGAATTGTTAGCAAAAAAAAGAAAAAATAGGAAAAAAACAAATTATCAGTATTAAGAATAAAGAACGCATATTACCACAGATCCTGTTATTAAAGGGATAAGATGGGTCCATTACAAAATACTTTATGCTAATACATTCAAAAATGTAGATTAAAAGCAAAAATTTCCTAAAGAAACTCAGTTTACCATAACTAAGATAAGAAGAGACTATCTGAATAGTTCTGTATTAAGTGTAGTTTGCTATTATTATAATAAACGTTAAATATAAAAAATAAAATATAGTGAAGAAAACTATATAATAACAAATATTTTAAATTTGCTTTTAAAGATCCTCCTACAAAGAGTTCTCCTGGCTCAGAAGACTTGCTGAATTCAATCAATGTTCTTAAAGTAGAAGAACTACCGATGTTCCATAAAATCTTTCAGAAGGCACAGGAGAGGGCAGAACTTCCCAACTTACTTTATGAGGGCAGCATATCCAGAACACCAAAAACTTACAAAGAAATTACAAGACAAGAAAATTATACACCAACATTTCTCACAAACTTAGACACAAACATTCTTAACAAAATTGAATAAATCTAACAGTGTATAAAAATGTTTTATGATGACCATGTGGGATTTATCCCAGATAAGGAAGATTGGCTTAATATTTGAAAATCAACATAATTTACCACATTAAAAGAATATAAGAGCATGACCATATTATTATCTCAACAGATACAAATAAAATACTTGAAACATTCAACACCGCTTCATGACAAATACTCTGAGTAAACTAGAAATAAAAGGAAATCTTCTCAATTTGATAAAGGGCATCAACAAAAACCTACAACTAACATCATGCTAAAGGATGACATTGTATGCTTTTCTAAGATTTAGGGCTATAACTTGATGCTTGTGAATGTCTATATTTCACCAGTAGATGTCACTGGGAGTTAAAGAGTTTCTGAATAGTTGTGGCATATTGAGGTTGTCTTATGAAAAAATAATTGATTGATTTTGTGTATATATCTTTTGTTTGATTGCTCATAAAAAACTTATACTGTCAGACTCCTCTTGTGTCTTGCCTGACATCTTCTCAGCTCACTTTTCCCCCCAGCCATTGCTAAGGCAACTGGTGACAGAATCTAACATCTGCAACACTGCTTATCTTTTGCATTTTTATATGAAGGCTTTTCTCTTGATGTGGTTGGGACACCTGTGAGAAGCTGCTTATCACTGTGGGTGCTCAAAACTGCAAGGGTGGAGCATTTAACACTCGTGCATCAATCCTTGACTGTGAGGGGCGGGGGATCATGGACATGTGATCCCTCAGTGGACAACGCTGAAGCACAACCTGCACGGTTCATCAGAGGGTTCCAATGGGGTCAGATCCTGGTTTTCCATAGTGCTGACCACTCTGATAACACACCACTGTCTTGGCTTTCTCTCCTTTCCTGTCCCGTTCTTCCCAGAGTCTCATTTCAAATACCTGGTGTCATGTCCCCAAAATGAAGTCTTACCTATAAAACTCCCCACGTTAATATAGTTTACTTTGACTTTCTCTTCTTTCCTGTTTTAGAGTCTGCTTTCTGGAAGGAACCTAAACATAACTCACTACCCTCAGAAAGAATGTTTTCAGCACCCAGAAGTCTCCCTCTTGGCTCCACTTGCTAGTTAACATCCTTTTAGAGGCAACTTTCTTTTTTTGTTGTTTTTTGAGGAAGATTAGCCCTGAGCTAGCATCTGTGCCAATCGTCCTCTAATTTGTATGCGGGTTACTTCCAGAGCATGGCTGACGAGTGGTGTAGATCTGCACATGGGATCTGATGCTGCTGAACTTAACCACTATGCTGTGGGGCTGGCCCCGTAAAGACAACATTCTTAGCTCTAACACCACAGATTAGTTTTGATTCTGTTTTTCGTATGACTAGAATCATACAGCAAGTCCTATTGTGAGTCTGCTTTCTTTCATTCAATAGTATTTCTATAAGATTTATCCATGTTGTTGCATGTAGCAGCAGGTCATTATTTTTCTTTGCTGTGTAGTGTTTCACTGTGTGAATATAGCATCGTTTATCCATTCTACTGTGGATACACATTTGAAGTGTTCCCAGATTTTAGAAATTTTGAACAATACTGCTTTGAACATTTTTGTTTATGTCTTTTTGTGAACAGAAACACTCATTTCCCTTGTGAATATACATAGAAATGGAATTGCTGGGTCACTATTATACATGTTTTTTACGTTTAATAGATAGTGGCAAACTGGTTTTCATAACAGGTATACCAATCTACCTTCCATGTTCTCCACATCCTCACCCATATTTGATATTATCAACTCTTATAATTTTAGCCACTCTGGTGGGAGTTTAGTGTATCCAACTGTTGTTTTAGTTCATATGTCCCTGTTGACTAATGATACTTAACATGTTTTCATATGATTATTAGCCATTTAGATAAACTATTTCTGAAGTAACAGTTTTAATAGTTCAATGTTTTTATCTATTTGTGTGTGGGTGGCATGGGAGGTGGTCAGTATTTTTCTTATTGATTCATAGTTCTTTATAATTTTGGGATACTAGTCATTTGTTGGATATATGTACTGTGACTATTTTCTACCAGTCTTTGGTTGACATTTCATGTTCTTAAAGTTATATTTTGGTGAAAAGGTTTTGTTTTTAGTAGGATACAGTTTATCAATATTTTTCTTTATATTTACTGTTATCTACTCCTGTAAATTATTTACTCCTACTCCAAAGTCATGAGATATTCTCTTTAATCTGTGGTTCTCAAACTTGAGTGGGCATCAGAATCATCTGGAAGGCTTTTAAAGCATGGATTGTTGGGACATACCTCCAGGGTGTCTAATTCTGTACGTCAGGGAAGTGGTGCAACAATTTGCATTTCTTACAACTTTCAGATGATGCTGATTCTGCCAGTCTGGGGATCACATTTTGAAAATCACTGTCCTATTTTAACTTTGAGAAGCTTATCTATTTTATTTTTTACATTTAGATCTACAAAATACCTGGATTTGATTTTGTGAGTGTGGGGAATAGGGGTAATTCTCTTTTTCTGAGGAAGATTTGCCCTGAGCTATGGTAGGTGCCAGTCTTCCTCTATTTTGTGTGTGGGTTGCTGCCACAGCATAGCCACTGACAAGTGACATAGGCCCACCTCCAGGAACCGAACCTATGTGCCAAAGTGGAGCACACCAAACTTAACCACTAGACTACAGGGCTGGTTCAAATTTTATTTTTTTCCAATATTAGTCAATTAACTAGTAACAGTGAGGAAATTCTTCAATGCAGTTTGTGAAAGAAGAGGAAAGATAGGGGCTGGCCTGGTGGGGTGGTGGTTAAGTTCACATGCTCCACACGTGGACCTACACACTGCTCATCAAGCCATGCTTTGCTGGCATCTCACATACAAAATAGAGGAAGGTTGGCACAGATGTTAGCTCAGCGACAATCTTCCTCACCAAAAAAAATAAAAAAGAGGAAAAATAAAATGTTTCTCTTTGGCTTAATAGAGAAAAATCTGAATTATTTATATATTTTAGAAAACAATGATGTCAATTTAAATATAAATACTAGAACAATAATTATTAATCAAAATTATTAATAAGAAACAATTATTAACGAGAAAACAATACAGACTTACAAACTTTTTGGATGTTAAAGTTTACTTTCATAATCTATAGCAACAGTCTCTGATATCTAGATGTTTATGAGACAACTTTTTTAAAAAGAAATACATTTGAAAGTCAAGAAGATTTTGAAAAGTGAAAGAAGAGAAAAGATGAAGATTTTTAAAGTGAAAATATCCAGTATTATGGGATAAATTCTGTCTTCTTGAAATGCAAATGTTGAAGGATTAACTCCCAATATCTCAGAATGTAACTGCATTTAGAGATAGGGCCTTTAAAGAAACAATTCAATTAAAATGTGGCTTTTAGTGTGGGCCCTAATCCAACCTGAATGGTATCCTTCCAAGAAGAGGAAGTTGGGACACACAAAGAGACACCAGGGGTTCACCTGCACAGAGGAAAGATGATGCGAGGACACAGGGAGAAGATGACCATCTACAATCCAAAGAGAGAGGCCTCAAGAGAAACCAAACCTACTGACAACTTGATCTTGGACTTCTGAGCTCTAGAACTGTGAGAAATAAATTTTTGTCATTTGAGGCACCCAGTCTGTGGTTCTTGTTATGGCAACCCGAGGAAACCAATGCTTCCCATGTTGGCAATGTTTTCTTCTGGATGATCAGTCATTAAGCAAGGTAGAAAAGTAGACAAGCATATAACAGTTATTGCAGGATAATAGTTAAACATTTAGGCAACATTTTTAGAACATATTAGGGAAAATCAAAGTCTTCTTAAATTAATTTCTGTAGAGGATGCTTTTAAGAAGAACTTTGAGTAAATGTGTAGCAGTTTCTTCACCTACTTCTTATCTGATAAAAAGGGCCCTGACAAAATAAACCAGAAAAAAATATCAATATTGAATGTAAATGGTCCACAAAGAGGTACCTACCAGGTGTGTTAATTATTCTCCTTATTATCTAGTGATTGCTAGCTCAGGTGAGAACTATTTAGCAGTATGACCAAGAGAATGTTCTCTGACTGTCCCAGAATTCTCATCAACTTCTTACTGAGGAGTTAGGAGGAGTTGATATCTAACACACAAGGTGGTATATGCGGTGCTCATTATGTAGCTTCAGTTTCAATCCATTTTGATATCTTTATAAGTTTGTGAATTAAAAACCACTTGAAATATTCTCACAGATATATAGTCTCACTGCCTCAGTCCTACCTGATTCTTGCAGCCAATATTCTGGTGCTCAGAGTGAGCAAGGCCATGTAAGCAGTGCAAATATAGATACAGTAGATTTAATAAGGCTCATTGATCCCTGTGCTTTCTCTTGCAAGATGTTTATCCCACTCTACATTGTGGTTGGTTATATGCTCATTCTGTAGAGTTTGAGTTTCTATCTTTCTACTCTTAGGGTTTAATCTTAGGGTTTAGCAGAGCCTTTGGTATTAAGTAGTGTAGAGTATAAAGAAATTTTCCTCTACCCTTCTAGGTTCTTCTTGCTAGTTTAAGAATTAAATTGACATGAGACAGATTAACAGGAGAGAATCAAACAAAATGTAATAACATAGATACATGAGAGAAACCCAGGAAAACTGCGTAACTCACCAAAATGGTCAAAACCACCACCTTAAATATCACCTTCAGCTGAAGACAAAAGAGGATGTTGAGGTACTGGGTTGGGACTTCAAAGGGGAGGAAGGCAATTCATATTGAAATGGAAAAGCAAACGTTTGTCAAACCAATGTTTGCAATGCCATGCAGAGACAATGAGATATGGAGAGGTCTCTGATCTCTAGTCCCTACTGTCTCCCCCATCACACATAGCCTATACTCTTTGTAGATACCCCTGGGGTAATCTCTGTTCCTGTTATAGGCCATTTATCTAAATTCTTTTAGGTGGGTAAGGGGGAGGTAACAAGAACATCTTTCTGAATCTTTGTTTCTTAAAAATAATACTCATGTTAAAAGGACACATTTTGGGATGGCATATTTTGTTTCCCTTCAGTAGATATTGGTGGAATTATTACTTAAGAAATAATTGAAATCTAAGAAAAATGAACTTTGCTTAAAACTGATGTATATTCTAATTTACTGACACACTTGAGTTACTGTCTTCTCTATGAAAAATGAAGATTATTTTCCAAAAAGATTAATTTGCTTTGGAGCTTTTGTCTTTCCTGAATCTAAAGATTTATAGTTTTCCTTAGTTTTGGAAAATTCTCAGCCATTATTTCTATAAATATTTCCTGTTCTCATAATGTGTTTTATCTCCTAATGAAATTCCTATTGGGCTTATATTGCATTTCATTTTAGTATTGATATCTCTTAACTTCTCTTTTTTTCATATTCAACAGCTCTTTAGGTCTGTATTGCCTTCTAAGAAATTCTTCAGATCTTCCAATTTAGGAATATTTTTAAATTACTTCCTCTATTTGTTGCTTAATCTACTCATTGAGTTTTTAATTACAATGATTAGAGTTTTTATTTCTAGAGGCTTAAGTTGCTATTAAAAAATCTGCCCAGTATTTTTTGATTGTTTCTCTCTTTTCTAGTATTATTTCTTTTTATATCTTTAAGTTTTAAAATATAATTTTCTCTAAGTGTGATTTCTTGTGAGTTTAACCTATTATTTATTTGTCTGACAACTTTCCTTCATGATGAATTATATCTCTCTGTGTTCTCTAATTTTGGATTGTGGCCTAATATTAGGAGAGGCTTTATGTGTGAGAATACTTGGCAGCTTATGTTGCAGGTGATTCTCTTCAGATTAACTTTCCTTATCTTTCACTAGGTGTCCCAGACATATCACAAACTTGGAAACACATTTTATTTTAATCTATTGGATTATATATTCTAGGATCACACAAGTATAATATTTTCAACTCCAGTTTCAGACTTGTGATTAGTAATTCTCAGAAGGTGAACAAACAAAAACCAAACCAACATTCAGTGAATACACAGACAAGCTTCCTCCCCTGTACCATTGGATGAATATTTTCTTGGACTAGTTGAGAGTGTAGCTGAACTCTCATCTTTCTCCCTGTTTGCCTGGTCTAAGGCCTTATCTCCTGATCCAAGTGACCACAATAGCCAAACCTATATGGAACTCATACCACACCTCCTGTGCCCAGGTGTCAGTTCCTGCTTGCTTCTCTGGGTTCCCATTTCTTTGTTTTGTTCCCCAGGAGTTTCCCTTACTTTTGGGGGATTCAGATCTGCATTTAAAAATAATTAAAAGACTTTTTTTTTAATGTTGCATTCCTGGGTGTTTGTATTATCTGTCTTTTCAGGTTATGTCATGTGCCATCTTGCCAGAAATAGAATCCATAACTTTGTTTTACGTATTTACACATGGGGATCCAAGGGTCATGTGAGAAAATGAAGCTTTAGTTTTGAATGTCATCTTCAGCTGAGATGAAGCTTAAGTGGAGAATGTGAAGACATGGAAGAGTGAGGAAGAAGGAGGGAGAAGCATAGTGTGGACATAGAAGAACACGTGGGTGGGAAGGAATAGGAGCCCATAGAAGTAAGACACAAAATTTCAGAGCCAAAAGTGATAGTTGGAAATACTCAGTTCTTTCAACTCAGTCATTTGACAGATAAGGAAACTGAGGTCAGAATGCTGACTTGAATTCTCTCCAATTCACTGCATCCACGATAATGTACCATCCAGGAATTCATCTTCACCCTCAGTCCAAAGTTCCTTTTGCTGCAAGAGATTTGCTGTGGGAGGCAAGAGGCAGACAGACCAGATGCAGGAAGAGCTGCTGGAAGCCAGAAAGCTGGGAGAAAAATATGAAGCAGAGTATGAGGGAAAATGAGAAGCTCAGTAAAAGGCACATGGTTATAAGAGCAGTGGGTTTCTCTAGCTAGGAATTTGAGGTTTCTGTTGATGGTGAGGGGGATGTCATATGAGTGTGTGGGACTGTGTGGGAAGGGGAATTCACATCTGGTTTCTGAGGAGAGCTTTACAGAAGAGGGATGGATTCAATAGCTGTGGTGGTGTTTGGGGAAGGAATAAATAAGAGCTGTTAGAAAGAACATGAGCACGCTTGTGACCTGAGCACCAACGAATCAAGAAGAGGGACCCAGGGAGTTCTGCTGACACAGGGAAGAATGTTGGACTCCCCTAGGAAGGCTGGGATACTCTGCCTGATTGAGTTCTAATCAAGTTGTGTCCCACTCATACCAGTTTTCTCCTCTAGGGTTTCCTATGTCAAGGAGCACATGATTGTCAGTGACCTGTGTAGCCATGTCCTTCTCTCCTAAGTCTTTATGTTTTATTATCCTTGTTTCTGGTCACCTCCTCTTGTCCCTATTTTATCTCTTGACTTTTACCTCCAGGTTTGCTCT
Source organism: Equus asinus (assembly GCF_041296235.1). NCBI lineage: Eukaryota > Metazoa > Chordata > Mammalia > Perissodactyla > Equidae > Equus > Equus asinus. Next base: position 20,718,468 of record NC_091814.1, read on the forward strand.
TTCTCAGCTCTCCCAGTTCTTAGTGTCACTGAGCTCCCAAAAGCCCATTTCTTTTCTTCTTTAAGATCTCGTCCTTCATCCACCATAGCTGAGTGTGCGCTCAGGAGTGGGGCTGGCTGGGAAAGCTTTAGATCCACAGTGGGATCATTACTCAAGTACTAGCTGCTTCCTGCATCCCTGGTCAGGATTAACTGCCCACAGAGCTGAGCTGAAGAAACTTGTGGCTCTGCTCCACTTCTCTTTCCAACCTTATTCCTCCTCCTTCTAACCTCCTCTTCCTCCTTCTCCCTTCTCCTTTACTTCCCTCCTCCTCCTCCTTATGCTTGCCTACTTCTTCTTCTGCCTCCCTCCTCTTCCTTTCTTCCTCTAGTCCTCTTCTTTCTCTTCCTTCTCTCCTCTTATTCTTTGATTCCTCCTTTTCCTCCTGCATGTTTTATGCCTCTTGGTGTCTCTGACCATCTCCCAATCCTTTGGTCATAGAACTGCCTTCCTCATTTACTTAACTCTTCCTTCTCCTTCCTTCCCAAACCCAAACTTCCTCCTCCTCACTTTCTCCACTCCACGTGCAAGGGTAAAAGCACTGTCAGCTACATAATTTTTGAGTTAGTGCAAAATGAAAATGTGGGCCTCATATTTAAAAAGCAGAAAAAAAATCCCTTTAAACTACTAAAATATAAATCTTTTCTATTCTTTTGATGTCTCTCTCTTCCAATTTGTTACCACGTTGTTGTTATTTTGTTGTTGTTCTTTCTTTGTTTTAATTTGCTAATGTCACTCTCCCTTGGGCACAGACTTACTGTTCAAGTGCTGATCCTCTTGGGTGACTATGGGCTCTACTCCCGTTAGTTTTTGTGTATGCTTAGTATTTTTTCTCCTGATGAAGACATCTTGTGTAGAATAATAGATACTGAGGTAAACCAGTATTTTTGAGGGGGTTCTGGAAGGACATACCTTTTATTTTGCTAAGCACTGAGTATGGAGGTTTGAATCAATGTAGTCAGAAGTTAACTACGTTTGTGTTTTGTTGTTATTTCCACAGTTTTCTAATTCCTCTAGCATTACTTTGTTTGCAGGGTGGGTCTGTTTGCCAGAGAGTTTTTCTTTTTCATTTTTAATGATTGGCACCTGAGCTTACATCTGTTGCCAATCTTCTTTTTCCTTTTCTTTTCCCTTCTTCTTCTCCCCAAAGCCCCCCAGTACATAGTTGTATATTCTAGTTGTAGGTCCTTCTGGTTGTGCTATGTGGGATGCTACCTCAGCATGGCCTGATGAGTGGTGCCATGACTGTGCCCAAAATCTGAACTGGTGAAACCTAGGCCACCAAAGTGGAGCATGTGAATTTAACTGCTGAGCCACCAGGCCATGTCAAAGATGAAATTTTTTAAATGTCAAATTTGTTGAATAGTAAAACAGTGTCACTTAGCATTTAATATTTTTCTAATTTATTAATTAGATTTTAATTTTGTTCTAAAGTTTTTAATGGCACCAAAGAGTTTTTTTTTAAGCAAATCCAGACACGGAAACAGATGACTATAGTCAGCTTTGTAAATGTCAGATTATTTAACACGTCATTGCATCATCACATTTGTAAATATTTGTGTTTACTGTTTATAATCATTTAATTGTGAATTCCTTAATTATTAATTATTTTCATGGCTTATAGTGATTTTTAAGAAAATCCTTTTCTTATTCACACATTAGAAAAAGTTTAACTGATAAAGTCTACAGCAAGCTGGAAATTTATAGGAAATTTCTCAGTTCTAGAGAACAGAATTAAAAGAGAATTTTGAGTGCAGGGATGAACAATTTCAGCAAAAAACAAGCAAATGGAAATTTCTTCTTAAATGATACCTGGTCACGTCTACACACAAACATATTTTTTATCACCAGCAGGAGTAAGAGAGTAGGAGGAATTTCAGCAAGAATAAAGGAAAAAATTATCTGTATCACGTATCAAGAAAATTATTATTAGCCATTTTTACTTTGAAATCCATGTTCTCTGTAACGTTAGTTTGGGGGCAGAAGCATTCATTGGTGAATTTGATAATGGATGTGGTCTATAAGTTTCAGAAATGATTTATTTATGCGTTGTTCAACTTTTTGTGGTGATCTGTAAATTCAGTACCTGAGTATTTAAAATAGGAAGCAGACATGGACTGTGAACAAAGTCCACATCTGCACTCACACACTTCTGCTTTCTACTTTCATTTTATTTTAACTATTCTGAGATTTTTCTTTTTTCTTTTTTTTTTCTTTTGAGGAAGATCAGCCCTGAGCTAACTACTGCCAATTTTCCTCTTTTTGCTGAGGAAGACTGGCCCTGAGCTAACATCCATGCCCATCTTCCTCTACTTTATACGTGGGACACCTACCACAGCATGGCTTTTGCCAAGCAATGCCATCTCCACACCCGGGATCCGAACTGGCGAACCCCAGGCCACCAAGATTCAGAACGTGCGAACTTAACTGCTGTGCCGCAGGACTGGCCCTATTCTGAGATTTTTAAACAACAGTGACTAGGAATAGTTTTTGCAATCTTATTACCATGCATTGTTTACCTAGGTGAGCACATATTCTATTTTTCTGGTTTATAAATAATTCTAAAATGACACATGTAGGGTAATTTATAGCATGAAAGTATTTGTTTTGAAACAAGATGGACTAAAATCATACAAGCTGAGATTTTAATTGAGGAAGCTAGCAAAAGAACAACACAATAAAATATTAGAAGGTAGAAAATAAATTTAAGCACTAAAAGTTAAAATAAAAAGCAAAACAAAAAATTTATAAAAGTGACTGACAACACTAAGGTGTGGTTTTTTGAGAAAATTAATAAAAATATTTAAACCTCTCACAGAACTGATAAAAAAGTAGTATCATTAAGCAAGTAGATATATTACAGATTAACAACGTACAGATTAAGAAAATGCTGTATATAATTAATAGGAACACACTTGCTTTAGATAAAGCTTTATTTAAAAAATCCTAGAAGAGGGAGAAAATCTGAATACACAAGTAATTGTTAAGGAAAATAAAGAAGTAGTCAAAGTTACTAGTTGTACAAGGTCATGGGTCCAGACTACATGGAGCAGCAGATACTCACATTTCATATACATTGTTTCAGGTAGAGAAAAAGATGGAAAAGAATCCCAAATAACTTTATGAGGCAAAATTTTCGTGACACCCAATCAACAAAAAGTCCTCCAGAAAAAATTAAAACAAATTTAAAATAGTAATTATTAGGTAATTTCATTTATGCATATACACTCAGAAACAATGTATATAGACTCAAATAAAATATTTACAAAGAAAAACAAGCACCAGATTAAGTGGGATTTATTCATACAATGCAAGGATTGTTTACTATTAAAAATCTCTCAATAGAATCACTTACTTCAACAGATTAAGGATTAAAATGATGTAATCATCTCCAGGCTTACAGAAAAGCATTTGATGTATTTAATTGTCCATTCTGATCAAACATTACCAAGTCAGAATAGAAGGAAACTCCCACTGCATGGTTGAATCTAGCTACAAACAACCTACATGAGATACATTTATTTTGAAGCTTTAAAGCATCCAGGGAAAATCAAGAACAGATGTCTGTCTACAATAGTCATCACTCTTCACCAGAAAACGAAAAGTGCTAGTTAATCCAGTAAGACTAGAAAAATAAAGAGGTGTGAAAATAAATATTTAGGGAAAAAATCGTCCTTTTGGAGATTATATGATTGTATACAAGAAAATAAAAAATTAGCAAAATGTGAGGAATAGCAAGCGAGTTCATAACTTATCTAATTATAAATTTAGCATATAGGTAAAACTGTAAGGATTTCAAGAGAATAGGTATTTTTTTTCAGATGATGTGATTTCTACTTAGAAAACTAATGGAATAAAAAACAAACCTTTGAACTAAAATGAAAAATTAGCAAGGTATCAAGACACAAACTAAATACTAAAAAGTTAGCAGCTCTTTTTTACACAAGCAACAAATGAAAATAAGCTACCATTAATAATAGGAACAAAGTCTATAAAATAGCTAAAAATTAGCTAAAGAAAGAATATGCAAGAATTCTACAGACACATTCTAAAAATTTTTAAAGATCGTAAGAGTGTTTCTGATAATTGGAGTTGTATGGAAAGAGCCATTATTATAAAAAATTATAATTAAAAAATATTGTATAGCTTCAGTAAAAACCTAATTAAAATTTCAGCTGGATTTTGGAAGTAATTAGTAAACATATTTTTTATATTATATGAAAGAATAAATGGCTACAAATATTTAAATAATCTTTTGAGGAGACAAGCAAAGGTTTATTCAAAAAGAGATTATTTCCTAAATGCAAAAGATAATACTACACAGTTAGTAACATATAATGTAGCAGAAAATCTTTATGACTTATTAGTGGGGAATTATTTCTTTAACTAAATTTCCAAATTAGAAACTCTAGAACTTTGAAGAGAAATGAGCCATGGTGGGTCATTCTCCACACCCTCTATACACACATACACAGTTCCAGTTAAACAATGGGCCTCTGAGGGTGATGGTGCTTCTCGCTACATTCCTTGACCCTGAAGAGCTTGGCCCCTCCCAGAGCCCTCTAGCTAAGTCAGTTCCTGAAGGGACAGAGGTTCTGTGTTCTCCAGCTTTTGGAGGAGAAGAGTGAGCATGTCCAGGTGGGGGAGGTGAGTAATAAGGGAAGGTTTAAAAGTGTGCTGAATGAAATACATTAAAAAATGAAGCATACATATAATAGCTTTTGTTGAAATTAAAGTTTTACTCAAATTCATTAGTAATTAGAGAAATGCAAATAAGGACAAGATAAGATTTTACACTACCAGCCTGGCAAAATCAGAAAGCTGCAGAAGCTCGTTGTTTGCAGGGATGTGGGCGAGGTGCTGTTCGCCATGCATTGTTGGTGAGGAAGTAATTCTGGAGAGTTTGTGGCAGTGTTTTGTCTAATGATGTACATGTTGACCTGCTTTCTCACTTCTGAATACACACAACAGAAAATATTTACCCAGTTCCAGAAGGAACATATGTAAAGATGTTTATCACAGTGTTTTTATGGTAGTGAGGTGTTGGAAGCATGCCAGATATTCATCCCTGTGGGAACACATAAGTAAATGCAGTAGATGCCCACTATGGGATTCTGTGCAGCAGGTAGAACCAACCAACTAGACACGGAGTAATAGCAAATGTTTTTAAAAGAGAACTGAACGAAATACATTAATAAATGAATCACAGTATAACCTTTTGTGGAAATTAAAGTTGTGCACATCTAACATCATCATATTCTATTAGAACACGTAGAAACAGAAAGATCACAAATTAACACATTAGAACGCAGTAATGAAAAGGAAATAGCAAAAGAATGACAGTAGACCATTATCTTACACCATACACAAAAATCAACTCAAAATGGATTAAAGACTTAAATGTAAGACCTGAAACCATGAAACTTCTAGAAGAAAACATAGGTAGTGCACTCTTCGGCATTGGTCTTAGCAGCATTTTTTTCAAATACCATGTCTGACTGGGCAAGGGAAACAATAGGAAAAATAAGCAAATGGGACTACATCAAACTAAAAAGCTTCTGCACAGCAAGGTAATCATCAACAAAATGAAAAGACAACCTAACAATTGAGACAGGATATTTGCAAAACGTATATCAGATGAGGGGGTAATATTCAAAATATACAAAGAACTCATATATCTCAACAACAACAAAAAAACTAACAACCCAATTAAAAAATAGGCAAATGTTCTAGACAGAGATTTCTCCAAAGAAGATATACAGATGGTCAACAGGCGCATGAAAAGATGTTCGACATCATTAACTATCAGGGAAATGCAAATCAAAACTACAATGAGATACCTCACTCCCATCAGAATGACTATAATTAACAAGACAGGAAATAATAAATGTTGGAGAGGGTGTGGAGAGAAGGGAACCTTCGTATACTTCCGATGGGAGTGCAAATTGGTACAGCCACTATGGAAAACTGTATGGAGTTTCCTCAGAAAATTAAGAATATGTCTACCATATTATCCAGCTATTCCACTGCGGTGTATTTATCCAAATAACTTGAAAACACAAATGCATAAAGATACATGCACCCCTATGTGCAGCATTATTCACAATAGCCAAGACTTGGAACCAACCTAGGTGCCCATCAAGGGACAAATGGATATAGAAGATGTGGTATATGTACACAATGGAATACTACTCAGCCATAAGAAATGATGAAATCCAGCCATTTATCACAACATGGATGGACCTTGAGGACATTATGCTAAGTGAAATAAGTCAGAAGGAGAAAGTCAAATGCTGTATGATCTCACTCATAAGTAGAAGATAAAAAAACAACGACAAACAAACACATAGCAACAGAGATTGGATTAGTGATTACCATAGAGGAATGGGGGAGGGAGGAGGGTGAAAGGTGTGATTAGCTACGTGTGTGTTGTGATGGATTGTAATTAGTCTTTGGGTGGTGAACATGATGTAATCCACACAGAATTCAAAATATATTATAACGTACACCTGTAATTTACATAATGTTATAAACCAATGTTACTGCAATAGAAGAGTAAAATAAAAAATAAAATAAAATATAAAAAAAGAAAAGGAAATAGGGATAAATAAATAAATCAAACAGTTTGTAGAGGAGGTCTTCTCAGATCACGAGCCTGTAAACAGAGGAGAATGATCAACTCAACAACCTGTACTTAAGATTCCAAAGGCAAAACACAACAAAGCAAAAATTGGAAGATATTTTTAATTATGCTCTATAGAAGAAAGAGATTGAATTTGGTAATGTGTTGCACTTTGGATGTACCTTCCCTGAGAAAAAACATAAAAATATATAATACTATATAAAATGCTTTTTTTTGTAAGCACAGAATCAAAATATCTACAACATCAAAACCTACTGGTTGACAATGTCAAGAGTTTTATAATCATCAAAGGGTACAGATTGGGATAAATTTCTATATTTTACCACTGGGTAACAGTAGAGATTAAAACAAAGTTTCAGCATCCTAGTTGTTACTGAAAAACTATAAGTCTCCCAAATCATCAAGCAGGCTACAAATTGATACTTAAATTCACAATAACTTATTAGCTCTAACAATAATTGAAAATTACTTACATAAATATGCATATTATGTTAAAAATATAGCAATGATAATATAGAATAGAATCCAGGAGAACATATGGCTGGTAAAATATGATGAGGTGAAGAGTGGAGTAAATTAGAAAGAGTGTCATGATATCCTATACACTGGCTATATGTGGGTTGCAAATTAATAGAGGACTGTAAAATGATTAAGACAAGATTAATTACATATTCACAGTGTCTAGAAGATATAGACAAATAAGTGGTTCAGGAAAAGTATGTTCCTGATTCTGAGGCCACAAAGAAAGTTGTCCCATCAGTTATCATAAAAAAGAAACTAGGGGCCAGCCCAGTGGCACAGTGGTTATGTGTGCACGACCTGCTTTGGTGGCCTGGGTTCGCTGGTTCAGATCCTGGGTGTGGACATGGCACCTCTTGGCAAGCCATGCTGTGGTAGGCGTCCCACATGTAAAGTAGAGGAAGATGGGCACGGATGTTAGCTCAGGGCCAATCTTCCTCAGCAAAAAAGAGGATGATTGGCAGCAAATGTTAGGTCACGGCTAATTTTCCTTGGGAAAAAAAAAAAAAGGCAATAGAGAGTAGACACACAGTTATCCCTGTCCTAGATAGTTGAGTTATCAGGAACAGACTTTAAAATAAGTAGACCTCAAATGCTCAAGGAGATGAAAACAAGATTAAGAATTTTGGTGGAGAAATGGAAGCTATAAAGAAAGAACAAGTGGAAATTCTTTAATAAAGAAATAAATGATAGCAGCTAAAAAAATATAGATGGGTGCAAGAGCAGATAAGACAGTACCAAGAAAGAGTTCATTTACTGGAAGATAGATTAGAGACTATATCTAGAATGAAGTTTGGAGAGACAACAGTTTGTAAAACTGTTTGTAAAAAGTAGAAAAGTCAAAGCATGCAACTGTGGGGACTATCATGTAAAGGTCAAACATGTGTAGCGGGAGTCACAAAATGGCAGAAGAGAGAATGCAACAGATAATGATTGTGATGAAATAATGTCTGAGAACTCTCCAGAAGAGAAAGTGAGCTTAAAAATTCCAATGAACCAGGAGAAAATGAATAAAATCTAAGTAATACAAAGCATATCATAGGAAAACTACTGAAAAGCAAAGAAAATAAGAACATCTTAAAAATAGCCAGAGATGAGAGATTCATTTGCTAGAGAGGAGCAATAATTAGACTAATATCTGACTTCTCAATAAAACACAAAGGGAGCCAGAAATTAATGTAATATTATTTTCAGCATGCTAAGATAATGAAAGTGAGGACCTAGACTTCTATACTCAATGAAAATACCCATCACAATGAAAGGCAAATGCTTTTTTTTAGACAGGGAATAACTGGAATAATTTGTCACCATACAAGAAAATGAATAAGGGTATTTTTTAGGGAGAAGATAAACTATTACAAAGTGATAGAAACACTAATTATGATGTTGGAAGTCAGGATAGAGGTTGTGTTTAGGGATGAGAGATGGAGTAATTTTGGGAGTGGCCTAAGGAGTCTTCTGAGGTGCTGGTGATATGCTACTTATTGACATGGATTTTATAACACAGGTGTGTTCTCTTTGTGATAATTCTGTGATCTTTATTACTATGATTGTGTACTTTTTTGAATGTTCATTACACTTCAGTAGAAAGTTTAAGTAAAGATAGGAAGTTTTGAAACTTTTATTGCACACAAGTTTCTTCAATTGGAGAAAAAATAACTAGATTCTGGTTGCTTTTTAAAAAAGGCTCACATGAATTAATATTTAATTTATACTGAAATTCCCTAGGAATGAAAAAATCAACTGATGAATGAGAATGAGTAAAAGATCATCAGAGTTATCATATGTTAATAGCAAGAATAAATGAAAAGTCCTTAATATTACTTGAATACATAAGAAGTATTCAAAATAGAAATATGACTAAATTATAGAACTATGAGTACTGTAAGACTATGCCTATATGAAAATATTGACGCGCTGTGAATGAGCATATAGTATGAGTGATTCAGTTTTGGCAGGACAACGTCAAGCATTCAGAGCACCATCCAAGAAAATATATTAGTATTCTCTTCATTTGGCAAGAACTATGGCAAATTATGCCAACATTATGGCAGAACATTTATGCAGAAATCTAACATTAATAACAAATAATATAATATAACTCATCATCTAGGGAATGAAATACAAAACAAAGCAATTAATATCATGGTAGCTGTGATGAATCAAATGTTAAATAAGGTAAGAAATGCTAAATATTTTCCTCAAGGTTTGATAATATAGCCTCAGATATAAGCCAGGTAAAACAAGCAATTATTAAATTTGTGTATTTTCAAATTTACATATTTACACATAACACATGTTTGCGTGTTGCAGAATTTTCCCAGTACATGAAATGAAAGGAAAAGAGATATATTAATCATTCATAAGCAAGTTACAAAAGCTGAATAAATAAAAAAATGATTTGAAGAGTCAGACATATGACAATGCCATGATACATCGAAAATATAATCAACAACATTTAAAAATCCATGAAAAATTCTATGGCATTCTATATTCTTTGGTGTGTGCACATGCTTTTTAAAATTTTGGTATAGTACAAGTCTATTTTTAAATAATTTTAAGAAATTTCATACAAGAATAGTACTATTACTTTTCAGTCTCAACAAAACTTTAGAGTTTATTGAAAATATAAATAAATTTAAGCCATTTTTGTTGTTTTCCAAAGTTTTTTATTGAGGTAACATTGGTTTATAACATTATGAAAATTTCAAGTGCACATCATTATATTTACATTTCTGTGTAGTTGATCTGCTCCCTTTACTGTAGATTTGCCTTTTCCACTGATTTTATTGGGGTTTTTTTGACGATTCTCTTATTCTTATTTCTGGTCTTTTCTTTTCCACTTAAATAAGTCCTTTCTGCACTTCTTGTAAGGAAGCTTTCTTGGTGATAAATTCCTTTAGTTTTTGCTTGTCTGGGAAACTCTTTATCTCTCCTTCCATCCTGAATGATAACCTTGCCGTGTGGAGAATTATTTGCTGTAGGTTTTTTCCCTTCAGAACTTTAAATATATCAAGCTGCCCATTCTAGCCTGTAAGATTTCTGCTGAGAAGTCAGCTGTGTGGTTTCCTTTGTATGTAACGTGTTGCCTTTCTCTTGAGGCTTTTAGGATTCTCTCTTTGTTTTTAATTCTTGAAATTTTAATTATAATGTGTCTTGGTGTGGGCATCTTTGGGTTTACCTTTTTTGGTGTTCTCTGTGCTTCCTGTACCTGAACGTCTGTTTCCTTCCTTAGGTCAGGAAAGTTTTCAGCTATTATTTCTTCAAATAGATTCTCTGCTCTTTTGTCTCTCTCTTCTCCTTCTGGCACACCTATGATACAGATGTTAGTGTGCTTGTTATTGTCCCAGAGGTTCCTTAGACTGTCCTCATTCTTTTCAATTCATTTTTCTTTTATCTGTTCAGCTTTGGTGATTTCCTCTAGTCTTTCCTCCAGCTCACTGATCTGTCCTTCTGTATCATTTACTCCGCTATTGAGTCCCTCTAGTGATTTTTTCATTTCCAGTATTTTTTTCTTCATTTCTGATTCATTCTTTTTTATGTTTCCTAATTCTTTGTTGAAGTTCTCACTGAGTTCACCCATTCTTCTCCCAAGATCAGTAAGCATCCTTATGACTATTAGTTTGTATTCTTTGTCAGGTAGATTGTTCATCTCTGTTTCATTTACTTCTGAGATTTTCTCCTGTTTCCTTATTTGGAATGCATTCCTTTGTCTCCTCATTTTGTCTTTTGCTCTGTGCTCATATATATGTTTTAGGTAGATCAGCTACATCTCCTGATCTTGGAGTGGTGACCTTGCCTAAGGGATGCTCTGTGAAGTCAAGCATTGTGCTTCCCTTTCATCACCAGTTTCAAATGTTCCAGGTGTCTCCCCTCTGTGGGCTACATGTGTCCTTCTGCTGTGGCAGGGTTGCTGTTGCTGCAAGTCCACAGGGAGACTAGGCTGTCCCCCTGGCCATTTGGTTGTAATTCTTAGATGTGTGCAGCTGCTATTGTCCCTTCAGTCACTTTATCAGGCATGGGGAGCCCCAGTACAGTTGGCTGCAAGGTCTAATAGCACATTCCTTGTGCAGTTTTTCTGTTAAGTGTGTAGGTCACCAGGAGGGCTTGTTGTTAGGCCCAGGGCTTACAAATTGCTGTAGGCATCTGGCTTGTAAGGTTGTTGTCAGCTCTCTCAGCAATGCAGCTGAGTGGGGATGGCCCCAGACTTCGGAGTACCCACTTGCTTCAGGCTTTGGAAGGTAAGGCCAATCCCCTATATGGCTGTTTGAGAAGCACAAATTGCTGCAGTTGGCAAGCCCCATACTCCCTACAGTGGCCTCAAAACTTGTCAACACTGTTCTGCTCCATATCCACGTCCTGAACCACTGAAGTGGACCCAGTCACACCACTGCAGAGGCCCACATACTCCACCATCGAAGCCCCACCCTTTGTACTTGCCCTGCCCCACAGATGCAGACCCTCTCACTTGGCTGCAGAAGTTCCAGGCACCCTGCCTATGTGGGCTGACAAGTTGCCCAAAGGCTTGCTGTTGGGTAGAGCCAGTCACTTGGCTGAGCTGCTTGCCCTGGCTGAGCTGGATGGAACTGGTGCTCTAGTGCGTGGGGCAGACCCCTGGGCTAAGAGGTCAAGGGAAGAATTCCAATGGCATCTGCTAGTATCTGTGTTAGCATATCTGTACTAGGTCACACTAATGGCTGCTGCTATTGGCTCAGTCCCTGAGGAGGTGGTCCCAGCCTTGGGAGGTCTCACCTCTCGCTAAGATGTGTCCAAAGCCTATCAAGTGATTCTCTTTTCACCAAAGGTCTGTGCACCTTTCTTTCAGTTGCTTTTAGGCTGCTTTCCAAAATGGGTGAATTTCTTCATGGGCCCTTTAAGAGGGTTTTTTTTCCCCCCCTTACATCTGATGGCTTTTCTGGAGGTATTCCCTGTTGTTGTTAATAGCCATCAAAGGCAGATATTATGACACTTGTCTTAGTTATGCTGAGTCCAGAAGCTGCTTATTGTGGTAAATCTCCCCTGCCCCTCCAGGTAAGGCTTCATACCTTAATATTGCTCCTGGCTGGCCTTGAATTGCCACAGCTAGATGGTGTTTTTTTGTCTCCAACAAGGAATTTCTGCCTCTTCCAATTCAGTCAGCACTGTCCCTTGTTTTCAGGGTTCTTTGCATCCAGTTTTCAGTTCTCTCTCAGAGGTAATTGTTCCAAGAGTAGTTGTAAATTTGTTGTGTCCATGAGAGGAGGTGAGTTCAGAGTCTGCCTATGCTGCAATCTTGACACCTGATCTGAGTTCTTAACAATCTTAATAAATTTTCCCAAGGAACAAGAAGGTCTCCAGGAAGAAGGAACAACTGTATGATATTCATCATCAAGTATGGAAGAAAAGAAGAATGAAGGGCCCTGGAGTCTATCATGCCTGAAGGCCAACATTTCTAAACCCCTTCCTTATTGTCCATTTTTCCTATATCTGCCTCAAGATTCTGTAATTCTTTAAGATCGTTTTTTGAGACAATAGTTTGCCATCTTCTGTTTATTCTGTCTAATCAAATAAATACTTCCTTTCTCAATCTCTAACTCATTGTGATTAATTGGTTTAGACTGTGGTGAGCAGAGCAAGCCCATTGCTCAGTAACAAATTTCTGGTGACCCAGATGGGACTGTCTCTGCCTATGGCTAGTCACCTTGGAGGAGGCTGTTTTGGGATTTTCCCAGAAATTATTGGGCAGCTTTTTCCACCTGGGGAATTCCCCTTGCTGACTGCCTCTAATGCTTCAGTGATTGGGGAACAAGGGACTGGATCATGAGCTGATGAGCTTGTGTCTGGAGCTAGATGAATCATCCCAGAGTACACTCCTGGGTACTATATTCCTTTTTTCTTTGTCTGGGGGCCTTGGTTGGGCCAAGGTCTGTCTGCTTTAGGCACTATTGTTGAGGGATAAAGGAGAGTTTAGACTGCCTAGCATATTATCTGGAAGACTAGTCTCTGGTTTCTTTGTGGTGTGTGTGCCTATATGTTCTGTTCTCCTGAATGTGTCCATCATTCCACTAGTCTGTGTGCCAGTTTTTCCCTTTGTCAGAATCCTACAGAATACTTCCAGTGCCTATTACATCATTTCTGGGGACGTGAAGTTTGCAACCTTTTCTGTAAAATGTCAAGCAGAATTGTATCTTTCAATGCAGACACTGCTGTTTTGTGTTCTTTATTTTAATAACCTTTGGGAGGAAGCTGTAAGAGCATGGGTTGACCATTTTCCTCCCATTTGTTTGTCTTGTCCAGCATCTCCTTTCCTGTCATTTTGTGGAAGTTAGGTGATGGTTTAAAGTAAATGAGACTTGGACTTTCTGCAAAATAGAAGATTTAAAAACTTTCTGCCAGGCTCCTGACCCCCTATGTCAGCATTGGGCAATTAGATCTTTATCCCACCTTAAACCATTACCTCTTGTCTCTTTGGCTTGTTTAGCACTGATGTGGGAACTGTGTGCTTAGGCAGAGTGGGATTTAGACAGGTCCTATAGTTATCCGGATGCATGGAGTCAAGCCTTGCACCCTTCTCCAGGTCCATTACTTGTTGGACACAAGCTTTATTGCCATGAGGTCCACTCTGTCCATCCCAAGGAAAAGCCCATGAAGATGTAATAATTTTAGCAGGTAGGCTAATTAGCAAATACAGAATTTGTGAATAATGAAGATTGACTCTTTGGGATTAATGACCCCAAATGACAGTTTGAGTTGAGATATCCATGGCTAGACTTCAATTACTTTAGTATTGATTAATTAATTCAACAAATAATTCTTAAGCGCTTACTATGCAGCTGGGACATATTGAGTATAAAGTAGTGTGGGAGAGACAGATTATCACTTTCTTCTCAGCTTGAAAATTTTGCCTTCTTAATTTGATACTACAGTTTACCATTTTCATTCTTTGTTGTTTCCATCTTAGGAGATCTTTCAGAGGGACCAAACTGCAGGTGGCAGCAGCTGTACATGTGGAAATTTCTGGAAATTAAAGTGGAGATGGGAGAGGGGTGAAGGGAAAAACATGGAACAGAGGAGAGCAAACAGTGGGACTGCTGCAATCTTCCTACTCAGATTGGACTGGTTGATCACTTCTCTAGGCTCCAATCTGCATTGGCACCCTCACATAGCAGCACTGTAATACATTGTTGGTTGACTCCACCCTCATCTGTAGTGCTGGTCTTTGATGAGCTTAAGTCAATCATGAGATAGAATCCTCGCCAATGTGATAGGCTAAAGGATGGACAGGTAACCTATAATTTAAGCCCAGGTATGATACAGATCCCACTTATCCTTGCTCAGAGTGATGGCTCAGGCCACTCTAAAGTGGCACAGTTTATATGAAGCCTGATTCCTGTGTTTGATGGTAGGGGAAAGTGATGCTCTCTTTTATCCTAGATGTTGTGGTCTGGGGTATAAACCATGAAATGCCATGGCAATAACAATTAAATAATCAAAATACAAGACATTTTCTGTGAATTTCCTCCTGACACAGTGAGTTTGTTCGTTCATTCATCACATATTCAGCGTTTCGATTTGTACAGTAAACATATTCACTGAGACTGGTTGCAAAATTTATGAGAAGCAGCTGTGTCCCCAGGTATTTAAACCACAATGGATAATCTCTTCCTCCAAGCTCATTCCTTTTTTCACGTCTATATTTACTCACCAGAGTCAAACTTCAGAAATCTTTTTAGTGTTTCTTTTCCAGCTTGTCTGTTTACCAGGTTGTTCTCTATAAAATCTCTGAAATATTTTCTTCCTTTCTCTATTGATAGGGTTTAAAAATCTCAACATAGGATAGATATAGAGCTTTCCTCTATCTTAGTAAATATTCCTGTTGGTTTCCTAAATAAGCATTCTTCCTCAGCCGCAGTGGGGTCCTGTTTAAGAGGCAGAAGTTTCTGCTACTGAGAATCTCCTCAAGAAAGGATCGAGACCCTAGTTTAAAATGTGAGGTGTGTTTGTAAGTGGACTTGGAAGAAAACATAAGCTGAAATATAAGCTTCCTGGGTTTTTGCAATTTAAGGAGTTGGCTGGATTGTCAGAGTTAGTAGTTAGTCCAGGGAAGTGGGTAAGTGGGTTGATGACAAAGTTCCTCCAAATGTGAGAACATGTAAGGTGCTGGGTATTGCGCCCACACATCTGTGTCCCAGCTCCTGGTTACTTGATGTAAAACTCACTTGATCAAGTTTAAAGATGAGGTCTTTTAAAATATGAAATTTTGTTGAATGTAAAAAGATGTGACAGTATTTGATGTTTTTCTAATTTATTAATTAGATTTTTTTTTGAGGAAGATTAGCCCTGAGCTAACTGCTGCCAATCCTCTTTTTTCAGAGGAAGACTGACCCTGAGCTAACATCCGTGCCCATCCTCCTCTACTTTATATGTGGGACGCCTACCACAGCATGGCTTCCCAAGCGGTCCCATGTCCACACTCAGGATCTGAACCAGAGAACCCCAGGCCGCTGAATCGGAATGTGCACACTTAACCACTGCACCACTGGGCTGGCCCATATTAATTAGATTTTAATTTTGTTCTAAACTTTTTAATGGCATGCAAAAGATTATTTTTTAAGAAAATCAAGACATGTGTGATGATGACTCTAGTCAGCTTTGTAAATGAGAGATGATTGAACAGATCATTGCATCATCACATTCATAAATATGTTTACTATTTATAATCATTTAATTATGAATTCTTTAGTTATTATTTTAATTGCTCATAGAGTTCATCAAAAATATTCTTTTCTTATTCACACATGAGAAGTTTAACTCACCAAATCTACAACCAGCTGCAAGTTTACAGGGAATTTCTGAATTTTAGAAAGAAAGGTTAAAAGAGAATGTGTGAATGCAGGGATGCACAATTGCAGCAAAAAAGAAGAGAAAGGAAATTTCTTCTTAAAAGACACCTGGCCACATCTACACACAAACCTATGTTCATCACAGACAGGAGTAAGAGATTAGGAGCAGGGCCAAGCCCAGTGGCCTAGTGTGTAAGTTCAGACTACTCTGCTTCACTGGCCTGGGTTCGGTTCCAGGGCACGGACCTATACCACTCATCAATGGCCATGCTGTGGAGGTGGTTCACATACAAAAAGAGGAAGATTGGCAACCACTGTTAGCTCTGGGCGAATCTTCCTCAGCCAAAAAAAAAAAAAGAGACAGAGAGAGGTAAGAAAAAATTTTAGCAAGAGTTGAGGAAAAATCAACCTATATCATGTATCAAGAAAATTAGTATTAGCCATTTTTGCTTTGAAACTCATTTTCTGTGTGACATTAGTTTGGGGGCTAAAAGGTAAATTTGATAGTTGATGTGGTCTATAAGTTTCAGGAATGATTTATTCAAGCTATGTTCCATTTTCTGTGGTGATTTGTAAATTCAGTATGTCAGTATTTAAAATGAGAAGCAGACGTGGACTATGAAGAAAGTCTGTATCTGCACTCACACATTTCTGCTTTCTGATTTGTTTGATTTTAATTTTTCTAAGATTATTTTTTTAAAGATTTTATTTTTCCTTTTTCTCCCAAACCCCCCAGTACACAGTTGTGTATTTTTAGTTGTGGGTCCTTCTAGCTGTGGCATGGCCCAATGAGCGGTGCCATGTCCATGCCCAGGATCCGAACCGGCGAAACCCTGGGCTGCTGAAGTGGAGTGCACGAACCCAACCAGTCCGCCATGGGGCTGGCCCCTGTTGTGAGATTTTTAAACAGTGGTCAGTAAGGATTAGTTTTTGCAATCTATTACCATGCATTGTTTTTACATAGGTGAGCACATATTCTCTTTTTCTGGTTTATAGATGATTCTAAAATGACATGTATGGGGAATTTATAGCTTTAAAAGCATGTATTTCTAAACAACACTGACTAAAAGCATATGAGCTAAGATTATTATTTTTTTAAAGATTGTCCCTGAGTTAACATCTGTTGCCAATCTTCTTTTTTTTCCTTCTCCCCAAAGCTTCCGAGTACATAGGTGTATATTCTAGTTATAGATCCTTCTAGGTCTGCTATGTGGGATGGCTCCCCAGAATGGCTTGATGAATGGTATTAGGTCTGTGGCCAGGATCTCAACTGGTGAAATCCTGGTTGCTGAAATAGAGTGTGTGAACTTAACCAGTAGGCCATGGGACCAGCCCTGAGCTAAGATTTTAATTGAGGAATCTTAAAAACAACAACAAAATCAATGAAAATTTAGAATGTAGAAAATTAATTTAAAAGCAGTAAAAGTTAAAATAAAAAGCAAAACAAAAAATTGATAAAGTGACTGACAATGTTAAAGGCAGACTTTTTGAGAAAATTAGTGAAAATAACAACAACCTCTCTCAGAACTGATCAAAGAAGCAATATTATTAGAAAAGTAGACATATTACAGATTAGCAAGGTAAAGAGTAAAATAAGAAAATGTTATATATAGTAAATATGAACATATGTGTTACAGATAAAATTTTAATTAAGAACTCTTAGGAGAGGGAGAAAATATGAATTTAGAAGTAATTGTTAAGGAAAATGAACAAGTAGTTGAAGTTTCTGGTCGTGGAAGGTGTTAGGTCCAGACTCCATGGAGCAGCAGATAATCACATTTCATATGCAGTGTTCCAGGTAGAGAAAAGATGGGAAACAATCCCAACTAACTTTAAGGGGCAAAATTTTCATGACACCCAAGCCAGCAAGAATTCCTCCAGAAAAAACAAAACAAATATTAAAACAATAATTATTAATTAATCTCATTTATGCATATTTACTCAGAAATTATGTATATAAACTCAAATAAAATATTTACAAACAGAAATCAGACCCAAATGATGTGGAATTTATCCACAGAATGCAAGGATTTTTTACCATTAAAAATCCCTTAAGGGGTCAGCCTGGTGGTGCAGTGGTTAAGTTCACATGTTCTGCTTCAGCAGCCCGGGGCTCGCCAGTTCTGATCCCGGGTGTGGACATGCACATTGCATGTCAAGCCATGCTGTGGCAGGTGTCCCATGTCTAAAGTAGAGGAAGATGGGCAGGGGTGTTAGCTCAGGGCCAGTCTTCCTCAGCAAAAAGAGGAGGATTCGCAGCAGATGTTATCTCAGGGCTAATCTTCCTCAAAGAAAAAATCTCTTAATAGAATCACTTCCTTCAACAGATTAAAGAAATAAAATTATGTAATCACCTCCAGAGTTACAGGAAAAGTATTTGATATATTTAAATTCTGATAAAATATTACCAACTCAGAATAGAAAGAAACATCCACTGCATGGTTGAATGTGCCTAAAAGCAACCTACACGACATATATTTAATTACGAAGCTTTAAAGCATTACAGCGAAAATCAAGAACAAGATGTTTGCCTACTCTAGTCGCCACTATTCAACAGAATACTAAATGTCCTAGTTGATACAGTAAGGCGAAAAAATAAGGAGATATGAAAATAGAGATTAAAGAAAAAATTATCATTATTTTCAGCTTTTACGATTGTATACAAGAAAATGAAAAATCAGCAAAATATTGGGAATAATAAGAGAGCTCAGGAGCTTATCTAGTTATAAATTTAACATATAAATAAAACTATAAGAATTTCAAGGGAATTGGTATCTTTTATAGCTGATAAGATTTTACCAAGAAAACTAATAGAACAAAAAGTGAACCATTAGAACTACTATGAAAATTTGGCGAGGTATCTAGACTCAAACTAAATATAAAAAACATCGACAGCCCCTTCTAACATAAGCAACAACAAAAAGAAGAAACTAAGACACCATTTATAATAGCAGGAAAGTCTATAAAATAGCTGAAAATTAGCTAATGAAAGAATATACAAGAATTCTACAGATAATTCTAAGAGCTATTAAAGATCATAAAACTATTTCTGATGAATTGGAGTTGTATGGCAGGAGTTATAAAAAATTATAGTTTTTAAAAATTATACTGTAATGTCACTAAATTCCTAATTGAAACTTTCACCTGGATTTTGGAGGTACTTAGTAAACTTATCTTTTATCTTATGTGCCAGAATAAATGACTACAAATGTCTAAATCATTTTTGAAAGAGACAAGCAAAGCTTTATTCACAAGGGAATAAATTCCTAAATGCAAAAGATAATGCAAAGTTAGTAGCATATAAAACCCCATAATATCTTTATGACCTATTAGTGGGGAATTATTTCTGAACTAAATCCTCTAATTGGAAACTCTAGAGCTTTAGGGAGAAATGGCCTATGGTGGGACCTACCCCCAACCTCAATACACCCATACACAGTGGGCCCCTGAGGGTGACGGTGCGCCTGTCTACCTGTTTTGAGCTTGAAGACCTTGGTCCTTCCCAGGGTCCTCTCACTAAATCCATTCCTACAGGGACAGAAGTCCTGGTTTCTTCACCTCTTGGAGGACAAGAGTGGGCATGTTCATGCAGGGGGGCAGCATAGACTGTTCCACTGTTCTGCATTTTGTTGCTTCTGAACTACAAATTGTATAAAATTGATGGATTTTTGAAAAAAAGAATAATACAATTAAATTAAAGTAAAAATTGTTGAATTTTACTGTACGAAATTAAGGCTTTCTCTTTAATAAAGTGTACACTGGACAAAATTAATAAGTGAAAAATTGAGAGAAGTATTTGAAATTCTAAAAGCAAAGTTTATATAGTGTATACATATATATATTATATATATATATATATAATATATATACAGAATAATATGGTAAAGTTTAAAAGAGTACCAAATGAAATACATTAATAAATGAAGAATATAATAATACCTCTTGTTGGAATTAAAGTTCTACTCAAACTCATTGGTAATTAGAGAAAGACAAATTAAGACAAGCTCTCACTTTACACCCCCAAATTGGCAAAATCTGAAAGCTGCAGAAGCCCAGTGTTTTCAAGGATGTGGGACAGGTGGCAATCCCCATGCATTTTTGGTGGTGAAGTAATTCTGGAGAGTTTGTGGCAGGATCTTGTCTAGTGAGGTATATGTTGAGCCTGCAATTCCACTTCTGAATAGGCATAATAGAGAATATTTACCCAGCTCCAGAGGGAACATATATAAAGTTCTTTATCACAGCATTTTTATGATAGTCAGGTCTTGGAAGCATGCTAGATATGCATCCTTATGGCAACACATAAGTAAATGCAGTAGATGCCCACTACCGACTTCTGTGCAGCAGTTAGAAACAACAGACTAGAACAGCAATATGGAAGGTCTTTAAAAGTGTGCTGATGGGAATACATTAAAAGATGAAGCATACAGTATAATACCTTTTGTGGAAATTAAAGTTGTACACATCAACCAACCACACACTATAAAGAAGGATAACGCATTAATACATTAGAATTTGGTGAAAAGAAGGAAATGAGGATAAATATATAAATCTAATAGCTTCCAGAGGAGATCTGCTCAGACCAAATGATACGATTAACTCAACAATCTGCACTTGAGATTCCAAAGGCAAAACAAAACACAGCAAAGCAAAAACTGGAAAACTTTTAATGATGATCTATGGAATATAGACTGAACTGGGATAATGGGTTTCATCATGGGAAGTACCTTCTCAGAGAAAAACCATAAAATTGTATAACAATATATAAAATACTTAAATTTGTAAGCACAGAATCAAAATATCTACAACATCAAACAGTCTTGTTGAAAATATCAGGGTTTTAATTATCATCAAAACCAAGAGATTGAGATAAACGTCTATATTTTACCGCTGGATGACAGTACAGATTAAAACAAAGTTACAGCATCCTAGTTATTTCTAAAAAATTAGAAGTCCTCCAAACCATCAAGTATCTTGCAAACCCATGTTGATATTCATAGTTGTTAGCTTTAAAACTAATTGAAAATGACAAAAAATATGCACATAAAATTTAAAAATATATAAATAATAATATAAAAATAGAATCCAAGGGAATATAGGGTCAGAAAACTTGATGAAACCAAGAATGAAGTAAATTTAAAGTGTCGTGACATCCTATACACTGACTATACATAGGTTGCAAATTATTAGAGTACTATAAGATGATTATGACAGGATTAATTACATACTCACAGGGTCTAGAAGATATAGACAATAAGTTGCTCAGGAAAATTTATCTATTCCTGGTCGTGAAGCCACAAAGACATTTTTCCCATCAGTGCTTATAAAGAAACTATTTGGTTCAGTGAACAATGTTCTCAGGAAAGTTCATTCAGTAAATTTTATGAGTTTCATAGGCCTGTTTGTGTTTTTTTTTTTAATTTTTGATTTTTTTATTTTATTGAGGTCATATTGGCTTATAACTTTGTGTAAAATTCAGATGTACATCATTATATTTCAGTTTGTGTATAGACTGCGTCATGTTCACCATCAACAGTCTACTTTTTATTTGTCACTATTTACCTGTGCCTCTTTACACCCTTCACCCTCCCCCCGGCCTGTTTGTTTTAAGTCTCTTAAAGTAAGGTGATTATATTGGCCTGATATGATTGTGTGGAAAATAACTACACAATGCAATATGATCTGGCTCAGGTATGTAGCTCTCTGATGTTCTAGCAAACTCAAAGTTAGATTTTACATTATCTATAGGAACGAATAAACTGTAAGTCTCCCATACATATTGTTTATGCAGAACTAACCTAATTATTTTTGAGAAGCAGTGACTTTTAGATTATGTACTCTAACATGCAACTTACGTACAGCAGTTTTATATTATCTGTTAAATGCAGAGCAGTAATTTTAGCAATCAGTTGATCTGTGGGTAGAGATGGCAATTGGAAATTACTTGTGGCTTTTGGAGGTCTACTCAAGAACTCTTGCTTGAATCTCAGGTTGGTTCCCAGGAGGCTGATAACACCATGGAGAATACCAAGATACAATTCTGGTTATGTTCTTAGACAGAGGCACTTGTTGGCCTACCTACATCTTCCACCATCCCCATTGCACAACCAATTCTGCCTTAGAGAGAATGTGAGATATGACTGAAGACAGGGAAACATTTAAAACAAGTATGAGCCGTAATTTGGATATAAAGTGTCCTGAGAAAAGGACCTATGCTCTTTGAGCTTTAAACAATGATATTTCCAGATTCAAGTGAAACTGGTTACCAACTACGCACCGACATACCTAAATGGATAGATGACTTGCCAAATGGAGTTATAGCCCTGGCTATCTCTCAAAATTTATTTTCTACTTCTAGAATAAATCATCCACCCCTATCACAATTATTAGCTTGGCAGAATAAAAGCTAAATCTCTTAGGCATGCTTTTAGCTGGTTGTGGTTATGTGCCTGTAGTCTGACCAATGGAGGGTACAACTTCTGCAAAGTGGATCTGAAGCAGTGGGAGGCGGGTATGCTCAGCTTCCTCTTTTCTCCTTATTGCTGGCTGAAAGGTGGGCTTGACGGAAGGACCTGTGGCAACCATCTCAGAGTATGGGATGACCTTTGGAATGAGGACCAAGCATGGCAAAGACAGCAACAAAACAAACAAAGCAAAACAAAAAAATACAAAAAAACCTCAAACCAGAGAGGAAACTGGGAACCAAGTCTCTGACTAACAGATTGTCAGAACGACCCTGAATTGCCTAATTCCGGCCTTCAGAAGGTAGGGAAATATGTATATAATCACAGAGAATATAACTACATCTTTTTAAAGATATTGTTCATTTGAATTTTCTGACACTTGCAGCCAAACTTAATCATAACGAATCAGGATGTTGGCTGAATATCAAGTAAAGATTGACATCTTTTGTTCATGAAATGTTTACCTGTAGCTCTTCATTTTTCACATTGTAATGACCTATGTGGATTATTTATTTTTTGCCAAGGCTAAATCTTTCTTTTTGTTTTTTTGCTTGAGGAAGATTGTCCCTGAGCTAACATCTGTGCCCATTTTCCTCTATTTTGTTGTGGGATGCTGCCACTGCATGGCTTGATGAGTGGTGTGTAGGTCTGCACACAGGATTTGAACCTGAGAACACCAAGCTGCCAAAACAGAGCACATGAACTTAACTGCTAGCCACAGGGCCAGCCCCTAAATCAAATTAAGGACCATGACACCCACATTATTCCTATAAGTTTAGTTCTATCTTGTAATTGTCTTATCATTGTTATTTATTTGTATAAATATATTTTCCAAAGCAAGGGAGAAAAATGCAACCATCTATTCAAAAACTTACATGAAAAGAAATGTTACAAATCAGAGTGAAATTCTGGAAAAATAGTAAAGTGAAATATTTCATAACTCATTTCACTGAGATAAATCCAAAGTAGAAAACATAACTTAGTCTATGTTGAATCTAAGGAAGAGTTGTAACATAAAACAAAAACCAAGGAAGTCATAATCAAAGTTGGAATAAACTTTTAGGATACATCTTCATGAATTGTGATAATATGAAAGGTTGATGTCTGAAGTTTAGGCGAATAAATTCAATTCAGGAGACAGTTAACAAAGAGACTACTGAAGTTTTTGGTAAAAGACAACAGTGGAGAAAAAAGTATTGTGGAAATATAGGAGAAAATAATGTGTGAGACACCTTTGGTAGAATCAAAGGAAATGGCCTTTGGCTTTAGAAATTTGGACATGATCACATGAGTTCTGACCTTCTTGGTGTTCAGTGTCCTATATGGTTCAACACAACTGGCTTTTGTATGCTGTGGAGCGGCCTCTTTACCTTTGAGGCCTGGACAGGTAGTTTGTAGGACTTTGCATCTAGTATCCATTTGAGGTGTTTTTTTGTTTGTTTGTTTGTTTTACTGTGGCAGATTGCTGATGCTTTGGATGGCTTTGCCCAAGTCGAGTGGCTGTTTTTATATAAAGGAGTGTCTTGGGTCAGTTTCTGAGGAAACAGACTCAGATGAGCATCTATGTGTAAAACATTTATTAAGAAGTGCTCTCAGGAGCAACATCTGCAAAAGGGGAGGGAGTGAGGACTGAGCAGAGGAAGAGGTTGAGGTATGATGCAGTTGCAGCAGAAGATTTAATCAATGTTACAGAGAGTTCTGGAACTAGGATGCTCTTTCAGAGATTACCTAAGAAATGGGGCTGTACCTTTCTATTCCCTCATTTGATATGTGCTCTCTCCAAGGAAGGCACATTCCCTTGGACAAAGCAACCCTTTTTTCACTGAAGGCAATTCCTAGAAAGGAACATATCTATGAGCAGTTAGGAGCCATACCCTTCTAAGCTGAGGGATTGAGCATATTTGTCCTGAAGGGGGTATATTGGTGACTGGTCACAGCATCTGCCAGACTGAGAGTGTGTTTCTATGGAAGTAGAGATTTAATGCTGGGCCTTAAATAAATGCATAGACCTCACAAACAAGGTCAGTCTTTAAAACACAGGCCAAAAGGCCAAAGCAAATTTTAGGCAAGGCGCTTGAGATTCTATAAGCACTGACCTTCAACTAGGCTACCTCAGCAGGAATGGCTGAGGCAAAGATTCCGTTAAAGGAATGATTCAAAACTGAATGACAACTTGACAGGACAAAATCAAGCATTCAGAGTACTATCCAAGAAAATGTATTAGTATTCTCTTTATTTACCAAATGCTATGGCAAATTATGGGAGACCATTAATGCAGAGGACTAACATTAAGAACAAATAATATAATATTTTATTTAAGAAGAAAAATGCAAAACTATGAAGATTTTGATAGATGTGATGAATCAAATAATTTTAGATAAGGTAAGAAATGCTAAATATTTTCCACTAAGGTTTGATGACATAGCCTCAGATATAAGCCAGATAAAACAAACAATGATTAAATTTGTGTATTTCCAAATTTATATATTTCCACATAAAACAGTTTTTGTGTTTTGAAGAATTTTCCCAGTACATAAAATGACTGTAAAAAATTATATAAATAATTCATAGACAAGTTATAAAAGCTGAATACAGACAAAAATGATGTGAAGAGTCCCACATACGAGAGTACCACCACACATAGAAAATATAACTGACACCATCTAAAATTCTTGAAAAACTTTTATGACATTCTATATTCTTTGATTTGTGTACATTCTTTTCAGAATTTTGGTAGGAAACAATACAGTACAAGTCTGTCTTTAAATAATTTTTTAAAATGTCATACAAGGATAGTACTCAACTTTTTGGTCTCAAGAAAACTTTGGATTACATTGAAAATATAAATAAATATAAGATTAAAATCATTGTCCACTATATGATGAAGCACAGAGAACACTATCTTGGGACTATGAATTCAGTTTGTGGTAATCTGAAATACGTCTTTAGAAACTTTGAAGATACTAATGAAATTACGAATTCTAGAAAACAAGCCAAATGTACACTTCCAACAATATCCCTTAAATTGATGTGCTTGGCACCAGTTTGGCATGGTATTTTAGTAAAATTCATAGCGTAAGCAGAATGATATTAAAATCCCAATCCAAGGTACTTAATTCCTTGCAAAGGATTAAGAGATTCTTCTAAGAAAAATGATCATGTTGATAAGCAAATCATTAATGCAAAAAAACTGCATTCTTTTGATTGTGACTCCAAATCTTATGATAAAGTCAGCCTTTGCTTTGCATGATAGTGTGGGACTATGAAAATTGATCATGCAAGGGGAAGCCATGCAAAAGGACCTTAATGATCGATGGGAAACATTTTGTTATCCTTAAAACTTTTTGCTAAAACATTCAAAATCTTCTTACTGTTAGTTATAAATATATAAGATAATAAAAAGTAGTAAAAGTCATTTTAATTGAGCACATTGTCACTTAAATCAATAGAAACATTCAGAATTAAAGTGTTTTGTTTCTTTGTAAAAATTTGCCAATGGCAGTTTGAGCAGTGCTTGCTTTATGCTCGTCATTTAACTTAAAGACGTGGAGTATCTTTTCTGTGCCTTGGTGAATTTTCATACTTCTTTCTAAGTTTGGGTCAACTTCCAACATTTTACACTTTGAGTTTTTGATACTGAGGGATATCTCCAAGAGTTCCTTAGACGTGCAGTTTTCTGCCAGCGTCACTTCATCTGAGACACCTTCATTGTTTTCATCAGAACTACTTTCCTCATTTATGTTGATGAGTTTGCCTTCACTAAGTTCCTGTAGGTTCACATCTATGATTTTTCAAATAGTGGCAGTATCAACACTCCAAACATGAGCCATTTCTTCTATAACTGTATTTACATTCACTTCAAATCTCGCTTCCAGCTTTTCATTTTCATCTTTATTGGCCAAATCTCTCTTTCTGTTACTATTCATGTAAAAGGTCACATGGATTTATTATTGGCATACAAGGAGACAACATAAGTACACATTTTGCTGTCTGTGCATGGAACAGAATAACAGTCACTGACAAACTTTCAAAGAAGTAAAGTGCTGGTCACTGATGTCATTGTTTACTGACTACACGGTTGCTATTTCCACAGTGATTCATGGAATGAAGAGCTAGTAGTAAAGTTTATAATTTATTTAATTACTAACATTTAATATACTGTCGCAACTGAAATTTGAGCCATGTTATTTGGGGATTGATATTATTTAAGTACATCAGGGTAACCAAAATTTGTGTATATTGAAACTGTGCAAAGCAAGGGCTGCCTACATGGGAAAAAGGAGGTTGCATTGATCATGGATCCCCAGAAATCAGTTTTGTGTTTGCTTCTGCTAGGTAACCAGCTTAGAACTACTTTTTTCAAAATTGTTAGATACTTAATATTTAAAAGACATGACACAAATGACAATAAATTTCAAGTTTTAAAAAGCTGACTAATTACCAGAAAGAGCACATCATCCAGAAAAATAAGATAATTTTTAAATTAACTGCCTGGCATTTCTCTAAATACTTTTCCCTTATGTTTACCTGCATGCTTTTTGATGGTCTCTTTATATGATAATGATTTTGTAATGTCATTTTCTCCAGAGAACATGAAAAGGTAATCCAGTCTGTCCTCTAGCATAAATGGATCAAAATTTTCTTTTTTATCAATTGTTTAGAAAAAAATTTTTTTTTGGCTTTACAATTTAGTACTACGGTCAAATCAATGAACAGAAACTTCATTAGATTGGAGTTGGGGGGTCCAAAACGGGAGCTCTTACACCCAAGTGATAGTGGAGCTCAACAGAAAGAAGAAAGACTTCTTCTTGATTGGCATGAAGCTCAGCCAATGAGAGACTGGCACAATTCAGGCAACGAAAAGTCACTACACCTCCAACTCTCAATTCCTGCAATGGACTCTTTGTTTACAATAGCTTTCCCAACTTCCTCTTCCCCTCTATAAAAGAGTTTCTCTTCTCCTGTTGCTGAGAGACTTGCTCGTAGCTTGCCATTGTTGCAGACCCCAGATTGCAATTCTCAGCTGATCATGAATAAACACATTTTTGCTGGTGAAATAACTGGCTGTCTACTTGTTTAAGGTCAACACTACTAATGTAACTTTATTTTATTGATTTGTTATTTTTTAGTTTTATTAAGGTCACATTGGTTTATAACATTATGTAAATTTCAGGTGTACATCCTTATATTTTAGCTTCTGTATGGACTGACATCATGTTCACCACCAAAAGTCTAGTTTAAATCCAGCACCGTACATATGTGCCCTTTTAACACTTTTGCCCTCCCCCAGCCCCCTTCCTTTCTGGTAACCACCAATTTGTTCTCCATATCTATGTGTTTGTTTGTTTTTAACAATTATTTTATTGAAGTCATATTGGCTTATAACTGTATAAATTGCAGGCGTACATTATTATATTTCATCTTCTGTATAGATTTCATCATATGTACCACTTATAGTCTAGTTTTTTTCTATCACCATAAACGTATGCCCTTTTACCCCTTTTACCCTCCCACCACTCCCTTGCCCTCTGGTAACCACTAACCTATTTTCCTTATCTATTTGTTTGTTTATCTACCACATATGAATGAAATCATATAGTATTTGTCTTTCTCTGTCTGACTTATTTCACTTAGCATAGTACCCTCAAGGTCCATCCATGTTGTCACTAATGGCAATATATCATCTTTTTATGGCCGAGTAGTATTCCATTGTAAATACATACACCACCTCTTCCTTATTCATTCATCCATTGATGAGCACTTGGCTTGCTTCCAGGTCATGGCTATTGTGAATAATGCTGAAATGAACATAGCACTGCATATATATTTTTGAATTAATGTTTTCATGATCATTAGATAAATACACAAAAGTGGAATAGTTTGATCTTATGATATTTCTATTTTTATTTTTTGAGAGATCACCATGCTGTTTTCCGTGGTGGCTGCACCAGTTTACACTTCCATCAGCAGTGTATGAAGGTTACCTTTTCTCCACATCCTTTCTAAAACTTGTTATTTCTTGTCTTTTTAATAACAGTCATTCTGAAAGGTTTAAGGTGATATCTCATTGTCGTTTTGATTTGCATTTCATTAGTAATTAGTGGTGTTGTACATCTTTTCCCGTGACTGTTGGGTATCTGTATATCTTTGCAAAAATATCTGCTCAAATCGTCTGCCTATTTTTTTATTTTATTTGTTTTCTTGTTGTTGAGTTGTATGAGCTCTTTGTATATTTTGGAAATAAACCCCTTGTTGGATATATGATTTGAAAACATTTTCATCCAGTTGGTGGGTTCTCTTTTCATTTTGTTGATGGTTTTCTTCACTGTGCAGAAGCTTTTTAGTTTGATGTAATCCCATTTATTTAGTTTCCCTTGCCTGAGGAAACATGATATTCAAAGAGACACTGCTAAGACTGATGTCAAAGAGTGTACTGCCTATGTTTTCTTCTATAACTTTTATGGTTTCACGTCTTACATTCAAGTCTTCAATCCATTTTGAGTAAACTTTTGTGTATGGTGTAAGATAATGGCCTACTTTTATTCTTTTGCATTTGGTTATCTAGTTTTCACAATATCATTTATTGAAGAGACTTTCCTTTCTCCATAGTATGTTCTTGGCTCCTTTGTCAAAAATTAGCTGTCCATGGATGTGTGTTTTTATTTCTAGGCTTTCAACTCTGTTACATTGATCTGTGTGTCTGTTTTTATGCCAGTAACATGCTGTTTGGCTTATTACAGCTTTGTGATATATTTTGAAATCAGAGAATGTGACACCTCCAGCTTTGTTCTTTTTTTTCAGGAATGTTTTGGGTTTTCAGTGTCTTTTGTTGTTCCATGTATTTTAAGATTCTTACCTCTATCTCCCTTTGAAATGTCATTGGGATTATAATTGGGATTGCATTGAATCTGTATATTGCTTTAGATAATGTGAACATTTTAACTGTTTACTCTTCTAGTCCATCAGCATGGAACATCTTTCCATTTCCTTACGTCTTCTTTGATTTCTTTCAATAATGTCTTACAATTTTTAGTCTATGGGGCTTTCACCTCCTTGGTTAAATTTTTTCCTAGATATTTTATTTTTTTGCTTGCCTTTGTAAATGTGATTTTTCTTTTAGTTTGTTGTTAGTGAATAGAAATGCAACTGATTTTTTTATGTTGATTTTGTACTGTGCAACTTTACTGTAATTTAAAATTATTTCTAATCACTTTTTGGTGGATTCTTTGGTTTTTTTTTTTAAAGATTTTATTTTTTCCTTTTTCTCCCCAAAGCCCCCCAGTACATAGTTGTATAGTCTTCGTTGTGGGTCCTTCTAGTTGTGGCATGTGGGACGCTGCCTCAGCGTGGTTTGATGAGCAGTGTCATGTCCACGCCCAGGATTCGAACCAACGAAACACTGGGCCGCCTGCAGCAGAGCGCGCGAACTTAACCACTCAGCCACGGGGCCAGCCCCTCTTTGGGTTTTTTAATATATAGAATTATGTTACCTGCAAATAGTGACAATTTTACTTCTTCCTTTCCAATTTGGATTCTTTTTGCTTTTTAATTGCTCTGGCTAGGACTTCCAATACTATGTTGAATAAGAGTGGTAAGAGTGGGCATTCTTGTCTTGTTCCTGTTCTTAGAGGAATAGCTTTCAGTTTTTCATTACTGAGTATGATGTTGAATGTGGGATTGTTACAAGTGGTCTTTTATTATGTTGAGAAGAATAGGTATTAAATCTTCTTTGAATGTTTGATAGAATTCATCAGAGAAGCCATCTAGTCCAGGACTTTTGTTTTTTGGGAGTTTTTTGATTATTGTTTGAATTACGTTACTTGTGACTGGTCTATTCAGATTCTCTTCTTGATTTCTTCTTGATTCAGTTTTGGGAGGTTGTGTGATTCTAAGAATCGTCCATTTCTTCAAGGTTATCCAATTTGTTGGTGGTTAACTTTTCATAGTTCTCTTGTAATCCTTAGTATTTCTGTGACATCTGTTGCAATAGCTCATCTTTCATTTCTGATTTTATTTGTTTAAGCTTTCTCTCTTTTCTTAGTAAGTCTAGCTATGGGGTTGCCAATTTTATCTTTTCAAAGGACCAGCTCTTAGTTTTATTGATACTTTCTATGGTTTTTTAGTCTCCATTTAAATTATTTCTGCTCTGATTTTTATTATTTCCTTCCTTCTAATACCTTTGGGTTTTCTTTGTTCTTCTTTTTCTAGTTCTTTCATGTATAGTGTTAGATAATTTATTTGACATTTTTCTTGTTTCTTGTTTCTAATACAAGTAGGCCTGCATTATGATATACTTCTCACTTAATATTGCTTTTGCTGCAACCCATAAGTTTTAATATGTTGTGTTTTCATTTTCATTTTTCTCCAGGCATTTTTTTATTTCTCTTTTGATTTCTTCATCAATCAATAGCTGTTCATAATGTAAATTTTTTGTTTTTTTGTTTCTTTTTGACTATATTTTTAGGATAGTTTTTAGGTTTACAACAAAATTGAGCAGGAAGGTATACAGATTTGAAATATACCTCTTGCCCCCACATTTGCATAGCCTGCCCCATTTTCAGTGTTGCTTACCAGAATGCACTTTTTTTTTTTTTTTTACCAAAGAGAAACCTACATTGACACATGATAATCACAAAAAGTCCATAATTTACCTTAGGATTAACTCTTATTTTTATACATTCTATTGGCTTGAATAAATGCATAGTGATATATATCCATCATTATAATATTTTCACTGTCTTAAAAATCCTCAGTGCTCTGTCTATTAATCCCTCTTTTCCTGGAACCACTTTTTTATGGTTAATTTCTGGGATTGGGCATTCCAAATTAAGTAGAATATTTTTTAATACCAAACTCATGTGAGGGAAAATCTGTGATTAAGAATTTTCATAAGAGTAATTTTAAAAATTTCTAGGCAGAGCCTAAGGCAATCACATGATACTTTGCTATATCCCTGTTCAGTTTGACAGATTTTTTCCTGGTCCAGTTTCACTGAGAGTATAGTAGAAAGTCTCATGTCCAACTTGCATCTTTCTTTCGGTGGCCTCAAGACTTTATCGCCTCACACATGTGGCTACTTTAGCCAAAGCCTTTGGGAATCAACTCTTGACAATGCCTGAGGAAGCCCATTTGTCAGTTTCATTTTCCTTGGTTATCCATGTCTTCTTTAAGTTTGTTCTTGAAGATTTCTTATCATTTTGTGAGGTCAGTGTATACATGTATAAATAATTTTTAAAATTATATCTTACCCAGTATATCTATGTGTTTCACAGTCTTTTAAAAAATTTCATGGCTTCTATCTAGTAAATAAACCGTCTTGCCTACAATTCATATATTTATGCACAGAGACCTATGGGTCAAAGGATAAGGCACTACTTTTGGTTTCAATTTAGCCAAGGTGGTGAGCAGTGTTTAGAATGAATAGATAGGGAGATTACATAGGAGGGATGATGAGATAGAGGAGGGCCTGGGAACGAGGATCAAGAGTAAACAGAGAACAACACGGAACCATAGGAAAGTAAGAAATGAGGCTCAGGTAGCAGTTATTTCAATCCGATCATTTCACAGTGGGGGAAACTGAAATCTACAGTGTTAATAAATGCAATGTAGTAAGTGGTCCATCTAGGACTGCATCCTCCCCCTCATGCTGGGAGTCTTTCTACTGCTGTAGATGTGAGAGGGAGGAGAACACAGAATAGAGGCAGGGACTGCTGCTGGAAGCTAGAAAGGAGAGAGAATAACTGGAAAGAGTGCTGATCAGGAAATGAAAGGCTCAGTAAAAGACATTTAGTTGCAGGAAGCAGTGGGATTTCTAAAATAGGGAAGTGAGCAGAGGGTGAGGTTTCCACTGGTAGTGAGGGGGATGATGGAGTGTGAAACTGTGTGGGGTGAGGACATGACATCATAATTCTGAAGAAAGCTCTCTCTCTAGGGGGACAAAAATCATTCACTGAAGTGAACTTGGGGGAGTATCAGATAAGAGCCCAGGTAAAGGTGAACATGAGGATGAGCCTGAGCACCAATGGGCAAACATAAGGAGACTGGGGAAAGCTGGTGAGAGATGAAGAGCACTGGGCTCCTCCAGGATACCCAGGACCCTCTGCTCAGGCTGGATTCTAATCATAAAATGTTACACTTATCTCACATTCTTTGTTAGGGATTGTGTGTGTCTAGGGGGCCTATATAATCACCTCCTTCTCTTTCCATTGCCTTTTATATAAATTTCAGATTCTTGAATCTATGTTTATAAGTATTCACCAGTACAAATAGTTTGTCAGCTTCCCTTCTCATGGAACCCATTCCCTTCTACCTACCCTACCTATTTACTTGTGGATTGATCAATATGAGCCAATAAAATTGACATCCTTAGGAGTTTGGTTTATTTTTCATGGAAGTAATTGAAATATTTTAGTCATGAGCTTGACATGGTTGTGTTTATATTTTATGTAGCAACTCTGAAGCAGAATGTTGAATAGATATGGAGAGGATTTGAATTGTGATGCACAGCTAAGGGATTGTGGCAGTAATCTAGGTCACACATGATGAAAGCAGAACTAATAGTCAGTGAAGTTAGACAGGAAGAGTCATATTTTACAAATTATGGAGAGAAATGGTGACATGCATTTTCTTTTTTACTTTTAAAAGATTGGCCCTGAGTTAACATCTGTTGCCAATCTTTTTTTTCTTCCTCTCCCCAAAGCCCATAGTGCCTAGTTGTATATTCTAGTTGTAGGTCCTTCTAGTTCTTCTATGTGGGACACTACCTCAGCGTGGCTTGATGAGCAGTGCTAGGTCTGTGCCCAAGATCTGAACTGGCAAAACTCTGGGCCATAGAAGTGTAGCATCTGAACTTAACTACTCGGTCATGGGGCTGGCCCTTAAATTTTCTGATAACCACAATCCAATACAATTATTTACCTTGCAGAAGTTTAGCCCTCAGGTTGAAAAGCATGCTGTGCTTTCAAGACTTCAAATTATGGACACCCCAGTGGTTGGTACCTGCTCAACACAAGGCTGACATAAGGGAAGCCATATTGTAGAAAAGAAACCATCTTGTAACTTTGAGTGACCTCTGATTAACTAACCCAGACATGCTCTGTAGATTCTGTGGCCCCTTTAAGCTGTTATAAGTTGATAACTTTGTTATTAGGAATGTGATGATCCCCAGGCAGAGAGTCTATGCTGATAGCCATCATCAACAACAACTGAAAGATCAGGGTATGGGGTGTTGCTCCAGTCTCTGATGCATATCCAGTAAAACAAAAGACTATCAGGAACTAAGACCAGATATCTATCCCCACCCAGAGATCAGATTGAGGCCCCTGCCCA
Organism: Equus asinus; assembly: GCF_041296235.1. Taxonomy (NCBI): domain Eukaryota; kingdom Metazoa; phylum Chordata; class Mammalia; order Perissodactyla; family Equidae; genus Equus; species Equus asinus. The sequence goes on from NC_091814.1 coordinate 20,752,283, forward strand.
GAGATCAGTCCCCTATATAAGTGTAGTCTTTATTCTGTAAGATGATTCTTTTAGACATTAGTTAGCCATCCCCTCGCCCCCCCGCCCCTTGCTGGCAAGCTGCAATAAAAATACCCTTTCTCTCCTATCACTTTGCCTCTTGACTATGGGCATGTCTTGCAGTGGGCAGAAAGCTCCCCATGGGCAGTAACAGGGTTAGGGAGTCAAAATGCCTCGTTAGGGAATATTTATCTGAACAGGCTTGTATCTGAGATTCTAGACATTGAAATGGCAATTACCACAATGTATTTTAATTCTTGCTTTAAATATACTTCTGTAGTTTAAAGCTCATGGATGGGAGTGACTACCTTCTCAATCTCTGTACCTACTAATATACTTGGAACGAAGTGTGAAATTTGAAACAAAATGGGGTCACTTGTGTCTGCGGGCTTTAAAATGGAGCCAAGAAGCCATTAAGGAAATAAATCTTACACACATCCTCATCAGGCAGAACATAAAATTTTGAACCAAGTCAAGACACAAATACTCTGAGAATGCCGCAAGAAACCTGCAACTTGTCACAGTATCAAACTTTTGCCTCTCTCTAGCAAGCCCCCCGGTACCTAGTTGTGTATTTTTTTTCAGTTGTGGGTCCTTCTAGTTGTGGCATGTGGGATGCTGCCTTAGCATGGCTTGATGAGCAGTGCCATGTCTGCACCCAGGATTCTGTAGGGGAGGAAGACATTTCCTCTTCCCAAATGTGGGTTCGTCTGGCCAGAGAAGAAATTAAATTCACATGAGACAGAATAGCAAGAGAAAATTAAACAAAGCTTGATGAGGAACCATGGCCCGGGGCCTTTCTCCCCGAAGGAAGAAAGGGCACCAAAGAAGTGGGGTCCACATAGTGGTTATATACCCCCAAACAGGGTGTTTCACATATGATTGAAATGTCCCTTTTACAATAGTCATGAGGCTGCTCTATCAGCACAGCTCTTGATGGAAATGGCAGATAGGTCTGCTGTCTCAGTGAATGCCGCGGGGTGGCAGGTGTGCTGCCTCAGGCTGGGGGATCACAGATGAGTGCTGCAATAGGTTCCCAGCCTAAAGAAAGATGCCTAATCTTTAAGGAGATGCCAACGTTGGGAGGGGGAGGGAAGTCAGCTACAGGAGGTTACCAGAAACAGGCACAATAAAATGCAGATTTAAGTCCTTGCCTTTGGCATTGACCAAGAGTTTCTAGAGAGAAGGTCATCTCCTTTCTTCTTCGTGGTACAGAGAGGTAGGCACCTTTTACAGATAGAGATTTACCTTACAAATGTAAGTGTCCTAACAAAGGGCAAGTTCCATTCCTCACAGCTTCCTTCCCTGTCCCAGTTTATCAAAGCAATCAGCCTCAAATAGTCCTGATGCCAGAGACATATCTTGGGGTGGCCAATTTCAGGTCCCTACAATTCGAACTGGCAAAACCCCGGGCTGCCGAAGCAGAGCAAGTGAATTTAACTGCTCAGCCAAGGGGCCAGCTCCTGTTCGTTTGCTTTTGAAGAAATGGAGTTAGAGATATCTTAACTTTTACGATTCATACCCCCAAAGAATATGTCCCATCTCTGTTCTCTTTGTAAGGTAGTAGCTCCTAGGCTCATGATAGAAATGGAATCCTAGATTCTACACTGAGTTTTAATGCAATTACATTGTTTTCTTCTTTCTGTTCCTTTTACCCAGTATTAGGTAATTATGGGGAGAAGCATGTCGACGAAAATAATCCATATCCAATCTATAAATGAAAATTTGGGTGAGTTTATTCTGAGCTTAAATCTGAGGATTATAACCCGGGAGAGTCTTTCCACAAAGGAACAGAGCACTCCAAAGAAGTCGGGGTATAAGGGTGGTTATATACCCTCAAAGAGGATGTTTCACATAGGATTGAAATGTCCCTTTTACAATAGTCGCGAGACTGCTCTGTCAATAGCAGGTAGGTCTGCTGTCTCGGTGAACACAGCAGGGTGGCAGTCTGTTGTCTCCAGCTGGGTGGTCACAGGTGAGCTGGGAGGTGAGTGCAGCAATCAGTTCCTAGCCTAAGGAAAAATGCTTATCCCTAAGGAAATGCTAATGTGGGGGAAAGTTGCACCTTTATCTCAAGGGCCTTTGTTCTGGCCATAGGAAATGTCTAAGTAGATATGCAATGCGTGCTCAATAGCCACAGTCAGGCCCTTTTGAAAAAAAAAAAGTCAGGCCGAATTAGGTTTATACCAAATGGCTTCCTCATATACTCCAATATATCCTATTGCTTGCCATTTTTATTTGTCAAGCAGATGAATTATAAACAAAATGAAGAAACTATGATTTTCTTTGCAATTTGGCTACAATAAAACAACAATAAATAACTTTCTGGCTGGGATATAAAAGAATGTGTAAGATCTTTGTTCTCATGGTAACACCAAAATATTTAGGTGCTTATCTACGAAACTATTGAAGAGAGGTAGATGCAAAAAAATCCCAGATGGACTGATTTTTCAGAGAGAAGAACTCTTTATACATGACTTTCAAGCAGTGGAAGTTATAAGAGGCAACAGTGGTGAAGAAAGCCTGCCAAGACTGAGATAGATGAGTGGTTGGCAATGGCTGTGACAGGCTGGGGAGATTGGAGTCCAGAAGACTCCAAGATGCAACAGTAATTCACTTGACCTAACAATTCTTCCTGGCTTCTCACCCCTTTTTGCTGAGAAAAGGGCACTGACTGTGGGGCTAGTCTGGAGAATACATGAGACTAGGTTGTATTCTAGAATTAGACTTGGACAGGAGCAATTATGGCACCGGGAGGAAGGCTAACCAGAGATGATGTCAATTAAAAAAAGTGATGCCTAGGCCAAGATTAACTTGAAACTTGGTCAGTTCTGAATAATCACTTTCTCCCTTTAGCAGCCATGCATTGGAAAGAGGTTGCCCACTCTTGGAAATAAAGCAAAAGAGTTGTGCAATTAATGCTCCAATGTTATCTGTATTTAATGTCCAATAAACCTTAAATCATTGTGAGATACGTGAGGAAATAGGAGACATGAAAAATCGACAAATCAAAAGAAGCAGACCCACATGTAACCCAGATATTGAAACTAGAAGAAAAAGAGGTTGAAACTAGTATAAATATGTTTGACTTATGACACTGCCTTGGGCTAGCTTTGTCCATCAAGTAAAGATCACTGCTCTTCTCTAAGTGGCTGACTCTACATGACTCTTTCTCTTTCCAGGTTCCAGTAATGACTCCCTCAACTTGGCCATTAAGGCATAGATGTGGTGACAGCTCTGCTGCTATTAGCCCCAGGTTCCTTCACTTGATGTTGCCCTACACTTTGTAAATAGTCTTTTGATAAATAAAACTTTTTTCCATTTTCAAAAAATATATATTTTTGGAAATTTAAAGAATGGATGAGCATATGGGGAATCTCATAGAATATATGAAAATTTAAAATGTACTAAAGTCATAAAATATGTTCTGAAAAACCAAAACGTACTGGATGACCTCAACAGCAGAATAAACAACACAGAAGAAAAAATCAGTGATCATGAGAAAGGGCAATAGAAATATTCTAAAATAAAATATTGAGAGAAATGACTGAAAGACTAAAATAGCTGAATAGAATGTCTTTGACTTGAGTCATAATAATTGGATTGGGACAGAATCAATATCTTTAAAAATAATAGGTAAATATTCCCTAAAGTGGATGAAAAATATCAACTCACAAATTAAAAAATCGTAGTAAATCTCAAGCAGGATAAATTCAAAAGAAACCACATCAATGCATATCATAGACAAAATGCTGAAAATCCAAGAAAAAGAGAAAAATCCTAAAAGCAGCCAGGAAAAAAGGCATACTACATACAGGGAAACAATGATAAGGATGTCATTTGCCTTCTTATTAGAAACACAAGCTAGAGGGTAATGGAATGACTTCTTCTACACATTGAGAAAAAGCAAACAAAACTTTCAACTTAGAAATCTATATTCAGCAAAAGTATCCTCATAAATTAAGATGAAATAAAGATATTTTCTGAAAAATGAGGTCTGAAAGGATTTGTTTCCTGTAGACCTACTAAGAAATGCTACAGTAAGTTCTTCAGAATAAAGAGAAATTATATTTTTGGCTTGTTTGCTCAGAAAAACCTGATAGTGTGAGACACACCTCTTGTGTCTTGCCACATATCTTCTCAGCCCACTTTTTTCCCCCAGCCATTGCTAAGGCAATTGGTGACAGAACCTAATTTCTGCTGCACTGCTTATCTTTTGCATTTTTGTTCAAGGCCTTTCTCATGATGTGGTTGGGACACCTATGAGAAGCTAGTTATCACTTGTGGATGCTCAAAACTGCAGGAGTTGGGGAATTAACACCTCATGTAGCAATCATTGACCATTACACACATGGATACGTGATCCCTCCAGTGCACAACACTGAGGCACGATCTTCATGATTCATCAGAGGGTTCCATTGGGATCAGATCCTGGTTTTCCATAGTGCTGACCACTCTGACACACCATTGTGTCCCCCTTATGGCTCCACTTTCTAGTCCTTTTAAAGACAACAAATATTCCAATCTCTATCATCTTAAATTAGTTTTGATTGTGTTTTTGAACTTCATGTTACTAGAATCCTATTTTGTGTCTGCCTTCTTTCATTCAACATTATTTCTGTGAAGTTTATCCATGGTGAGGCATATGGCAGTAGCTCATTATTTTTCATTGCTGTGTAGTAGTCCATTGTGTGAATATAGCACAATTTATCCCTTCTACTGTGCATCTACTTTTGAACTGTTCCTATTTTGAATAATACTGCTTTGAACATTTTTTTACATGTCTTTGTGAACATAAGCACTCATTTCTCTTGGGAATATACACGGAAATGGAATTGCTGGGTGATAGGCTATATATATTTAACAGATACTGGCAAATTATTTTTCATAGAACTTATACCAGCCTACCTTCCATCTTCTCCACATCCTTGCCTATATTTGATTTTATTAACCTTTCAGTTTTAACATTCTGGTGTGGGTGTAGTGTATCCAATTGTTGTTTTAGTTCATACACCCCTGTTGACTAATGATACTTAATATGTTTCATATGCCTATTAGCCATTTGGATACACTTTTTTGTGAAGTATCAATTTAAATTTTTATTTATTTGTTTGTGTGTGACGTAAGAGGGGGGTCAGTGTTTTTCTTATTGATTGATAGTTCTTTATAATTTCTGGATACTAGTCCCTTGATGGATATATGTATTGTGAATATTTTCTCCCAGTCTTTGGTTTACTTTTCACTCTCTTAATGTTGTATTTGGATGAAAAGATTTTCTTTTTAATGGGATTCAGTTTATTGACTTTTTCTTTATAACTATTGTCATCTACTCCTGTAAATTATTTACTCCTACTTCAATGTCATGAGATATTCTCCTTAATCTCTGGTTCTCAAACTTGAGTGGGCATTAGAATCATCTGGAAGGCTTTGAAAGCATGGATTTATGAAGCATACCACCAGAGGTAAGAGGCCACACAATTTGCATTTCTTACAAGTTCCAGATGATGATGATTCTGCTGCTCTGGGGATCACACTTCAAAAGCCACTGTACTATTTTATCTTTGAGAAACTTAAGTATTTTACCTTTTACATTTATCTATGATATTCCTTGATTTGCTTTTGCATGTGGTGTGAAATAAGTGTAAAATTGTATATTTTTCAATGTTAGTCAATTGACTAATAGCACTGAAGTTCTTCAAGTGCATCTTGTTGATGAGGCTCAAGGCCGCCCCAAGGAGAGAAGCCCAAGGTGTCCTGCCCTACATACCAATCTATATCATCCTCTGGGAAGCATAGGACGTCCTAACCAGATCTGACCTGATTCATATCCAAAGTTATATAACCTGGGAACCAGACCCCACCTTCCCCGTTACCATTTTAATGACTTTTTTCCACGGTATATCCTTTGACTTGTAAGGAAATAACTCACATGCCTATGCCTTATAAATTTAACCCTACTTCCTCAACCCATTGCAGCTCTTCCCTGACCATGGGTCCTGTTCCCATGCTATTCCCTGAATAAAGGAGCACTACTACCAGGCCTTGAGAGTTCAAGAAATCTTTCTTTTGACTCCTCAGTTCACTAAGCCCACATCTTAGTGAAGGAAGAAGAAAAATAGAATGTATCTCTTTGGGCTTAATAAATAAAAATCAGGATTATTTATACATTTTAGAAAACAGAGATGTCAATTTAAATATAAATACAACATCAATAATTATTAGTAGGAAAACAATACAGAATTACAGACTTCTTGGAGGTTAAAGGCTGTTTTCATAAGCCACAACAACAGTCCTGAAATGTGCATGTCTATGAGACACCTCTATTAAAATACATTTGAAAGTCAAGAATATTTTGAAAAGTGAAAACATCCAGGGTTATGGGCTCAATTGTTTCTCCTTAAAATTCGTAAGTTGAAGCCCTAACTCCTAATATCTCAGAATGTGACTGTATTTGGAGATAGGGCCTTTAGCAAGGCAATTAAATCAAAATTAAACCTCTAGGGTGTGCCCTAATCCAATCTGAATATTATCCCTTTAAGAAGAGGAAATTTAGACACACAAAGAGACACCAGGCTACGGGTGTACAGAGCAAGGATGATGTGAGGACACAGCAAGAAGATGGCCACTTACAAGCCAAAGAGAGAGGTCTCAGGAGAAACCAAACTGCTGACACTTTGATCTTGGACTTCTGACCTCTAGAACCATGAAAAACAAACTTTTGTTGTTTGAATCACCCAGTCTCTTGTTCTTTGTTATGCCAACCTTAGCAAACTCATATATCCTGTCTTGGCAGTTTTCTTCTAGATGATTAGTCTTTAAGCAATGTAGCAAAGTAAACAAGCATATAACAGGCATTGCAGGATAATAATTAAAAATTTAGGGAACATTTGTAGAACATAGCAAAAATCAAAGTCTTCTTAAAATAGTTTTTGTAGAGGATGTTCTTAAGGTAACTTTGAGTAAACATGTAGCAAAGAGTGTCTTCACCTACTTTCTGTCTGATAATTAGAGCCCTGACAAAATAAAGTGGCAATATTGATTGCAAATAGTCCAAGAGGAGGCACCTACCAGGTGTGTTAATTATTCTCCTTATTATCTAGTGATTGCTAGAACAGGTGAGAACTCCGAAGCAGTATGGCTAAGAGAATGTTTTCTGACTGTCCTAGAATTCTCATCAGCTTCTTACTGAGGAGTTAGGAGGAGTTGATATCTAACACACAAGGTGGTATATGAGGTGCTCATTATCTAGGTTCAGTTTCAATCCTTTTTAATATCTTTGTAAATATCTGCATTAAAAACAACCTGAAATAGTCTCTTGGATATATATTCTCACTGCCTCTTTCCTACCTGATTCTTGTACCAATATTCTGGTGCTCAGAGTAAGCAAGGTCAGGTAAGCATTGCAAATATAGATAAAAGGGATTTATTGAGGCTCATTCAATCCCTATGCTTTCTCTCACAAGCAAATTATGACACTCTACCTTTAAGGTTGGTTTACATGCTTCTTTTTCTAGAATTTGAGCTTCTTTCTACTCTTCCTAAACTTAGTGTTTAGCACAGCCGTTGGTATTTAGTAGTGTAGGGAAAGAAATTTTCGTCTACTTTTCTAGGTTCTTCTGGCTGGTCCAAGAGTTGAATTGACATGAGGTAGAATAAAAGGAGAAAATCAAACAATGTTTAACAACATATATACATGAGAGAAACCCAGGAGAACTGAGTAACTCACCAAAATAGCGAAAGTCACCACCTTAAATACTATCTTCTGATAAAGACAAAAGAGAATGTTGAGGGTAATGGTTTGGGACTTCAAATGGGAGGAAGGCAATTCACATGAAGATGGAAAAGCAAACCTTTGGGAAACTGTGGACAGTGATAACAAAATGGAGTAACATATGTCAAGGCTTCTAAAATGGAGCTGGGAGGCCATCAAGGAAATGGGGTTTATGCATGCATACTACATCTCGACCCTGATGAAATGCAACTTTTGAACTCTTCTTCACTGTTGTCATCTTGACTTCCTTTCAAGAAATATACTTCTATAAATAAGAACATTTTGCTTTAGAGATGGCCTTAGCAAACAATCACATATAGCCAAGAAGTAACAGTTGTTGCCAGTACGAATCACAAATTTTGCAAAACAACCCATGTAGCTTATTTCTGTTTGCCTTTATAAACCCTTGCCTTCTTTGCCTTCCTCAGAACACAATTTTGGGTTTCTGTCTGAATGTGTCTCCCTAATTGCACTTCTAATTCTAACTCTAATTCTAATTCTAATTGTCCAAATAAATATCTGCTGTTTAAGTTGGAGTGATTTCTTCTCAGATGACTAAACAAATGTTTGCCTTGCCATGCAGAGACAATGGGACATGGAAAGGACTCTGAGTTCTAGGGCCTGCTGTCTCTCCCAACCAATTAGCCCATATTTTTTGTAGATATCTCTGCTGATATCTCTCTCTTTTACAGACCACTTATCTACATTCTTTTAGGCAGTTAGTGGGGAGATAACAAGAAAAACTTTCTGAGTCTTTTGTTTACTAAAAGTAATCCCCATGTTAAAAAGAGACAATTTGAGGTGACAAATGTTGTTCCTCTTCATTAGACATTGATGGCATTATTACTTAAGAAATAACTGAAACCTAAGGAAAGAGAAATTTGCTTTAAATTGATCTATATTCTAATTTACTTAAACATTTGAGTTGCTTTCTTCTCTATGAAAAATGAGCATTATTTTTCAAACTCGTTAATTTGCTTTGGAGCTTTTGTTTTTACTGGATCTAGGTATTTACAGTTTTCTTTAATTCTGGAAAATTCTCAGTCACTATCTTTTCAAATGTTTCCTCTTCTCATTATGTGTTTTATCTCCTAGTGAAATTCATATTGTGCTTATATTGTATTTCATTTTAGTCTTAATATCTCTTCTTTTTGTCACCAACAGCTCTTTAGCGCTATATTTCACTATAAGAAATTCTTCAGATGTCTAAATTAAAAAATATTTTTAAATTGTTTTCTCTATTTTTTGCCTAATCCATTCAATACTTTTTAATTACTGTGATTAGAGTTTTATTTCTAGAAGCTTAATTTGCAATTAAAAAAATCTGCTTGTTATTTTTTAATCATGTCTCTTTTCTGGTATTATTTCCATTTATATCTTTAAGCTTTTGAAATATAATTTCCTCTATGTGTGATTTCTTGAGGGCCTAACCAACTGTTTTTTCTGCCAACTTTCCTTCATAATGAATTATTTCTCTGTGTTCTCTAACTTTGGATTGTGGCCTCATATTAGGAAAGCCTTTAGGTGTGGAGATCCTTTGCAGCTTGTGTTGAGGGCGGTTGTCTTCAGATTATTTAAATTTCACCAAGTGTCACACAGATATTGCAAACTTAGAATCACCTTTGATCTTAATGAATTGGATTGTGTATTCCAGGATCACATAAGTAGAATATTTTTGAACTCCTATTTCGGACTTGTGATTAGTAATTCTTAGAATGAGAAACAAATAATCAAGCGAACCAACATTCAGTGAATACACGGACAGACAAACTTCCTCCCCTGTACAGTTGGGTGGATTTATGCTTGGACTAGATGAGAGAGTAGCAGAAGCCTCAGTTGCAACTTGCTCTTTGCTTGTCTGGTCTCAAGGCCTTATCTCCTGATCCAAGTGACCACAATAGACAAACACTTATGGAATCTGTGAAATGCCTCCTATGGTCAATGTTAGTTCCTGCTTGCCCCTCTGGGTTCCCATTTCTTCTGTGTTATGTTCCCTAGGGGGTTTCCTTTATTTTATTGTGACTACAGCTCTGCATTTAAAAAGAATTAAATGAGATTTTTTTACCTTGAATTTCTGGGTGTTTGTATTATATGTCTTTTCAAGTTGTATAGTGTGCCATCTTGCCAGAAATAGAATTCATAACTGTGTCATATGTTTACACATGGGAATCCAAGGGTCATGTAATAAAAGAATGCTTGAGATTTGAACTTCAGTCAGGGAGGAGGGACTGAGATGAGATTGAGTGGATAGTGAGTATGAGATAATGGAGAGGAGGCCATGGTGACTGAGATGAAGGCAAAGTGGAGAATGACTGTGAAAACATGGAAGGGTGAGAAAGAAGGAGGGAGAAGCAGAGTGGGGAAAGAGAAGAACACATGAGTGGGAATGAACAGGAGCCCATAGACGTAAGACGCATAGAATGTTAGAGCCAAAAGTGTTAGTAGAAAATCCTCAGTTCTTTCCACCCAGTCATTTTATAGATAAAGAGACTGAGCCCAGAATGCTGATATGATTTCTCTAATTCACTGCATCAAGCAGGTGTCCCATGCAGGATTCATCTTGACTCAGTCCAAAGCTCCTTTTATTGCAGAAGATTTGCTGTGAGAGGCAAGAAGGACACAGACCACATGTAGGAAGAGCTGCTGGAAGCCAGAAAAGAGAGAAAAACTTGAAGCAGAGAAGGAGGGAAAATGAGAAGCTCAGTAAAAGGCACATGGTTATAAGAACAGTGGATTTCTCTAGCCAGGAAGTTGAGGTTTCTGTTGGTGGTGAGGGTGGTGTCAGATAAGTGTGTGGGACTGCGTGGGGAGGGGAGCTCACATCTGGATACCGAGGAGAGCTTTACAATAAGGAGGAAATCGAAAGCTGTGATGGTGTTTTGGGAAGCACCAAATTAGAGCTGTTAGAAAGACCATGAGCAAGCTTGTTGCTTGAGCACCTATGCATCAAAAAGAGGGTTTCCAGCAAAGTCTGGTGACACAGAGAAGAATGCTGGACTTCCCTAGGATAGCTGGGATACCCTGACTGCTCAAGTTCTAATCAAAGTATGTAACACTCATCCCAGTTTTTGCCTCTGGGGTTCCCTATGTCTGGGAAACATGTGATTATCAGTGACTTACATAGCTATCTCCTTATCGCTCAAGTCTTTTTTTTGTTTTATCCTAGTCCTTTTCACCTGCCCTTCCCCCATTTTATCTCTTGATTTTTGCCTCCCTTTCTACTCTTTCTCAGCTATCCCAGTTCTTAGTATTCCTCAGCTTTCCAAGGAGATTGCCAAGAAGCTCCTTTCCCCTCTCCTCTTTCAGATCTTCTCCTTCATCTACCATAACAGAGTGTGTACTCAGGAGCGGAGCTTGCCGAGAAAGCTTCAGACCCACATTGTGTTTGTGACTCAAGTACCAGCTGCATCCTGCATCCCTGATCAGGATTAACTCTGCCCACAGGAACTGAGCTGAAGAAATGTGTGGCTCTGCTCCGCTCCTCTTTGCAGTCCTCTCCCTCCTCCCTCTCAGCCTTCTCTTTTCCTTTCTTCTCTTCTTTCTGGTTTCCCACTTCTCCTCCTTCTGCTTCCCTACCTACCCTCCTGCCTCCCCCCTCTTCCTCTCCTCCTCTTCTTTTCTTCCTCCTCTTTGATTCCTCCTCTTCATCCTGCATCTTTTTGTGTGCCTTTGTGTCTCTGACCATCTCCCAGCCCTTTAGTCCCAGAACTCCATTCCTCATTTAGTTTACTTCTCCTTCTCTTTCCTATCCAAACCCAAACTGTCTTATCACTTTCTCCACTTCACACACAACAGTTTAAGCACTGGTGGCTACATAATTTTCAGGGTCCAATGCAAAATGAAAATGTGGAGCCTTATACTTAAAAAGCTGAAAAAAATACTTTTAAAAGTGAAGCTGAGTACCTGAGGGTTACTATAAATATTCGGTAAGATTACCTTTTGACCTTGTTCCCAACACAAACAAAGATGAAAAGAAGTTAATCTTGTCAATTTGCTGTTTCCTTGTTTAATGTGAGAGGTGTGTCAGGGGTCTTAAGGATTTAAGAGCTTGTATAACAGAAGAAAAATAATGCCTTCAAGGAAGTTATGATGACCAGATAAGCAACCCCTGGCTGCCTTTGATGCCCAGAAGCCAGACTGCCTAAGGGCCTATCTGGAGTGAAAGAAACATGGATTACCCCTTCATTTCTCTAAAACTCCTTCTGTCAAGACACTTAGGTCTTTAAAACCCCTTTCTTCTCTTTTTAAGGCAAATTTGGTAAAATTTATCCTCTAGCCTTCTTGTTTCAGCCAATTGGAGTAACTTTATCTCTAAGTACGCATGTCTCAGTGATTGGCTTATTGCACCTTGGGCGCAGGACATTGAGATTAAGATGCTCTGTATCAAAGGTACTAAAACATAAAACTGATATCGACCCTGATATAGTTTCCCCACACTAAACCCAGCATATCTGGGGTTAAAACCAAAACACTCATTCCCTGCTTACTCTCTGGCTTCCTGGCTCCAGAATCCACTATGCTCCATGGAGACAGACACCGTCAAGGACAAGCACCTGGACAAAGAGATACAGACTGGTGGGAAAGCTTCTGACCAGCAAGGTCATGAGCTCCCTCCTCTCTGCAAGTGTCTCAAGGCCAAAGACACGCTGGTGGAAAAGTTCCGACCAGCAAGGCCATATGCTCCCCCTCCCCTACCTAAAACCCCAAATAAAAACCCTTCCTTTTAACTTTTTCGGGGAGTTTGGGATTTCAGCGTTAGCTGCCCTCTCTCCTTGCTCAGCGCTGTGCAAAAATAAAGTTCCTACTTTCTTCTACCACCCCTGGTGTCAGAGATCGGCTTGCTGTGCAACGGGTGAGTGAACTCACTTCAGGTTCGGTAACAATTTGGCGACCCAGATGGGACAGTGTCCCAGGTGGACGTCTCACCTGTGGCACACCGGCCTCTGGCTAAAGGCCTCTGTTGGAAGCTGTCCTGCAGCTGCCTGAGCCCCTTGTCTCAGGGACAGCCCTAAGCAGCTGGCTACTAGCCAGACGTCGTTGGCCCAGGGCGCTTTTGCTTTGGTGGTGAAAGAAACTAGGTTTAGGACTTAGGAAGACATCTCTTGTAAGTAGCTGGTGGTTTTTGTCTTTGTCTTTGTGTTAACCTTTTCCAACAGGACCGGCCGGAAATAATGGGTACCTTGGCAGCTCTCTGGGCGCCTTTTGTTTTGAAGTCGCCACGACGCCCCGGCCAAATTTTGGTAAGTCCCCTGGGTGTGCACAACCGAGGTCCCTTGTCCTTGCTCATTTGGAAAGATCTGCATGGCGGATCTTCATTTGTTGGGCGCCCCTGAGTGTAGGACACGGACTAAGCTGGGACTGGAAGCACTTTGGTTTTTGGTTTTGGTCTTTGTTTTGGCTTCCGTTTGTGGCTGAGGGTTTTTGGGAATGCGCACTTGTTTGGTATTTGTTGTTGTCTGTTTGTCTGTCCTTTTAAAAGTGTTAACATGGAAGATGCTGCATTTATTACACCTAAGAGCCCCTTGGGAAAAACTTTGGCTGATGGTCGACCTATAGCTATAAGCCAATGTCTAAAGAGGGATGATTTTCTTTTGTAACACCACGTGGCTGCAATATTCTTTAGACTCTGGAGAGAAAAAAAATGGCCAAAAGATGGATCCTCAAGTTGGGAAACTTTTTAGGGAGCTCTTACGATCAACAACTGTTTTATTGGTACCTATGAAAAGACCAAATTAAGAGGAAACTATAACGACTATTCTTAAGAACTTGATCAAACTTGGGGTCTCAGCTTCTCGTAGTCTTACAGATGCGAATGGAAATGTTAAGTTAACAAAGAAAAATCAGACAGGGAAGAGTCACAGGACTCATCCCAGTGGGATAAATGGAACAGATATGAATGAAGTTAAAACAAAGGTTTTAATGAAACACTGCCTAAGGTTGGATGGGCTAAAGGGAGCCCCCTCATTGGCTCCCCAACATTAAAGGACATCAGACAAATCTGTTCTATTTACCCCAGTTTGAAAAACATAAGAGGTCAGGAGGCAAAAATCAGAGAAACCTGACCAACAATTGTTTGGGGCAACAATTAGGCTACTAAGATTAATAAGACTATAAAAATTAAAATGTTTAAGCTAATATTATATGAAGAGGTTATGTCAACTTTGCCTGGATGTTTTCTTTGGGAATAAATGTTATGTCTAACTGGGAATGCTTCCCCTGAATAATATTGTAATACTAAAACTTGGTAATAGAATTGTAATGTAAGTTATAATTAAAAATATAAGGGTTAGTAAAACTAAGATAAAGTTTTGTAAAAATTGTTATACTTAAACAGGCCAATTTCAGTTCACAGAAACTGATGTATGCAATTGGAAAAGCCAGCTGCAACAATGGGGAGCCTGTTTTAATCTTTTGAGGCTTCTAAATAAAATTAGAAATACTTTACTGCCTCTTTAAGAGAAAATAATTAAATAATTAAACATGCCAGCAGCCGAATCCAAATCTGCTGCTTTTGTCTCCTCTCTTGCTGAGCTTCCCAGCAAGCTGAGCTTTGCTTCAACTCCCCCAAAATTCCTGATCTAAAATTGAATGAGTAAAAATAAGCAAACTTTCGAGATAATTTGGAATTGTAACGACCATTATGAAAACCTGTTTCAGAAGAGGATTCAAAATCTCTCATAATGGAATGCAGTCTTTAATGAATATGCAAAAACTCCTAAGAGACGAAGTTATTTAACATGATATAAAATGATCTTTGATGAATCAAAGCCTGTTTAAGTTTGCTGGCTTCATTTAAAATGAACATGTCCTCAGAATTATCAGCATTGGCTATAATTCAGACATACAGCCTGGGTTTACTGGTCAAATGAGCTCACGTCATCTCAACAAAATTTATCAGCAAAACTCATAACTCAGTATAATAGCTAATTTTGTTTAATGTCTCATGGAGTTTTTGTAGATGATCTCAATATAATTGTTAAGAACAGGTAAACTAAATAAATGTAAAAAAAATAAAAGTTTTTGGAAAAACTTTTTAACAATAGTTATATGTATAATTATATGTATAATAATTATATTATGATATATGTACTTAAAACTGAGGACAATAGTTAACTGCTGTAATGTCACATGAAGTTTTTAAGAGTAATTGTTAAAACTGGGTAAAAGTTTTAAGTACAATAATTATGTTTTATAGTCTGAATACTTAAAAAACAGCTTCCTGGGGCTGGCCCCGTGGCCGAGTGGTTAAGTTCGCGCTCTCCGCTGCAGGCGGCCCAGTGCTTCGTTAGTTCGAATCCTGGGCGCGGACATGGCACTGCTCATCAGACCACGCTGAGGCAGCGTCCCACATGCCACAACTAGAAGAACCCACAACGAAGAATACACAACTATGTACCGCGTGGCTTTGGGGAGAAAAAGGAAAAAATAAAATCTTTAAAAAAAAAAAAAAAAAAACAGCTTCCAAAATCTTTTTGGAAACTTAAATTTTATAACTTTACTAAGTTAAGTTAAATAATAACAGTTTATTGGGTATCTAGGTCATTTCCACATAAGATAAAATATTAAAGGTTAACTACTAAACATTTATTTGTCTGCCTTTGGTTTCTTATATCAAAGAGACTAAAAAGTCTTAGGTTTATTAATAAACATGTTTTATGTATGCTGAGAAATTTTATATGAGGAAACATATATTTCTAAAGGGTCTGTATACAAAGAAAGTAAAATATATGTTTTCAGTAAAAAGATATAAAGAATGGAAATATTTTTGTTTCTTGAGTTGAGAAAGATAAACTTGTCCTAAAGTGCTGGGACAAATTCTGAATGTAAAAAAGTAACCAAAGGTTTGTAAAAGTAAAGCCCTAAAGAAATGTATGTATGGTCAAGTTGTCCAGGATTAAAGTAAATCCAATTAAGTAAATAAACTTATATGTCGAAAGTAAACTGGTACAAAATTAAAACTTGGTTTCCTCTTTCTAAAAAGGATAATTTTCCTACATTTTTAATCTGCTCTTGATAAAAAGGTTATAAAAAGGGTTTTTTTTTTTTGACTATTTTAACTCTGTTTCCCCTTGACTCTTTCTGTTGTCACTTCGAATAGATAGTGGAACATGGTTTTACAAGTGATCTTTGTTTCCTATCTGAACAAATGTTTTAAAGCTTTTAATATTTTTGACAAGCTTCCCCCCCACACAAATATTCAAGTCTTAAATACAAGCTTTCTTTTGACCTGGAAGAGGAGGGAGAGTTTCTCCGGGTATTTTCAGAGGGCCCCTGGGACTTCTCGGAGAAATTTGCTCTCTTCCTGTAAGAAAAGAATGCTAAGCTAATAAGGCTTATTTTTTTTTTTATGTTAAATTACATAAGAAGCATTGTCAAATAAGTAATGATAAACTTTCTTAAATGGTATTATGTAAATGAGTGTTATTGATATAAGTATTTTAAAAATTATCTGATCTGTTCTGATTGTCAGCTATAATCCTGGTTGTTATCTCAAAATGTTGTATATCACAGACACAGTCAAATGCCTTTGTCAATTCCCATTTTTGAATGTTTTGTTATTTATGAACAGTGGCTATTTTACTTTGATGTTTTTGCAACTATGTTTCATCTTCAGAGAAATTCATGGAAAGGACTCTGACACTCTAGAATACAGGTTTCTAATAAATGTTCAGATTATAAAACTAAACTGGGTAAAAATTGCAGAACTCCAACAGAGAAACTGATGACCTCACAAACTGCTGACAGAAGATTAAAATCAAGAACCAATTACACAGGACAGAATAAACTGATAGGGATGATTATAATTTTTATGACTTTTTAATTGAGATATTACGGTTTTTAATGTTTTGCTTTTTTTCAGAGTTAAGAAAACCTTTTTCTCTATTCTCTTAAAGAACTATGACTTGCAGCAATTTATAAACAAAATTGAAACATTTGTCTTTTCCTCCCTATCTGAGCCCCCCAAAACGCAAAAACTTCTGATAAGTAAGTATTCTTATTCTTATGGCAATATAGTTGTTTGCATAAGTACAATAAGAATCTATTCTTCTTTTAACAGGACACAATTGGAAACACTGGTTATATTACCAAGATTTTGACTGGAATATCATATTTTTAAAAAAAAACATACAGACTTGGATATAACATGACAGCTTTTGAAGAATGAAGGTTGACATTCTGGAATAAAGCCACTTGGAAATATTGGCCTGGTACTGTGCTTATGGGTTCTGTAACCTGGTAAGGTTGAGCAAAGAATGTCACTCCCTCTCGCAGGTACCAGGAACCTCAACGTTTTGGGGAACCTCATGAAGAGAGAGATTCACCCAAATCTGCAGGTACTGCAGGCAGAATCTGATAACAGGTCCTTTGCTTGGCTTTCCTTGAGAGGCCTTTAAAGATCAACCTGAGATTCCTTATAACGTTCCAGCAAAGCAGATTTAAGAGCCTATAAGATCAATTACTATTCTTGCTGTACTTATGTAAATGATTATGCCAAATTTATTAAAACTAGACTTATTTTGCAAACCAGTTAGTCTTAATTTGGCTATGTCTAGTGAAATTGAGGGTGATTTTAGAGAGGAAGATTATGTTTCAATAGAAACTATAATACATGTTTATAAATATTGAATTTTAGTTTTTTCAATTCTCTTTGAAATGTTTGTTTTACTTCTGTTAACTGGACTGGATCTTGAATTCTTTGTCTCCTGAAATATCTGGCTAAAAACATCCAAACTAACATTTTCAGGGTTTTTTTTTTCCAATTATTTTCATTTAAAGTCATTGAAAACTAAATCTGCCCTTTTTCCTAAAGCCTTACAAACTGAAGCTGGAAGACCCAATATAAACTTAAGAGAGATTCATGTCTACTGCTGTGTAAGCCACTCAAAAAGCTACCTGAGTGCCCAATGACACCATGAGAGACATTTCAAACTGCAAAAGATTCTTCGACCCTGACTTCTAGAAATCTTGATTGGCTGCCCCCGGGCTCAGAAACTGGTTTATAATTTGCTCCAATCATTGACCTTGTTTTTCTCTTTTTGTTTCTCTAGAAAAACTTCTTATTAAATACCTGGTTACTTACTTACATGATACAGGCCCACCTTCAGGAGCCCACCAGCATCACTGCCTTATTAAAAGACTGGTTCAATGAGATGAAACAACCTACGCCCCATTTCAGGAGGAAGTAGATAGATTGGTCACCACCCCAAATCCCTCAAGATTGAGGGACAGACATAAAATAGGGGGGAGTTGATATCGACCCTGATATCAGTTTCCCCACACTAAACCCAGCATATATGGGGTTAAAACCAAAACACTCATTCCCTGCTTACTCTCTGGCTTCCTGGCTCCAGAATCCACTATGCTCCATGGAGACAGACACCGTCAAGGACAAGCACCTGGACTATCTCCTCCCACAAAGAGATATGGGCTGGTGGGAAAGCTTCTGACCAGCAAGGTCATGAGCTCCCTCCTCTCTGCAAGTGTCTCAAGGCCAAAGACAGGCTGGTAGAAAAGTTCCGACCAGCAAGGCCATATGCTCCCCCTCCCCTACCTAAAACCCCAAATAAAAACCCTTCCTTTTAACTTTTTCGGGGAGTTTGGGATTTCAGCGTTAGCTGCCCTCTCTCCTTGCTCAGCGCTGTGCAAAAATAAAGTTCCTACTTTCTTCCACCACCCCTGGTGTCAGAGATCGGCTTGCTGCGCAATGGGTGAGCAAACTCGCTTCAGGTTCGGTAACAAAACTTTTTCTGTTCTTTTGATGTCTCTCTCTCTCTCTGGTTCAGGCTATCACGCTGTTTTGTTGTTATTATTTTGTTGTTGTTGTTGTCTCTTTGTTTTAATTTGCAAATGCTGCTCTCTCTCTGGCACAGTGACTCACAGGGAAAGTGAGGATCCTCTTAGGTGCCAGGGGAGCTCCTCTCCCCTTGCTTTTTGTGTGGGTTTAATAATTTTTGGTCAAAATGCAGACATTTTGTCTAGAATAATAGACATTGAGTTAAATAGTATTTTTTGGAAGGGGATCTGAAAATGTGTGTGCTATTTCTTTTGCTAAGTTTTGAGTGTGGGAGTTTGAATCAATCTAGTCAAGAGTTAACAGGGTTTGTGTTTTGTTGTTGTTTCAACAGCCTTCCAAGTCCTGTTTAATTACTTTGTTTGCAGGGTCGGGCTGTTTGTCACAGAGTTTTCTTAATGTCTGCTTCCCTCTCAGGTTTTGGTGCGTCCTTTGTGCTGTGCCTCAAGAAGAATTGTCTCCATCCTCTTGCTTCTCTTGCCGCAATGACATATCTTGTGATTTGATGCTTGCTAACCTACTTGGGAGAGAGTGTAGGGGCATTACTTTTGTTCTTCTTCAGTCTCACTCTCAGGCAGGTGTTTTGTTTTTTAGGTTGGGATTGGGCCTTTAAGAGTTCCTGCTTTTCTCTCAGCAGTATGGAAACTCTTGCAGCCTAGATAGGATGTTTTACTGTCCTTTCCCCAATTTTCCCCTTCCCCCAGCTGCCTTGCATCTTCACCTGTGCCCTGAAGGCAACAGGTCTTTCTGCCCCTCCCCCACCACATTAAGGCTTTTTTTTCTGTGTGGGAGATAGGGGAGAAAGATCTGGTAGGGTCTTCCTGTCTTTTTCCTGCTTTAGATGCTCTCATATCTCAGGCTTGCACCATGAGAAAGGATTTCTCTGGTCTTTATCCTTGACTCCAACCTTTCAGGATGCCCTGGTGAGGTCTATGGGAAAAGCCTATTGATATAAGTGGATTTTCTGTGTCTGTGACTCTCAAGGTTTCTATACACTCCTGCTAGTTTAGCGTAATTTGTTAACAATTTTAGCTGAATTATCCTTACTGGCTTGTATAGCATCTGGCATCTATCTGTCAGCAAGGGTTTGGATCCCGTATTTCCTTGGAGAGTGTATCTTTTCTTAGATTCAGGATTAATTGGTTGCCCTTGTATTTCAGCTTTCTGATGGATTAAAAAAAAGCTGTGGTTTTGATTATCCAGCTTTCTAAAATTGTGAGTATGGGAGAGAAGCTTTCCAGTTTTCTATGTTCTAATCTTAACTTTCCAAAAAAAAATATTTTTCTCTTAACTTAGCCTGATGCTTATTTCTATTTATTTGTTAACCAAGAAATAAAAAAATAAACAGCCAAAACACATTTATCCAGAGGATACAAAGCAAAGACAAATATTTAAGAGCCTTTAAATAGTTATAAACATCATGAAAGAGGGTCAGCACATCTAGCAGAGACCAGCTTATAAGACAAGCATGGAACATCCAAACAGGACCAATAAGAAGGGAATCTTAGAAAATGACTCCAGAATAATTTATTAACTCCACTTCCCACAAATTCTCACTGATTTCTTATTATAAGTAATAGGAGATTTATAGCAGGACCCTCTGTATAAACTTTATGCTTGTTAGCATGTGCTTTGATCCTAAATAAAACTGTAAAAGATTCTCATTTCACCAAGTAGGGTTACAAGTAATACTTTCTGATGTCTTAAAAAATGTTTACGGGGCCGGCCCTATGGCCAAGTGGTTAAGTTCACGTGCTCTGCTTTGGCAGCCCAGGGTTTTGCCAGTTCAGATCCTGGTCATGGACCTAGCACTGCTCATCAAGACATGCTGAGGTAGCGTCCCATATGCCACTACTAGAAGGACCCATAACTCAAACATACAACTATGTACTGGAGGGCTTTCGGGAGAGGAAGGAAAAATTTAAAAAAATAACAAATCTAAAAAAAGCATGTTTATGTTGAACATCTTCATAACTTTTAAAAATAATTGGATGTCTGAACAAAATTCATTTGATCATTCAAAAATATTCATTGAGCACCTATCACTTGCCGAGCACTCTGTTAGATGTTGAGGATCCAGCACAATAGGGATATTGATACAACACCACAAACCAAGCACTAAAGTCAAGATTCTGAGTGGGCAAACATCAGTTAAGGGTCACCACTTTAGAAAATATTGTTTCAAGCATGCTTGTCTTTGTCTAGAGGTCTATACAGTATAAGAAAACTCAGCCCACCAAGATTTATAGTTCTTGGTTTAACTGTTTTTCTTCCCAAGTAGACTAAAGCCTCCTTGAATAAAGTGATCGCATTGTCAACCACAGTAGTCATGAGTGTAGCAAGATGCTTGGATCCAGCAGATGCTAAGCAACTGATGAGTGAATATATATCAATGAGAGTCAAACAGAGGGGTTTTTTCTTTATGTGTTTCACTGTTCTTGTGGTCTCTTGATCACTATTTGTTTTTCCCTAAGAATAGTGGAGTGGAGGGTTGCTGGTAATTTATATTGTTACACAGGGCAATCATAGGGATTCTGATAAAGCAAATAAAGCAACGAATGAGAAGTCAGAGATGTGAATGAGGTGTGGTGGGGTCGAGGCAGGGGAAGAGAATATTTGGGGAATATTCAAAAGGGCAAGAGAGGGACAGAGTGATAGTAAAGAGCAGGAGCTTGAGAAGATAAGCTAGGGTGCTGGAAGCCATTTAGTTTCATGCTTTTATTGTATGAATGAGAAAGAAAAAAGCCCATAGAGTTAAAACGACTGTGCGATGCCACACAAGGCTTGGTCCATAGTAATCAAATCAGGGGGAGGTGAACAGGATGGAAGTTAGTGAGAAGGAGAGAAACTGGAAGCCAGAGAGGAGAGTCAGAACTGCAGGAGCAATGAGTCTGAGTAGGCAGTCCAGAGAACTGGAGGGGAAGTGAGGTTCTGAGTAGGCGGTCCACAAAACTAAAGGAGAAATGAGAGTCCAAAAAGGTAGTTTAGGTTTTAAGGAAGGAATAGATCTTTTTGGCGGACAACGATTAATGGAAAGGTTTTTCTGCTCTTAGGAGAAGGAAGTCAGAATAGAGGTATTGTGGAGAACGTTTGTTTAGAGAAGAAATCAAAGACCAGCTTTTCTGAGAGAAAGAAAACATCAGCAAATGAAATGCTGTTCCTGCAACTTGCATTGCTAGTGGTTCTCCCAGATGGTGACAGTAAAGATGGTAAGAACTCTGGCTGCTGTCCAGTTGGATGCAAGAGGCAGTGTGTGTGTGTGTGTGTGTGTGTGTGAAAGTGTGTGTGTTTTTATGTGTGTTTGTGTGTCTATATGTGGTGGATTTTCCCCAGCATATACCTGGAGAGTGAAAATGTCAGCCTTGTTTCATTCTGAGTGTCCCTGACCAGGTCTCTGTGCTCTTCTGAAAGTTGAATACAAAGCATGGGACTGTGGGGCAGGTAAATGTCTCCTGAGATAACTATGGCTCTCCTTTCCTGCATATTCTGACTTTCCCCTCTCTGGCATCTTTCTTTCTCCATTCTCTCTCCTTCCCAATGCCTTTTTTTCTCCTCATTTTATCTGTTCTTTTGACACAGACTTCCAGGAGCCAACCTCCTTCCGAGTTATCTACAGCTCATCCTTTTACAACCCTTCCCGGGTGCAAGCTCTGGGCTCAGCTTGGTTGGGTGAGTTGCAGACTCATGGGTGGGAGAACCACACTGGCAGTTTTATTTTCCTGAGGCCTTGGTCCAAGGGCAACTTCAGCAGTGAGGAGCTGACTGAAATCGAAAAGTTATTCCATATGTTCAACATTGAATTTAATCAGATATTTCACAACCATGCCAGTCAATGGCAGCTTGAATGTGAGTACAATTTCCTCCATGGGGAGTGGGGATATGGTTGGGAGGTGTGTATATTTCTCAATGAGTTTCTTATTCCTTTAAGAAACAGCCTCCACTAACTTCTGAACCTTACTTCCTTTCAACATAAAACTGAAATTACACACTTGTCAGCAGGGAGTATAATCTGGATCCTGATTCTTCAAAGTTTCAAGTCTTCTGTTACTTACAAACTCCTCTCTCATTGACTGCAAGCTTGTGCCTTATTCTCTTCCACCAGTGGTTTCTGTGACCACCCCTTTCCCTGGCATCCAACCAGATACCCGCAGCTTCCCCATTCTTTGACTGACTTCTTAAAGTGTGATTTTTCTCCCCCATTCTATCTCTCCAGCAGTCTCTGTCAATATACTCATTGTTACCTGTTGCATTCCATTCACACTAGATTATTATAATGTCACCTCTCTGACACTGAGTCCTACCTTCTTCTTTGCTCAGACCATTCATGTTGGCTTCTTTGAACATTATGCCCATTCCTCTTGTTATTCATCTCTTCCTCCATCTTCAACTACCACCAATTCCTCTTTTACTGAATTTCTGATTAAAACAAACTTTGCCCCTTTCCCTTAAATCTCCTAAACTTCTCCCTTCTGTTTCTACTGTCTTTTGCTTCCATTCATTTCATTTTATCCTTTTTACTTCCTCTTTCATCTAATTCACAACCTCTCTTCCCCAGATCCCTTTCAGGTACAGCTAGCAATGGGCTGTGAGCTTCACATTGGTGAAGCCTCAGTAGGGTTCGCACGGATTGCTTATCAAGGATCAGATTTAATAAGCATCCAGAATAATTCATGGTTACCATCTCCAAAGGGTGGAAGTAGGGCTCAGCAAGTCTCCGGACGATTCAATTTGAATAAAGTCTTCTTGGAAACATGGCACAGGCTCCTCACTGACACCTGCCCACGTTTCCTCTTGGGTCTTGTTGACGCAGGGAAAGCAGATCTCCAGCGACAAGGTCAGTTTTCCACTCTTTTTCCAAGACTTCTCTACTCTGAAATCACACCTTCTCATTATCTCCTTCCCATCTTCCTAAGAATTAGCCACGAGGGAGAGGGAATAATGGGTGACAGATTCTTAGGTGCAGGAAAGATATGTCTATCTAAACTGATGTGAAGATCTGAACCTCTAAGTCTGTGTTAGAGTCCTCATCTGAATATCTTTCCTGTCCTCTGCAGCAAGGCCAGAAGCCTGGCTGTCCACTGGCCCTAGTCCTGCTCCAGGCCATCTGATGCTGGTTTGTCACGTCTCTAGCTTCTACCCAAAGCCTATTTGGGTTATGTGGATGCGGGGTAAGAAAGAGCAACAGGGCACTCAGCAAAGTGACATCTTGCCCAATGCTGATGGGACATGGTATCTTAGGAAGTCCTTGGATGTGGAAGCCATTGAGGCAGATGGCCTCTCTTGCCGGGTGAGACACAGCAGTCTAGAAGACCAGGACATCATCCTTTATTGGGGTAAGAAAGAACTGTGACCCAAGCTGGGGATGGGAGTAGGTGGTCCTCAAGCAAAGCAGGACAGTCAGACGAAAAATTTGGGATTCTAGGGGCTTCAGACCCAAAAGGAATAAAAATAAGTAATTCAAGTAATAGGAGAGTTGAAAAGCAGGGACCCTGCAGATGTAGGAGGACACTGAGTGTTAGATGATGGATTCATCTTGAAGAGGGATGAGAGAAGAAATAGGAAAAAAGGAGATTGGTGAAGCAGCCATTCAAATGAACAAAGGAAGACCAGGGAAATGCAGTAAAATGGGGTGGATTTGAAATGACCCCTTTGTGTGCACCCAAATCCACAGAACATCGCAGCTCCACGGGCTGGATCTTCTTGGCAGTGATAGTGCCCCTGGTGCTTCTGACAGTGCTTGCGTTTTGGCTTAGGAAGCGCTGGTGAGTTCTTTATATCCATTTTCCTGCTCTTTTCCCCACTCCTCATTTCTCTTGCCATCTTTTTTATTTTCTCTTTCCTCAGTTCTCCTCCTCCCAGTCCCCTTCCTTCTTACTCCTCACTTCTCACCTCTGCCTCATGTAAAGTGACTTCCATATCTGTTCTTTTCAGGACACGTTGTGAACCTCCAAGCAATCTTATCTCTTTGGAATGAGATGCCAGAAGCCCAGGATGTATCTAGACCCAATACCATGATGCTGTTCCTTCAACTCTTCTTATATGACCTTTTTCGTTGTTGTTTATTTCTGCTTAATAGTCAGTTGTTAATATAAGCTAAATGTAGTTTTGTAAGATTTTTTGTTCTGACTCTGGTTCTGTGAATTTAAAAATCCAATTATAACTCTAACTGGATGATGTCTTAGCAAACTCCACATATTTAAATATTAGTGGGTCATTGGGCCCATTTCAGTTGTCACCTTTTCTAAATGGCCTTCCCTGATTCACACGTTGAAGCTGTCTTTGCCTTGTCTGAACTCCCAGTGCACTTGAACTGTACTTTGCCAAATCTATCCCTCACTTCCTGCCCTTTGATGCAGCTATTTAGATCCCCTTTCCCCTTATAATTTTTAAGCTTCTCAATAGCAAAGTTCTCATCTTTTGAATATTTGTATCCTTGGCAAAGTGTCTTTGCATGTAATATGTTCTTAATAAAAACTTGTGTTGAATTTATGTTAAATTTCTACTCTTTTCCTGTTCGTTTCCTTCTGGACATGTAGTAGTTGAGACATTTGATGCTTTTCTTGTTAAAAGTCTTCTCACTTGGCCAAGAGACTCATACTTTCCTAGTTCCTTAGTGACTTCTCTGAGCCCCTGAGGAGAAACACAATGTTGCCTCTGACTATTCTTATTATTGAATTATAGAGACATATTGGAGTGAAACTATTGCTCCAAGTATTCTAAACAAAATGAGTAATGCAGGATGTAGGCCCTTGCTATTCACTGTGATTCAAGGACACTCAGCAGAGGTCTCACCTTGGAGATTGTTGGAAATACAGAATCTTGGATCTCAGACTTACTGCATCATAATTTGCATTTATCAAAATCAGCAGAGGATTCATAGGTGCATTAAAATTTGGAAACCACCCATATAGGTGATACCTGAGAAGTAGTAGTGCAAGTGTGTCACTGAGGAGAAAGGAAGATGGCCAAGAAAAGAGAACAAGAGTGTTGATCCTCAGGACTGAAGTGAGGTCAAGGCAAGGACAGAACATACAGTACATTGTTGCTATTCATGGCTGTTGTGTTAGTCACTGAGAACATTGAGTTAGTGAATATTGAGCCATTGCTCCCAGGAGAAATACAAGGTTAGGTTCCTGTGAGCCTTTGATCACATTTGTGTCAACTGATGAATATATAGCTTTTTTTTAATGCATATTTCTGTTTAAAACCACTTTATTTAATATACATACATTTCCAGATAATTTATGTATCATATGCAGTATTCTTTTATAATAAAATACCAACCAATAAGTGTTTGACATTTCCCCAGCCTTGGTAACATGATGGTAAATTTCTTGGGTTTCTTCCACACAGTTTTGCTGTCCACTACATTTTAAAAATAAACACACAAACAAACAAAACTGTCACCATCTCATCAATCCATAAATATAGCTCCTTTCCCATTTTTATACAGCTTTACCATAGCATTATAGATATTACCTTAGTGTTCTCTGGAGTGGCTCCACATAGAGATCAGCAAATTTCCTCTCCCTTATTCTGGAATTACTGCATTGTTGATTCATTAACACTGAAGGCATGACCCACAACCCTATAACTCATGTGTAAACAAAGTTGATCTGCAAGTGCATCTTCTCTGTAAGGCATCTCACTGCTTTCTTGTGTCTAGGAACACTAAAGAGAACTTCAGCAGTATGCTTCAAAGCCATTTTTAGTAGCAATACCACAAGCCAAGAGCACAAAAATGTTGAAAATATGGCATTAAGTAGACCATGAAAAAGACACTTGTTTACAGTGTGAGAATTGAAACAAGAAGGCAGAGTGCCACCTTATTCGACCCCAGTTGTGAATGTGTCAGGTTGGTAACAAACTTTGCACTACTCTGCACATGTATATGAATGAACAGTTAGGCTAATTAGCAAATACAGAATTCTTGAATAATGAAAGTCTACTCTTTAGGACTAATGATCCCTAATTGCAATTTGAGTTGAGATATGCATGGCTAGACCGCAATTACTCTAGGATTCATTAATTAATTCAACAAATACTTCTTAAGCACTTACTATGCAGCACGGACTTATGGAGTATAAAGTAGTCAGTGAGAGAAAGATATCACCATCTTCTGAGCTTAAAAATTTGGCTTTCCTAATTTGGCTCTACAGCGTACTGTTTTCATTGTTGGTTCTTTCTTTGTTTCTTAGTATAGCAACTTATTTGGAAAGACACTTAGAGGAAAGACACTTGAGGAAAGACACTTAACTCTAAATTGTTTAGGGAGCTGAGAAAGAGGGCCCAGGGCAAGGAGAACATCCCAAGGGACCAAGGGCAGGTAGCAGCAGCTGCACATGTGGAAATTTTTGTAAAATGAAAAAAAAGGATAATGGAGATGGGGAGAAAGGTGAAAACTATGAGATGAGGGAGAGCAAACAGTGGGACTGCTGCAAACTTCCTATCTGGATTAGACTGGTTGATTGTTTCTCTAGACTACAATCTACTTTGTCACCCTTGCGTAGCAGCCATGTGATTTTGGTAGCTTGATTCTATTCTCATCTGTAGTCTTGGACTCTGATCAGCCTAAGGCAATCATGAGAAAGCATCCTTGAAGATGTGATAGGCTAAAGGATGGACAGGTAACCTATATTTGAAGCCAAATCATCATATAGATCCCACTTATCCTTGCTCAGAGTGATGGCTCTGGATTAGGCATCTCCTCTAAGGTGGCACAGTTGATATGAAGCCTGATTCTTGTGTTTGATCATAGGAGAGAGATGCTTTCTCTTGTCCTGGATGTTATGGTGCTGAGTATAAACCATGAAATGCCATGGCAGTGACAGTTAAATAATCCAAACGCAAGACATTTTCTGTGAATTTCCGCTGGATATATAAGTTTGTTCATTCATTCATTCATTCATTGATCACACATTCAGTGTTTCTTATTTGTATGGTAAACACATTCATTGAGATTGGCTGCACAGTGTATGAGAAGCAGCTTTGTCCCCAGGTATTTAGAATATAATGAATAATCTCTTCCTCCTAGCTGGTTTCTTTTTTATTGTGAGGAAGATGAGCCGTGAAATTACATCTCCCTCCAATCCTCTTTTTGCTGAGGAAGAGTGGTCCTGACCTAACATCTGTGACCATCTTCCTCTATTTTACATGTGAGATGCCTGCCACAGCATGGCTTGATAAAGCAGTGTGTAAGTCTGCACCTGAGATCTGAACCAGTGAAACCCCGGGGCTCAAGCAGAGCGTGCAAACTTAACTGTTATGCCGTGAGGGAGGCCCCAAGCTCATTCGTTTTTTTGATGTCTGTATTTAATCACCTGGAGTCAAACTTCAGCGATCTTTGCAGACTTTCTTTCCCAGCTTTTCTGTTTCCTTTTTTATTCTCTATAAAATCTGTGAATTTTTTTCTTCCTTTTTCCTAATAGTAGGTTTAACAATCTCATCACAGGATAAATACAGAGCTTTCCTCTCTCTTAATATGCATTCTTATTAGTTTCCTAAACAAACACTCTGCCTCAGCCATAGTCGGGTCCTGTTTAGGGAACAGAAGTTTCTCCTACTGAGAATCTCCTTAAGAAAGGATTGAGACCCTAGTATAAAATGTGAGGCAGATTTGTAATTGGACTGGGAAGAAAACAGAAGTTGAAACATAAGCTTCGTGGGATTTCACAGTTGGAAGGCGTTGCCTCTATTGTCAGAATTAGTAGGCAGACTGGGGAAGTGGTAAGTGGATTGATGACAAAGCCACTCCACTTGTGAGAACATGTAAGGCGCTGGGTATTGTGCCCACCCACCTGCATCCTATCTCCTGATTATTTGATATAAAAGAAACCTGATCAAGTTGAAAGATGATAATTTTTAAAATACGAAATTATGTTGAATGATAAAAGGATGTAACTATGTAGTTGATGTTTTTCTAATTTATTAATTAGATTTTAATTTTGTTCTAAACTTTTTAATGGCATCTAAGAGATTTTTTTTAAAGGAAATCCAGACATATGATCAGATGACTATAGTCAGCTTTGTAAACGAGAAAGAATTTAACACATCATTCATCACCACATTTATAAATATTTATATTTACTATTTATAATAATTTAATTCTGAATTCTTTAATTATTATTTTAAATAGTTGTGATGATCTTTGAAAAGATCCTTTTCTTATTTGCATACGAGAAGACGTTTAACCGATGAAGTCTACATCAAGCTGGGAGTACAGGAAATTTCTCAGTTCTAGCAAGAAGGATTAAAAGAGAACTTATGAGTGCAGGGATGCACAATTCCAGCAAAAACCAAGGGAAGGGAAATTTCTTCTTAAAAGAGATCTGGCTACGCCTACACACAAACCTATGTTCATCACAGGCAGGAGTAAGAGTTTAGGAGGAATTGTAGCAAGAATAAAGGGAAAAACAATTTATAGCACATAACAAGAATATTAATATTAGCTATTTTGGCTTTGAAATTCATTTTCTGTATGATGTTAGTTTTGGGGCTAGAAACATTCATTGGGGAATTTGATGATTGATGTGGTCTGTTTCAGAAATGATTTATTTACACCTTGTTCAATTTTCTGTGGTGAATTGCAAATTTAGTACCTCAGTATTTAAAATGGCAAGCAGACATGGACTGTGAACAAAGTGTGTATCTGCACTGACATTTGTGCTTTCTGCTTTTGTTTAATTTTAATTATCCTGATTTTTTTAAACAATGGTCACTAAGGATTAGTTTTTACAATTTTCTTACTATGCATTGTTTTTACATAGGTGAGCTTGTCTTCTCTTCTTCTGGTTCATAAATGATTCTAAAGTGACATGTAGAGGGAAGTTTATAGCATTTATTTGTAGAGAAGACAGACACAAAACACATAAGATTTTAATTGAGGAAGCTAAAAAAGAACAACAAAATCAATGAAAATTTAGAAGGTAGAAAATTAATTTAAGATCAGTAAAAGTCAAAATAAAAAGCAAAACAAAAAATTGATAAAGGTGACCGACAACACTAAAGGCTGGAATTTTTTTTAACCTCAAATTTTTTATTATTGTTTATTTTTTTGTGTGTGTGTGAGGAAGATTGGCCCTGAGCTAAGATATGCGCCAACCTTCCTCTATTTTGTATCTGGGATGCCACCACAGCATGGCTTGATTAGTGGTGTGTAGGTCTGTGCCCAGGATCCAAATCCTCGAAACCCAGGCCACCAACGCAGAGTGCATGAACTTAACCACTATGCCACCAGGCCAGGCCATAGAGGCTGACTTTGAGAAAACTAATAAAAATATAAAAACCTCTCTCAGAACGGATCAAAAGTGTATATTATTAGAAAAGTAGACATATTACTGATAAGCAATGTACAGATGAAAATAAGAAAATGTTATATATAATTAACATAAACAGATTTGTTAAAAATAAAATTTTATGTAAAAAATCCTAGGAGAAGGAGAAAATGTGAATATATAAGTAATTGTTAAGGAAAATGAACAATTACTCAGTTTCTGGTTGCGTAATTTCCTAGGTACAGACTACACTGAGGAGCAGATAATCATATTTCACATACATTGTTCCAGGTAGAGAAACAGAAGGAAAATAATGTCAACTATCTTTATGAGGCAAAATTTTGATGACACCAGAGCCAGTAGAAAATCCTCCAGAAAAAAAACAAAGATTAAAATAGCAATTATCAACTAATCTCATTTATGCATATTTACTCAGAAATTATGTGTATAGACTCAAATAAAACATTTACAAAAAAAACCCAGCACCCAATTAAATGGGATTTGTCCATAAAAAAAAATCCATAAGAGGATTGTTTACCATTAAAATCTCTTAATAAAATCACTTACTTCAACAGATTAGTGCAATAAAATCATACAATCATCTCCAGAGTTACAGAAAAATCATTTATATATTTAAATGTTTATTCTTATAAAATACTATCAACTCAGGAAAGAAAGAAACTCCCTCTGTATGATCAAATGTAGCAGCAAACAACCTCCATGAGATGGGTTTAATTTTGAAGCTTTAAAGCATTCAAGTGAAAATCCAGAACCAGATGTCTGCCTGTTACAGTCAGCACTATTCATTAGCACACTAAAGTCTTAGTTGAGCTAGTAAAGCCAGAAAAATAAGGAGGTATGAAAATAGATATTAAAGAAAAAATATCATTATTTGCAGCTTATATGATTCTATACGAGGAAATTAGAAATTAGCAAAATATTGGAAGTAACAGAAGAGCTTATAAGTTATCTAGTTATAAATTTAACATAGAAATAAAACTGAAAAGATTTCAAAGGAATAGGTTTTTTTTTCAAATGATATAATTTCTACATAGAAAACTAATAGAATAAAAAGTGAACCATCAAACTACCATGAAAATTCACCAAGTTATCTAGCCACAAACTAAATATGAAAATAATCAATGCTTTTTTATATAAGCAACAAAGAAATAAAAGAAAATAAGATACCATTTATAATGGCAACAGAATCTATAAAATAGCTAAACACAGCTGAAGAAAGGATATACAAGAACTGTACAGAGAAGTTCTAAATACTATTAAAGATCAAGAAAGTATTTCTGATGAACTGGAATTGTGTGGAAAGAGTTGTTACAAAAAAATAAAAAAATATTCTATAATTTCCATAAATTCCTAATTGAAATTCCAGCTGGATTTCAGAGGTACCTCGTAAACTAACTTTTTACATTATGTGGAAGAATAAATGACTACAAATATCTGAATAATTTTTGAAAGACACACGCAAAGGTTTATTCACAATAGAATAAGTCTTAAACGCAAAAAATAATACAAAGTTTACAGCATATGATACTTCAGAATATCTTTATGACCTATTAGTGGGGAATTATTTCTTAAACTAAATTCTCAAATTTGAAACTCTATAGCCTTGGGGAGAAATGGCCTATGGTTAGACTTTACCCCCAGCTTCCATGCTCCCACACACAGTTCCAGTTACATGTGGGCCCCTGAGTGTTCTGGTGCCCCTTGCTTCTGGCCCTGACCCCTAAGGACTTGGCCCTTCCTAGGTGCTTGTAACTAAGTCTGTTCCTGCAGGGACCGGAGTCCTGGGTTCTCTATTCCTTAGAGGACAAGAGTAGGTATGTTCAAGTAGGTGGGCAGCATAGACTGTTCCACTGTCTTGCATATCGTTTCTTCTGAACCACAAACTGTATAAAATGAAAAAAAAAAGAATAATAAAATTAAATTATACTAAGAGTAAAATTTGTTGAATTGTGCTTTATAAAATTAAGGCTTTCTCTTCAATAAAGTATGCACTGAACAAAATTAATGGGTGAAAAATTGAGAGAAGTATTTGAAATTCTAAAAATAAAATATATATGTATTGTGTACATACACACCAAGTAATATGGAAGGCCTTTAAAAGTGTGCTGAATGAAATGCATTAATAAATGAAGCATACACATAATGTATTTTGTTGAAATTAAAGTTGTATCTAACTCATGGTAATTAGAGAAATGAAAATTAAGAGATCTCATTTTAAATCACCAACTTGGCAACATCAGAAAGCTGCAGAAGCCCAGCGTTTGCAGGGAAGTGGGATAGGTGGCAATCTCCATGCGTTGTTGGTGATGAAGTAATTCTGGAGTTTGCGGCAGTATCTTGTTTACCTTGCAATCTGACTTCCGAATATTCATAATAGGAAATGTTTACCCAGTTCCAGAGGGAACATATATAAAAGTGGTTATGACAGTGTTTTCATGGTAGTGAGGTGTGGGAAGCATGCTAGATGTCCATCCCTACGGCAAGCTATAAGTAAACACAATAGATGCCCACTATGGGATTCTGTGCGGCAGGTAGAAATAACAGACTAGACACAGAGCAATGTGGAAGGTCTTAAAAGAGTGCTGAATTAAATACTTTAATATATAAAGCATATAGTATAATAATACCTTTTATGGAAATTAAAGTTGTACACATCAAACAACATCACATTGTATAAGAACACATACAAACAGAAGAATAACACAGTAATGTTTTAGAATGTGGTGAAGAGAAAGAAATAGGGATAAATAAATAAATCCAACAGTTTACAGATGAGGTCTGCTCAGACCAAATGATATCCATGAGATTTTAAATGGAGAATGAGTAGTCGGCAACCTGCATTTATGATTCCAAAGGCAAAACACAAAACAACAAAGCAAGATTGAAAAGTGTATAATGATACTCTATGGAATAGAGATTGTATTGGGATAATGGGTTGCACCAAGGTTGTACCTTCTCTGGGAAAAACCATAAAACTATTTAATATTGTATAAAATACCTCTAAGCACAGAATCAAAATATCTACAACACGAAAACCTTCTAGTTGAAGTCTCAGGACTTTTGTAATTATCAGAAGGTACAGATTGAGATAAATATCTACATTTTGTTGCTGGGTGGCAGTAGAGATTAAAACAAAGTTTCAGCATTCTAGTTATTATTAAAAGTTTAGAAGTTCCTCAGATCATCAAGGAGCTTACAAAACCACGCTTATATTCGCAATAACTTGTTAGCTCTAAAAATAACTGAAAATTACTTACAAAAATATGTACATAAAATTTAAAATATATCTGGGCTGGCCCCATGGTCTAGTGGTTAAGTCCAGCACACTCTGCCTCAGTGCCCTGAGTTTGCAGGCACGGATCCTGGGCGTGGACCTACACCACTCATCAAGTCACGATGTGGCCATGACCCACATAAGAAATAGAGGAAGATTGGTACAGATGTTAGCTCAGAGCTAATCTTCCTCCAGCAAGAAAAGAGGTAGGGGTGGTGAAGTTCGTGCTCTCTCCCTTGGCTGCCTGGGTGTTACAGACTCTTAACATCAGCCCTGATATCAGTTCCCCCACATTGAACCCAGTGTATATGGGGTTAAAACTAAAACCCACCACCCCCTTTCCTGCTTCTCTAGCACCACTCATATGTAAATACCTGTTTTTTTAAACTTAAACTCCTTGAGCTTTACAACTAAATGGGAGTTACAAATTGTAAAAAGCCCAGGTGGCCTGGAGTTGGAGGCACACTAAAGTTTAGCTAATTATGTGTCCTTGAGTTTGCCAGGAAAGCCACTGTCTCAAGAATATCAAGGAACGGAGGCTTCCCAGACCTCAACTCCTCACTCCTGGGGCTCGAACCCACCTCAAACAGGAAGACGAGACAAGAGACAATGGCGAAGGACGCCCACCTGCCATCCTCCTATCTCACCCTCTCCCTGCCTTGCTGCAAGCAGCCTCTCAAGGCCAAACGCAGGCTGGTGGGAAAACACCAGCCTGCACAGCTACATGCACCCCCTCCCCTACCCAAAATCCCCAAATAAAAATCCCTACCCATTCCTCATCGGGGAGCTAGCAATTTTTGAGGCATGAGCCCTTGCTTTGCTCCCTGTGCCTGGCATAGTAAAAACCTTTCCTCTTCCACTTAAGACTCTGTTCTCGTTATTTGGATTGGCATCGGGTTCAGAGACCGAACTTTCGGTTACATGGGGTTTGTGGGTTCCGATGCCAGGTGCGGACTTGGTACCACTCATCAAGCCATACTATGGCAGCATTCCACACAAAATATAGGAAGATTAGCACAGATGTTAGCTCAGGGGTGATCTTCCTTACCAAAAAAATTAAATAAATAAAAATATCAATAATAATATAGGAATAGAACCAAAGAGAGTATATGGCTGGAAAATTTGATGAAGCCAAGAATGAAGTAAATTTTAAAAAGTGTCAAAATATCCTATACATTGGTTATATATGGTTTGCAAATTATTAGAGGACTCTGAGATGATTAAGACAAGATGCATTACATATTCACAGTGTCTAGAAGACATAGACAAATAAAATGTTCAGGAAAGGTATATCCACTCCTGGTCCTGAGGCCACAAAGAAAATTGGCCCATCATTTCTCATAAAGAGGAAACTATTTGGTTCAGTGAACAATAGTGTCAGGAAAGTTCATTCAATAAGTTTTATGATTTGCATAGGCCTTTTTTTAATTAATTATTTTTAATTTTTTAAAAAATATTTATTGAGGTCTTATTGGCTTATAACATTGTGTAAATTTCAGATGTACGTTATTATGTTTGAGTTTCTGTATAGACCACTATGTTCACCAATAATCTTGTTTTATCTGTCACCATACATATGTGCTCCTTTGCCCCTTCACTCTTTCCCCAGGTTTGTTTACATCTCTTAAGGTGATTATATCTGCCTAACACAAAAAATGAGGAAAATAACTCTTCACAATGCAACATGATCTCATTAGTGTGCAGCTCTCTGATGTTCTGGAAAACTCAAGGGGAGATTTTACATTATCTATAGGAATGAACAGACTCTGTTTCCCATAAATATTGTATATGTTGATCTAAAATAATTATTTTTGAGCAGCAGCAACTTTCAGCTTATGTATTCTAACATACTCCTTATGTGCAACAATTTTATATTATCTGGTAAATGCAGAGCAGTAACTTTAGTCATCTGTTGAGCTGTGGTTGGAACTGGCAATTGGAAATTTCATGTGGCTTTTGGAGATCTACTCAAGAACTCTTGCCTGAATCTCAGATGTGCTCCCGGGAGGATAACACCCATAGAGAGTACCAAGATTCTTCTCAAGATACCATTTTGGTTCTGTTCTTTGACAGTCATTTGTTAGCCTAACTACAACTCTTTCCATCCCCAGTGCATAACCAATTCTACCTCAGAGAGAATGTCAGATGTGACTTTAGACATGAAAACATTCTAAAACAAGTATGAGCCTTAATTCGTGTGTAGAGTCCTGAGAAAAGCACATATGGTTTTTGAGCTTTGAATAATTTTATTTCTATGTTACCTATTCAAATGAAACTGGCCCCCAACTACACATTGACATACCTAAATGGATAGATGAATTGCCAAATGTGATTTACATCTGGTTGTCTCCCAGAATCTACTTTCTACTTCCTCTAGAAAAAATCAACGCCCTGATTATTAGTTGGGTAGAATAAAAGCTGTATCTCTTAGTTACTCTTTTAGCTGGTTGTGGCTAAGTGACTGCAGTTGACCAACAGAGTGTTCAAGTTCTGCAAAGTAGATCTGAAGCAGTGGGAGGTGGGTGTGTTCAGCTTCCTCCTTTCTCCTCATCACTGGATAAAAGGTGGGTTTGATGAAAAGATCTCTGGCAGCCATCTCAGAGTATGGGATGACCTTTGGAATGAGGACCAAGCATGGTGAAGACCACAACGAAACAAATAAAGTAAAACAAAAAAATCCAGAAAAAAATCCACACAAAAGACGAAACTGGGAACCAAGTCCCTGAGCAATAGAATGCCAGAACAACCCTGAATTGCCTACTTCCAGTCTCTTCACAAGACAGAGACTATATATATAACCACAGAGAATATAACCACATCTTGTTAAAGATATTGTTTGTTTGAATTTTCTGACACCTGCAGCTAAACTTGGTCCTAACGAATCCAGGATGTTGGCTTACTATCAACTAAAGGTTGACAGCTTTGGTTCATGAAATGTTTCCCGGTAGCTCTTTATTATTCTCATTGTAATGACCTATATGGATTATTTATTGTTTGCTAAGGCTAAATCAAGTTTTTGACAATGACATCTATGTTATTTTTCTAAGTTCATTTTTGTCTTGTCATTGTGTTATCATTATAATTTGTTTGTAGACGTATAGTTTTTAAGGCAAGGGAGAAAAATGCAGCCAGTTTTTCCAAAATTTATGTGAAACATTAGAAATCAGAGTGAACTTCTGGACAAATGGTACGGTGAAATATTTTATAACTCATGTCACGGAGATAAATCCGAAGGAGAAAATGTAACTTCATCTATATTGAATTGAGGGAAAAGTTGTAACTTAAAACAAAAACCAAGGAAGTTATAACCAAAGTTGGCGTAAATTTTTGCATACATTTTAACTAATTTTGATAAGATGAAAGATTGATGTCTGTAGTTTAGGAGAATTTAATTCAGGAGACAATTAACAAAGGGACTACTGAGACCTTTGTTAGAAGACAACTATGGAGAAAAAACTATTGTGGAAATAGAAGATAAATTAATGCGTGAGAATGTTTTGGTAGGGCCAAAGCAAACAGCCTTTAGTAATGAGCTTTAGAAATTAGGACATGATCACATGAGTTTTGACCTTGTTGTTGTGTATTGCCCTATATGGTTCAACATAACTAGCTTTCATATGATGCGCAGCGGCCTCTTTACCTTTGTGTGCCCTGGGCAGGTAGTTGCAGGATTTTGCACCTAGCATCCATTTGAGGTTTTTACTGTGGCAGATTGCTGCTGCTTAGGATGGCTTTGTCTAAGTCAAGTGGCTGTTTTTATATAGATGAGTGTCTTGGGTCCGTTTCTGAGGAAACAGACTCAGATAAACATCTGCATATAGAACATTTATTAGGAAATGCTCTCAAAAGCAACACCTATAAAGGAGAGAGGAAAGCAGGACTGAGCAGAAGGAGAGGTTGAGCTGTGATGCAGTTGCCCAGAGAATTTAATCAAGC
Source organism: Equus asinus (assembly GCF_041296235.1). Classification (NCBI taxonomy): domain Eukaryota; kingdom Metazoa; phylum Chordata; class Mammalia; order Perissodactyla; family Equidae; genus Equus; species Equus asinus. Next base: position 20,789,389 of record NC_091814.1, read on the forward strand.
TCCTAGAGAATTCTGGAGCTAAGATGACCCATCAGAGATTTCCTAGAACAGGTAACGGGGCTGTACCTTTTTATTCCCACATTTGATGTGTGCTCTCTCCAGAGAAGGGACATTCCCTTGGACAAAGCAACTCTCTTCAACAGAAGGCAATTCCTGGAGGGGGACCTATCTGTGAGCAGTCAGCAGCCAATACTTCCCTATGCTGAGTGGATGAGCATATTTGTCCTGAAGAGAGTATATTGGTGACTGGCAACAGTATCTGCCAGAGCAAGAATGTGTTGCTATGGAAGTAGAGATTTACTTGCTGGGCCTTAAATAAATGCATAGGCCTCACAAGCAAAGTCAGTAATGAAACTCAGGCCACAAGGCCCAAGCAAATCTTAGGCAATGTGCTTGAGATTCTACAAGCACTAACCTTCAACTAACTAGTCTGCCTCAGCAGGAATGGCTGAGGCAAAGATTCTATTAAAGGAATCAGAGAGCTCTTAGATATGGGTTATTTTAAAACATTAGGCACAAAAACAGTTAGTGTCAGTTTTTGCCTTGGCTTTCAGCCTAGCTAGGTATGTAGTTTGGATGAGATGCCCCAAATTTGGTTTCTCTCCTATATTGTTTTGAACTGGCTTCATGGTCAAGAAGGAGACCTGTGAAGAAACTAACCTTGAATTCACACAGCTTGTACACAGGCTCAAGGATCATCTCCCACTATATAGTCTCCAGTTGTCTATACCAACTCTTCTATTGCCTAGATACCTGAGACACAAATTGTGACTTCACTAATGGAATGATAGTGAGTTTTATTAATAAACAATTTAAAAAGAAACAGGAGAGCTTCTGCTTCTAGAAATGGTAGATTACCTAATTTGGAGCAACTCTCTTGTCAAGGACAACTAGGAAAAGCAAGAAAAATATAAAATAAAATCTGCCTCAAGGCACTGAAGAATCTTCAAAGAAGAGATAAATTACCAGGTCATTTTCTAGGAGAAGACAGAAAATCACAGAGATGAGCCCAGTATTTGGGGCTATTATTCTCACAGGAGTATCTGCTAATTCCTTGAGAGGCACCTAAAGTGACTAAGAAGCTAAGCAAAGCTTTCAGCAGACTCGTAAATCTTCCAGGATATCATTGGAGCCTGAATTTTGGGTTGTGACCTTATTTTTGCCTGCATTGTAGGAGTAAGTGTGAAGCAGAAGGAGAGCAATCTTTGCAGAGACTGTAACTAAGTTCCAAATTATCTTAATCTCTGAAATTAATGTGATATTTTTGTATTGCTAATGCCCCTAAATGATTCTGGAGGAATAACATTGATCGACACTCAAAAACAAAAACAAAGATAAAGACAAAACAAAACATAACACCACTCAAAGACATTAAGAGACAAGGTAAAGTGAAAAAAGAAAAATTAAAAAAGGACAACAGAGAGCAGACACAGGCTTACCAGTGTCCTAGATAATGGAGTTATCAGATACAGACTTTAAAATAAGTAGACTTAACATGCTCAAGGAGAGAAAAACAAGATTGAGAATTTTAGCAGAGAAGTGGAAGATATAAAGAAAAAAAAGGAAACTAATGGAGAAATAAAATGATAGCAGCTAAAAAAATTGGATGGATGTGGTAGCAGATAAAACCCCACTGAATACAGAACATGTGAGCTGGAAGCTACATTAGAAGAATATATCCAGAATAAATTTTGGAGGGACAAAAATTTGGGAAATATATAAATGACAAAGCATGTAATTGAGGGAATACCATGAAAAGATCAAATATATGTGTAGCTTGAGTCACAAAATGACAGATGAGAGAATGGAGCAGATAATGGTTGAGATGAAATTATGGCTGAGACTTTCCAAAAGAAAAAGTGCAGTTCAACTATTCAATTGTACTACGGCAAAATGAGCAAAACGTAATTCAGACCAAGTACATCATAGTAAAACTACTGAAAACCAAAAACAATGAGAATATCTTAAAAATAGTCAGAGATGAGAAACTAATTTCATAGAGAGGAGCAATATTTACGTAAACATCTGACTTCCAGAAAAACACAATGGGAGGCAGAAATTAACATAATGTTGTTTTCAGCCTGCTAAGACAGTAAAAGTGAAGATGCAGAATTCTTTACTCAAGGAAAATATCCATCACAACTGAAGATAAAGATTTCTTTTTACACAAGAAAAAACTGGAATAATTTGTCACCATACAAGGAAATGCTGAAAGGTATTCATTAGGGAGAAGGTAAACTATGACAAACGGATAGAAAAACTAATTAAGATGTTAGGAATCAAGATAGAGATTATGCTACGGAATGAGAGATGGAGTAATTTTGGGTGTGGCACAGGGAGACTTCTGAGGTGCTAGCGGTATTCCACTTCTTGATGTGAATTACATAACACAGGTGTATTGTCTTTGTGATAATTCAACAAACTTTATAATTATGATTGTGTACATTTTTGAATACCTATTATACTTCAGTGGAAAGTTTAAGTAAAGATGGGAGGTTTTGAAACATTTATTTTACACAAATTGTTTAAATTGGTGAAAAACTAACTTGATTCTGGTTGCTTTTTAAAAAAAACTCATATGTATTATTATTTAATTTTAGGAATGAAAAAAATCATCTGATGAATGAAAATGAGTAAAAGATCAGCAGAGTTATCACGTTACCAGAAAAGGAAAACTCCTTACCAATACTTGTATACATAATAAGTAGTCAATTATGAAATATGATTAATTTACATAATGAATGCTGTGGGACTATGACTATACAAAAATATTGACATGCTGTGAATGAACATATAGTATGGTTGACTCAGTTTTTCGCAAGACAAAGTCAAGCATTCAGAGCACCATCCAAAAAAAATGTATTACTATTCTCTTAATTTGGTAAGTATTATAGCAAATTATGGAAGAACATATACCCAGAAAACTAACATTAACAACAAATAATATACCATATTATTCAGGGAATAAAATACAAAAGCAAGCAATTAATATTATGGTAGATGCACGAATCAAATAATTTTAAATAAGGTAAGATATGCTAAATACTTTTCTCTAAGATTTGATAATAAAACTTCAGATGTAAGTCAGGTAAAAAAAAACATGTTGAAGAATTTTCCCAGTACGTGAAATGACTGGAAAAGAATTATACAAATCATTCATAGGCAATTTACAAAAGCTGAATACAGACAAAAATTATTTGAAGAGACAGATACGTGACAGTGCCAGCATACATGGAAAATATAATCTACAACATTTGAAAATCCTTGAAAAAACTACATGGCATTTTATATTCTTTGATCTGTGCCCATTCTTTTTAAAATTTTGGTAGTAAAAGTCTATCTTTAAAGAGTTGTAAAAAGTCAAACAGCAATAATAGTGTTACTTTTCAGTCCACCAAAACTTTGGAGTGTATTGCAAATATAAGTAAATATAAAATGAAAATTATTGCTGTGGTTTTTAAAAATTTTTTTATCGAGGTAACATTGATTTATAACATTGTATACATTTCAGGTGTACTTCATTCTATTTCAATTTCTGTGTACACTACATAGTGTTCACCACCCAAAATCTAATTGCTATCTGTCACCATGTATATGCCATTTTACCCCTTTTGTCCTCCCTGCTTCCCCTCTGGAACCACCATTCTATTCTTGCATCTTTTTGTTTGTCTGTTATTATTGTTTTTTAAGTCTTCTCCATGAGTGAAGTTATATGGTATTTGGCTTTCTCCGTCTGACTTATTTCACTTACCATAATGCCCTCAAGATCGATCCATGTTGTTGCAAATGGCAAGATTTCATCTTTTTTTTTTTTTATGGGTGAGTAGCATTCCATTTATGTATATATATACACCACATCTTCTCTATCCGTTCATCTGTTGATGGGCACTTAGATTGTTTCCAAGTCTGGATATTGTGAATAATGCTACAATGAACATAACGGTGTATATATCTTTTTGAATGACTGATTTTATGTTCTTCGGATAAATACCCGGTAGGGGAATAGTTGCATCATATGATATTTCTAGTTTTAACTTTTTGAGACATCGTTGTACCAGTTTGCATTCCAATCAACAGTGTATGAGGGTTTCCTTTTCTCCACTTCCTCTCCAACGCTTGTAATTTCTTGTCTTGTTAATTACAGCCATTCTGATGGGTGTGAGGTGATATCTCATTGTGATTTTGATTTACGTTTCCCTAATAATGAGAGAGACTGAATATCTTTTCATGTCCTTGTTGGCCACCTGTATTTCTTCTTTGGAAAAATGTCTATTCAGATCCTCTGTCAATTTTCTAATCTTGTTGTTTGTTTTTTTGTTGTTGAGTTCTTCATATATTTTGGATATTAACCTTTTATCGGATGTGTGATTTGCAAATATCTTCTCCCAATTGGTGGGTTGTCTTTTCACTTTGTTGATCATTTCCTTCATTGTGTAGAAGCTTTTAAGTTTGATGTATAGTTCTATTTGTTTATCTTTGCTTTTGTTTCCCTTGCTTGAGAACACATATTGAAAAAGATGCTGCTAAGACCAATGTCAAAGAGTGTACTACCTATGTTTTCTTCCGGGAATTTTATGGTTTCAGGTCTTACATTCACGTCTTTAATCTATTTCGAGCTAATTTTTGTGTATGGTGTAAGATAGTGGTCTAGTTTCATTTTCTCGCACGTGGCTGTCCAGTTTTCCCATTTATTGAAGAGATTTTCTTTTCTCCATGCATGGTGACAGATAAAAGCTGGACTGTTGGTGGTGAACATGATGCAGGCTATATAAGAACTGAAATATAATCATATAAACCTGAAATTTATACAACGTTACAAGCCAATTTGACCTCAATAAAATAATTTTTTAAAAAAACAAATTATCAGTATTAAGCATAAAAGATGTTACCAGAGATCCTATTATTAAAGGGGTAAAGTGGAAGTAGTAAGAAAAACTTTACGCTAATACATTCAAAATTGTAGATTAGAAACGAAAAGTTTCTTTTTTTTTTTTTTTTAAAGATTTTATTTTTTCCTTTTTCTCCCCAAAGCCCCCAGGTACATAGTTGTATATTCTTCGTTGTGGGTCCTTCTAGTTGTGGCATGTGGGACGCTGCCTCAGCGTGGTTTGATGAGCAGTGCCATGTCCGCGCCCAGGATTCGAACCAACGAAACACTGGGCCGCCTGCAGCGGAGCGCGCGAACTTAACCGCTCGGCCACGGGGCCAGCCCCAGAAATGAAAAGTTTCTTAAGAAACCCAGTTTACTTACTTGAGATAAGAAGCAAGACATCTGAATAGTTCTGTTAATAAAAATTAATACAATATTAATTAATCTATTAATATAATAAATGTTAAATATTAAAAACAAAATATAGTATGATAAAATAAATAATAATAAATATTAAATTAATTTGTTATTAAACCCTCCCACAAAGAAAACTCCTGGCACGGAAGGCTAGTTGAATTCAATCAGCATTTAAAGAAGAACTACCAATCTTACATAAAATCTGTCAGAAAACAGAGAAGGCAAAACTTCCCAATTTACTTTATAAGGTCCATGTATTCCTAACACTGAAAACTTACAAAGAAATTACAAGACAAGAAAATTATACACCAATATTTCTTATAAACTTAGACACAAAAATCCTTAACAAAATGGAATAAAATCTAGCAGTATATAAAAATATTACTATATCATGACCATGTGAGGTTTATCTCAGATAAGGAAGATTGGCCTAATATTTGAAAATCAAACATAATACACCACATTAACAGAACATAGGAGAATAATCACATTATTATCTCCATAGATACAAATAAAACATTTGAAACATTCAAGACTTCAAGACAAAAAGTCCCAGTTAACTAGGAATAAAAGGGAACGTTCTAAATTTGATAAAGGGCATCAACAAAAACTTAACAGTTAACATCATACTAAACGTTGACATTATATCCTTTTCTTCTAAGATTAGGAGCAAGGCAACGATGCCTGTGCTCACCGTTTATATTCAGCATTGTACTAGAGGTCCCAATGTAATTTATTAAGAATTAATAAGGCAAAAAAGAAAGAAATTAACACCACAAATACTGTAAAACAAGAAGCCTAACTATCTTTATTTGTAGGAGACATGATAGTCCAGAGAACGACCACAGACTCCAACAGAGAACATTTACTCTTGTTCTAGCCTTGTTTCTCAGTCCAGAGCCTGCATAATCAGCATATAGTTTGCAAAGTCTGTGGAAAAAACAAATTAGCAGCAATATAATAAACTAGTCTGGGAAAAAGGAAAAGTCATAGAACATCTCATTAAAACTGCCTCAATGAGCTAAACTCTTTTGCTTTATCTAAATTTTAAAATAAATATGAATAGCAGCAAAACCAACAGGAAATAAAATTTATAGTGCATAAAACTGCATCCAGTACAATTCATTCTGGGTAAATTGCATTTTGGTAGAAAATGGCTACAAAAGAAAATTCACAAACACCAAACTTTTACAGGTAAGATTCAACATTTGATTTTCCAGTTAGTTTTTGCCATGTATAATTTTTTCATAAGAAAAATAATTGCTCCTAAGGAATGTACTTTCAATAAGATATAAATAAAACTTGCAAAAATAGAAATTATTTAATGTATATTTAGAATAATGGAATTAAATCGGCTTAATGGTATTTAATTAGTATACTTTCTCATAGATCCCTTAACTTGGAGATTTAAGTAGAGTGATTCCAAAAATTTGGAGAAGTTAGAATTTTTAGATTATAAATGCAATATAGAGATCTCATTTAAGGTTGACTGCAAGTATGGAAAAACAGAGGGGAAGTAGCTCAGAGTCAGGTAAAATCGTCCCCTTACAGCAAAGTCTTACTACAAAGCTCCCCGCATCAATAGAGTTTACTTACAAGCTACCAAATTGAGTTTGCCTGCTCTTCCCAAAATGGTGCGTTAAGATAAGGGTCCCAACAGATGAACGCTTGTTACTGAAGGTGACTGTTTACATCAGGCACTGGATTTCTCATCCATAATGGAGTGAAGTTGAGCAACAGAAGTTTCAAAGGAAGAGCTGTAACCTCATGCTTGTGAATGTCTATGTATCACCACTAGGTGTCACTGGGACTTTGTTACCGAACAAATTGTGGGACATGGAAGTTTTCCTATGAAAAAAATAAATGATTGATTTAGTTGTATATATTATAGTTTTTGTTTGATTGCTCATAAAAATGTGATGGTATCACACACCTCTGTGTCCTTCCGTACATCTTCTCAGCCACTTTTTCCACCCAGCCATTTCTAAGGCAACTGGTGACAGAACCTGACTTCTGCTGCACTGCTTATCATTTGCATTTTTGCACAAAGGCTTCCCTCATGATGTGGTTGAGACACCTGTGAGAAGCTGCTTATCACTTGTGGATGCTCAAAACTGCAAGAGTGGGGGAATTAACACCCAACGTGGCGATTATTGACTATGAGGGGCTGGGGATCATGGATATCTGCTCCCTCAGTGGACAATACTGAGGCAGGATCTGCATGATTCATCAGAGGGTTCCACTGGGATCAGATCCTGCTTTTGCATAGTGCTGACCACTCTGACAATGCACCACTGTGTTGGCTTTCTCTCCTTTCCTGTTTTGCGCTTCCTAGAGTCCCACTCCTAATGCCTGGTGTCATGTCCCCAAATGAAGTCTTACCTATAAATAGTTTACTCTGAATTTCTCTTCTTTCCTGTTTTAGAGTCTGCTTTCTAGAAGAAATTTAAGCATAATCTACTATCCTGAGAAAGAATATTTTTTTGCATCCAGAAGTCTGCCTCCTGTCCACTTCCCAGTCAACAAACTTTTAAACACAACAATTACTTGCTTCCTCTCATCATAGATTAGTTTTGATTCTGATTTTGAACATGAGTTGCTAGAATTATACAGTAAGTCTTATTTTTCATTCATTCAACATTATTTCTGTGAGATTTATCCATGTTGAAGCACGTAGCAGCAGTCCATTATTTTTAATTTCTCTGTAATATTCCAGTGTGTGAATGTAGCACGATTTTTCCTTTCTACTGTGGATGGACCTTGAATTGTTCCCGGTTTTTAGCTATTTTGAATAATGCTCTTTTGGTCATTTTTTTCATCTTTTTGTGAATATAAACACTCATTTCTCTTGGGAATATGGAATATGGAAATGGAATAGCTGGGTCACTATTATATACATTTTTACATTTAATAGATACTGGAAAATTAGTTTTCATTGTAGTTATACTAATCTACCTTCCATCTTCTCCACATCATTGCCCATATTTGATATTATTAACACTTTTCATTTTTAGCCATTCTGGTGGGGGTGCAGTGTACCCCTCTGTTGTTTTAGTTATTTCCCTGTTGACTAATGGTACTTAACATATTTTCATATTCTTATTAGCCATTGAGATGCATTCTTTTATGAATTGCCAGTTTAAGTTTTTATCTATTTGTGTGTGTGTGGTATGGGAGCAGGTCAATCTTTTTCTTATTCCTTTGAAGTTTTTATAATTTCTGGATACTATTCCTTTGTTGGATATATGCATTGTGAATGTTTTCTACCAGTCTTTGTTTTACTTTCTTAAACACTTTCTTAAAGTTGTATTTTAATGAAAAGATTTTTTTTTCCTTTTTCTCCCCAAAGCCCCCCGGTACCTAATTGTATATTTTTAGTTGCGAGTCCTTCTAGTTGTGACATGTGGGATGCCGCCTCAACATGGCCTGATGAGTGGTGCCATGTTCGTGCCCAGGATTTGAACCAGTGAAACCCTGGGCCGCTGAATCTGGAGTGCACGAACTTAACCACTCGGCCATGGGGCCAGCCCCTGAAAAGATTTTTTTAATAGAGTACAGTTTATTGATATTTTTCTTCATGGCTACTGTGATCTACTCCTGTAAATTCTTTACTCCTACTCCAAGGTCATGAGATACTCTCCTTAATCTGTGATTCTCAAACTTGAGTGGGCATCAGAATCATCCGGAAGGATTTTAAAGCACAGATTGTTGGGACATGTCTGCAGAGTGTCTGATTCTTTGGATCAGGGAAGAGGTCCAAGAGTTTGTGTTTCTTACAACTTCCAGATGATGCTGACTCTGCTGGTCTGGGGATCCCACTCTGAAAACCACTGTAATATTTTATTTTGAGAAGCTTAACTTTTGACATTTAGAGCTACAATATACCTGGACCTTATTTTTGTGTGTGATGTGAAACAGGGCTAAAATTTAGTTTTTTGAAATGTTAGTCAATTCACTAATAACACTGAAGAAATTCTTCAAATGCATCTTGTGAAAGAAGGAGAAAAATAAAAATGTTTCTCTTTGGGCTTAATAAAGGAAAATCAAGATTATTTAGACATTTAGAAAACAGAGATGTCAATTTAAACATAAATATTACAGCAATAATTATTAATAGGAAAACAATGCAGAATTACAGAATTTTTGAAAGTTAAAGGTTTACTTTCATAGGCCATAGCAACAGTCTCCAAAGTTAAGACGTCTATGAGACACTTCCGTTAAAAAAAAAAAAAAACACATTAGAAAGTCAAAAAGATTTTGAAAAGTGAAAGAAGTGAAATTAAGACTTTTGAAAATTGAAAATATTCAGGGTTATGAGCTGAATTATTTCTCCCTAAAATTCATATGTTGAGCTCTAACCCCCATATCTCAAAATGTGACTATATTTGGAGATAGGGCCTTTAAAGTGGCAATTAAATTAAAATGATGCCTTTAGGTTGGGCCCGGACCCAATCTGAATGGTATCCTTATAAGAAGAGGAAAATTGGACACACAAAGAGACACCAGGGCTGCATGTGCACAGAGGAAAGATGATGTGAGGATACAGCAAGATGATGGGCATCTACAAGCCAAAGAGAGAGGCCTCAGGAGAAACTACACCTGCTGACACCTTGATCTTCGACTTCTGGCCTCTAGAACCATGAGAAATAAATTTTTGTTATTTGATTCACCCAGTCTGTGGTTCTTTGTTATGGCAACGCTAGCAAACTAATGCACCCGATGTTGGCAATGTCTTCTAGGTGATTAGTTATTAAGCAAGGTAGCAAAGTAGACAAGCATATAACAGGCATTGCAGGATAATAATTAAACATTTAGGGAGCATTTTCAGACCATAGGGAAAGTCAAAGTTTTCTTAAAATAATTTTTATAGGAGCTGGCCTGCTGACACAGCAGTTAAGTGCCCACGATCCACTTTGGCAGCCCGGGGTTCTGCGGTTTGGATCCTGGGTGCAGACATGGCACTGCTGGGCACACCATGCTGTGGCAGGCATCCCACATATAAAGTAGAGGAAGATGGGCATGGATGTTAGCTCAGGGCCAGTCTTCCTCAGTGAGAAGTGGAGGATTGGCAGCAGTTAGCTCAGGGCTAATCTTCCTCAAAAAAAAAAAAAAACAACAAAAAATTTTGTAGACGATGCTCTTAAAGGAACTTTGAGTAACCACATAGAAAAGAGTGTCTTTATCTACTTTCTAACTGATATAAGGGCCCTGACAAAATAAACCAGAAAAAAAGCAATATTTAATGAAATTTTTCTAAGAGGCACCTACCAGTTGTGTTAATTATTGCCCTTACTTTCTAGTGATCGCTATAAGAGGTGAGAACTATTAAGCAGTATGGCCAAGAGAATGTTCTCTGACTGTCCAAGAATTCTCATCAGCTTCTTATTGAGCAGTTAGAAGTTGATATCTAACACACAAGGTGGTATGTATGGTGCTTATTATATATTCAGTTTCGATCCTTTTTGATATCTTCATAAATTTCTGAATTAAAAACCACTTGGGTGGCCAGCCCAGTGGCATAGTGGTTGGGTTTGTGCACTCCACTTCAGCAGCCTGGATCTCACAGGTTCAGACCCTGAGCAAGGACCTGCATGCCGCTTGTAAGGCCATGCTTCGGTGGCATCCCGTATACAAAGTTTAGGAAGATTGGCACAGATGTTAGCTCAGGGACCATCTTCCTCAAGCAAAAAATAGGAAGATTGATAACAGATGTTAGCTCAGGGCCAATCTTTACCACCAAAAAAAAACAACCCACTTGAAATATTCTCATGGATATATAGTCTCACGGCTTTGGTCTTACCTGATTATTGCAGAAAATACTCTCATGCTTAGAATGAGTAAGGCCATAAGAAGTACAAACACAGATAGAACAGATTTAATGAGGCTGATTCAATCTCTGTGCTTTCTCTCTCAAAAGAATTATCGCACTCTACATTTATGGTTGGTTATGTTTCATTCTCTAGAGTTTGAACTTCTATCATTCTACTCTTTGTAATCTTAGGGTTCAGCAAGCCCTTGGAATTTAGTAGACATTAATGGAATTGTTCACTTAAGAAATAACTGAAAGCTAAGAAAAAGGAGCTTTGCTTTAATTTACATTAATTAATTGATTTGCTTTGATTTATATTTTGTTACCTACATCTTTGAATTGCTTTCTTCACTATGAAAAATAAAAATTGTATTTCAAACTCATTAATTTGCTTTGAAGCTTTTCTCTTTTTTGAATCTAAAGATTTATGCCTTTCATTCATTTCGGAAAATTCTCAGCCTCATTTCTTTAAATATTTCCTCTTGTCATTCTGTGTTTTGTCTCCTAATGAAATTTATATTGGGCTTATACTGGATTTAATTTTAATCTTCATATCTCTTGACTTATTTTTTCATTTTCAGCAGCTCTTTAGCTCTGTATTGCATTATCAGAAATTCTTCAGATCTCCCAATTTAGAAATATTTTTAAATTACTTTATTTGTTGCTTAATCCACTTGTTGAGTTTTTAATTGCAATGATTAGATTTTTTTTTAAATTTCTTAATTCTGAATTTTCTATTGAAAAAAGCTTCCTGGGATTTTTTCATTGTGTCTCTTTTATTCTGGTATTATTTCTTTTTATATCTTTAAACTTTAAAATATAACTTCCTCTACGTGTGATTTCTTGAGGGTTTAACCTATTATTTGTTTGCCATCTCTCCTTCATGATGAATTATTTCTCTTTCTGTTCTCTAACTTTGGATTGTGGCCTCATATTCAGAGAGACTTTATGTGTGGGAATCCTTTGCAGTTTGTCTTGAGGGTGCTTCTCTTGAGATTAACTTTCTTTAAATTTCACCAAGTTTCACAGAGGTATTACAGACTTAGAGTCACCTTCTATTCTAATTTATTAGATTGCGTATTCCACAATCACACAAGTAGAATATTTTCAAAATACAATTTCATACTTGTGATTAATAATTCTCAGAATGAAAAACAAACCGAAACCAAACAAGCGTTCATTAAATACATAGACAGTCAAGCCTCTTCCCCTGTACAATTGGGTGGATATTTCGTTGGACTAGATGAGAGTCTAGCAGAAGCCTGAATTGAATCTTTTCCCTTGTTTGCCTGGTCTCCAGGCCTTATTTCCTGATCCAAGTGACCAGAAAGCTAAACAGCAGGGAACCCAGACAATAGCTCCTATGCTCACGTGTCAGTTCCTGCTTGCTTCTCTGGGTTTCCAGTTCTTCTATGTTTTGTTCCCTACCGGTTTCCCTAACTTTGTCATGAATGCAGCTCTGCATTCAAAAAGAATTAAAAAATATTTCTTTATCTTGCATTTCTGGTTGCTTGGATTATATGTCTTTTCAAGTTGTGTAGTGTGCCATCTTCCCAGAAATAAAATCCATAACTGTGCTTTATATTGTTAAAAAATATAAACCACAGGCCCCAAATGGTGTCACTCATGCTAAAAGCCAAACCTAGATTTAATACTTCACCTAACTGCAGTTTCGCTCTCTCCTAGATTTTAATCAGCCAGTCTGAATTTTCTGGTCATCGGTCAGGAAGACCTTCATCCTACGCCTGCATAACAATAAACTCAAAATGGATTAAAGACTTGAATGTAAGACCTCAGATCATAAAACTGCTAGAAGGAAACATAGGCAGTAAGTCCTTCAACATCAGATCTTAGAAATGTTTTTTTTTTTCATCTATTTCCTCAGGCAACAGCAACAAAAGCAAAACTAAACAAATGGGACTACATCAGACTAAAAGGGTTTGGCACAACAAAGGAACTATCAGCAAAATGAAAAGGTGATCTACTTAATGGGAGAAAATATTTCTAAATAATATATCTGATATGGGGTTAATATCCAAAAATTCATAAAGAACTCATCCAGCTCCATATCAGAAAAAAATCTGATTAAAAAATAGGCAAAGGACCTAAAAAGACATTTTTCCAGAGAATACCTACAAATAGCCAACAGGCACATGAAAAGATGCTTAACATCACTAATCATCAGAGAAATGCAAGTCAAACCACAATGATATCATCTCACATCTGTTAGAAAGGCTGGTTTCAGAAAGAGAAGAAATAACAAGTGTTGGCAAGGGTGTGAAGAAATGGGAACACGTGCACTGTTAGTGGGCCTGTAAATTGGTGCAGCCAATATAGAAAACAATATAGAGGTTCCTCAAAAAATTAAAAATAGTACTACCATATAACCCAGTAATTCCATTTTGAGTATATATCCAAAGAACATCAAAACACTATTTGAAAAGTTACACCACACCCAAGTTCATTGCAGCACTATTTCCAAAGCCAAGATATGGAAACAACTTAAATGTCCATTGATGGATGTGTGGATAAAGACAGGGTATATATACACAATAGAATACTACTCAGACGTACAAAAGAATTAAATCTTGCTATTTGTGACAATATGGATGGACGTTGGAGGTATTATGCTAAGTGAAATGTCAGATGAAGAAAGTCAAATACCACACAATTTTACTCATATATGGAATCTAAGAAAACAAAACAAACAAACAAAATAAAAAAAAAATCATAGATACAGTGGACAAATCTGTGGTTACCAGAGGGGAAGGGGGTTAAAGTGCCAGTAAAATGTGTGAAGGGGATCAATTGTATGGTAATGGATAGTAACTAGTCTTGCATTGGTGAGCCTTTTGCAGTGTATACAGATGTTGAATTATAAAGCTGTACATCTGAAACTTACACAGTAAAAAAAAAATCAATTGCTCCCAGCAATTATATTTAGACTACCCACAAAAATTTCATGAGACATTAGACAAAGTCAGTCATTATCCTAAACTATTTTCCTTGCTGAAAAAATGTGTAAGAGATAAACTCCTTTGACCTTTGATAAGCCTAAATAGAAAAAAAAAGTACTACATTTAATGCTGATAACTCTAAAGAAAAGTTTGTTTTAACTGGACCAAGAAAATTAAACTAGCCTTAAGACCAAATATTTTCCCAGATCATATGAACCTAAAATTCATTTGGATTATTTTCTACTGTATTTCCGATATTAAAGTTATATAAGCACTTAATTTTCTTTAAGCTTATTAGAGTTATTTTACAAATTATTTTTGTCAATACAATCCAGATGTGGAAAAATGCCACACATCTATAGCACACATGAACACACAGATACTAACAGAGACCTTATAGTTTTCATTTTAAAATTTTAGCCGTGAGACTGGTAGGATAATGCAAAACCCATTAGCTTATAAAAGAATAGTTGCAATAAATTGTTTACTTGCTTAGATGGGGAAAACTTTTTCTAGTAATATTTATGGAGATGGCACTTAAGATTTGTATTTGCCCTTCAACTAGATGTTGGGCAAGAATGCTTCTACGGAAGTTGTATTTTTTAAAAATCTCTTTTCTCTTTTTTTTCCTTCAATCTTAGGGATTGGGGCTGGTCTAGCTAAGATTTCCTAGAGGAGACCATGTAGAACATTGATATCTCAAAGGCACAGGAAAAGAATGCAAGTTTTAAGATATATAGGAGAAGTTTGGGGATTGGTAAAAGGAATATGAACTTTGAACTGGCTCTAGGGCTTCATTTCTAGTTTTCCAATGATTTTTAAGATAAAAACAATTGTTCTTAGTTCCTCAAAAAATTAAGTTGCAGCCAAATGACACCATAGGTTTATCCACCCATAAATTCTTTTTCAAGGTCCTGAGAAGGTTTTTCTTTCCCTCTGAGTACATAGTTTTATTTGGGTTATAGGAGAAGGCCTAAAACAAAATTTGTACCAGGCACTGAATATAGATTCATTTACAAAAACTTTTCAGGACCCTCCCTGGGTTTAGGATTTTTTTTTTTGTAGCAATGTTGGTTTATAAGATTATATAAATTTCAGGTGTAAATCATTATATTTTGTTTCTGTGTAGATTACATCATGTTCACCACCCAAAGACTAATTACAATCAATCACCATACACGTGTGCCTAATCACCTCTTTCTCCCTCCTGCTTCCCCCCTTCCCCTCTGGTAGCCAGTAATACAATCTCTGTTTCTCTGTGTTTGTTTGTCCTTGGTTTTATCTTCTACTTATGAGTGAGATCATATATTATTTGACTTTCTCCCTCTGACTTATTTCAATGTCCCTCCATGTTGTCACAAATGGCCAGATTTCATCATTTCTTATGGGTGAGTAGTATTCCATTGTGTACATATACCACATCTTTTTTATCTATTCGTCCCCTAATGGGTACTCAGGTTGCTTCCAAGTCTTGGGTATTGCGAATAATGCTGCGATGAACACAGGGGTACATGTATCTTTAAGCATTCTTGTTTTCATATTCTTTGGATAAATATCCAGCAGTGGAATAGCTGAATCATATGGCAGATCTATTCTTAATTTTTTTGAGGAATCTCCATACTGTGTTCCATAGTGGTTGCACCAATTTGCACTCCCACCAGCAGTGTATGAGCATTCTCCTCTCTCCACATCCTCTCCAACACTTATTTCCTGTCTTCTTAATTATAGCCATTCTGACAAGAGTGAGGTGATATCTCACTGTAGTTTTGATTTGAATTTCCCTGATAGTCAATGATGATGAACCTCTTTTCCTGTGCCTGTGGGCCATCTGTATATCTTCTTGGGAGAAATTTCTGTTCAGAACTTTTGCTCAATTTTTAATTAGGTTGCTAGTTTTTTTTGTTGTTGACATGTAAGTGTTCTTTGTATATTTTGGATATTAATCCCTTATCTGATATATGGTTTGCAAATATCTTCTCCCAATTATCAGGCCGTCTTTTCATTTTGTTGATGGTTTCCTTTGCTGTGCAGAAGCTTTTTAGTTTGATGCAGTCCCATTTATTTATTTATTCTATTTTTTCCCTTGGCTGGTCAGACATGGTACTTGAAAATATGCTGATAAGACTGATTGAAGAGTGTACTGCCTAGATTTTCCTCTAGAAATATAATGGTTCCAGGTCTTACATGTAAGTGTTTAATCCATTTTGAGTTACTTTTTGTGGTGTAAGATTATGGTCTACTTTCCTTCTTTTGCATGTGGCTGTCCAGTTTTCCCAACACCATTTATTGAAGAGACTTTCCTTTCTCCATTGTATGTTCTTGGCTCTTTTCTTGAAACTTAACATCCATGGATGTGTGGCTTTATTCTGGGCTCTCAATTCTGTTCCATTGATCTGTGTGTCTGTTTTTGTGCCAGTACAATGCTGTTTTTGTTACTATAGCTTTGTAGTATATTTTGAAATCAGGGAGTCTAACACCTCCATGTTTGCTCTTTTTTCTCAGGATTCCTTTGGCTATTCAGGGTCTTTTGCTGTTCCATATAAATTTTAGGACCCTTTGTTCTTTTTCTGTGAAAAATGTTGTTGGGACTTTGATAGGGATTGCATTGAATCTGTAGATTGGTTTAGGAAATATGCTTTCAACTATGTTAATTCTTCCAATCCAAGAGCATGGAATGTCTTTCCATTTCTTTGCATCTTCAATTTCTTTCAAGAATTTTTTATAGTTTTCAATGTACAGGCCTTTAACCTCTTAGGTTAAATTTATTCCTAGGAATTTATTACTTTTGTTGCAATTGTAAATGGTATACTATTCTTAATTTCTCTTTCTGCTACTTTGTCATTAGTGTATAGAAACACAACTGATTTTTGCAGGTTAATTTTATATCCTTCAAATTTAACATATTAATTTATCATTTTAAAAACTTTTTTGGTGTATTCTTTAGAGTTTTCTATATACAAAATCATGTTATCTTTAAATGACAGTTTCATGTCTTCCTTACCAGTTTGGATCCTTTTTATTTCTTTTTCTTGCCTGATTGCTCTGGCTAGGGCTTCCCTACTGTGTTAAATAAGAGTGGTGAAAGTGGGCATCCTTATCTAGTTCCTGTTCTTAGAGTGATAGCTTTCAGTTTTCCCCATTGGGAATGATACTAGCTGTGAGTTTGTCCTATATGGCCATTATGATGTTGAGGTACTTTCCTTCTATACCCATTTTATTCAGAGTTTTTATCATAAGTGGATGCTGTATCTTGTCAGATGCTTTCTCTATGTCTGTTGAGACGATCATGTGATTTTCATTTTTATTTTTGTTAAGGTGGTGTATCACATTGATTTCTTTGCAAATGTTATACCATCCTTGAATCTCTGGAACAAATCCCACTTGATTCCAACGGATGATCTTTTAACATTATTTTTGTATTTGATTTGCTAGCATTTTGTCTAGGATTTTTGCATCAATTTTCATCAGTGATATTGGCCTGTAATTTTCTTTCTTTGTGTTGGCTTTGTCTGGTTTTGGGAGGGTTTTGTTGGCTTTGTAGAATGAGTTAGGAAGCTTCCTCTCCTCTTCAGTTTTTGGAGGAGTTTGAGAAGGATAGCTATTAAGTCTTCTTTGAATGTCTGGTAGAATTCACCAGGGAACCTGTCTGGTCTTGGGCTTTTATTTATTTATTTATTTTTTTAAAGATTTTATTTTTTTCCTTTTTCTCCCCAAAGCCCCCCAGTACATAGTTGTATATTCTTCGTTGCGGGTCCTTCTAGTTGTGGCATGTGGGACGCTGCCTCAGCGTGGTTTGATGAGCAGTGCCATGTCCGCGCCCAGGATTCGAACCAACGAAACACTGGGCCGCCTGCAGCGGAGCGTGCGAACTTAACCACTCGGCCACGGGGCCAGCCCCTTGGGCTTTTATTTTTGAGGAAGTTTTTGATTATTGGTTTGATCTCCTTACTGGTGATTGGTCTATTGAAATTCTCTATTTCTTTTCGATTCAGTTTTGGAAGGTTGTATGATTCTAAGAATTTATCCATTTCTTCTATATTATCCAATTTGTTGGTGTGGAGCTTTTCATTAGTATTCTCATAATCTTCTGTATTTCTGAAGTGTCTCTTGCAATTTCTCCTCTTTCATTTCTAATTTTGTTTATTTGAGCCTTCTTTCTTTTTTTCCTTCTGAGTCTAGCTAAAGCTTTGTCAATTTTATTTATCATTTCAACGATCCATATCTTTATTTCAATGATTTTTTCAATTGTTTTCTCAGTCTCTATTTCATTTATTTCTGCTCTCACTTTTATTATTTCCTTCCTTCTACTGATTTTGAACTTTGTTCATTCTTTTTCCTGTTCCCTTGGGTGCACTGTTAGATTGTTTATTTGAAATTTTTCTTGTTTGTTGAGGAAAGCCTGTATTGCTGTAAACCTCTCTCTTAGACCTGATTTTGCTGTATCCCATAAATTTTGGAGATTGTATTTTCATTTTCATTTTCCTTCAGGTATTTTTTGATTTTTATTTTCATTTCTTCCTTGATACCATCATTGTTCACCAGCATTTTGTTTAATCTCCACATATCTGTGACTGTCTGATTTTTTTCCTGTAGTTTATTTGTAGTTTCATATTGTTGTGGTCAGAAAAGATGCTTAGTGTTATTTCAATCTTCTTAAATTTATTGAGACTTTTTTGCAGTCTAATATGTAATGTATCCTGGAGAATTTTCCAGGTGCATTTGAAAAGAATGTGTATTCTACGGTTTTTAGTTGGAATGTTTTGTATATATCCACTATATCCAATTAGTCTAAGTTGTCATTTAAGGCCAGCTTTTCCCTGTTGATCTTCTGTTGGGATGATCTATCCATTGGTGTAAGTTGAGTGTTAAATTCCCCTATTGTTATTGCATTACTGTCTATTTCTCCTTTTATGTCTGTTAATAGTTACTTTATATATTTAGGTGTTCCTGTGGTGGGTACATAGATATTTACAAGTGTTCTTTCATCTTGTTCAATTGTCCCCTTTATCATTATGTAGTACTCTTCTTTGTCTCTTGTTACAATTTTTATTTTAGTCTATTTTGTCTTATGTAAGTAGTGCTACCCCAGCCTTCTTTTCTTTGCCATTTGCATGGAGTTTCTTTTTCCATCCCTTTACTTTTAGTTTGTGAACGTCTTTAGGTCTGAAGTGTGTCTTTTGTATGCAGCATATATATGGGTGTGTTTTTTATCCAACTGGCCACACTATGCCTTTTGATTGGAGCATTTAGTCCATTGACATTTAAAGTAGGTATTGATAAGAATGTACTTATTGCCATTTTGTTGTTTTTCCTGGGTGTTTTAGTAGTTCTTCTCTGTTCCTTTCTTCTTCTCCTCCTCTCTTCCTTTGTAGTTTGGTGGCTTTCTTTAGTATTATGAATGGATTCCTTTCTCTTAATTTATTTGTGTATTTATCATAGTTTTCTGGTTTGTGATTACAATGAGGTTCATATATAACAACCCACTATATAGCAATCTATATTAAGTTGATAGTCTCTTTAGTTTTACCTCTTGCTCAAAGATCTACTCTTTTACTCCTCTCCTCCCATATTTTATGTTTTTGATATCATATCTAACCTCTTTTTTGTGTATCTGTTACTCTCTTATCATGGAAAAAGATAATTTTAGTCCTTTTGTCTTTTTACCTTCATATTGGCTTCATAAGTGGTTGACCTGCTACATTTACAGTATATTTGCCTTTACCAGGCACTTCATCATTTTTCTTTTTTCGATATTTTTCTTGTTCTTATATTTGGTCTTTTCTTTTCCATTTAAATAGTCCCCTATAGTATTCATTATAGGGCTGGTTTTTGGTAATAAACTGCTTTAGTTTTTGCTTGCCTGGGAAACTCATTCTCTCTCTTTCCATTCTGAAGCATAACCTTGCCAGGTAGAGTATTCTTGGGTGTGTTTTTTTTTTCTTTTTTTTCCTATTAGCACTTTAAGTATGTTGTGCCACTCCCTGCTAGCCTGTAAACTTTCTACTGAGATGTCAACTAATAGACTTATGGGATTTCCTTTGTATGTAACTTGTTGTCTTTCTCTTGCACCTTTTAGGATTCTCTCTTTATCTTTAATTCTTGACATTTTAATTATAGTGAGTCTTGGTGTGGGACTTTTTGGGTTTACCTATTTGATGCTCTCTGTGCCTCCTGTACCTGGATATCTCTTTCCTTCCTTAGGTTAGGAAAGTTTTCAGCTATTATTTCTTCAAATAGATTCTCTGACCTTTTGTCTCTCTCTTCTCTTTCTGAGACACCTAAAATATGGATGTTAGTGTGCTTGATGTTGTCCCAGAAGCCTTTTAGACTATCCTCATTTTAATTGTTTTCTTTCATCTGTTCACTTTGGGTGATTTCCTCTAGTCTTTCATCCAGCTTGCTCATCCATTCTTCTGTATCATTTACTCTGCTATTGAGTCCTTCTAGTGTATTTTTCATTTCCAGTATTGTAGTCTTCATTTCTTATTGGTTCTTTTTCATATTTTCCCATTCTTTGTTGAAGTTCTCACTGAGTTCATTCATCACTCTCTGAAAACCAGTGAGCATCCTTATGACTATTAGTTTGTACTCTTTGTCAAGTAGATTGTTTATCTCTGTTTCATTTATTTCTTTTTTCCAAGGTTTTGTCCTGTTCCTTTACTTGGATTGTATTCATTTGTCTCCTCATTTTGCCTCTTTCTCTGTGTTTATAGCTATGTATTAGGTAAGTCAACTACATCTCCCAATCTTGGAGAGATGACCTTATCGATGTCTTATGAGGTACAGCAGTGTGCTTCTCTCTTGTCACAGTTCCAGATATTACAGCAATGTCCCCGGTGTGGGCTACATGAGTCCTTCTGTTGTGGCATGGTTGCTCTTGCTGCAGGTGCCCAGAGAGGCTAGACTGTACCCCTGGCTGGCTGGTTGTAATGCTGAACTCTATGTGGCTGCTCTGGACCCTTCAGCCACTTTATCATGTATGAGAAACCCTAGCACAGTTGGCTGCAAGGTCTAATAGCTCATTCCTGTTTCAGTTTTTCTGTTAAGTAAGTAGGGACCCAGTGTAGCTGATTCCTCTGTTCAGGGGCTTACAATTGCTGTAGGCCTCTGGCTTGCAAGGCTGTTGTCTGGTTTCTTAGGATTGCAGCTGAGTGGGGCTGACCCCAGACACGGGAGCACCCAATTATGTCAGATTTTGAAAGGTAGGGCCAGTCCCCTATGTGGCTGTTTGAGAACTAAAAGTTTGCTGCAGCTGACAAGCACCACTGCCCAAAGGTCCACACATCCTGTCAACACAGTCTTGCCCTGTGCACACACCCTGACCCACTGAAGCAAACCCATTCACCCCACTGCAAAGGTCCCACAAACTCCACCAATGCAGCCCCACCCCTTGCACCTGCCATGCCCTACAGATGTGACCCACTTGCCTGGCTGCAGAATTTCCAGGCATGCTGCCTATGTGGGCCAACAAGTTGCTTGAGGGCTTGCTGTTGGGTGGGACCTGTCCTTAGGGTGGGCTGCCTGCCCTGGTTGAGCTGGATTATATCATTCGTCTAGTGAGTGGAGCAGACTCTAACCTAATAGGCCAGGGAAAGAATTCCAATGACATCTGCCAGCATCTGTCTCAGCACGCCTGTACTAGTACACATAATGGTGCCACCTACGTCTCAGTCCACCGGGAGGTGGTCCCAGCCTAAGGAGATGTCACCTCTCACTGAGAGGCACCCTGAGACTGGCAAGTGAGTCTCTTTTCACCAAAGGACTGCATGCCTTTCTTTCTGGTGATTTTAGGTCACTTTCTGAAATGGGTAAATTTGTGCATGAGCCCTTTAGGAGCAGGCCTTTTTTTCCTTCATGTCTAATAGCTTTTCTAAGGGTATTCTCCATTGTTGTTGATAGCCAACAAAGCCAGATATTATGGCACTTGTTTTGGTCGTGCTGAGTCAAAAGCTGCTTATTGTGGTAACACTCTCCCACTCAGATCCCCCACTCCTCCATGGAAAGCTTCATACCTTAAGATTGCTCCTGGCTGGCTGTGAAGTGCCACAGCTAGAAGACAGCTTTTCTCTCTCCATAAATAAATTTCTGTCTCTTCCATCTCAGTCAGCACTGTCTCTTTTTGTAGGGGTTCTTTTTATCCAATTTCAATTCTCTCTCAGGGGTAATTGTTCCAAGAGCTGTAGTAAATTTGTTGTGTCCATAGGAAGAGGTGAGTTCAGATTCTACCTACGCTGCCATTTTGATACCGTCCTCAGGAAATTCTTTAACTAAGGCCCTTAATTGGCTTTGACAAATAAGTAAAACTTACCTGAATTGGATTGCGTGTAGCCTTGAGTAGTCGTGTTTTAAAAGGTAACTGTTTAATACTCTCTTTAGAGTAGAAAAGCAATTCAGGTAAAGGATTACTAGATTGAGTGCTGGAATAAAGGAGGATAGAAGGGAGCAGTAGTATTTGTATATGTCTTCTAGTCTTTGCGTTAGGTACCTCTTGTGTCTTTAATTTTCATTAGACTTTTACAGCAAATCTTTCAATGAAAATATTTTGGAATTTTGAAGCCTTTTGGAAGCTTCCATATGATTACAATAGGTACCCCAAGCTTTTAAGTGCACTTTATAAATGATGTTATTTGACTGGAATATTCCTCATAATGGCCACTTTAATTTCCCTGAGGGCTGGCAGCAGTTTGGTAGGATTCTTAGCCACAAAGTTCAACTCACATTTGTGTTCAGCCTTATCTAGCTGCAAATGGGGTACAACCACTATTTCTATTTGGCCATGTTTTAGGGCCCAACCCGAAGGTTACCAAGCCAAGTTCTCAGGACACAAAATTCTAGGTTGTCTTTAGCAAAATTTTGACCATTTTTATAGATGTTTATAGCTTCCTGCTCCATAGTTCTTAAGCAGCTGTGCCAGAGGTGGTATGCTTAACTCTTTGGATTTTAAGGATCCAATTTTTATTATTATTTATTTTTTTAGTTATCTCCAAGGGTGTGTACATTTTAAAGACGTGTAAGATCTACATCTTCAAGGGACAGAGAAAGAATGCAAGTATTCTAGGAGTTTTGGGGTATATTCATCTATTATAAGAATCTTAGGGTAATTACAATTTTTTTCCTTCTTTTTCTGAAGTGTGGGACAATTGTACTTCCAATGTCCTGATTTTTTTTTTTTTTTTTACAATATCTGCAAAGTTCTGAAGGCAATAGGAAAATATCTGAGTGAATTTTGAGTTGCTTTCAGAGTTATATTTTTATTTCTCTAAAGATTCGTGTTGCCAATCGAGAATTGTTTATTTTAATTCTTTTTTCTTTTTGTATTGCTGCAAGCTATCATCAAAGAATTGGGTAGCAATTTTCAGTATGAGACAATGACTAGTCCACTCAAGCCCATTAATTGAATTTCCCTTGTCATAGTGAGGAAAATATTTTCTCTTAAGGCAGAAATTGAAAGATTTTTATATTCTGGAATTTCAAGGTTTAGTGCAGCATGCTTTTGAAAAGTCTGCGTAAAGCAATGACTAAAGGCCTTTGAATGCTCTCCTTCTTTCTAGGTACACAATAGAACCTTAGACCAATTCATCTTATGTGGGGACACCACTACTATTGCGTCTACTAGCCCCTGAACACTGGCCTCCAGCTGATCCATTTCCTGATTATTTGTAGGAGAGCCTGGGAGTTTGCTGAGGAGACAGGGCCCTTTTTAAGAAGGGGATTAATGTTGGATGTGGACTTTAATTTTTGTTCTAAATCTAATTTCTATTATTTTATCTTGTTAAAGGAGTCCCTAAGGCTAGGTGTTGTACTCCTTTGTATCCACTTTTAATTTCCTATTTTTTTTAGCTGTCAATAAGACAATTGTTTAGGATGAGAGGTTTCTAAATTTTTTTCAACCTAGTAGTTTTTGTAATTCAAAGGATTCATCATTGTCTGGCCATTGATGAGTAGGATCTATGAACGTTAATAGTGACTCAAGCCAATGTCTTTTTATGGCTTAACCATGGGTGCAAGAGGTATCAGAAAGGAGACTGCAAAAGATGCAACCCTCACAAATTCCAGCCTAAGAAACCAAGGACCTTTGTTATCATAATGAGAAAATAAAGGTTGAGACAGTGAAGGCCCCTGATAGACTGGGACCCATTATGACAAGAGTCCCCTGAGATCTGGAACAGTCAGATGAAGAGGCCTCACACTAGACCCAGTCCAACCCAATTTAAAACCAGTCTGGTTTCAGCTTGGATTCATGGCCTGCTTGGCTGTCTGCCAGATGCACGCCAGTACACACATCCTGTGGTTGGCAGTAGCCAAAGAGAGTATTTTCACTGGTCAAAATGCCAAGCCCTCAAGACGCAGAGGAAGAGGCAAAGGAAAGCAGAGGAAAAGGACCAATAGAAAACAATAGTACCTATACCACATCTTTACCAGAGTCCCTGTACCCAAGAAAGAAGTTACACAAATATTTTCTTCTGGTAATCTATATTTAGAAAAAGAAAAAAGGACTTTCACCATTCTTGCTTCCACTAGACCCTGCAGGTAGAGATTTAGGAGACTGATGTGGTGAGAATTCTCACCTTCTGTCAGACCTTGTCAGAGGCTCCAGGAGCTCTCAGCTGCAGCAGCCCCAGAATGAGCAGTGTCCTGACAGTGAAGGTCCTATCTGTGTTGCCAAAACTGTAGGGGCAGAAAAATTTTCCTTTATACCCTTCTAGTTTCTTTGGCTGGTCTAATAATTAAATTGACATAAGACAGATAGACAGGAGAAAAGCAAATTTAAATTTGTAAGTATGGGAATTCCATAAAAAATATGAGACCCAGGGCAAGTCAGGCAGTTGATGCTTATATACAATCCTGAGGTAAGGAATGAAATAGGGCCCTGGGGCCTCAAAGGAGAGGAGAGTAACTCACAGGACAATAAGAAGAGAAGATTTATGGTAATCAGATTTTGCCCTGACGTAAAGATAGTTCATTCAGATAAAGTTATTACTGGTAATAGCTCTGTCTCTGAGCCAGGCCCCCTGTCTAAATTCTTTTAGGTAGTTAAAGGAGAGGTAAATATTTTCTTGAGTCTTCTGCATCTCCATTGCCTTCAGCTCAAAATAATGTCAAAGTGGCATATTTTGGGGTAAGGTATTCTGTCCTCTTCCCTCTATGATGGATTCAAGAAAAGTTGTGATTTTGATTATCCAGTTTTTTGAAATTGTAAGAATGAGAGTGACGCTGTTTCCAGCTTTGTATTCTAATCTTAACTTTCCAAAAAATTTTCTTCCTTAAATTAGCCTGAGATAATTTCTCTTTACTTGTATACCAAGAAATAACAAAATAAACACCCCAAACACATTTATCAAGATGATACACAGAACAAACAATTATATAAGAGCCTTTAAACAGTTATAAACACAACAAAACAGGGAGGTCAGCTTGTCCGGCAGGGACCAGCTTATATCAGACAGGTATGGGACATTTAATCAGGACCAATAAGAAGGATATTTTGGATAAATGGTTCCAGAATACTCTATTAACTTCTCATAAGTTCTCACTGGTTTCCTATTATAAGTAATAGGAAATCTACAGCAGGACCCTCTGTGTAAACTTCATGCTTATTAGCATGTACTTTCTTCCTAAATAAAACTGTGTCAGATTTTCATTTCACCAAGGAGGGTTACAAGTAATGCTTTCTGATATCTTAAAAATGTTTTATATTCAAGTTATCCACAATTTTAAATAATAATTGGATGCCTGAGGTAAATTATTCAATCATTTAAAAATATTTATTGAGGCCACCCGGCGGTGCAGTGGTTAAGTGCGCACATTCAGCTTCAGTGGCCCTGGGTTCGCCAGTTCAGATCCCGGTGCGGAAATGGCACCACTTGGTAAGCCATGCTGTGGTTGGCATCCCACATATAAAATAGAGGAAGATGGGCATGGATGTTGGCTCAGGGCCAGTCTTCCTTAGCAAAAAGTGGAGAATTTGCAGCAGATGTTAGCTCAGGGTTCATCTTCCTCAAAAAACAAACAAACGAACAAACAAATATATTCATTGAGCACCTAACTCTTGTCAGGCACTCTGTTAGATCTTGGGGATCCAATACCTTAGGAGTATTGATCTAACCCCCAAGCCAAGAACTGAAGTCAAAATTCTGAGTGGACAAACATCAGTTAAGGATCACAACTTTAGAAAATGTTTTAAGCATGCGCGTTTTTGTTTTGAGAGTCTATACATTATAAGAAAACTCAGCACACCAAGACTTATAATTCTTGGTTTAACTGTTTTTCTCCCAAAGTAGACTCAAAGTCCCTTGAATAAAGTGATCTCATTTTCAACCACTGTATAGTCATGAGTGTAGTAAGATGCTTGGATGCAGCAGGTGCTAAGTGATTGTTTGGTGAGTTAATATTTACCAATGAGACTCAAACAGAGGAGGTTTTCCTTTATGTGTTTCAATGTCCCTGTGGTCTCTGTGATGGCTACTGGTTCTTCCCTAAGAATAATGGAGAATTGGTGATAATTTATACTGCTTCACAGGACAATCAAAGGGATTCTGAAAAAAACAAATAAAGCAACCAATGAGAAGTCAGAGAACTGAATGCTGTTGAGTGGGGGTGAGACAGGGGAAGAGAATATTTGGGGAACATTAAAAAAGGCAAGAGAAGGGCAAAGTGACAGAAAAGAGCAGGGGCATGGGAAGATTAGCTAGGGTTCTGGGAAGCCACTAAGTTTCATGTTTCAATTGTATGAGTGAGAAAAAAATGCCCTAGAGGTAAAGTGACTTTTCAATGCCACACAAGACTTGTTCTACAGGAATTGAATGGGGGGAAGGTGAAAATGATGGAAGCCCAAGAGGAGAGTCAGAACTGCACGGGCAATGAGTCTGAGTAGGCCATCCAGAGAACTGAAGGGAAATGAGGTTCTGAGTAGGCGGTTCACAGAACTAAAGGGGAAATGAGAGTTGAATAGGTGATTCAGGGTTTAGGGAAAGAGCATATTTTTGTTTTTGCAGACAGTGATTAAAGGAAAGGTTTTTCTGACAGAAGTAGTCAAAAGAAATCATAATAGAAGTATTGTGGGGTAGGTTTGTTTAGAACAGAAATTAAAGACCAAATTTTCTGAGAGAAGGAAAGAACACCTGCAAATGAAATGCTGTTCCTGCAACTTCCGTTGCTAGCAGTTCTCCTCCCAGGTGTTGACAATAAAGATGGTAAGAACTCTGGCAACTGCCTGGTTGGGTGCAAGAGGGTCTTTGTGTGTGTGTGTCTGTGTGTGTGTAGCATATACCTGGAGAGTGAGAGTGTCAGCCTTGCTCCATTCTGAGTGTCCCTGACCAGGTCCCTGTGCTCTTCTGAAGGGTGAATAAGAAGCATGGTGCTGTGTGGCAGGAAATGACTCCTGATATAACTACGGATCCCCTTTGCTTGAGATTTTGAGTTTCCCCTCTCTGGCACCTTTACTCCTCCATTCTTTCTCCTTCTCAATGTCTGTTTTTGTCCTCATTTTATCTGTTCTTTCACTACAGACTTCCATGAGCCAGTATCCTTCCGAATCATCCAGATCTCATCCTTTTACAACCATTCTTGGATACAAAATCTGGGCTCAGGCTGGTTGGGCGAGTTGCAGACTCATGGGTGGGAGAGCAACTCTGGCAATATCATTTTCCTGTGGCCCTGGTCCAAGGGTAACTTCAGCAATAAGGATTTGATGGAACTGGGAAAGTTATTTCATATGTTCTCCATTGGATTTCTTCAGGCATTTTGCAACCATGCCAGTCAATGGCGTTTTGAATGTGAGTTCCCGTTCCTTCTGCACACTGTGGGGTTATGGGTGGGTGGTGTGTGTGTATTTCAATGAGTTTCTTTTTCCTGGAGGAAACCGTCTTCATTCACTTCTGTACCTTACTTTCCCTCACCATAAATCTGCAAATACGCACTTTAGGACAGAGTGTAAAGTTGAAATCCTGACTTTACAAAAGCTTCAAGTCTTCTTTTACTTACAAACGCCTCTCTCATTGACTTCAGGCTTGTGCCATATTATCTTCCATTAGTGGTTTCCTGTGACCACCTCTTTCCTTGGCTTCTCAGCAGATACTCTCAGCTTCCTCACTCTTTGATTGACTCCGTAAAATGTGATTTTCTCCCCAATTTCATCTCTTCAGGAATCTGTTGACACATTCATTGTAACCTACCACATTCCATTCATTCTACATTATTATAATGGCAACTCTCTCACACTCAGTCCTACTTATTTTCTTGCCCACAGCATTCAAGTTGCCTTCTTTGAACAATTTGGCCCCTTCCTCTTGTCATTCATCTCTTCCTCTATCTCCACCTAACACTAATTCCTCTTTTCTGAACCTCTGTTGAAATCAAACTTTGCCCCATTCCCTCAAATTTCCTAAATGTTCCTTTCTATTTCTATTGTCTTTTGCTTCCACTCATTTCATTTTATCTATTTCACTCCCTCATTCCTCTAATTCACAACCCCTCTTCCCCAGATCCCTTTGAATTACAGGTGGTAGGAGGTTGTGATCTGCACTTTGGGAAAGGTTCAGTAGGCTACATGCGGGTTGCTTATCAAGGATCAGATTTCCTGAGCTTCCAGAGCAATTCATGGTTGCCATCTCCGAATGGTGGAAGTAAGGCTCAGCATGTCTGCCGACTATTCAATTCAGACCAAATAACGCTGGAAATAATACACAGGCTCCTCAGTGACACCTGTCAACGTTTCCTCTTGGGACTTCTTGATGCAGGGAAGTCATATCTCCAGCGACAAGGTCAGTCCTGCACCCTTACTCTAAGAATTTTCTATTTTAAAATCATACCTTCCCATCATCCCCTTCCAACCTTCCTAAGAAGGAGCCAAGAGGAAAAGAAAATCATAGGTGACAGATTCCTAGAGGCTGGAAAGATGTGTCTCTCTAAACTGATGTGAAAATCTGAACTTCTAAGTCTGTGTTACAGTTCTCATCTGAATATCTTTCCTGTCCTATGCAGTAAAGCCAGAGGCCTGGCTGTCCACTGGCCGCAGTCCTGGTCCTGGGCGTCTGATGCTGATTTGTCACACTTCTGGCTTCCACCCAAAGTCTATTGGGGTGATGTGGATGAGGGGTGAGCAGGAGCATCCGGGCACTCAGCGAAGTGACATCTTGCCCAATGCTGATGGGACATGGTATCTTCGGGTGTCCTTAGATGTGCAAGCCACTGAGACATCTGACCTGTCTTGCCGGGTGAGACACAGCAGTCTAGAAGGCCAGGACATCATCCTCTACTGGGGTAAGAAAGAACTGGGGTGCAAGCTGGGAATAGGAGTAGGTG
This sequence comes from Equus asinus, assembly GCF_041296235.1. Lineage (NCBI taxonomy): Eukaryota > Metazoa > Chordata > Mammalia > Perissodactyla > Equidae > Equus > Equus asinus. The sequence goes on from NC_091814.1 coordinate 20,818,745, forward strand.
GTCCTCAAGCAGACCAGGAGAGTCAGATGAAAAATTTGGGATTCTAGTGACAGCAGACTCAAAAGAAATAAAAGTAAGTTATGAAAGAAATAGAAAATTGGAACATGAAGGACATGCAGATGTAGGAAGATGCTGAGGGTTAGATGAAGGATTCATCTCTAAAGAGGGATGAGTGAAGAAATAGGAAGAAAGGAAATTGATGAGGCAGACACTCAATCGAACAAAAGATGTCCAGGGAAATGCAGTAAAACAGAGAGTGGATTTGAATTGACACCCTCATTTCCTCCCAAATCCACAGAACATCACAGCTCCATGGGCTTTATCTTCTTGATCTTCTTGATATTGCCCCTGGTGCTTCTGACAGGTCTGGCCTTTTGGCTTAGGAAACGTGGGTGAGTTCTTTGTATCCATCCCTCCCAATCTTTCCCCACTCCCCTCTTCTCTTCTCATGTTTTTAATTTTCTCTCTCCTGATTTCTCCTCCTAGTCCCCTTCCTTCTTACTCCTCACTTCCCACCTCCACGTCATGCAGACTGATTTCCATCTTTGTTCTTGACAGGACGCACTGTGAATTTCCAAGGACATGTCTCCCTTTGGAATGAGATCCCAGCATTGCAGGGGCTCAGTAAGTATCTAAACCCAGCACTGTGTTGACATTCTTTCAATTCTCCTTGTACAGCTTTTTGTTGTTGTTGCTGTCGTTTGCTTGTCTGTTGCCAATATAGGCTAAATGTAATTTTGGAGGATTTGTTGTTCTACCCTCGGCTCTGGGACTTAAAACTCAAATTATAACTCTGAATGGATGAGGTCCTAGCTACCTCCACATATTCAAATATTAATGGGTCTTCCGGCCCATTTCAGATGTCCCTTGTGTCAGAGGGCCTTCCCTGATTCACAAGTGAAGCAATCTCTGCCTTGTCTGAACTCCCAGCACACTTGAATTGTTCTTTGCCAAATGTAATCCTCACTTCCTGCCTTGGCTTGCAGGTATTTTGATCCTTTTTTCCCTTATAATTTTTAAGCTTTTTGAGAGCAAAGTCAATGTCTTTTTTTTTTTTTTTTGAGGAAGATTAGCCCTGAACTAATATCCACAGCCAATCCTCCTCTTTTTTGCTGAGGAAGACTGGCCCTGAGCTAACATTCGTGCCCATCTTCCTCTACTTTATATATGGGATGCCTGCCACAGCATGGCCTGACAAGTCGTATGGAGGTCTGCACCCGGGATCTGAACCGGTGAACCCTGGGCCACCAAAGCAGAACGTGCCGACTTAACCACTGTAGCACTGGGCCAGTCCCTCCATGTCTTTTTTTTTTTCTTGTTTTTTTGCAGAAGATTAGCCCTGAGCTAACATCTGCTACCAATCCTCCTCTTTTTGCTGAGGATGACTGATCCTGAGCTAACATCCATGCCCATCTTCCTCTACTTTGTATGTGGGACGCCTACCACAGCATGGCTTGCCAAGCGGTGCCATGTCCGCACCCAGGATCCGAACTGGTGAACCCCAGGCCGCCGAATCGGAACGTGTGCTACCCCACCAGGCCGGCCCCTCCTCCCTGTCTTTTTAATATTTGTATCCTTGGCAAAGTCTTACCTGCATGTAGTATGTTCTCAATAAAAACCTGTGTTGAATTTATGCCAAATTTATAGTCTTTTCTTATTATTTTTCTTCCTGAAATCTTTGTAAAAATTGACACATTTGATGATTTCCTTGTTAAAAGTCCTCTCACTTGGCCAAGGGACTCACACTTTCCTAGTTCCTTTGTGACTTCTCTGAGCCCCTGAAGAGAAACGAAACCTTTCATCTGACCATTCTTATTATTTAACTATAGAGACCTATTGGAGTGAACCTATTGCTCCCAGTATTCTAAACAAAAAGAAGAAAGCAGGATGTAGGCCCTTGCTATTCGGTGTGGTTCAGGGACACGCAGCAGAGTTATCACCTTGGAGCTTGTTAGAAATACAGAATCTTGGCCCTCACCTCAGAGCTTTTGAATCATCATTTGTAGTTATAAAAATCAGCAGGGGATTCATAGGTACATTAAAATTTGAGAAGCACTGGGACTAGCCTCATGGCTGAGTGGTTAAGTTCACGCATTCCACTTTGGTGGCCCAGGGTTTCGCTGGTTCGGATCCTGGATGCGGACATGGCAACGCTCATCAGGCCATGCTGAGGTGTCGTCCCACATGCCACAACTAGATGGACCCACAACTAAAATATGCAATTAAGTACTGAGGGGATTTGGGAGAAACTGCAGAAAAAAAAATTGAGAAGCACTGATATACGGGATGCCTGAGAGGTAGTAACATAAGTATGTTAGTGAGGTGAATAGCATATGGTGAAGAAAAGAGAACAAGAGTGTTGATGCTCAGGATTGAAGTGAGATCAAGGCAAGGAGACAACATACAGTACATCCCCACTGTTCATGACTGTTGTGTTAAAGTCACTGAGTTAGTGAATATTGAGCCATCGCTTCTGTGGGAAATACAAGGTTATATTCCTGTGAACCTCTGGTCAGAACATTTGTGTCACCCAATGAATACATAGCCTTGTTTTATGTGTGTTTCTGTTTAAAGACGCCTTATTTAGTATATATTTACTTCCAAATGATTTATTTATTATATGTAGTATTCTTTTATAATAAAACACCACCCAAGAAGTGTTTCATGTATTCCCAACCTGGGTAATGGGATGGTAAATTTCTTGGACTTTTGTCCACACAGCTGTGCTGTCCCTTATGTTATTAAAAACAAAGAAATAAACAAGCAAACAAACAAAAAGCAATCATCATCTCATGAATCCACAGATTTAGCTCCTTTTCCATCTTTCCATAACTTCATCATAGTATTATACATATTACTTTAGCACTCTCTTGAGTGAATCCACATACAGATCAGTGAATTTCCTCTTCCTTTTTCTGGAAGTACTGGATTCTTGATTCATTAACACTGAACTCTTGGCCCACAACCCTATAACTCTTGCCTGAACAAAGCTTATCTACATGTGCCTCTTCTCCATAAGGCATGTCACAGCCTTCTTGTGCTTAGGAACACTGACAGCACTTCAGCACTATGCTTCAGGGCTGTTTTAACAGCAAAACTACCAACCAAGGGCATAAAAATGCAGAAAGTAGACTCAATCGACTGTGAAAAGGACACATTTACAGAATGAGAACCAAAACAAGAAGGCAAAGTGGCATCTTATTCAACCTCAGCTAGAAACACACGAGATGGGGACTCAAATTTTGTGCTACTCTGCAGATGTTGATGAATGACTGTGAAATTGTTGTAATTAATTGAGGATTACAAACTTTAGCAGGTGGGCGAATTAGCCAATACAAGATTCATGAATAATGAAGAGCGACTCTTTCTGACTAATGATCCTGAATGGCAGTGTGAATCAAGATATCCATGGCTAGACTTCAATTACTTTAAGATTCATTAGTTAATTCAACAAATACTTCTTACGCACTTACTATGCAGCAGGAACTTATTGAGTATAAAGTAATTGGGAAGAGGAAGGTCATCAGCATCTTCTGAGCATGAAAATTTTGCCTTCCTCATTTGATTCTACAGTTAACTGCTTTTCTTTTTTGTCGTTTCGTTCTTAGTTCCTCAGTACAGCAACTTATTTGGGTTAAACTAGGGGAAAGGGACTTCACTCTAATTTGTTTAAAGGGCTGAGAGAGGAGGCTCAGGACAAGGAGAACATCCAGAGGGACCAAGTGCAGGTGGTAACAGCTACACATGTGGAAATTTTTGGAAAATAAAATTGAGATTGAAGAGGGGGGCAAGGTGAAAACTATGAGATGGGGGGAGGGCAAACAGTGGGACCACTGCGATCTTCTTACTTGTATTATACTGGTTGCTTCTCTAGGCTCCAATCTACCTTGTCACCTTTGCGTGGCAGCCATGTGATTTTGGTTGACTGATTCCATTCTCATTTGTAGTCCCAGACTCTGAGCAGACTAAGGCAATCATGAGAAAATATCCTTGATGATATGATAGGTTAAAGCATGCACAAGTAACCTATAACTTAAGCTGAATCAAGATATAGATACCCCTTATCCTTGCTCAGAGTGATGGCTCAGGGCTAGGCACATGCTTTAAGGTGGCACAGTTTATATGAAGCTTGATTCTTGTGTTTGATGGTAGGGGAAAGAGATGCTGTCTCGCCCTGGATATTGTGGTCTGGGGATAAGGCTTGAAACGACTAAAGCCATTTTTTCAGTATCAGAAAAGCAAGCTGAAGATAAAATCACAGATGCATGAAGACAGAGAAGTTTTGTACTTGAAACTTGCTAGGAGGATAGCCTTAAAGGTTCTTATCACAAAAAAGAAGAAAAACGAAAGACAATGGTGACCCTGTGAGATGTGTGTTAATCAGCTTGTCTGTAGTGATTACTTTACAACACGTATGTATATCAAAGCATCAAATGCAACTTTTATTTGTCAGTTATAACTCAGTAATCCTGAAAATAACAACAGAATGTTAAAAAAGAGAAGGCAGACAACAGATCTGTAGAAAAGTCCAGGTTAAACTGCAGCTAAAGCCTGAATGACTCTCAATTCTCAGTTATGTCGGTCAATAAATTCCCTTGATTGTTTCAGCTAACGAGTTGGATTTTCTCTCATTTGTGACTGAAAGCATCCTCTGTGGTGTATGTGAACCTCAGGGAACTCTTGGCTAATTTTTACTCTTGCAACATTTCTCTTACTTCCCTCTTCCTTTTCCTCTAGGCTTTAAAATTGGTTTCTTGACCTTCTGCTTTTTTCTTATATGTGTCCTCATCTTACACTGTAGACTCTTACACTGTCTTGCTTTTTAGCTATTATTTCATCTCAGGCTGGAGTGAGATTTAGAGAAGTTGTAACAAAAATAAAGGAGAAAACAATCTATAACATGTATCATGAAAGTTAGTATTAGCAATTTTTGCTTTGAAATTCAACTTCTCTGTGATGTTAGTTTGAAGGCTAGAAACACTCGTTAATAAATTTGACAACATGTTCAAGGTTTATTAAATGCTTGGAATACATGGTCTTTTCATCTCTATGAAAATCCTGAAAGTATATATTTTCGCCTCCACTTAACTAAAGAAAACAATGAAGATCAGGGAGCCTTTCCAAAGTCACTCACCTGCCCGGCAGCAGAATCAGCACTTTGATTCCTCATCAGGGTTTGTTAGAAACTTATGAAGAGTCCAGGAGAGAGACTGGTGCAGAAGGCATAGTTAAAAACCACATGGTGAATTTGATAATTGATGTGGTCTGTAAGTTTCAGAAATAGTTTATTTACGCCTTGTTCAATTTTCTGTGGTGATCTGTAAATTCAGTACTTCAGTATTTAAAATGGGAAGCAGACATGGACGATGACCAAAGTCCGTATCTGCACTCACACATTTCTGCTTTCTGCTTTTGTTTAATTTTGATTATGCTGAGATTTTTAAACAGTAGTCAAAAAGGATTCGTTTTTGCAATCTTATTACCATGCATTGTTTTTACACAGGTAAGCACATATTCTCTTTTTCTGTTTATAAGTAATCCTGAAGTGACAGCTATAGGGAAACTTATAGCTTTAAATGCATTTATTTGTAAACAGGAGTAACTAAAAATACATGAGCTAGGATTTTAATTGAGGAAGCTAGAAAAAGAACAACAAAGTCAATAAGAATTTAGAAGGTAGAAAATTAATTTAAAAGACCGGAAATTTAAAATAAAAAGCAAAACAAAAAGTTTATAAAAGTGATTTACAAAACTAAAACCTGGCTTTTTGAGAAAATTAATAAAAATATAAAAATCGCTCTCAGAATTGATCAAAAGAGTAATAAGTGCTAGAAAAGTAGACATATTACAAATAAGTAATATACAGATTAAAATTAAAAAATGCTATATATAATCTACATCAACACATTTTATAGATAAATTGAAAAAACAAATACCAGAAGAGGGAGAAAGCTTGAATGTATAAGTAATTGTTAAGAAAATGAACAAGTAGCCAAAGTTCTTACTAGTCCCACAAGGTCCTATACGAAGCAACAGATAATCATATTTCAAATATATTGTTCCAGGTAGAGAAAAAGATGGAAAACAATCCCAACTAATTTTACAAGGCAAAATTTTTGTGACAGCAGAGCCAGTAAGAATTCTTCCAAAAAAATTAAAATAAAATAGTAACTGTTAGCTAATCTGATTTATGTATATTTACTCAGAAGTTATGTATATAGATCCCAATAAAATATATGCAAACAAAACCCAGCATCAAATGAAGTGAAATTTATCCATAGAATGCAAAGATTGTTTACCATTAAAAATCTCCTAATAGAATCACTCCCTTCAGCAGATTAAGGATTAAAACCAGGTGATGATCTCCAGAGTTACAGAAAAAGAATCTACTCTATAATTGTCCATTCTGATAAAACATTACAACTCAGAATAAAAGGAAACTTCCACTGTATGGTCAAACATAGCTACAAACAAACTACATGAGATATATTTAATTTTAAAGCTTTAAAGCATTCCAGTGAAAATCAAGAATAAAATGTTTGGCTACTATTCTCATTATTTTTCAGTAGAATACTATAAATCCTAGTTAATCCAGTAAGACAAGAAAAATAAAAGGTATGAAAATTGAAATAAATAAAAGATTATTATTATTTGCAAATCATACGACTGTATGCAAGAAAATTAAAAAGTAGCAAAATAGTGGGGATAACAAGAGAGCTCATAATTTATCTAGTGATAAATTTAACGTATAAATAAAACTGTAAGGAATTCAAGGGAATAAGTATTTTTTTTCAGATGATACGACTTCTACCTAGAAAACAGAATAAAGAATGAACCATTAGGGCCACCATGAAAATCTAGACACAAACTAAGTGTTAAAAAATCAACAGCCCTTTTTCATACAAGCAACAAACAAAAGAACAAAGATACCATTCATTATAGCCACAAATTCTATAAAATAACTAGAAATCAGCTAAAAAAGAGTATACCAGAATTCCACAGAGAAATTCTAAAAACTATTAAAGATCATTAGAGTATTTCTAATAATTGGAGTTTTATGGAAGAAGTTATTATAAAAAAATTATAACTCTTTTAAAATTATTCTATAACTTCAGTAAATTCCTAATTAAAATTCCAGCTGGCTTTTGGAGGTTTTTAGTACTTATTTTTTACATTATATGGGAGAATAAATGACTACAAATATCTAAATCATTTTTGAAAGCGGCAAGCAAAGATTTGTTCACAATACAAGAAAATCCTAAATGCAAAAGATAATACTGCAAAGTTAGTAGTGTATGATGCAGAGAATATCTTTATGACCTGTTAATGGGGAATTAAATGCCTCTATTTTACCACTGGGTGACAGTACAGCTTAAAACAAAATTTCAGCATCCTAGTTATTACTAAAAATTTAGAAGTTCCTCAAATCATCAAGCAGCTTACAAATCCATGCTTAAATTCACAGTAACACTTCAGCTCCAAAAATGATTGAAAACGACTGACAAAAATATGCAAATAATATTAAAAATATATCAATAATAATATAGGAATATAATTCAAGGGAATATATGGCTAGTAAAATCTGATGAAGCCAAGAATGGAGTAAATTTTAAAAATGTATCATGATACCCTAGATATTGGCTATATGTGGGTTGTAAATTTTCAGAGGACTATAAGATGATTAAGGCAGGATTAACTACATATTCACAGTGTTTAGAAGGTATAGAGAAATAACTTGTTCAGGAAAAGTGTATCTATTCCTGGTCCTGAGGCCACAGAAAAATTTGTCCCATCAGTTCCATTGGTACAGAACTATTTGGTGCAGTGTAAACTGTTCTGAGGAAAGTTTGTTCAGTAAATTTTACTAGTTTCATGGGCTTTTGTTTTAAGTCTCTTAAAGTAAGATGACCATATTAGCCTAAAGTAAATAATGGGGAAAATAACTCTACACAGCACAACATGATCTGATGATCTGGTCAGTGTGCAGCCCTCTGATGTTCTGGCAATCTCAAGGGGTTTACGTTATCTATAGGAATTAATAGGCTCTAGGTCTCCCATAAATATTGCTTATGCTGAACCAATATAATTATTTTTGATGAGCAGTGACTTTTAGATTATGTACTGTAACATCTGCCTTACATACAATAATTTTATATTATTTGTTAAACGCAGCGCAGGAACTTTAATAATCAGTTGAGCTATGGATGGAACTGGCAATTAGAAATTTCTTGTGGCTTTTGGAGATCTACTCAAGAACTGTTGATTGAATCTCAGGTTTGTAAAGCACAAAGATCCTTCTTGAGATATAATCCTGGTTCTGTTCTAAGATATAGGCACTTCTTGGCCTAACTACAAGTCTTTCCATCCCCAACGCATAATCAATTCTACCTCAGAGAGAATGTCAGAAATGACTTTAGACAGGAAAATATGTAAAATAAGGATGAGCCTTAGTTCGTGTGCAACATGTCCTGAGAAAAGCACCTATGGTCTTTGAGCTTTGAACAATGATATTTCCAGGTTACTTAGTCAAGTAAAACTGGTTACCAACTACACTGATGTACCTAAATGGATAGATGAACTGCCAAATGGGGTTTTACCCCTGATCATCTCCCAGAATCTATTTTCCATTTCCTCTAGCATAAATCAATCCCCTATGGTTAGCTGGGAAGAACAAAAGCTGCATGTCTTAGCCACCCTTTTAGCTGGTTGTGGTTATGTGACCGCAGTTGACCAATGTGGTGTACAATTTCTGAATAGAGGATCTGAAGCAGTGGGAGGCGGGTGTGCTCAGCTTCTTCCTTTCTCCTTATTGCTGTATAAAAGGTGGATTTGATGGAAGGACCTGTGGCAACCATCTCAGGGTACAGGATGACCTTTGGAATGAGGACCAAGGATAGCAAACTAAATCAAAAGAAAAAGAGCAAAACAAAAAATCCAAAAAACCCCAAAACAAAAGAGAAAACTGAGAACTGAGTCTATGACCAAGGAAATGACAGAACAAACCTGAATTGCCTACTTCTAGTCTTTTCACAAGACAGAAATATCACATCTGTTTAAAGATATTGCTCATTTGAATTTTATATCACTTTCAACCAAACTTGATCCTAACAAATCCAGGATGATGGCTGAAAATCAATTAAAAGTTGACAGCTTTCATTCATGAAATGTTTATCTGTAGCTCTTTACAAGCTCATTTTACTGAGATAAATCCAAAGTAGAATACGTAACTTCACCTGTATTTAACCTAGTGAAGAGCTAGATAATAACCAAGGAAGTTATAATCAAAGTTGGAATAATTTTTAGCATACATTTTCATTAATTATGATAAGATGAAAGGTTGATGGCTGTAGTTTGGGAGAATAAATTCAATTCAGCAGACAATTAACAAAGCACTACCGGGGCCTTTGTTAGAAGAGAGCTATGGAGAAAAAACTATTGTGGAAATGGAGAACAAAGTAATTTGTAAGAATGTTATGGTAGAGCCAAAACAAATGATCTTTGGCTTTAGAAATTAGGGAATGACCACGTGAATTTTGACCTTGTTGGTGTGCAGTGGCCTAAGTGGGTCAACATAACTGGCTGTTATATGCTGTGCAGCAACCTCTTTACCTTTGTGACCTGGACAAGTAGTTATAGGACTTTGCATCTGATATCCTTTTGAGGTTTTTGCTGTGGCACACTGCTGCTGCTTAGGATGGCTTTGTCAAGTCAACTGGCTGTTTTTATACAGAGGAGCGTCTTAGGTCAGTTTCTGAGGAAACAGACTCAGGTGGACATCTACATGTAGAACATTTATTAGGGAGTGCTCTCAGGAGCAACGCCTGTAAAAAAGAGAGCGAGGCTGGACTAAGCAAAGGGAGAGGTGGAACTGTGATGCAGTCGCAGCAGAGGATTTAATCAAACTCACAAAGAGTTCTGCAGCTAGGATGGCCCTTCAGAGATTTCCTAGAACAGCTAATGGCGCTGTACCTTTTTATTCCCACATTTGATGTGTGCTCTCCCCAGGGAAGGGACATTCCCTTGGACAAAACAATTCTCTTTCACTGAAGGCAACTCCTGAATAGGGAAACATCTGAGCAATCAGCAGCCAATGCCTCCCTAAGCTGAGTGAATAAGAATTTTTGTCCTTAAGAGGGTATGTTGGTGACTGGCCACAACATCCTCTAGAGCAAGAGTATGTTCCTGTGGAAGTAGAGATTTACTTGCTGGACCTTAAATAAATGCACAAGCCTCACAAACAAAGTCAGTATTGAAAACTCAGGCCACCAAGCCAAAGCAAACTTAGGCAATGTGCATGAAATTCTATAAGCACTGACCTTCAACTAGGCTGCCTCAGCAGCAATGGCTGAAGCAAAGATTCTACTAAAGGAATCAGAGAGCTCTTAAATAGGAATGAATTTAAAGCATTAGGCAGAAAAACCTAATTTTTATCTTGGTTTTCAGTTTAGAGTAGGCATGCAGCCTAGATGAAATGTTTGAAATGTGGTTCATCTCCCATGCTATTCTGAACTGGCTTCACAATCAAGAAGGAGATCTGTGAAGAAACTAACCCTGAATTCATGAGACTTGTGCCCAGGCTCAAGAGTCACCTCCCACTATATAGTCTCAATTTGTCTATAAAAGCTGTGTTATTGCCTAGATTTCTGAGACACAAATTGTGGCTTTACCCATGAAAGGATGGTAATTTTTGTAAATAAACAATTAGCAAAGAAACAGGAGGTCTTCTGCTACTGGAAATGGTAGACTACCTAATTTGGACCAGCTCTCTTGTCAAGGACAACTAGAAAAAGCAAGACAAATATAAAATAAAATCTGCTTCAAGGCATTGAAGAACCAACAAAGAAAAGATGAATTACTGGGTCATCATCTGGTAGAAACAGAAACTCACAGAGGTGAACCCTGTATTTGGGGCTGTTTTTCCCCTGGGGCATCTACTGATTCCATGAGTGGCAGGTGAAGAGACTGAGAAGCTAAGCAAAGCTTTCAGCAGACTCACGAATCTTCAATGATATCATTGGGGTCTGAATTTTGAGTTATGATCTTAAAAATCTGCATCCTAGGACTACGTGTGAAGCAAAAAGAGAGTAACCTTTGCAGAGACTGCAATTAAGTTTCAAAGTATCTTAATCTCTGAAATTAATAAGGTAATTTTGTGTTGCCAATGCCTCTAAATGATTCTGGAGGAAGATAACATTATCCTAAGCCACAAATTATTTCTATATTTTTAAAACATAAATGATCAACATTCAAAGACAAAAACAAACAAAGCAAATCCCCACCCCAGAAATATAAAGCGACAAGGTAAAATGAACAAAACTTTAAAATAAAGGAGAACAGAAAACAGACAGACTTACCAGGGTCCTAGATAATGGAGTTATCAGGCATAGACTTTAAAATATATAGGCTTAACACATCCAAGGAGATAAAAACAAGATCGAGAATTTTTTCACAGAAGTGGAATCTCTAAAGAAAGAATAAAAGGAAATTCTAGTGTAGAATAATAAAATGATAGCAGTAAAAATAACACGATGAATGGATGGCTATAATAGCAGCTAAGACCCAACTGAAGAGAGAATTTGTGAACTGTAAGATAGATTAGAAGAGTATATCCAGATTGAATTTCGTAGGGACAAAAGTTTGGAAAATATAAAAAAGACAAAGTATGCAATTGAAGGAATACTATTAAAAGGTCAAACATATGTGTAGCTTGAATCACAATATGACAGAAGAGAAAGTGGAGTAGATAATGGTTGAGATGAAGTAATGGCTGAATCTCTCCAGAAGAGAAAATGGAGGTCAAATATTCCAGTAATCCAGGGCAAAATGAACAAAAAGTAGGTCATACCAAGTACATCATAGCAAAACTACTGACAACCAAAGACAGTGAGACTATCTTAAAAATAACCAGAGACTAGAGACTAATTTCTTAGAGATGAGTGATAATTTGATCATCATCTACCTTCTGAATTTTTTAAACACAGAAATTAATGTAATGTTGTTTTCAGCATGCTAGGACAAGGGAACTGAAGACCTAGATTTCTATTGTCAATGAAAATATCCATCAAAATTGAAGATAAATACTTCTTTTTTAGACAAAGAAAAACTGAAATAATTTGTCACCATATAAGAAAATGCTGAAGGGTATTCCTTAGGGAGAAGGCAAACTATTACAAAGGCATAGAAAAACTAATTGTGATGTTGGAATTCAGGATAGAGGTTTTGTTTAGGGATAAAAGATGGAGTAATTTGGGGAGTGGCATAAGTCTTCTGAGGTGCTTGTGATATTCTACTTTTTGACCTGAATTGCATAACACAGGTGTGTTCTCTTTGTGATAATTCAATGATCTTTTATAATTCTCTATTGTGTGCTTTTTGAATGCTCATTATACCTTAGTAAAAAGTTTAAGAAAAGATAGAAGTTTTGGAATCATTTATTGTACACAAATTTTTTCAATGGGTGAAAAAATAACTAGATTATAGCTGCCTTTTTAAAAATCTCATATGTATTATTATAATTATTATTATTTATCTTGAAAACTTTTCCAGCTATGAGAAACTCACCTGATGAATGAGAATGAGTAAAAGATCACCAGAGTCATCATATGTTAATAGGAAAAAGAATTGAAAACTCCTTAATAATACTTTGATACAAAAAAAAGTATTCAAAAATAAAATATGATTAAAATATATAACTATGAATGCCATGGGACCCTGATAATATGAAAATATTGATATGCTGTAAATGGACACATAATATGGATGATCAGAGAAAGAAAACACTATGTACATAAAAATGAATGTGAACATAGACTGCCCCAAAGAATGTTAAAGTTGAAGCAGAATTAGAGAATAGCAAGTTGTTTCAATCCAGTCATTTCACAGTGAAGGAAACTGAGACCCAGAGTGTTAATCAATGCATTCTAGTAAGTGGTCCATCTAGGCGTGTATTTTGCCCTCAGAATGGGACCCTTTCCACTGTTGTACATGTGAGAGGGAGAAGGACACAGATTACAGGCAAGGACTGCTGCTGGAAGCCAGAAAAAGGAGCAAATAGTTCGAAGAAGTGCTTCCTGGGAAATGAAAGGCCCAGCAAAAGGCATGTGGTTGTGGGAAGCAGTGTGGTTTCTCAAATATGGAAGTGAGCAGAGGGTGAGGTTTCTGCTGGCAGAGAGAGGGATGATGGAATGTGAAACTGTGTGGGGTGGGGACATGACATTAGAATTCTGAGGAAAGCTCTCTTTCTCGGGGAGGAAAAATCACCCCCTGAGGTGACCTTGGGGGACTGTCAGTTAAGAGCCCAGGTAAAGGTGAACATGAGGATGCCCTTGGCCTGAACACCAAAGGAGTAAGCAGAAGGAGCCTGGAGAAGGCTGGAGACAGAAGAAGAGCACTGGGCTCCCCCAGGATACCCAGGACCCTCTACTCAGGCTAGATTTTAATCATGGGATGTCCCACGCATCTCAGATTATTCTTTTGTGATTGTGTGTATCTAGATGACCTTTATAACAATCTCCTTCTCTCCCCATTGCCTTTTATGTAAATTTCAGATTCTTGGATCTATGTTTGTAAGTATTCACCAGTACAAATAGTCTGTCAGTTTCCCTTCTCATGGAATCCACTCCCCTCTACCTCCCCTACACGCTCTGTTGGGAATTGAGCTGGATGAGGCTTTGTCTGTTAAACTGACATCCTTAGGAGTTTGGTTTATTTTTCATGAAAATAATTGAAATATTTTAATCATGAGCTTGACACAGTCAGGTTTACATTTTACTTGGCAACTCTGGAGCAGAGTGCTGAAGAGATCTGGAGAGGATTTGGATTGTGACGCACAGCTCAGTTATTTTGGTTGTAATCTAGGTCACACATGATGAAAGTAGAACTAAATGTCAGTGGAGTTAGAGAGGAAGAGGCAGATTTTACGAATTATGGAGAGAAATGACATAGGGACATGGTGACTGTGGGGAGTCAAGGAGAGGTAAGTTTCCAAAGAATGCAGGTTTCTGGGTTTCTGTTTGGACGATTGAATGGGTATCGCCATGTCATGGGATGGGGCTGTTATCTGCTCTTCTCATTCCCTCAAAGGAGAATTTTCCCTAAATAATTTTTGTTTTTATCCCCACTCCTTATTCTTTCCCATGAAAATAGAGTGGATTATCTCCTTGGTGAGTCTAGGAGAGAAACTGGGTATGAAATATGTCAATAACTTCTTCCCCCTCTTTACCTCTGAAGCCAAGTTCCCCTCAGAACTGTCAATTCTCGTGTCCTCCTCCGTGCCCTGTCTCACACAGGAAGAGACCCTCAGGTGGGGAAGCTTAGGGGTTTTCCAGCTTTGCCTTGACTAAGTGAGAGAATTCATCTGCTCAGGCTGGCATAACAAGATACCACAGGCTGGGTGGCTTAAACCACAGTTTATTTTCTAACAATTCTTGAGACTAGAAATCCAAAACAATTTGGTTTCTGGTGAAGGCTCTCTTCACGGCTTACAGATGGCTGCCTTTTTGATATGTCCTCACATGATCTTCCCTCTGTGCAAGTGTGGAGAGAGAGAGAGTGGGCAAGAGAGAGAGAGAGGAGAGGGCTCACTCTCCAGTCTCTCTTCTTATGAGGCCCCACTCTTAGGACCTCATTTAACCTTAATTACTTTCTTAAAGGCCTCATTCCCAAACACAACCATGCTGGCAGTTAAGGCTTCATTATATGAATTTTGAGAGGACATAAATAATGTGCTTATAACCATGAATAAGGCCACTTCATTTAGAGTTCAATACTAGCAAGATTACTTGGATTACACACTTAAGGGAAATTCTCTAGGAGCTTTATCTAAAGTTGACAATTTGATCCACGTATCGTATGTTCTATATCTTTACCTCATTTGATTCTGAATTCAGGAGGAGGGAAAGGATCCCAATTAACAGTTTCTATAATATTAACCAGTATCATTAGGTTGTGTGCAGTTATAAATAAACTTGAGAATCTTAGAGGCTAAACACAAGGGAGTTTATTTCTCATGCAGGCAAACTCCGTGTAGATCAGTCAGCCCTTCTCTGTCTTGCAGCTCTGCTGTCTTTAACAGGTGTCCTCCCAGCTGGCACTGCAGGGCAAGATGATCAGATATGATATTTTACATGGTCAGGCTTGGAGGTGGCTTACATTTCCAGCACACACACTTTGCTGCCCAGAACTTGGTCACGTGACCCTAAGCCAATTACAAGGGAGTAGGAAGATTGTGTTTTTCCTCTAAGCTAGTGGGGAAAAGTGTAATAAACATGAAGCTTTCTATCTGCCAATAGCTTCCTAAAACCACAAACAAAGAGTTTGCCATTGACAAGAAGATTTGGGCAAAGATGAAATATGGTGCTTGTGAGAGATTTGAATGGGGCTTAAACTGTTTATTGTTCATGGAGGAGTTTTTAGTTCATAGAAATTGCTAAATATCTGTGACCATAATAGAAAGAGCTCACTGAGTGTAGCTTCCAGCCTCATTATTAATGTTGATAATCTGAACAATAAATAATGCTAAAAATGGGATTTTAAGTTACTGTTCCCCTGCATTCAGAGAATTATTCAAAGTCATTAAAGGGATATTATGATAATGAACATATTGTCTGAGTCTTAAAAAGATTTTGTGTTCACATATTCACACACATTAACCAGTCAGGACCATTGACAAATCACTGACTACTTCTCAAATAGACTACTTAAATAAATTCAAATACTAACAAATGCTACCCTTTTTGACACAGTATTTTTATCAGATCACAAAATTTAACTTCTACATAGACTTTTTAATGTCTTCCATTGTATGCACCGACATGAGAAGCTGCATTTTCTGACAACTATAATCCAACACTGCTGCACACTGCCCAGAAGTTTAGCCCTCAGGTTGAAAACCAAGCTGCTCTTCCAAGACTTCAAATTATGGACACCTGAGGGGTTATGCCTCTCTAGAGAATATTGCTATGAGCAAGCTTGTATCTGCAATTCCAGAAACTGAAATGATAATCATCACAATGCGTTTTAATTCTTGGTAAATATACTTATTCTGTAGCTTAAAGCTCCTTGATAGGAATGAATACATTGTCAATTCTGTATGTTCCCACTCCTACTAAGATACCTGGTATCAAGCTTTTATTGAGTGACTTTTTGGTGAGTGAATATATGAATCAAACTCAATAGGAGGGCTTAGTCTTTATATTTTTCATGATCCCATGCACTCTGGGATGGCTGCAATTTCATTTCTAAGGATAATGGAATGCTGGCTATAGTCTATACAGTTGCATGGGGAAACCATAAGAGATTTGGGAAAGAAAATTTTCCAATTTGTAAGTGGGCCAGTGAGAATCAAGGAATGAGAAAGGTGGAGAAATAAGAGGGGAAGTGAGAAAGAGGATATGTCTAGGATATTAAAGAGGAGGGGAGTAGAATGGAATGTCCTGAAGAAGGGACATGATGGAACATGGAGGCAGAGTTGAGTGGAGAAACTGGAAGAATTGTGATCTGTTAAAACAGGCAGAACCCAGGGAAACCATGTAGTTTCTGTTTTTTATTTTAGAGATGAGATGCAAGACCCAGAGAGGAGTAGTGACTTTTCAATATCACACACAACTTTCTCCATGGCAGTTGAGGAAGGCAAGTAGACAGTCTGAGGCTAGGGTAAGGAAAGTGGTTGGAATCCAGACAGGAGAGAATAGCATTAGGTCAGAGCTGGAGGGGAAGTGAGAGATCATGTAGGAGGCCCAAGGTTTAGGGAAGCAGCAGATTCTCTTTGTTGCAGTCAGTGGTTGGTGGGAGGATTTTCTGTTGGCGGAAGAAGGAAGTCAGAATACATAAACCAAGGGGTTGGTTTGCTGAAAACAGAGAGAAATAAAAAAAAAAAAATCTGCAAATGACATGTTGTTTCTGCAACTTGAGTTACTAGCTGTTCTTTTCTCAGGTGGTGACAATGCAGACTGTAAGAACATCTGTCAGCTGCCCAGTTGGGTAGATCTGGTTAGAGTATGGTGGACTTTCTCAAAATGGATCTGGATTTTAAGGATACCAGAACGCTTACAATCTGAGCATTCCTGTCTCCAGGTCCACTTTACTCTTTTGAAGGATAATGGTAGAGCATGAGGCCCTGTGTTAGGAAAATGTTATCGTTATGCTAGTGTAGGGACCTGAAATTGGCCACCCCAAGATATGTCTGTTTGGCATCAGGATTATTTGAGGCTGATTGCTTTTGATAAACTGGGACAGGGAAGGAGGAATGGAACTTGCCCTTTGTTAGGACACATTTACACTTGTAAGGTAAATCTCTATCTGTAAAAGGTGCCTCCCTCTCTGTACCAGGGAGAAGAAAGGAGATGACCTTCTCTCTAGAAACTCTTAATACCAAAGGCAAGGACTTAAATTTTGCATTTTATTGTGCTTCTCTGGTAACCTCCTGTAACTGACTTCCCTCCCCATCCCAACATTGGCATCTCCTTAAAGATTAAGCATCTTTCTTTAGGCTGGGAACTGATTGCAGTGCTCACCTGTGACCGCCCAGCTCCAGACAATCGACTTGCCTCCTGCTACGCGCACCGAGATAGCAGACCACTACCTGCCGTGTCCATCAAGCACTGTGCCGACAGGGCAATCTTGTGACTATTGTGGGAGGGACATTTCAATCACGTGTGAAACACCCTGTTTGGGGGTATATAACCACTCTGTGCACCCCACTTCTTTGGTGTCCTTTCTTCCTTCGGGAAGAAAGGCTCCGGGCCATGGTTCCTCATAAAGCTTTGTTTAATTTTCTCTTGCTATTCTGTCTCATGTGAATTTAATTCATTCTCCGGCCAGACGAACCCCCATTTGGGAAGAGGAAATGTCTTCCTCCCCTACGCTAGACATAGCTTTCCCTTCTCCCTAGTAACTGCTCACTTTATTTCTTCTCTCCTTCCTTCCTGCTTCTCTTTTTCCTTAAAACACCTGAAGTTCTACCACTCGTAGTGGTCCAGGAACACCTCATGTTCCATGTCATCCAGATCTCATCCTTTGCCAACCAATCCTGGGCACAAATTCAGGGTTTGGGTTGGCTGGGTGAGTTGCAGACTCATGGCTGGGACAGTGAATAACGCAGAATGATTGTCCTGCACACCTGGCCCTAGAGCAACTTCAGCACTGAGGAGTTAGTAGACCTGGAGCTGCTGTTCCGTCTCTACTTCATTGGATTAACTTGGGAGATTCAAGACTATGCCAGTCAATTGCAGTTCGAATGTAAATTCAATCCACTCAATTAAAGGGATCCTTAAGAAGGTTCTTCTATTTCGGGGAAATATTGTCACACCTTTCTGGACGGTTTCTCATTATTCCCATCCCACCATAAAAATCTTCTTGCATAAAATTTGGGGATATTATTCCAGATGTTGACTCCTCAAGATTTCCTAGGCTCTTGCTCCTTCTGGACACTTTTTTTCTTGTGCTCTTTTATCTTTCCTCAGTGGTCTCTCTTCTATGGCCTAAAACCCAGATTCATGCAATTAATTGTCCTACTCTGTGCTTGACTACTTAAAATATGATTTCTTCCTCCATTCAATTTCCTCAAAGGTCTATGTCCATAGTCGAACAACTATTATGACCCATTTCATGCACCCTGGAATGCTGTACTCCCACTTTCCTTGCATGGGTTCTCTTACCACTTCCTTTAACCTATATCATCTGCCTCACCAATCATTTCTCCTCAACTTCTTCAAATCAAACTCTTAATTCTTGGCATTTATCCCTCATGCTCCCTTCCCCACCCCAACACTTTTTATCTTTCTTGTTCCTGATCAAATGCATTTTTGACTCACTCTCACACCCACATAAAACATTTTTGCTCACTTTTTTAAAGGCCCTAAGTTCTTATAACATTCCTCTCACATTTTCCTGAATCTCTCTTTCTCCTTCCTCCCTTTTCCCAGATCTCTTTGAATTACAGGTGACAGCTGGTTGTGAGCTGCATTCTGGAAAGACCACAAAAACTTCCTCCAGGTCACTTATCAAGGAACAGATTTCCTGAGTTTGCAAAACATGTCATGGGTACCATCTCCAGAAGGTGAGAGTAGGGCCCAGAGGGTCTGCAGTCTAATCAACCAGTATGAAGACATCAAGGAAACAGTGTTTAAGCTCATCAGAAACATCTGCCCCCAATTTGTCTTGAGTCTGCTTGATGCAGGGAAGATGGATCTCCAGAGGCAAGGTTAGTCCAACCCCTTCCAAGATTTTTCCAAGTCTTGCTCCTTCCAACCATCCCCTTCAAAGTTAGGACAAGGAAGAACTCAAGAGGGAGAGGGGTTGTGGGTGAGACGTTCCTAGAGGAGGATAATACATGAATAGTAATTTGGATTATGTGTCCCTAAGCTGTGTTACAGTCTTCATCTGAATACCTTTCATGTCCTGAGGAGGCAGCTGGCCTGTGTTGCCGTGTGAAGTACAGCAGTCTAGGAGACCAAGACATCATTCTCTACTGGGGTAAGTAAGACTAAATCTGTAAGTGTGAGGAGGTGATTCTGAGCCTAGAGGGCAGGGCAGAGAAAAGTTTCATGATACCAGAACTAAATGAGAGAGATATTGAGAAGGAATGAATACAGCTGATTCCAGGAATAGGTTTGGAACATGAGGGACATTCAGATGTGAGAGATTTGGGGGGAGATGAGGACCCCTTCCCTGAGCAGAGAGGGGAATAGAATGACTAAATAGGATGATTGATGGGACTCATACCTAACGCACATGTTAAGGCAGGGAAATTAATGGATGAAGTAGAATTGGCAGTGGGTTTAAAGTGCCATGTATGTGTCTCTCCAATATTGACAGGACATCACCTTTTTTGTGAACTTGATCCCATTGGCAGTGATAGTGCTCCTAATGCTTCTGATGGTCCTTGCATTATGGTTGAAGAAGCGCTGGTGAGGTCTTTGTATTTCCTCCTTTCTTCCTAACTTCTTATTTCACATTCCATTTTTACCTCTCTTAGTTTTTGTCTCTTGAACATTCCCCCTTATTGTCAATCACTACCTCCAACTTACCCAGAATTTCTCCCTATTTCCCTTCTTTCACATCTCATACCAAGACATCTCTTGAGATTACTCACCATGCTTCCCTCACTGCAATGAGAATTCAACAGCCCAGGAACCTAGGACAATAGAGTAATGCCATCCTTTCTACTCTCCCTTTAAATCTTTTTCTGTTCCTGCTTTATAATCATTCATTAATATAAACTAATTTAATTTCTGTAACTCAGTGGAATGGCTTCCTTGTAATGTCCATTTGTTCAATAGTATTCAACATTCAAAGCATATTTCTGATGTCATATCCTCTAAAGTTCTTCCCTGACCCATACATGGGAAGCAGTCTCTCCCTCATCTGAGCCCAGACAGCACTTCAAACGTACTCTGCTACATGTACATATCACTTCTTACCCAGCATTGTAGTTACTTTTTTCTTTCTTCCCTTTCCAGTATTTAAGCTCCTTTGGGACAACAATCATGACAAAGTTGGCTTTCCTGAATATAATATGTGTTCAGTGAAAATCAAACCCAAACAAAGAGACCATATCCAAGTTGGATTAACTGTCATGTTGATAGTCTTTTCTCCTTATATTAATTCTTGACACGGTTGTAGTATTTGAAATATTGATGTTTCCCTTCTTGCCTCAATGTGTTTTACTTGGTCAGGAAATTCCACACTCCTTTAGTTCTCTTATTTTCTCCCTTATCTCTTTTTGTTTGCTTGTTTTTTTAAAGATTAGCACCTGAGCTAACATCTGTTGCCATTTTTTTCCTTCTTCTCTCCAAAGTCCCCCAGTACATAGTTGTATATTGTAGTTGTAGGTCCTTCTGGTTGTGCTATGTGGTATGCCACCTCAGCAGGGCCTGATGACTGATGCCATGTCCATGCCCAGGATCTGAACTGATGAAACCCTGGGCTGCTGAAACAGAGTATATGAACTTAACCAGTTGGCCATGGGGCCAGCTCCTGTTTGTTTGTTTTGTTTTCTACAATTCAGATATTTTTTAAAAATAGGTTTGAGATATAGCTCACAGAGCATATAATTCATCTATTTAAAGTGTACAATTCAATGGTTTTTAGTATATTCACAGAATTGTATAACCATCACTAAAATAATTTTTAGAACTTTTTCAACGATCTGAAATGAAACCACATACCCATTAACAATTACTCGCCATTTTCCCCCACTCCCAGCTCTAGACATGGGCAATCACTAATTTACTTTATGTCTGTATAGATTTGCCTTTTCTGGAACTTTCATATGAATAGAATCATATAATATATAATCTTTTGTGATGGGTTTCTTTCATTTACCATGATGTTTTCAAGGTTATCTATATTGGAGCGTGTATCGATACTCCACTCCTTTTATTTTAACCTTTTAAAATTTATTTATTTTTTTATTGCAGTAACATTGGTTTATAACATTATGTAAATTTCGTGTGTACATCATTATATTTTGGCTTCTGTGTAGATTACATCATGTTCACCACCCAAAGATTAATTATAATACATCACCATACACATGTGCCTACTCATCCCTTCATCCTCTTGCCTCCTCCTTTCCCATCTAGTAATCCAATGTCTGTCTCTATGTGTTTGTTTGTTGTTGTTGTTATCTTCTATTTATAGGTGAGGTAATACTGTATTTAACTTTCTCCCTCTTACATATTTTGCTTAGCATAATACCTTCAAGTTCCATCCATGTTGTCACAAATGGCAAGATTTCATCCTTGGTTATGGCTGAGTAGTATTCCACTGTGTATATATACACCACATCTTCCTTATCCATTCATCCCTTGATGGGCATCTAGGTTGCTTTCAACTCTCAGTATTGTGAATAATGCTGCAGCGAACATAAGGGTGCATGTATCTTTACACATTCATGTTTTCATGTTCTTTGAATAAATACTCAGCAGTGGAATAGCTGGATCATACGGTAGCTCTATTCTTAATTTTTTGAAGAATCTCCATACTGTTTTCCATAGAGGTTGCAACCATTTGCACTCCCACAAGCAGTGTGTGAGACTTCCCTTTTCTCCACATCCTCTCTAACACTTGTTATTTCCTGTCTTGTTAATTATAGCCATTCTGACAGGCATGAGGTGATATCTCATTGCAGTTTTGATTTTCATTTCCCTCATAATTAGTGATGTTGAACATCTTTTCATGTGCCTGTTGCCCATCTCTATATCTTCTTTGGAGAGATGTCTGTTCAGATCTTTTGCTCATTTTTTAATTGAGCTGTTAGTTTTTGTGTTTGTTGAGATATATGAGTTCTTTATATATTTTGGATATCAACTCCTTATCAGATATATGGTTTGCAAATATCCTCTCCCGATTGTTAGGCTGTCTTTTTGTTTTGTTGATGGTTTCCTTTGCTTTGCAGAAACTTTTAGTTTGATGTAGTCCCATTTGTTTATTTTTTCTGTTGTTTCTCTTGCCTGGCCAGACATGCTACTAAGACTGATGTTGAATAGTGTACTGCCTATGCTTTTTTTCTACAAGTATCATGGTTTTATGTCTTAAGTTCAAGTCATTAATCCATTTTGAGTTAATTTTTGTGTATGGTGTAAAGTAATGGCCTACTTTCATTCTTTTGCAGGTGGCTGTCCAGTTTCCCTAACACCACTTATTGAAGAGACTTTCCTTTATTCTTTCTATGTTATTGGCTCCCTTGTCAACAATTAGCTGTCCATAGACCTGTGGGTTTATTTCTGGGCTCTCAGTTCTGTTCCCTTGATGTGTGTGTCTGTTTTTCTTCCAGGACCATGCTGTTTTGGTTACTATAGCTTTGTAGTATACTTTGAAATCAGGGAGTGTGATACCTCCAGCTTTGTTCCTAAAGCAATCTACAGATTCAATGTAATCCCTATCAAAGTTCCAATGACATTTTTTCACAGAAATAGAAGAAAGAATCCTAAAATGTATGTGGAACAACAAAAGACCATGAATAGCCGAAGAGATCCCTAAACTCTTAAAGAAAAATGTAGCTTTGCCACTTTGCCACTCTCTACATTTTCCAAATATAGAGAGACAGCTCTGTCCAAATTATTCCAAATAAAAAGAGAGAAAGAGTATGCAGGCTATGTGTTAGGAGTAGTGGGGTAGATATCTCACTGAATGGTTAAGAAAAGGGAATAAGAGAGCTCAGGATTAGGGTGGGATCAAGACAGGAGAAGTATATGGGTGACTCCCCCAAAGGGCAGTGCTACCCAACACCCTTCATTAGATATTGGTTCCTTTAGGTTTTGATTGTTAATTCAAGTAATATTTGTTAAGCACTGAATGTGAGACAGGTACATACAACTTGTAAATTGGTGTGGGAGAAACAACCCAGATAGTACTCATCTGCATAAGTTGCAATATTTACTACTTCAGTCGGTCTATGTCCTATTTACTGGTTACACTTTTTGTTCCTTTTTAAAAATTTTGAATCAACTTTATGGATGTATAATTTACATACAATAAAATACGTTTATTTTAAGTGTACAATTCTATCCATTTTTTTATTGAGTTCATAATACTTAACATCAATGTGAGATTTCAGTTGCACATTATTTCTTGACTGTCACCACATAAGTGCTCCCCTTCACCCTCTGTACCTCTCTACCCCACTTCATCTGGTAACCACTGAACTGTTTTCTTTCTCCCAGCACTTGTTTATATTCCACATATAAGTGAAATCATCTGCTGTTTGTCTTTCTCAGACTGGCTTATTTCGCTTAGCATAATTCCCTCTAGGTCCTTCCATGTTATTGAAAATGGGATGAATTGTCTTTTTTTCTGGCTGAGTAGTATTCCATTGTGTATATATATCACATCTTCTTTATCCAATCATTTGTCAATGGGCACTTGGGTTGCTTCCATGTCTTGGCTATTGTGAATAGTGCTGCAATGAACATAGGGGTGCATATGTTACTTTGGATTGTTGATTTCAAATTGTTTGGGTAGATACCCAGTAGTGGGATAGCTGTGTCACATAGCAGTTTTATCTTTGGTTTTTTGAGCAATCTCCATACTGTCTTCCATAGTGGTTGCACCAGTTTGCATTCCCACCAGCAATGTATGAGGCTTCCCTTCTCTCCACACCCCCTCCAACATTTGTTACTTTTAGTTTTAGTGATTATAGCCATTTTGACAAGCATAAGGTGATATCTTAGTGTAGTTTTAATTTGCATTTCCCTGACCATTAGTGATGTTGAACATCTTTTCATGTGATTATTGGCCATCTGTATATCTTCTTTGGGAAAATGTCTATTCTTCTCCTCTGCCCAGTTTTTGATTGAGTTGTTTGCTTTCTTATTGTTCAGCTGTGTGAGTTCCCTATATATTATGGAGATTAACCCCTTGTCAGATATATGATTTGCAAATATTTTCTCCCAATTGGCAGGTTGTCTTTTTGTTTTGATCCTAGTTTCTTTTGTGCTGCAGAAGCTGCTTAGTCTGATGAATTCCCACTTGTTTAGTTTTTTTTTTTTGTTTCCCTTGTCTGAGAGGACGTGGTATTTGAAAAGATCCTTTTTAGTTCTATGTCAAAGAGTGTATTACCAATATTATCTTCCAGTTGTTTTATAGTTTCAGGATGCATCTTCAAGTCTTTGATCCATTTTGAGTTTATTTTTGTGTATGGAGTGAGATAGTGGTCTACCTTCATTCTTTTGCATGTGGCTGTCCAGTTTTCCCAACACCATTTCTTCAAGAGACTATCTTTTCTCCATGTATGTTCTTGGCATCTTCGTCAAAGATTAGCTGTCCATAGATGTGTGGTTTTATTTCTAAGCTTTCAGTTCTGTTCCATTGATCTATGTCCCTGTTTTTGTACCAGTACCATGCCATTTTGGTCTCTATGGCTTTGCAGTACATTTTGAAGTCAGGGATTGTGATACCTCCAGCTTTGTTCTTTTTTCTCAGGAATGCCTTAGCAATTCTGGGTCTTTGGTTGCTTCATATGAATTTTAGGATTCTTTGCTCTATTTCTGTGAAGAATGTCCTTGGGGTTCTGATAGGGATTGCATTGAATCTGTAGATTGCTTTGGGTAGTATGGACATTTTAACTATGTTTATTCTTCTAATCCTTGAGCAAGGAATCTCTTTAAGTCATTATCAATTTCTCTCAGTAATGTCTTATAGTTTTCATTAAATAAGTCCTTCACCTCCTTGGTTAAATTTAATCCTAGGTACTTTATTCTTTTAGTTACAATTGCAAATGGAATTATATTCTTGAGTTCTCTCACTGTAAGTTCATTATTGGAGTATAGAAAAGCAACTGATTTTTGTAAGTTGATTCTGTACCCTGCATTTTACTGTAGATGTTAACTATTTCTATTAGTGTTTCAAAGGATTTTTGGGGGTTTTCTATATATAAGTTCACATCATCTGCAAACAGTGAGAGTTTCACTTCTTCCCTCCCTATTTGGATTCCTTTTATTCCTTTCTCTTGCCTAATTGCTCTGGCCAAAACCTCCAGTACTATGTTGAATAAGAATGGTGATAGTGGCATCCTTGTCTTGTTCCTGTTCTCAGGGGCATGGCGCTTAGTTTTTGCCCATTGAGTATCATGTTGGCTGTGGGTTTGTCATATACGGCCTTTATTATATTGAGGTAATTTCCTTCTATCCCCATTTTGTTCAGAGCTTTTATTATACATCACTGTTAGATCTTGTCAAATGCTTTCTTTGCATCTATTGAGATGATCATGTGCTTTTTATTCCTCAATTTGTTGATGTGGTGTATCACGTTGATTGATTTGCAGATGTTGAACCATTCCTGTGTCCCTGGAATGCATCCCACTTGATCACGATGTGTGATCCTTTTGATGTATGGCTGAATTTGGGTTGCCAAAATTTTGTTGAGAATTTTTGCATCTATGTTCATCAGCAATATTGGCCTGTAGTTCTCCTTTTTTGTGCTGTTCTTGTCAGGTTTTAATATCAGAGTGATGGTGGCCTTGTAGAATGTGTTAGGAAGTGTTCCATCCTCCCTAATGTTTTGGAATAGCTTGGAAAAGATAGGTACTAAATCCTCTCTGAAAGTTTGGTAGAATTCCCCAGGAAAGCCATCTAGTCCTCAGCTTTTATTCTTTGGGATTTTTTTTTTTATTAAGATTATGATAGTTTACAACCTTGTGAGATTTCAGTTGTACGTTATTGTTAGTCATGCTGTGGGTACACCACTTCATCCTTTGTGCCCTCCCCTGACCCCCCCTTTTCCCTGGTAACCACCGATCAGTTCTCCTTGTCTATATGTTAACTTCCACCTATGAGTGGAGTCATATAGAGTTCATCTTTCTCTGTCTGGCTTATTTTGCTTAACATAATACCCTCAAGGTCCATCCATGTTGATGTGAATGGGACGATTTTGCCCTTTTTTATAGCTGAGTAGTATTCCATTGTGTATATATACCATATCTTCCAATCATCCATATATATCCAATCATCAGTTGCTGGGCACTTAGGTTGGTTCCACATCTTGGCTATTGTAAATAATGCTGCGATGAACATAGGGGTGCATGGGACTCTTGGAATTGCTGATTTCAGGTTCTTAGGATAGATAGCCAGTAGTGGGATGGCTGGGTCATAAGGTATTTCTATTTTTAACTTTTTGAGAAATCTCCATACTGTTTTCCATAGTGGCTGCACCAGTTTGCATTCCCACCAACAGTGTATGAGAGTTCCTTTTTCTCCACAACCTCTCCAACATTTGTCACTCTTGGTTTTGGATATTTTTGCCAATCTAACGGGTATAAGGTGATATCTTAGTGTAGTTTTGATTTGCATTTCTCTTTGGGATGCTTTTGATTGCTGTTTCAATCTCTTTCCTTGTGATTGGTCTGTTCAGATTGTCTGTTTCTTCTTGACTTAGCTTTGGGAGGTTGTAAGAGTCTAAGAATTTATCCATTTCCTATAGTTTATCCATTTTGTTGGCATATAGTTTTTCAAAGTATTCTTTTATAATCTGTTGTATTTCTGTGGAGTCTGTTGTTATTTCTCCTCTTTCATTTCTGATTTTGTTTATTTGAGCTTTCTCTCTTTTTTTCTTTGTAAGTCTGGCTAGGGGTTTGTCAATTTTATTTATCTTCTTAAAGAACTAGCTCTTTGTTTCATTGATCCTTTCTATTGCCGTTTTTGTTTCAATAGCATTTATTTCTGCTCTAATTTTTATTATTTCTCTTCTTCTGCTGACTTTGGGCTTTGTTTATTCTTCTTTTTCTAATTCACTTAGGTGTAATTTGAGATTGCTTATTTGGTGTTTTTCTTGTTTGTTAAGGTGTGCCTGTATTGTGATTAATTTCCCTCTTAATACAGCTCTTGCTGTATCCCATATCAATTTGTATGGCATGTTATGATTTTCATTTGTCTCCAGATATTTTTTGAATTCTCCTTTAATTTCTTCAATGATCCATTGTTTTTTCAATAGAATATTATTTAGTCTCCACATCTTTGTCCCTTCTCAGCATTTTTCTTGTAATTAACTTCTAGCATTATGATTGGAGAAGATTCTTGTTGTTATTTCAATTTTTTTTTTTTTAATTTATAGAGGCTTGCCTTGTTTCCCAACATATGATGTATCCTTGAGAATGTTGCATGCGCACTTGAGAAGAACGTGTATTCTGCTGTTTTAGGATGGAGTGTTCTATATATGTCTACTAAGTCCAACTGGTTTAGCTTTTCATTTAATTCTCCTGTTTCCTTGTTGATTTTCTTTCTGGATGATCTGTCCAATGATGTGAATGGGGTGTTGAGGTCCCCTACTATTATTGTGTTATTTTTAATATTTTCTTTTAGGTTTATTAATAGTTGCTTTATGAAGTTTGGTGCTCCTGTGTTGGGTGCATAGATATTTATAAGCATTATTTTTTCTTGATGGTGTGTCCCTTTGATCATTATATACTGCCCCTCTTTGTCTCTCTTTACCTGCCCTATCTTGAAGTCTACTTTGTCTGACATAAGTATTGTGACACCTATTTTCTTTTGTTTGCCGTTAGCTTGGAGTATCATCTTCCAGCCATTCACTCTGAGCCTGTCTTTGTCATTGGAACTGAGATGTGTTTCCTGGAGGCAGCAAATTGTTGGATCTTGTTCTTTAATCCATCTTGCCCCTCTGTGTATTTTTATTGGAGAATTAAATTCCTTTACATTGAGGGTGATTGTTGATGTATCAGGGCTTAATGCTGTCATTATATCACTCATTTTCTGGTTTTCCTGCATTTCCTTTGTTTCTCATCCTGTGTGTTTTGATCTACCCCATGAATTATGTAGTTTTTTATGATACATTTCTTTGTTTTTTCTGTATCTCTGTTCTGCTTTTTAGTTTAGTGGCTACTCTGAAGTTTGTATTCAGAATCTCATGTATAAGATAGTCTGTTTTCTGATGGCCTCTTGTTTCCTTAGTCTACAATGATTCAGTCCCTTTCATCCTCCCCTCCTAAGTTATTTTTCTCATATCTTATTCCAACTTGTATTGTGAGTTCGTGGTTAAAGTAACAAGACTGTCTTTGTTTTTGGTGTTTTCCTTCCCTTTGGCCTAATGCTATAGTTGAATGTTTGCTATCCTATTCTGATGCTGTCTAACTATTTGTCTCCTTACTTTGTGTTTTGTGACCCCTTTCTCCATTTTTTTCTTTTTTCAGGTATGAGGGTCTTCCTTAGGATTTCTTGTGGGGGGGGGGGGCAATCTCATGGCTATGTAGTCCCTTAGCTTTTGTTTGTCTGGGAAAGATTGAATTTCTCCCTCGTGTCTGAAGCATATTTTTGCTGGATAGAGTATTCTTGGCTGAAGATTTTTATCTTTTAAAATTTTGAATATGTCATTCTATTCTCTCCTAGCTTGTAAGGTTTCTGCAGAGAAATCTGCTGAAAGCCTTATAGGGGTTCCTTTGTAGGTTATTTTCTTCTGCCTTACTGCCCTGAGTATTCTTTCCTTGTCATTCATTTTTGCCAATTTTACTACTATATACCTTTCAGTAGGTCTTTTTACATTGAAAAATCTAGGTGATCTAGAAGCTTCCTTCATGCATATTTCCCTCTCATTCCCTAGATTTGGGAAGTTCTCTGCTGTTGTTTCTTTGAACATGCTTTCTGCTCCATTCTCCTTTTCACCTTCTTGAATACCTATAATTCTTATGTTGCATTTCCTCATTGAGTTGGATTTTTCTCAGAGACTTTCTTCATTTCTGTTTAGTCTTAGTTCTCTCTCATCCTATGTCTGGAGCATTTCAACATGTCTATATTTGATTATGCTGATTTCCTCCTCTATGATGTCTACACGAGCATTCATGGAATCTGTACTTTGTTTTATCTCTTCCATAGTGTCTTTCATCTCTAATATTTCTGATTGATTCTTCCTTATTGTTTCAATCTCTTTTGTGAAGTAGCTCCTGAACTCATTGAATTGTTTCTCTATGTTCTCTTTTACCTCATTGAGTTTTCTGATGATAGGTATTTAAAATTCATTGTCATTTAGTTTACCTATTTCTGTGTCCTCAGGACTGAGTTCTGGGTACTAGTCATTTTCCCTCTGGTCTGGAGATTTGATGTAGTGTCTGATACTAGAAGGATGGGTCTTTACCGTTCTGGTATTATTCAGTTGCAGTTACAGCCTATCACCACTAGGTAGGGGTTGAGAGCCACATATTCTGAACCCTCTGCCTTCAGCCGAGATGGTGCCATGAGGGTCAGGGGAGGGGTGCTTTCTCCTGTGTGCAGTCCTGGGTTTCCAGACCAGCTCTCACTATCTGGTTTCCTGGGATCTAGGCTTGATGAGGTCACCCCACATGAAAGCTTTTGTCCTGTTAGAGGGCTTTGCTCTAGGCTGCAAGGGCCCTAGGGAGTCCTGAGTTATCCCATAGACATGTGTTCCCTCCCCAACTCCTTCCCTCTCAGAACCTCCCGTGGCAGCAATCCCAGTCTTTAGGGGAGGAAGTGAAGTTCTCTCTTACCCCATTCCAGCTCTCCCAAGGGGGGCTCCTGCCTCTCCCCCGCTGTCATGTCACTGCATGTCTCTGTGAGGTTTTTGTGCTTTTAGGGTATTTTCTTTTGTAATATGGTTGCTCCTTTTTGTTGTATGTTGGAGGGGAGAGAGTCCCAGGCAAGTTCACTCTGCCATGATGCTGATGTCTTATGCTTAACCGAGTTCTATCTGTTTTGACAAATGTATACACCCATGTAAGAATGACCACAATCAAGAAATAGAACATTTCTATTATTGCAATATCCCTTAGACCCATTTGTATTTAAACCCACTGCATCTTTGTAGTTCCTGATATGCTTTGTGGTAGTTAAGCTTAGAGTTATCTTTTCTATAGTTTTATTAAAATGGAGCAAACTGCATGTATTCTTTGTATCTGGCACTTTTTTTCACCTGGCATGTAGTGATGTCATCCATATTGCTTATCAGTGTACTAGTAGTCTCTTTCTTTTTATTGCTCAACAGAATTTCATGTATGAATAAACTATATATATTTGTCTTTGTCCATCCTCTTTTTGGTGGACATTTGGTTTGTTTACAGTTTGAGGTTCTTTGAATAAAGCTGTCATTGCTGTTTTGTTTGTTTTGCTTTGGTTTTCATTTGTTTGTTGTTTAGTAATCCACCTAGACAAATTCTGTAGATTCTGTCTGCCCTGAAGTTTGTAGCCACTGATGTCTCTGCTCATTTTGTAAATATAAGATTCTTTTCTTTCCTTCCTTCCTTCCCTCTCTCTCTCTCCAACTTCCTGTCTCCTTCTGTCGCCCTCTCCTTCTGTATCTCTTCCTCCCTCCATCCCCTTCCTCCCTTTTTACTTTCTTTCTCTTTCCTGGATTCCTAGGAGTCACATCTAAATCAGCATAACTTAGTGGTAGCCACAATTAATAAGAAGTTGTGCCTTTACATCTTAAACTTGTAAGGCTTTCAGCTTTCCCTGAGAGGATCTGTGAGGATTGGAGCACATGTTTCCCATTCAAACAGTTTACAAATGTGCCCTGGGTTCTACTTTTTCTTTGTGCAAAGCTTCGTGTTTGTTCAGGGATAAAAAGATAACTGTGGCCGTCTTTGGTCTCTCCTTAGTATATGTGCAGCCTTCCAAACCTCCAGGAATAAGTGGGAGCTTATCAAACTCCACTATGGCTATCTCATTTTCTAGTTGTCTTTGTTAAGTTTTGACTGGTCTCTTCTTTTCCTCAACCAGTATTGCAGCCTTTGGCAGCTGTAAAATTGACCTTTGATTTTTGCCACCAACTGCTGTTGTTTTCTACAAACTCCCTGGGTATGTGGCCTCTCTGTGGAGTTTCAAATCTAGTATATCCTTCTGCTGACAGCAATACTGCTAATCCTCAGCCTGTGGCACCACCAAGCCAGGAGAAAGATGAAAGTAGCCCCAAGTTACATTGCCCTAAGTATTTCTGCTGAGGTTCAGGTAGGTCTTCTTGAATACGCACATCTCATTCTATTGTATGCCTCTGGTCATTTTCCAGAATTTTGAAATGGTTTACTTTGAAAATTTTGTTCAATATTATCATTGATAATTGGAGAAAGGATTTACTGAGCTCCTTAGTCTGCCATTCTTGATGTCCTACTCCATGTAGACATTTTGTAACATTATCTATAAAACAAGATTTTCACTTCCTAAAAATTGAAAGCAAAATGCAAAAACATGCACAACCACTTATCTAGTTGGTGACACACCACAAGTCAGGGACTACTTCAAGCAACTTTAAACCATAATAATTTGTTTATCCCCAGGGGATATACCCTAGGGTCAGAAAATATATCTTAAATTGTTTTCAAGAATCATATTGTTGATGGTAGTGTTTGTCTTGTTATTCTAAGACTTTTGTGAGTATAATCTAGTGGGATATAGTCTATAGTTGTATAGGTAAATAGTATAGAGTATAGGGTGCAGTGGGATTAGGTTAAAATATAATTGTGTTGATTCATTGGGAATGAGGATTTTTTGCATGGGAGAAGAAAAGTTGATATGAGATAGACGAATAAAACTCTGTAGTTTTAAACTTGAATTGAAAGTATAAATATGAACTCAGTGTCATATTTATCCTTAAAAAATCATTTTAGCCACTTTTTTTTTTAAAGATTTTATTCTTTTCCTTTTTCTCCCCAAAGCCCCCCGGTACATAGTTGTATATTCTTTGTTGTGGGTCCTTCTAGTTGTGGCATGTGGGACACCTCCTCAGCGTGGCTCAATGAGCAGTGCTGTGTCTGCGCCCAGGATTCAAACCAACGAAACACTGGGCCGCCTGCAGCGGAGCGCAAACTTAACCACTCGGCCACGGGGCCAGCCCCCATTTTAGCCACTTAAAAAGCCAGGAAACCAAGACTAACCTAGAACTCAGACTATGATTTTCACATAATATTTTCCCACTAAAAGGAACCAGAAAGCCTTGGGGAAATGTCTAATTTCTAGTTTGGGGCAGGAAGTTTCTACAAATCTGGAACGACTTTGCCACACCAGAAAGTAATGGAGAGTTCAATGAAGGCATGTTGAAAGCATTCAGATGCAAGAGACTTGAAAAGGATTCCATGTCACAGATCAAACAACCTGAGCTTCAGTAAAAACAATGGCTAGTATAGATTCAAGTACTTCAAATATGTTGACATTCATTTATGAAAAAAACAAAGCCTCAGTGGTCACCTAGGAAGCTATGTAAACAATTCATTCTCTTGAAAACTGGTAAATGAATGGAAGGAATCAAGTACTTATTCTGTCTTTGGTTATCTCAAGATAATGAGATAGTTATTTAAAAGAATATATCTTTTTAGAAATATTCTAATTAAGAAAAAAGGTATAATCCTTTTATGTGTGCCCTAAAGAAATACCAGATCTAGATCAGTTGTTCTCAAGGTGTGTTCAGGGGTACCTGAGAGTTCCTATCTTACTCTCAGAGGGTTCATGAGTTCAAAACTATTCTTATAACAATACTAAGATGTTATTTTAGTGCATGTTGTTTTCCAGTGGCTATGTGACATGTAATATTGCATCAGATTGTATTCAGAAACACATATGAAAACAGCTGTCTTCTATTAAGCCAAATGTTAAAGAGAATTGCAAAAATATTTTTTAAATTTAAAAAGCTATAAAGTCTCTAATCTCACTATATTTTTTTGGAAAAAATAACAAAGATATTACTTTTTAAATACATATTCATCTATTTTTAAGTTAATAAATAAATATATATTTTAAAAATGTATTATGTTTTCCTTCTAATATAGTGTCTATCTATCTATCTCTATCTAATATTCCAGCCTTCATACATTGCTGGTGGGGATGCAAAATGGTACAGCTCCTATGGAAAACAGTTTGGCAGTTTCTCAAAATGTAAACATAAAGTTAAGCATTTGACCCACTAATTCCACTTCTAGGTATATCCTCATAACAATTGAAAACAGATTTTCAAACAAATATTTGTACACAGATGTCCATAGCAGCATTATTCACAATAGTGAACAGTGAATAATGAATAGTGAATAGGAAACAACCCAAATGTCCATCAATGAATGAACAGATAAACAAAGTGCGGTATCTACTTATGATGGAATATTATTCAGCCATAAAGAGGAATGAAAGAAAGTTACATGATGTAATGTATGATGCACCTAAAAAGCATTACACTAAGTCAAAGAAATCAGAAAATTATACATATTCTAGGATTCCATTTATAGGAAATATCCAGAGTAAGAAAATACGTAGAGATAGAAAGATTATTGGTTAACAGAAACCCAGGTTGAAGGAGGAGTGGGGGTGACTGCTCAATGGGTATGGGATATTCTTTTAGGGTGATAAATATGTTTGGGAAGTTGTTAGAATTGATGGTTGCACAACATTGTAATGTATTAAATGCCACTGAATTGTACACTTTAAATTTTATGTTACATTTCACCTCAATAAAAAAATGAATAAGCAATTATAAGACATTCACACTACAACATGAAACTCCACATGAAACAGTATAATATGAAGCAACTCTAAGATGTTCCCTTACAAAAGAATGGAAGAAAAGATGGAAAATCTTTTGAGAGAAAAAATTGCCTACAAAGTAATAACACATAGAATGACAGAAGTTTGATCATCAACAGTAGATGCAAGAAAACAATAAAATAAAATTGGACACTAGAATTTGAAATTCAGGTATATCTGGACATGAGTCTACTATTCAGATATAAGACTCATATGGACCTCAATGCATGTACTTTTTAAAGATTACAACAGCAAAAAGAAAAGCAAACATATACGAATGATATCATGTAAAAAAAACAAAACAAAACAAAACAAAAAACGTGCAGTTTGGATTGAAAGGGCAATAAGGCAAAAATGTGGTGTCAATCAGCCTTTTTTTTTAATATGAAAAGTTCAGAGATGGATATTAAAAGTAAGTAAGATACAAAAGAAGTTTGCTTGAAAAATAACAAAAACAGTTTAAAAATTGATTTTTCCCCCAAGTCCAATATTGTGGTCTAGGTAACCATCAGAGTAAAGGCTTCATATGTTCATTTCTTTCATAAGAATGAGTTCATGCAGAACTATATACCCAAGTGAGTGTGCAAGAGACACATGCATCACACACACAAGAACATACATTCACAGGGCAGACACACAGCTGAGTTTTTGTTGTTCTAGGCACTTAATACCCGTGTTCTTAAGTCTGCTGCCTTCCTGCCATGTTTGATAAACTACTCTCAGAAGTTTAAATCTCTCTGTGTCCAAGTAACTGTGGAGGGAGGCAAATTTTCACTGGAAAGATATCCCTTATAGATAAACTTGACGTTCTTTCCAACTCTTAACAATCTACGGATCTTGAACAAAATTAAGGCATTCAAGGTTCCTGAACTAAAATTGAGTCTGTGAACTCACTTCCAAGTGTGGGATAAGGTGGGATGGGTGATGAGAATGTGGATAGTGAAGAAGTAGTGCAGAGCTGCTGTGGGCACAAATAAGAGGCACTCAATAAATATCTGTTGAATAAATGAATGAGTGCATAAATGAACAAGCGGGTAACAATATACTTATAATTTTTGGATTTATTGTTAACTTTTATTACTTATTTTTAATTTGTATTACCTCGTTAAATTCACAAAATTAAAAAAAAAGCAATACCCTAGGCTACTCATTTGCTTGAGTTTTCTCTGCTTGGTTTAGCATTTTTAGGTTCTGTGGGCACTTCTAAAACTGTAGAGGAATGCATAAAGTAGCAGTCCTCAAGCAACCATTAGATACCAGCTCACTTGAGCAGCTGCCTTGTACTTAGGTAGAAGGTCCTCTGTTGGCCTCAAGTCTGCAAAAATCTTACCTTTGGATCCAGGGAGTGTGTGTTCTCTGCTTTTGAGATAGAATTTTAGGATACTTCTTATTGTATTTATTGTTGTTGTGAACTTGGAGGAATCAGAGGTAAATTTTCACCTTTTTATTCCTGTTCTCACTCTGCTTTTCACCAATAAAGGCAGGACCTTGTCTTCTGATTCTTTTGATTGGAGTCATATGGATTTTGAAATATTTGTTTCCACTCAGCCTTTTGTTTTGGAGGCATAAGCCTTTGAGAGAGAAGTCTTTATAGGATCAATATGGAAAGGCTTTTGTAAATGTCAGGTTCTGAGTGCCCTTCTTCATGGCCATCATCTTCACGTTCTAGTGAGTGTACTAGTACCCTTAATTAAGTTTTCAGCTAAGCAGGGAAGAATAATAGTGATGATAGCAACAATGGAATCAAAAGAACAAGTACACTTTTCAATTGTCTGACTCTCTGAAACAGGAGCTGGAGTTCTCAGAATCTCCGTCTCACTAGTGCTTTTATGATTTTCAGAGTATGTCTCTCTTGAGAGTACACTGAGACATTGTGAGCACTCACAGTGATCCATCTGGCATCCTCTCTGAGGCAAACTACAACTACCTTTCTGTTGCTGCACATTGCTGTCAGTGGTATATTTGTTGTGTGGGAGAATTAATCTATTCATTGTACTTGCACATCACTATGCTCTTAAAATTTTTTCATGCCAGTGAATCTATAGCACATTGAGTAAACTGAATCTTGGGTGTTCTACCCTGAACTAAAGACTTACAAAGAAAAAAGAAGATGTAATGTCAATGGTAAGTAATGTTAAGTCTCTGCTATTGTCTCTGGCTATTACTCAAAAAGTAGATTAGATTATGTCATGAGTTGGATTCTGTGAATATATATACTTGCATACTTTGGAATTTGGAGAGCTATTCTGCACTTTCCAATTAGGCAGTGATAATCTTGATGAAGGCTACCCTTATTAATATTGTGAACCATTTATTTCCAGGAATAGAGAATGTTATATTACTCATTTTGCATTTTATTACCTATATAAATAGAATCAGTTAGTGAAAACCCCAAACACTTGGAACATTTTACTATTACGTTGCTGCTAGAGGATACATAGATCTATACAAATTTGTAATTTTTCCCTGATTGGAGAAAATCCAAGAATCATCCTTAAAGTCAACCTATTGATTAAAGTACAAATATTTTACTCAGTGGATGCTAAATGTATTGTTCAAACTTGCCAAGTGCACATAAAGAGAAGGTAGTAGATGACATCTTAGGTAAAATCTCTCTGAATTTTTGGTGAAACAATGACAAGCTCTTTGCTCATCTAATAATGTTTTACTTGGTGATAGGAAAGGCCAAAATGTAGATCAGGGTTGTGAGATATTATAAAAGGAGAAAGAGATTCTGTTGCTTATAGAACTTTCTACAACAAGTTAATCTTTGACTAGGTTGAAGCTACACATAGCATAAATCCTAAAATTCTGCTTGTTCCATGAACACTTGCTGCTCAAAACTCCAAAAGTGAAGAGCTACTGAACAAAGGTCATATACCAGTAGCAAATCCCATTTTTCCCCTCAAAAATTGTTATGGAGAGAGTGATATAATCATCATGGAAGAGTAAGTTGTTTCTTTTGTCTCTCCCCTCTAAGTTACAGCTAAAAGGAATTTCATCAACCAACAGAAGATTCCCTACACAATACAACAAGACACATGAGAGATCCACACAGCTATACATCTGAAGCTGGGTGGATTGGATCCCTGAGAAGCAGTGGAACTAGGTGAGTGGACCCCTGCTCCTCCCTGGCAGCAGCAACCCAGATCACAGCTCCTCACTCAGCAGCCAGCATGATAGAGTGGAGGCGGGGGCAGTCTGGCCTGCATGTGAATGCTTTGGGGGTGGTAGCCTGGCTGTGGGAGCACCCACCTACTGAATTGGCCCCACTCATGAGAACGCTCCCACTAAACAGTGCCAGCTTAGTCCACATGAATTCACCTTGCCTGCCAAGCACAACAGCTTGTCTGGACCTGCCCACCAAGTAAACTACCCAGCCTGTGGGTAGATACCCCACCTGCCAAGTAGAGCAGACTTGCTGAACCTGTCTGTTGAATACAGCAGCCCAGCCTGCATGAAGTCACCCCACCCACGTGAGCACAACCTGCCTGCTGAACATAGTAGTCTGCTGAGCACAGAGGACCTACATACATGAGCATGGCCTGCTGAATGTCTGCAACCATGCCATATGAACACAAAGCTCCCTGGCCAGCATGACTATTAGCAGATGAGGCATAATTAGGAAACACAAACCCTTCCTCACCCCAGCAGGGGCAGGTGGAATGTGCAACCTGACACTATCACCAATGTGTTGGCAGATGATCAATTCATCAAGAACATGAAGAACCACAGTAACACTATAGAACAAATGACAAATATGAATATGACAAATCTCCAGAAACCAAACTTGAAGTCACAGAAGATTATAATCTAAATGACAGAATTCAGAATAGCTGTCATAAAGAAACTCAACAAGTTACAAGAAAACACAGAAAGGCAGTTCAATGAGATAAACAATAAAATTAATGAATAGAAGGAATACTTCACCAAAGAGATTGAAGCCTTTTAAAACAAACTACACAGAAATTCTGGATATGAATGCAATTAATGTGATAAAAAATGTAGAAATCATAAAAAAGAGAGCAGAAATTATAGAAGAAAGAATAAGTGATTTAGAAGATAGAAATCCAGAAATGCTTCAGGTGGAGGAGAAGAGAGAACTTTAAAAAAATGAAGATTTAAAAAAATGAAGAAATTCTTTGAGAAATATCCAACTCAATTAAGAAAAGTAATATAAGGATTATAGGTATCCCAGAGGTAGAAAAGAGAGAGAAAGAAGCAGAGGGCTGGTTCAAAGAAATAATAGCTGGGAACTTTCCAAACCTGGGGAAAGAACTGGAATTATAAACAAATGAAACCAGTAGAATTCCTAATTACATCGAAACGACCTTCTCCAAGGCATATAATATTAAAACTGTCAAAAGTCAAAGACAAATAAAAAATATTGAGGACAGCAAGGCAGAAGAAAATAACCTACAAGGGAACCTTTTTCAGGTCTGCTTTCAGCAGATTTCTCAGCATAAATCTTACAGACTAGGAGAGAATGGAATGATATATTCAAAATACTGAAAGAAAAAAACTTTCAGCCAACAATACTCTATCCAGTGAAAGTATCCTTCAGATATGGTGGAGAAATAAAAGCTTTCCAAGATAAAGAAAACCTGAGGGAGTTCATCACCACTAGACCTGCCTTACAAGAAATGATGAAGGGAGTCCTCCTACCTGAAACAAAAAGGCTAAGTTTTACAAAGCTTTGATCAAGAAGATAAACAGACAGATAAAATCAGAAAATTGCAGTTTCTATCAGAACAGGCTAGCAAACACTTAATTATAACATAAATATAAAAGGACAACCGAAAGTATCAAACATAAACACTTAAATTTAGTCACAAACTCACAACACAAAAAAGAATGATTTTTTTACAACAATAACTCGGAAAGGGAAGAGGAAGGGGAAGGAACCTGCTTAAGGTAATGGAAATATAGTACAACTGGAAAACGAGAGATAAAATGGCAGTATTAAGCCCTCATATATTAATAATCACTCTAAATATAAATGGATTGAATTCTTCAATCAAAAGACACAGAATGCTTGGATGGATTGAAAAATGAGATTCAACAATATATTGCCTCCAGGAAACACATCTCAGTTCTAAAGACAAACATAGGCTCAGAGTGAAGGGACAGAAAACAATACTTCAAGCATATGGCAAACAAAAGAAAGCAGGTATTTCCATACTTAGATAAGACAAAGCAGACTTCAAGATAAATGTCAATCAGAGACAAAGAGGGACAGTATATAATGATAAAAGGGACATTCCAACAAGAGGACATAATACTTATGAATATATATGTACCTAACACAGGAGCACCAAAGTATATAAAGCAACTATTAACACACCTAAAGGTATGTTAGGTATACTTAAAGTTTAGGTCACCTCAACATCATAACAGTAGGGGATCTCAAACCCCACATACACCAATAGATAAATCATCCAGACAGAAAATAAACAAGAAAAAAATGGCCTTATATATATAGAACATTCCATACAAAACCAGCAGAATACGCATTCTTCTCAAGTGCACACAGAACATTCTCAACGATAGACCATATGTTGAGAAACAAGGCAAGCTTCAATAAATTTAAGATGATTGAAAGCACATCAAACATCTTTTCTGATGACAATGCTATGAAACTAGAACTCAACTACAAGAAAAAATCTAGGAAAGTCACAAACAAGTGGAGACAAAACAACATGCTACTGAACAACCATTGGATCAATGAAGAAATCAAAGGAGAAATAAAAAAATACCTGGAGACAAATGAAAATAAACCCAAGTGCCCACCAATGGATGAAAGAATAAAGAAGATGTGGTATATATATACAATGGAATACTAATCAGCATAAAAAAAAGACAAAATCATGCCATTTGCAACAACATGGGTGGATTTTGAGGGTATTATGTTAAGTGAAATAAGCCAGACAGAGAAAGAAAAACACCATATGATTTCACTCAACTGTGGAAGATAAGTAAACACATGGATACGAAGAACAGATTACTGATTCTCCTAATTACCAGAGGGGAAGAGAGTGAGGGGAAGGGCAAAAGCAGTAAAGGGGCATATGTGTACGGTGACAGATAAAAACTAGACTCTTGAGGGTGACAACAATGCAGTCTACACAGAAACTAATATACAATAATGTGCGTCTGAAATTACACAATGTTATAAATCAACATGACCTCAATAAAATAACTTTTAAAAATTTCTACAGTATAAGATAATTTTGCTTGTATCATAAATTGCAGTATTTATCATAGTTGATTCTGGAATTTGGATCTGAAGTATTATAGAGTCGGTGATGTTTTAAATGCTTTGCCAGTATGTAAATGATTGTCTACACACACACACACAGAAACAAAAATGTAGGGTTGGAGAGGCCAGACAGGGGGGATGGGATTAGAAAGAAGAGCCATTGAGAACGTTGGGAAGAGGTAATGACAGAGTGCCAGAGAAAAGAGGGCTGAGGGGAGGAAGGTTGAGTTGGGAGGATAAACCAAAAGAATCCTTCTAGATTAAAGCAGGCTGGAAGCTGGACGATTTTTTAATATTATTCTCTTATTTAACAGACATAGAAATGAGGGATTGGTGGGAGGTAAAATGTCCCTTAAATGTCACATGAGGGCTTTTCCAAGGTAGTAAGTATAAAGGAAGCTGAGGTCAGGGAGAGTAGCTGGAAGCCAGGGAGATTAAAAAAACAAAAAAATCTAGAAGTCAGGGCTGGAGTGGAAATGAGAGGCAGAGTGGGAGGTCCAGAGCTGTGGGAGACGCAGCTTGTCACTGATGTGCAGTGCAAATGAGGAAGAGATTTGTCAGTTGGAAGAGAAAGTGACTATAGAGTACTGAGAAAATCGTTTGCTGAAATCAGAGATCAAACACCAGCTCTGAGAGTCAGAACGTCTATCTCCTAGTGAAATGCTGCTTCTGCCACTTCTATTGCCAGCAGTTCTCTTTCCAGGTGGTGACAATGAGCATGGTAAGAATAACTCTGGCAGCTCCCAGCACAGGTGCAGGGCATCTGGATAAAAGCATGCTGCTCTTACCACTAACAGTCTGGGCCCTCCTGTCTGCAGCACTCTTCTCCTATTCAGGAACTTGGGGATGGAGCCTGAGGCCCTAGGACAGGCAAATGTCACAGGCTCTATGTTGATCTTCAGACTCTGGATTCTTTTTCTCTGGATATTTTCAATTTTCATGTTTCATTCATTCCTGCTGCTTCTTTTCTCCTCACTTTTCTTATCCTTCCACTATCCACAGCCTTCCAGGGGCCAGCTTCTTACCGTGTCATCCAGATCTCATCCTTCGCCAACAGCACCTGGGCACAAATTCGAGGCTCAGGCTGGTTGGATGATTTGCAGATCCATGGCTGGGACAGTGACTCGGGCACTGCCATCTTCCTGAAGCCCTGGTCCAAGGGAAACTTCAGTGATGAGGAGGTGACTGAGCTGGAGGAGCTATTTCGAGTCTATCTCATCGGATTTGTTCGGGAAGTGCAGGACCGCGCCAGTGAATTCCAGATGGAATGTGAGTGTGGTCCTCTGATGTGGGGAGATGCTCAATGATATTTTTCTCCCTCTTAGTTCAAGCTACTGCTCCCTCAGAACTTTCTCCCTTCCTTCCCACTTTACCCAACTGCATGCACACACTTTTCTAGAGTAGTCTTCTACTCAGTCCATACCTCCACAAAGTATTCCAGATTCTTCCTGCTTCCTGCACTCTTGTCTGATAGATGAAGTTTCACCTTTGTAACCATTTCCCGGTTTGTTTGTGTATAACTTACTTCTCTCAAACTCCAAGCAAGAAGCCTTCCCTTCTCCTACCCTGTGCCTGGGTGGACTAAAGTGTGACTACCTATTCCTTCAATCCATCTCCTTAAGCATTTTATTCTTCTCAATGTAATCCTGCTGTTCACCCTGGAATGCTGTACTCTTGACCCCATCCCCCTGCTCCTCATACTTTGCTTCCCTCTTACTCATCATGTGTCATTACAATAGCCCTTCTCCACCATTTAGGACACGCATACCTCTCCCTAGTGCTCTTCTTTCTGAAACACCTCTGAATACTATAATTGGATTTTGGCTCACCATCTCCCATCTCAGACTTTTCTCTCCACCAAAATACAAAATCTTAGGTCCTTTCCCCAGCCCTTTCTTTCTTGTTTGCTTTTAAGTAACTTTTTGTCTGTTTTCCTTCTATCCAGACCCCTTTGAATTCCAGGGCATGGCAGGCTGTGAGCTGAATTCTGGGGAGGCCACAGTAAGCTTCTTGAAGACAGCTTTAGGAGGATTGGATTTCCTGAGCATCAAGAATGACACATGTGTGCCTGCCTCAGAGGGAGGCAGTAGGGCGCAGAGGTTCTGCGCACTCATCTCTCAGTACCAAGGGATCCTTGATATCATAAAGAAGCTCCTTTTAGAAACCTGCCCTCGATATCTCTTGGGTGTCCTCGATGCAGGGAAAGCAGAACTGCAGAGGCGTGGTATGTCTTATTCTCTCCTCAGGACTTCTCTATTTCACTTACCACTACCTTTTTTAAATTCAAGAGTAGGAGAGGGGCTTAATCAATAAAATATTTGGTTCCCAAAGGAGTGTAAAGGGTCACTGTCCTAGCTTGTGGATTTCTGAGTCTCTGTGCTGTAGATCAGAATCATAATCTGACACTCTCTCCACTCCTTCCTGCCCCAGTGAAGCCTGAGGCCTGGCTGTCTAGTGGCCCTGCTCCTGGGCCTGGCCATCTGCTGCTGGTGTGCCACGTCTCAGGATTCTACCCAAAGCCTGTGTGGGTGATGTGGATGCGAGGTGAGAAGGAACAGCCAGGCACTCAGCAAGGTGACATCCAGCCCAATGATGATGGGACATGGTATCTCAGAGTAACCCTGGATGTGGCAACAGAGGAGGCTGCTGGCCTGACCTGCAGAGTGAGGCACAGCAGTTTGGGAGGCCAAGACATCATCCTCTACTGGGGTGAGAAAGAACTGGGGCCCAGCTGGAAATGGGAGGAGATGGTTCTTAAGCATAAAGGGAGGGACTGGGGAAGAGGTGGGACTTGACACATGAGAAAGAGAGAGAGGGAGACAGAGAAAGAGAGAGAGAGATTTCCAGGAGTTCAGTCCAAACGTGAATAAAAATAAATGATCTAAGGTATAGAAGAGGTAAAATGAAGGGCCTATGGATATGGATATATGGTGTCTGGGAATGTGGGAGAGGGAGTCAGAGATACCCACACATTGGGAGCAGGTGAATGTTAGTGGTGACACTCATGTGGGCAAAGGAAGGCCAGGAGAATTAGAGAATTTTGAAGAATTAGAGGATTTTGAAGTGACTTCCTTGTGTCCTCTCCCAATTTCCAGGACTTTCCATCTCTATTGGCTTGATAGTTTTGGCAATAATAGTGCCCTCCTCGATCCTTTCGATATGTCTTGCATTATGGTTTTGGAGGCGCCGGTGAGTTTTTCTTTTTAAACTTTCTTTTCTGTCCACCCTCTCACTCTTTTCTACTATTTTATGTATTTACGTCACTTTAGCCTCAACCTTTCCAACAGACCCTTTCCTCTTTCTTCCCATTCTCATCTTCTTTACGTAAATCTGTTTTTTTAAATTGTGGTAAAATACACATGGCAAAAAACTTACCACCTTAGCCATTTTTACAGGTTCAGTTTAGTGATATTAAGTACACTCACATTTTTGTGCAACCAATCTCTAGAACTCTTTTCATCTTGAAAAACTAAGATTCTATGTGCATTAAACATCTCCCCATCCCCTGCTTACCCAGCCCTGGCAACCGCCATTCTATTTTCTGTCTATGTAAGTTTTACTACTCTAGGTAACCCATATAAGTGTAATCATCCATATTTGTCTTTTTGTGGCTGGCTTATTTCACTTAGCGTAATGTCCTCATGGTTGATCCATGCTGTAGCATGTGTCAGAATATCTTTCCTTTTTAAGGCTGAGTAATATGGCATTGTATATATGCATATATGTGTGTGTGTGTGTGTGTGTGTGTGTAAATATACATGTCACATTTTATTTATTCATTCATCTGTCAATAGACACTTGGGTTGG
Organism: Equus asinus; assembly: GCF_041296235.1. Taxonomy (NCBI): domain Eukaryota; kingdom Metazoa; phylum Chordata; class Mammalia; order Perissodactyla; family Equidae; genus Equus; species Equus asinus. Next base: position 20,862,773 of record NC_091814.1, read on the forward strand.
GTCCCCCTTTTTGCTATTGTGAATAATGCTGTTGTGAACATTGGTGTACAGATATCTTTCATGTAGAGCTATTTTTTCCTTGTGTTCCTAACAGGTCATATCAGAATATCTCATGATCTCTCATGATGTCTCCTTTTCCATTTGGAATAAGGACCCAGAAGCCCAGAAGTTCAAGTTGTCAGGCCGGGAATCAATCTCATCATATTTCATAAAATAATCATCATATTTGATCGAATCAGAGTTCCCATAGGTTGTATGATAAGTTATAATTTATATACTAGCAGAAAAATAATTAAAAACTCCAATTTTATTATTAGACAGTATCAATAGTAGGATCCGCCTAGATTTTATACATGTGAGATGCGAGAAAGAATGTGTCTGGGAATAAATTAAATATGGTATACAACTTAATGGTGACCTTCCTTTGGCTTCCTAGTTTAAAGCTCTTTTTCTTGCTTCTGTTGAAATATCATTTGTCAAAGTAAGCTAACAACAAGTATGCTGGGATAATTGTATTTGCAGAGATGCTGAGTATTTTTAACATAATTTCTCTGTCTCTGCCTGAATGACAATTAACCCTCAAGGCCCAGCTGTGATGCTTCTTCCTCCCGGAAGGCTTCCCTAATGCTGCAATGGGAGTAACCTTCCCTTGTCTGGTGTCACACAGAGATCCACTTTACTTGGTACCCACAGCGTTATACTTGTTTTTGTTTTTCTTCTGCTTCTGCTTTAAGTTCCTTGAGAGAAGGGCTTGCTCTATGTGGATCCCTGGCAAAATCTCTTAGTTGCATATGTATTTGCTGAATAAAAGTGACCTAACTTGCTATAACTGTCACGTTGTGGTCTTTTTTTCAAAGTCATCTCCTGCCTTCTTTTTTCCTTTTTAGCTAATATTCTAAGTTTCTCTCTTAGTAAAATATTTCACACATAGGAAAAAAATATCATACTCTCCTTGTTTCTGCCCTGATCTCCTCTGGAGAAAACCACTTGTGTCCATGCTGCACCTGTAGCCTACCTACAAAAATTCACCAGAATAGGATCCTGCTCCTCTTTTTTCCGGTAAGAATGAGGGAAAGGCAGGATGGGTGAAGGGTAATAGTGAAGGTAGGTTATCAAATAATTGAGCAAAAGACTCAAGAGAGCTTTTTTTTTTTAATACCTGTGCTGTATCAGTTTAGTTATATCTTTGATTTACATTTACCTTTATTCATTCTTTTGTTTATTCCATAGTTTTTTAGAAACCCCCCCTTTTAAAATCCAAATTCATTTTGATTGAAACAGCAGGAGAGGGGAGGAGAATTTGAGTATATTTTTTATAGGACTTGGTAAGAGAGGTCAGAGCAAGCAGAAATTTTGAGAAGCCAGGGATATTCGAAGCAGTTCTCCCACTTGGAAACATTAGGACAATACAGATTTTAGGATTTGGGAAGGGTAGCCCTATTGGTCTAGTGGTTAGCATTCAGTGCTGTCACTCTCATGGCCCAGGTTTGTTTCTGGGTCAGGGAATCACACCACCCATCTGTTGGTTGTCATTTTGTGGCAGCTGCATGTTGCTGTGATCCTGTCAGCTATGCCACCAGTATTTCAAGTACCAGCAGAGTCACCCATGGTGGGCAGATTTCAATGAAACTTCCAGACTAAGACAGACTAGGAAGAAGGACCTGGCCATCCACTTCCCAAAAAAATTGACCATGAAAACCCTATGACTCAACATAAGAAAGGCCATATACGATAAATCCACAGCTAACATCATACTCAACAGTGAAAAACTCCAAAGATATTCCTCTAAGAGCAGGAACAAGACAAGGATGAATGCTCCTCCCACTCTTATTCAACATAGGAAGTCCTAGCCAGAGCAATTAGGCAAGAAAAAGACCTAAAAGGGATCCAAACTGTAAAGGAAGAAGTAAAACTGTCACTATTTGCAGATGACATGATTTTATATATAAAAAACCCCTAAAGAATCCACCAAAACACTATTAGAAATAAAGAAATACACTAAAGTTGCAGGGTACAAAATCAACATAGAAAAATCAATTGCATTTCTATATACTAACAGCAAACTAGCAGAAAGAGAAATCAAGGATACAATCTCATTTACAATCACAAGAAGAAGAATAAAATACCTAGGAATAAATTTAACCAAGGAGGTGAAAGACGTTGAAAATTATAAAACATTTTTGAAGCAAATAGAAGACACAACAAAATGGAAAGATATTCCATGGTCATGGATTGGAAAAATTAACACTTAAAATGTTGATACTTCCTAAAGCAATGTAAAGATTCAATGAAATCCCTATCAAAATCCCAATGATATTTTTCACAGAGATAGAGGAAAGAATTCTAAAATGTACATGGAACAAAAAAGACCCTGAATAGCCACTGGAATACCGAGAAAAAAAGGACAAACCTGGAGATAGCAAACTCCTTGATTTCAAAGTACACTACAAAGCTATAGCAATCAAAACTGCATAGTACTAGCAGAAAAAAAGACACACAGATCAATGGAACAGAATTGAGAGCCCAGAAATAAACCCACACATCGATGGACAGCTAATTTTTGACAAAGGAGCCAAGAACAAACAATGGAGAAAGAAAAGTCTCGTCATTAAATGGTGTTGGGAAAACTGGACAGGCATATGCAAAAGAATGAAAGTAGACCACTGCCTTCCACCATACACAAAAATTAACTTGAAATATTAGAGACTTGAATGTAAGACCTGAAACCATAAAACTCCTGGAAAAAAACATAAACAGTATGCTCTTTGACACCAGTCTCAGCAGTATCTTTTTGAATATCATGTCAACTCAGGTGAGGGAAACAAAAAAAATAAACAAGTGGGATTACAACAAACTAAAAATCTTCTGCATAACAAAAAAAACCATAAAAGGAAAAGACAACCTACTAATTGGGCAAAGATATTTACAAATCATGTAGCTGACAAGGGGGTAATTTCCAAAATATATAAAGAACTCATGCAACTCAACAAGAAAACAAACAACCCAATTAAAAAACAGGCGGGGGGGGGGGCAGCCTGGTGGTGCAGCAGTTAAGTTTGCACGTTCTAATTCTCAGTGGCCCCAGGGTTCAACAGTTCAGATCCTGGGTGTGGACATGGCACTGCTTGGCAAAAGCCACGCTGTGGTAGGCGTCCCATGCTGTGGTAGGCGTCCCACATATAAAGTAGAGGAAGATGGGCACAGATGTTAGCTCAGGGCCAGTCTTCCTCAGCAAAAAGAGGAGGATTGGCAGCAGTTGGCTCAGGGCTAATCTTCCTAAAAAAAGATAGGCAGAGGATATGAATAGATATTTTTCCAAAGAAGATATACAGATGGCCAACAAGTACATGAAAAGTTGTTCAGCATCACTAATTATTAGCAAAGTGCAAATCAAACTGCAATGACTTATTGCCTCATGCCTGTCAGAATGGATATTATTAAAAAGACAAAAAATAACAAGTGTTAGAGAGGATGTGGAGAAAAGGGAACCCTCATATATTGTTGGTGGAAATGTAAACTTCTGTAGCCACTATGGAAAACAGTATGGAGATTGCTCAAAAAATTAAGAAGAGAAATACCATATGATCCAGCTATTCCACTTTTGGGTATTTAGTCAAAGAACACAAGAACACTAATTTAAAAAGATGTATGCACCCCTATGTTCATTGCAGCATTATTCACAATAGCCAAGGCTTGGAAACAACATACATGCCCATCAATGGATGAAAGGATAAAGAAGAAGTGGTATATATGTATGTATGTATATATACATATATATGTATGGATTAAATCAGGTATGTATGTATATATATGTATGTATATATATACACACATACACACACAGACAAATATATATATATTTACATACACAATGGAATACTACTCAGCCATAAAAAGGATGAAATCTCACCATTTGCAATAACATGGATGGACCTTGAGGGCATTATTGTAAAGGGAAATGCCAGACAGAGAAAGTCATATACCATATGATTTAACTCATACGTGAAAAATAAAACAACAAACAAACACAAAGATACAGAGAATAGACTGGTGGTTACCAGAGGAAGAGGAGGTGGGGGGAGAGTGAAAGGGGTAAAGGGGCATACTTGAACAGTGACAGATGGCAACTACACTTTTGGTGATGAACACGATGTTGGCTATACAGAAGTTGAAGTATAGCGATGCACATCTGAAATTTATGCAGTGTTATAAACCAATGTTACCTCAAAAAAAAAAAACCCACCCATATGAGTAGCAGCAAAGCGGTGTCTGATACAATGCAGGTGGATGAGAGGATGGCTCTAAAAGACCAGACAGGGTTCTGCTTTGCTGTACACAGGGTTACTAGGATTTGAGATAGACTCAATGGCACTAACACAGGAAATGGCTGAAAATATAGGCTTCTCTCCTCTCTGTTAGCATAGCTGGTTACTTCTCCAGAATTCATCAAACTCCACATCGTCTTACAGAGCAGGCATGCTGTTGTGTGCTTGACTGTACCCTCAGCTACAGTCCAGGACTCTGATTAGTCTCTTTCTTGGAATGTAGACTATGAACCAGTAGCAGCAATAATACCTGTGAGCTTGTTAGAAAAAGAAATTTTCATGCCCCACTCTAGACCTATTGAGTCAGAAATTCTAGGAATGTGAACCAGAAATCTGTGTTTTAAGCCTTTTTACCAGATCTTGGAAATTTGCTCTCTCTCTCGTTTGTCCTTTCTCTCTCTCATTGAGAAAAGTTTTATCAGTTTATAAACTTCTCAAAAACCTTTGTGTTTGTTTTTTCTTTCTTTGGTCATATCATTTTCTTTATTATTTCCTTCCTTCTGCTTTATTTGCCTTTGATTTGTTGTTGTAAAAGGATTCTGATCACCCAATTCCAATGTGCAGAGGAGGGAGTTTCCCCACACATCCAACAAGGAATTCTCTGGACACCAACCGTCTGTCTTATAATTCAACTCAATTCTGGCACCACCTGCCTGGAGAAAGCATCGGATTCCACAGGTTAAGGATTCAGTCCTACAAGACTGCTCCCCCTAGCTCCCTTCAGATACCAATGGCAAGTTCAGGTAGTTAGCTGTGTTCTGACCAACTGGCCATTTATCAGAGGTTCCCCTAGCCTCCTCCTTGGATTCAATTAGTTGGGAGAGTGGCTCACAAAACTCAGATAAACATTCTACTTACTAGATCATCAGTTTAGTACAAAAGGATATAACTCAGGAAAAGCCAGATGGAAGAGATGCATAGGGTGAGGTACAGTGAAAGGGCTCAGAGCTTCCATGCCCTCTCCAAGCTAACACTCCCCTGAATTTTGGTGAGTTCACCTGGAAGCTCTCGGAACCCCATCCTTTTGTGTTTTTATTGAGGCTTCATTACGCAGGTATGATTGATTAAATCATTGGCAATTGGAGGTGGATTCAACCTCCAGTCCCTCTCCTCTCCTGGGAGGTCAGGGTGGGCAGGACTGAAAGTATTAACCCTCTAATCAGGTGCTTTGGTTCCCCTGACAATCAGCCTCCATCCTTAGGTTATCTAGAGGCTTTCCAAAAGTCACCTCATTAACATAACAAAACACACATTGATTGCTCTAAACACTTAGAAAATTTCAAGTGTTTTAGGAGACTTGTGCCAGAAATGAGGACAAAGACCAAATATATATTTCTTATTATAAATCATAATATCACATTATATTTCTAATTTCTTGCTGTAGATACTTAAACAATTTATATTTAGCCATTATTTTCTCACGTGTGTTTTTAGTGCTAAAAATTTCCTTTAAGCCTGGCTTTAACTGCGTATCAGAAAGTTTGATATGCTGCATTGCCTTTGTCAGTTCAAAATATTTTCTAATGATCATTATGACACATTAATTATTTAGAATTTGCATTTCTGAATCTTAAGACATGGAAAAATTTCTGGTTATATTTTCATCATTGATTTTTAGCTCAATTCTACTTGTAGAAAAGCATTCTGGATGGTTTTAAACTTTTGAAATTTGTTTACATTGGTTAATGAAAAAACATTTTTCTTTAGATTTATTGAGGTATAATTGATTTTGCACACATTTAATGTTTTCCTCTTGATGAGCTTGGACATATGCCTACATCCCTGATACCACTGCCACAACCCAAGTACTCAACATAGCCATACATCATCTCCCGAAGTTTTGTTGTGTTCCTGTGTATCTGTTTGTTTGGTAAGAACACAGCATGACATCTCTCCTCTCAGCATATTTTAAAGTGCACAATACCATATTGTTAACTATAGGTGCTAGATACTAGATACTAGATAAGCTCTCTAGAACTTATTCATCTTGCATAATAGAAACTTTATATCCATTAACAAACAATTCCCTACTTCTTCCAGCCCCAGCTTCTGGCAGCCACCATTCTGTTCTCTGCTTCTATGAGTTTAACTATTTTAGATACTTTGTATGAGGGGAATCATGCAGTATTTGTTGTTTTGTGACTAGCTTTTTTCACTTAGCATAATGTCTTCTAGGTTCCTCCATGTTGTCACACATTGCAGGATTTCCTTCTTTTTTTAAGGCTGAATAATATTCCGTTGTACATATATACAGCATTTTCTTTATCCATTCGTTTGAATAAATGTTTCATGTGTAGTTGAGAGGAATATATATTTTTCTGTTGGTAAATTTTTTTTTAAAGATTGGACCTGAGCTAACATCCATTGCCAATCTTCTTTTTTTTTTCTTCTTCTTCTTCTCCCCAAAGCCCCCCAGTACATAGTTGTATATTCTAGCTGTAGGTCCTTCTGGTTGTACTATATGGGATGCCAGCTCAGGATGGCTTGATGAGCAGCAGTGCGAGGTGCACACCTGGGATCCAAACCAGCAAAGACCCAGGCTGCTCTGAAGTGAAGCACAGGAACCCAACCACTTGGCCATGGGGCTGGCCTCCTGTTGGTAAATTTTTAAATTCTAAACATATCATTTAAGTCTTGCTTATTAATCATGTTGTTCAAATCTTTTTTTGGGGAGGGCCAACCCCTCAAATCTTATACATACTTGTTGATTTGCTTTTTTTATCACTCAGAGAAATGTATCAGAAAAACTCCACCATTATACACTTTTTAAAATATTTCTCTTTTTCATCAGGTTTTGCTTTATAATTTTGAGAATATATTCCTACACGCGTAAATGTTTAGAAACGTTATATCTTCTTTGTGATGCATTTCCTTCTTTATATCTAAGAATGCTTCCTAGTTTATAAGGCTACTTTGCAATAACTTGGTATCGCTATAGTAGCTTCACTTTGGCTGGTGTTTTCATAGTACATCTTTTCCATTGTTTTATTTTTAAATCTTTTGTTTACTTACATGTATGGTCTTGTGAGCATAATACAGATGTTTTCTATTCAGTTTTACAATCTTTGTCTCTTAATTATTTAGTTTACTTATCTCCAGTATAATTACTGATATTTTGGGTTTTAATCTACCATCCACCATCTTACCATAGCTTTCCTCTTTCCTGTCCCATTTGTATTCCTTCCCCTCTCTGACTTTCTGCCTGCTTTTTGAATTAAGTATTTTTAATTATGCCATTTTCCCATTTACTACCTTATTAGTTTCATGGTCTTTTAGTATTATTTTATTGGTTATCCTAGAAACTTTTACATTCATCCTAAGCTTATTCAATTCTACTATAAATTAGTATTTTAACACTTCATTCTAGTGCAATGATCTTACAATAATTTAATTCCATTTATCCTTCTCCTAACTTATAAGTTACAGTTACCATACATTTCAATTTATTTTACATAGTAAATTTAACATTTTAAATAAATTTAAATTTAAATTTAAATAAAGTTAAATTTATTTAACCCAGTAAATATTTATTTTCATGTATTTACCCTTTTCATCGCTCAATTTGGTAGTTAGGGCTGGTGGCTAGCAATGTCAGTTTCCCTTGATAAAATCAAGAATTGCAATTATTCAGATAAGGGTTTCAATCTCTGTGAAGTCTGCTCTATTTTTTTCTATTTCTATTTTACTTTTGCTCTTACAGTATAGGGCTGTAGAATGTAAAGATTTTAGGGCTTCAACCTAAAGCCTGTGGTGTTTACCAGGGCATCTCTTCTTATGTAGGCCCCAAATTCCAATTTTTGTCTCCTTAGCCCACGACTTTGTGGAAGGTTCTTCTCAGGCTTTTTGCCTCTAAAGCACCACTTTGACAGATACCTGTGGGTGAAGGAATTGTGGTCCCAAATGCTGGGTTTCACCTCTCAGGACTTCCTTCCTTTCCTGGACCATGGCCCTCTAATTTTTCACTGTCTTGACAGTCCTCAGATATTTTCAAATAGATATTTTTCAAAATCTATCTTTACTACCTGTTCTCAGCAGGATATTTTTTCTTAAACCATCTAATTTATCTTTGCCATCAGAGAAATTCCAGTGTTATTTCGAAAGTCAACAAAATTGGTTAGGATAATGACTTTGAAAGTTTTAAAATTTAGACATCAAGGAGGCAGATGGAAACTGATTAATCCATGACATTAGCACATTCAGGCACCATTATAAAGGAGGCATTATTGTTTTCTCAAGTTACAGAGATCATCTGAGAAGATGATGATGATGATGGTGGTGGTAGTGTTGGTCCTAATGATACTAGGAACATAATTTTTAAATGTTTCTTGTGTGCTTTTTTACATATTCATTTTATCCTCGCAATAAGCCCGTGAGGAAGATAACGTAATTGTTCTCATTTCACAGAAGTGGGTGCACCATTCAGAATTGTGCAATTTGGTCAAATTATATCCACACAGAGAAAGATGGCTTAGTAATACTCTTGTTTCAATTCATTTGTTTTTAGTAACTCTAGGGGAAAAGGAGAACTTAGAAAATTTTTCATATAATATTGGAACAAGGCTAGAGATGACTTGAGAGATTGAAGGTGGGCCTCCACTTCGAGAGCTGATTTAGAAGGAAAAGTTGGGGAAATGGAGAGCAGAGACAGAAGTGGTCACTGACACGGTTTGAGGAGGCATAAAAGCAGGTATTAAAAATCCGAGTAAAAGCCAGGGTATGAAGTAAATATACAGGGTCTCAGACAACATAATACATGATGAATAAATTTAAAAAATGAGGGAAAAGAGATAAGTCTTCTTCACCGAAGATTTCTTACTTAATGTCTCACATCCAATGAATAGCGTGTGAAGTGGTAGAACAGTAACTTTACAGTGAAACAACCTGGCAGGCACAACTGTAACCAAGGGATCAAGACTCACATCACCAGTCAGGAGTCATGTGGGTATCATGTACCCCTAATATGATGTGATGAGAAGGGTGTGCCACTCTGTGGTACTCTCCCCCCAAATCCACAACCCCAAAATAATTGTGCAAAAAATATAAGACGAACCCAAAGTGAGGGAAAAATCTACAAAATACCTGACAGTATTCTTCAAAATTATCAAGGTCGTGAAAACAGAGAATGACAGAAGCTGCCACAGATCAGAGAAGATTAAAGAGATGTAATTAAATGCAGTGTGATATCCTGGATTCAAACTTTGAAGAGAAAATATAAACGTGGAAAAATTGGTGAAATCTGAATAAATCAGTGCTTTAGTTAATGATAATGTACCAACGGAGGTTCTTAGTTTTCGCAAATTTATCACAGTTAGGTAAAATGTTAACTTTAGGAGAAACCCAGTCAAAGTTACATAGGAACTCTCTATACTATCTTTGCACCTTTTTGTTAAATCTAAAATTATTCTGAAAGGGAACACTTGTTTTTGAGCCAGCCCTGATGGCCTAGTGCCTAAAGTTCACTGCTGTCATTGCTTTGGCGGCTGGGGTTCAGTTCCCAGTTGCTGAACCACACAACTTGTCTGTCAGTAGCCATGCTGTGGCAGCAGCGCACATAGAAGAACTAGAAAGATTTACAACTAGGCTATACAACGATGTACTGGGGCTTTGGAGAAGAAGAAAAGAAGGAGGAAGATTGATACTAGATGTTAGGGCAAATCTTTCCCAGCAAAAAAATAAAAATAAATTGTTTTTAAAACAGTCTAGTAAAGTCAACCAACCAAACAACCAACCAAAGAAGGCCAGAGTTCTTAAAGTGTATTAAATGATGAGATGACCTATACAAGTACTTGCCACATGAAATATCACTTTCTCTGAGGGTATTGGTTCTATGATATAAACTAAGAAAAACTACAACAAGAAATTTCTGGAGTATGAGCAACATAATCTAATTAGAAATAGATGGGGAACATATTGAATTAACTGGAATGAAAAATAAAAAGGCTGAAATTTAGTATTAAATCTGTTATTCAAATATTTGTCACTGGAAGTCTTCATGAACCTATTGAGAAGTGTCAGCTCTCCTGGCAGGAGACAATCAGAGAAGTGACACTGAAGGTGATGAGAAACCAGCCATAGGCAATTTCCACTCCATCTTCTACTATACTTCACTAATATCATAAGGAGTAAAGAAACAGTAATCTTTTTTTTTTTTTGAGGAAGATTAGCCCTGAGCTAACAACTGTCACCAATCCTGCTCTTTTTACTGAGATAGACAGGCCCTGAGCTAACATCTGTGCCCATCTTCCTCTACTTTATATGTGGGGCACCTGCCACAGCATGGCTTGACGAGTGGTTCGTAGGTCCGCACCCGGGATCCGAACTGGCGAACCCCAGGCCGCCAAAGTGGAACGTGCGAAGTTAACCACTGTGCAACCAGACCAGCCCCAAGAAACAGTAATCTTTAGCCACAGAATGTAAGGTATCACAGACTAGGTATTGTGGATGGAGAGGGTCGGATGTTGTGGGGATGGATCCTCCAGACTCCCTAAAGGAAGCACTGCAGTCTCTGTGCAAGTGTGTCAGGGGTTCCAGGTTGGGCTGAACAATGTCTGTCTTCAGGATCAGATATGAGGGGAAGGTCTGGCTGATCCATGGATTGGACACGTTTGAATCATATAAAGCCATAAGAATGTGGATAAAAACTAAAAGTCTATCTTCAGTTTAAAGACTAAGACTACATCTTCCAAATTTAAATTAAATTAAATTAAATTAAATTAAATTAAATACTGTACGAGACAGAACAGAATAGAGCATTTCCATCATGCAGATAGTTCTGATAGCCAGCACTACTCTAAGATGTGGTTAGCATAGCTTAAAACTCCTTAAACTGCATAACAAAAATGTAACTAAAGGTGGGGAGAAAGATAGGGATTTCCATTTGAATTTAGCACTTAGAGGGCCTTAGAGCTTTCTGTACTGTTTGGAGCACGTGGACCCTGTTCATGTCAATAGCATGACTACAATGTGCATGACAGGCAGCGACTGAGGGCAGAGGAGACAGGGCCATGCAACTTGCACACAGGTTTTCAAAAAGTGGGAGCTAACTGGAGTCACTGGTGAGTTCACAGAAAATCACAAAGGTGCTCTTAGAAATAACAATTTAAGACTCAGGGGGATTTGAAGATAACCCAACAAGAGCTGAGAGCTATGATCAGAGCACTGTGGATTAATACTGCCAAAGAGACCTCTTTGTGTCCTTTTACTAGAGTTATCTGGGACAACACTGGCTTCATAAATTCACATGAATGAAATTGTTATCTAAAGGGAAATATTTCTGAAAAAGGAGACTTCAGACAGAAAATGTCACTGAGCTTTAGAATTAGATTAAGAAAGAAAAGAGCTGGAATAGATAAACCTCCTGGAAATTAACCATCAGAGGAGTTGGCTGTGTAGGCAGAGTTGGAAGATTAAACAATTGCTGAGTAGATGAATGAGGCTTAGAAAAGGCCCAGCTGTGTGATCATATAGGACAGTCTGGGCACTTACCTTTTCCTGCACCTGTGAAGAAAGAGCAACACGTTCAAATTGAAAGATGAAATTTTATTATACAAAACTTTGGCTGACTGTTGAATGTTGGTAGATATAACAGAAGTTGATGTCATTTTATAACTTCTGTTACTATTTTATTAAGTTGGGATTGTTCATTCTAATATCAAAGTTGTAAATTAGATTTCTTTTAAAGAAATACAAGAAGATCACCAGATGATTACAGAGTTTTCAATTGCAGCAAATGGAACATTTTCATACGTTTATACAAATGTATTAAAAAATACTATTTTAAGGGGCCAGCCCAGTGGTGCAGTGGTTAAGTGTGCATGTTCTGCTTCGGTGGCCCAGGGTTCACCGGTTAAGATCCTGGGTGCGGACATGGCACCACTTGGCAAAAGCCATGCTGTGGTAGGCATCCCATGTATAAAATAGAGGAAGATGGTCATGGATGTTAGCTCAGGGCCAGTCTTCCTCAGCGAAAAGAGGAGGATTGGCAGCAGATGTGAGCTCAGGGCTAATCTTCCTCAAAATGAAAAGAAATCCTATTTTAAATATTATAAAATATTTAAACTAAAAATTGTAGGTGATCTTCCTCCCCACCCCCCAGTTATTTTCTTAGCTTGAAAAGATTTACTTTGTCTAAAGCCACATCTTGTGATATGTTTCCAGTGAATTTTTCAGTTTTGGCAAGAAGGTTAACAAAAAGGGATCTGTGAGTGTGACTGTGGGACAGCCCCAGAGAAAAGCATAGAAGGGGGAATTTCTTCTTAAAAGAGACCTGGCCACAGACAGTAAGTATTTTTGGTAAAAAATGGTGGTTAGACACTCATGACATTGTATCAGGCAAAGAGGAAACTATTATACCATATTATATACGAAAAATTAAAATTAGTCTGAGATTTTTTTCCATTGGAATTTATCTTCTGCATGATTTTAATTTAGAAGGAAATCTCATTAAAGATTTGTTAATTATCATTGGATTGTCTCCAGAAATTTATTTCTGCTTTGCTCAGTTCATTGTAGTGACTTGTGCATTCAGTAACCTCAAAATTGAAAACTGTTGTGTGGTTATTTTCACCCATATAATAGTACGATTTCTTTTGGAACAATAAAATTATTTTCTTCTCCAATTTATTTTGCTTTATTTTATTTTAGAAAAGATTCTAAAATTCTTCAAATTAGTGTAGTTACTTGTAGCCTTGATGTTTGGCACAGGTCATCTCAATCTTTTGACAATATATTATGTTTTTTGTAGGTTAGTGTATATTCTCTTTAATATTTATCCTTGTCTACAGTTCATAATAGTATTATGAAATCCAGGTCGATTCACACAGCAATTTATAGCTTTAAATGTATTTGTAGAAAAGAAGAAATATTGAAAATAAATAATCTAAACATTCACTCAGGAAGCAAGTAAAAGACTGATAAAATGAATCCAAAAGTGTAGAAGAATGGAAATCAATTTAAAGGCTGTATTATTAAACTAGAGATTAAAACAAACCATACAATAGAAATTATCAAATGGACCACAAACTATTTTTTTAAAACATTAATAAATATAAAAGTAAACTCTAGAAGGATTGATAAAGAAGATAATGCACAGATAAACAACATTAGCATCTAAAAAGAAGGTGTTAATGGATACAATAAAGAATAAAAATTAATAAAATAAGACTGCATACAACATTATTTCAGGTGATTTGAAGTCAAAATGAGATGGAAAATTTTATTGAGAATTATAAATGACTAAAATAATCCCTAAAGGAAGAAGAAACTCTAAGTGTACCAGTTACCACAAAAATTGAACCTGATGGCAAATTTATAACGAATCCAAAAGGCTCTAGGCTCTTACATGATGGTCAGTTTCAGGGTTTATAAAGAGATGGAAAACGAGTGAAATCCTTTGATGAAGCTAGAATTTCAAAACACAAAAACTAAGCAACCTGGCAAGAATACGGGAACAGAGCACACAAATAAAAACAAAGCAAATAGGTAAACCAAACACCCAATAGCCATTATCCAATTTCACTTACGAACTGAAGTAAATTTAGACATACCACTTACAGTTTCTACTGGGAGTGTAAGAATAATTGAACATTAGAAAAACTATTAATGTGGTTGTCTTTATAAACAGATTAAAGGGGAAAAAATGAACCATCTCATCCTCTCACTATATGCTTAATAAAACCCTCAATAAAATTAAACATGCATTGATGAAAAAACATCCTACCAATTTTGGAATAAAAGGAAGATTTCTTAGTATGGTTTAGTTTAGCTATAACAAGCTTATAGCAAATATACTTAATAACAAAAATTTGGAAGACTTAACATTAAAATTAAGAACAAGACAGGGTGTCTGCTATTGCCATTACCGTTTGAAGTGATACTAAAGTGATACTTTCTAGCCCAGTGGGTAATTAAAAATAAAGAGTGTAAAGAAAGATGAAATTGTCATTATTTGCATATGATATTATTTTCTTTATAGAACAGATTAAACTCTAGAAAAATTAACTTAAAAAGAAAAGAATTCAGCAATGTAGCTGGATAAAGAAAATCGGTATGCTAAGTAAGTATAATACTACTAAAGTGAAACACTTCCCATTGGGCCGCACTTATCCAAATTGATACCCAGCAAAAACAAAACAAAAGAAAACAAAACAAATAGAGAGAAAAACACTTTATAGGCAGAAATACAAGATGAGTTGTTTATGACATATGTAGATGTAAAAGGAATGTGTTACATCTTTGTTAATTTATTCCTTTTATTTATTACTTGCATTGTTTTTAATGCTGTTATGACTGCACAAAATGTTTCTCCATTTTTTAGATCTTTAATTTCTCTCAGCTGTCTTTTTTAGTTTTCAATGTATGTCTTGTATTTCTTCTATTAAATTTGTTCCTATGTATTTATTATTTGTTTTTTTGCAGGGAAGTATTTGCCCAGAGCTAACATGTGTTGCCAATCTTCCTCTTTTTTCTTTTTTTCTTCCCAAAGCCCCAGTGCATAGTTGTATATCCTAGTTGCAAGTCCCACTAAGTTCTCTGTGAACTGCCGCTACAGCATGGCAACTGACAGACAGGTGGTGTGGTTTTATGACCAGAAAACAAACCAGGGCCGCTGAAGCAGTGAAACCTCTGAACTTTAACCACTAGACCATCAGGGCTAGCTCTGTTTCTACGTATTTTAATCTTTTTGAGGCTTTTGTGAATGAAATTGCTTTTCTCATTTCATTTTCTGATTGTTTATAGTTAGTATATAGAAATATAATTGATTTTGGTATATTTATCATGTATTCTACTAGAAATTTATTGTATTTCCCAATTGCAGAATTTCCATTGTCTTTTCTAAAAAAAAAATTTTCTATTTCTTTATTGATATTCTCCATTTGATGTGTCAGTGTTGTGATATGTTCCTTTAATTCTTAAATGTGATCTTTATTCTTTGAACATATTTAATGTTCACTGTTTTCCAGCTTTGAAGTTTTGCTATGTCTAGCACTTCAGCAACATCAAAGGCAGTTTCTATTGACTTCTTTGTTCTCTATGCATAGTCACACTTCCCTCTTTCATTTCAGACTTCCTTTTTGGTTGTTGAAAAATAGATATTACAGATGATGTATTGATTCCAGTCTCCCTAGGGTTATTGCTGTGTCTCTTTGTTTCTTTGTATGTTTGTTTAGTGATCTATCTGGACTAATTCTATACAAACTGATGACCCCCCCCCCCCACCCACACACACACAGTGTGCAGCCACAGATGTCTCTGCTAATTATTTTTTCAATTCTTATTTTTCTTTTTAGGCTGATTTCTTAGGGATCACCCTGGGTCAGCATAGCTTAGTATAACTCTGTGCTCAAACACTTTGAGCCGACAAGTCTTCTACCCTCTGCCAAAGGATCTTTGTTTGGGTTGGGGAATGCATTCACTGTTCAAGAAGTTTGCAAGTCAGCCCTCACTTTTACTTTCCCCTCCACTTTCTGTGTCCCCTTACAGCATGTGCACAAGCATCATATTCATCAAGGGACCTGCAGAAAGCTGGAGTTGGTTGCTTCTGGTCTCTTATGAGCATGCATGCAGCCTTGCACACGTGTGCATCCTTTCAGACTGCCAGGGATATTTGGGGTTTACCAACGCCCACTATAGCCTTCTTATTCACAGGATCTCCCTCCAAATATTCTGGCTGGTCTGCAGGTATGTTGCTTGCTGCATTCAGTGTTACCTCCTCAGGCTAGCTGGGAAGTTGCCCTTTCCCATTTTTTTGCCTTTGAGTTTGCAGTTGTTTTCAACCATACCCCAAGGTTTTTTTTTTTTTTTCCCCTTACTCGTCTCTAAAACAAGATAACTGCCTCAAGCATCTGATTTTTATGGTTTTCCCTGCCCTGGTAGAACTTCACTGCAGGTACTGGAGATATGGAGGAGGTGGGAGCAGCCCAGGTTGGAACCATAGCTATGCTTGCCCCAGGTTCAGTAGTTTTTCTAGAATAAACAAATAAACGTTATTTGTTGTATGCATTTGATCCATTTCCAGAGTCTCAATATGGTTGTTTTGAAAATATTGTCCAGTTCTATCATCATTTTAAAGGGAGAGGATTAGCCAAGTTCCTCACACCACCATTCTGGAAGTTCCCCATGCTACAAAAATTAGGGGATGCGAATTGCTGCAGCACCTCTTTGTCTGCATGGGCTTGTGATGCATTGTGAATATTCCCACTTACCTAGGGGATTAGTGTCATGCACAGAACCACAATACTTCAACAGACACCTAGTTGGCTGTTCAAAACAGCCTGGGTGGTGTTGCAGCATGAGTGAAGTACTCAAACTTTAGCTCGCGTCTGCCTAACGTGGCGGAGGGATATGGGAGAAAGACTGCATGTTACCCAGAGGTTACCTAAAAGCCTGTCATTCTGAAAGCGTTGACTGACGAGCTACAGCAAACTGGTGCCTCAATGAATTGGTAGATAAATGAGCTCTGTCACATCTATTTCTGAGTTTGAGATTTGCAGATGCTACAGGCTACTTTGAGTAGACCTACGTCATTATCAGATGATAGGCCTCCTATGTTACCTAGATATAAACCTTATACAACTTTTACTAAAGTATATAATGGAATTCAGTGCATAGTCATATCCAAAAATATCTTTTGTTCATTTTTTTCAAAGGAAAGATATACTTAAAACAGAAAAGCAAATTTTAAGGATATTTGAGAAGATTTGTGTTATGAAATACATGTGAATTGTGTACTTTTTTCAGTTCCTCAGACGAGATATACTCCCTCTATTTAGTGGGTCTTCGCGTGTACTGTGTTCTCTTTTCCAGGGTAACTCCTAATCTTCCTTCAGAATGCAGGTCTGTCATCACTTTCCGGGAATCCTTCCTTGATCGATGGACCTTGATTTGGTCCATCCCTAATATCATTTGTTACCATAGCACTGTGTACTTCTAAATTCAGCTTGCACGACAGTATTAACCGGTTTGTTTGTATGAATCTTTTCATTCACACTAAACTCCACCAGGACAAGGACTATACACCTCCTTCCAGACTCTTAATTTGCTCTACCTTTATATTCTCAGCTCTTAGTAAAATGCCTGGCATATAAGTAAGTGCTCAATAAATATTTATTTAATGAATGAATAAATGAACAAACTTTAAGAGACTAACATTTTCTACAACACACATCCTAATATTTATTAAATTTAACTTAAAAATAAAATTTGAAAGAGAGGGACAGATTTGTACGCTTCTTTCTGTGGCACCACGTGCTTGATAAGCTCTGTGTAGTCCATAACACCCACTTGCAACCAACCATATGCCATGAACCACCCAAAACATGACCCAAACTGAACTGGGCATCTCAATACCATCCACCCCAACCCTGTGTTGTCTCCCTTTGTGAGTGGTTCCACTTTATCTCCTCCTGGTCACATTTCTTTGTTTGATTAATCCTGATTACTTCCACGCTATCTTTGTTATTTTCACTCCTCTCCATTCTCACTGCTACTGCCTTTGTTCAGGTTACTAAAGTCATCTGCCGCCTTGTCTCATCACTCTCTGATACATTCTCCAGTGAATCTCATTGGAATTTAGGAAATTTTTCTAAATGCCATTTTAACCACATTGCTCTCATGTTGAAAATCCTTCACTTGCTTGAAAAACAAACCAAATTGTTCAGTATGGCACACATCATCAGGGCTTAGCAATTTCTCCTGCCTTGTCCCTTTTCTATTATTTGGTTCCTAAGCTTCAATACTCATTTCTTTCATATAATACGTTTTTATATAACTTCCATCTGTTTTAACACTAACTTTCTAATATATTTTACTGGGTAGTAAGGCAAATACTCCATTACTCTTTAGCAAAGATATGTAGAATCTTATGCTTTTATTTTTTCATATAAAATTTAAAATAAATATGTCAAATCTACCTGAATTTTCTGTAGAACTAAGAGGCTGTTCCTCAAAATATACCCCCAACACCCTCTGCCTTTCTGTGCATGTGATGCAACTGATCCTTCTGTTTCTAGCAAGAACAAAGGAGGTGATCTTGGCCGTCTAGTTACCTTAGTCCTTGATCTGTTTCTGTTGCAAGTACACTGTCTGTTTTCAGGCTGCAATAGCTCCCCAGGCAAACATATCACTCTGCTAAGAGAGAAGTTCTCGGGTTAGGGTCATGTGACCAAACGCTCTTGCAGCCTGAAACTCAAGAAAACCAGTGTTAATAAATAATTCTCTAGTTAATTATTACATTTTGTATGTTCTTATTTATATTTATAGTATTTGCAGACATGTTCTATATTTCTATTATTTTTCTTCTGCTTATGTTTTGGGATGTGATTTTGAAGCAATGTTATCTGCTTTCTTTTTTGATGGACTTTTAAATTTCTCTTCAGCAGTTGGATCCCTTTGTTGCTTTCCAGCATGATAATGAATTTATATATCTTTTTTAACAGTCTTTTTTTTACTATGCTTTTTGGTGAGGAAGATTGGCCCTGAGCTAACATCTGTTGCCAGTCTTCCTCTTTTTTTCCCTCTCCAAAGCCCCTGTACATAGTTGTATATCCTAGTTGTACATCCTTCTAGTTCTTCTATGTGGGATGCCACTTAGCATAGCTTGACAAGCAGTGCTAGGTCGGGGTCCAGGATTCAAACTGGCAAATCCCAGGTCACCGAAGTGGAGCCTGCAAACTTAACCACTACGCCACATATTTTTAATCATTTTAAGTATTTTGGAGATATGAGCTAAATATTTGTGCTTTCTGCTACCTTGGTTTAATCTAGTTTTCTATCAACATCATAATTTAGCCAACTTTTCTAACTGATTCCATTTTCTATTGTACTTTTATGATCAATAAGATATGATTTGAAACTGACTATGCCTTCCTTTCTTTTCATCTCCCTCCTCAGATTTTGGTGAAGTAATATAGAATTTAATTCTTTGATTATTATTAACTTTTTTCTGAAATATTAAACAAATGTGTTAAATTTTATGAGTAAATTTTAAACAATTGTTTAGAGTTAACTTTATATTTCTTTTCTCATTTCTTAAGTTTTTCACTCAGGTTAATTTTTGGTTTTACACAGATAATTTGTTTCATACAGGAGGGAGTTATGTGGCATATTCTCTGAGTTTTTGAATGTTCACATATGGATTAATTATATCCTTATCAGAGAATCATAATTTTCCTGAATAAAAAATTTTAGGATTTTTAATTCTGAAATATTCCCTATAACATTGCACATGAGGTATCTGAAGCCAATGCCATTCTCTTCTTTATAAACGGTATTTTGTCTTAAACTTTGTAAGATTTTTCTTTATCCTTAGAATTCAGAAACAATATCAGGATGAGACTCAATGTGGACCTTTTGCAATAACTCTGATCAGTGTTCTGTGTGTCCACTCTATAATAAAAGTCACAATTTTCGGTTGGATTTTGTTATGTTTTCTCCAAAGGACTTTTATCTCTGAAAGCTTAGTTTTTTGCAAATTTCTTGGCACAAGGTGGACTCTGACTGCATGTCAGTTGAATGAATATATGAAAACCAAACAAAGGAATGGCATTTCAACTGCCTTTGGGCTACCACAGCAAACATCAATGTGAAAAGCAAAAATAAAGAACCAGCATAGTAATTAACTCTCCCATGAACACTTCAGTGCCCTAGAGTCACTTCCCTGCCTCCAAAGAAACTCCTCTCTAGTTAGACACTTCCAAGGGGACACCAGTGCTCTTAGGTCATGAGCTGTGAAGGGAAGGTTGCCTGACTGTCCTTCATACTCAGAGTGAAGTTTGCTCACCCACCTGTAGACACACTCAACACAGTTGAGGTAGGAGTGGGGATCCAAGACCCCTGTGTTCCTTCCAGATCCACTCATACAAAATGGGTGAAAATCTACCTGCCTCCCAGCTCATCACTTCCAGGTCAGGCTCACTCATGGACCCCCATCAACAGTTTCAATTGGTCCAACCAGGAAAACTGAGAAAAAGGGCATTTTCTTTAGTTTATCAGATAACCTGTATTGCTACTCCTGCTCCTTTTTCACTATGGGTTATGGGGATTTGCCTGTGAATTATACAGCTACTCTCAGGATGCCTAGTATCTTCTGATAGTGATTTTGAGGAGAGCAGAAAGAAGAGACAGAGGGGAGACTGAGGGGACAGGGAGAGCAGGCAGGGCAAGTGAGAAGAGTTAAGGTACACTACAAAGATAACAATAATGGGTAAGTAGAGAAAAACAGAGAAGACCAAGAAGAGGGACAAGGGGAGGCCAGGAAGCAGATGAGGGGAGAAGACCACAGAGAGATAAGGAGTGGGGAGACTCCTGGAAAGGCCGCTGGGCACCATTGAGGACCTTCCATCACTTCTTTTCACAGAAGAAGATGTTTATAACCCAAATGTAGACTTGATTTCTCAAGGTCAAAAGGTACTGAATTTTCCAGCCAGACCACAGACTACAGACTTCGTCATAAGCCAGGAGGACACAGACAAGAGCAGGAAGAAAATCTGGAAGCCAGACAGTGGGAGAGGTGGAGGGGAAATGAGAGACCCTGTGGGAAGCCTGTGGCTGAGGGAGGCAGTGGGGTTTCTCTGAAAGGGAAGAGGGCAGAGGGAGAGGTTTATCTGTTTGTGTGGCAAGGGAAGTTAGATGAAAGTGCGAGAGGGTTTGGAGGGGAGCAGACATCTGAGTTCTGAGGGCAACTTGTCCTGCTGAGGCATCTTCACCAAACAGAGCTTCAATGCTGCTCCTGCTGCTCCTGCTCTTCAAGGGACTTCCCTGCCATGGAGCAAGCACAGTGGGTAAGAAGGGCCCAGATGGAAAGATACTGAGGTTGGGCACAGCAGGGTGGAGAAGTTCTGGGGAGGACCTGGGGGAAGAGAAAAATGCTCCTCCAGGATGCTCTTGGAGTCTGCCTGACAGACTACTCCCAGGCAAAGTGTCCTTGCCTCCAGTCTCAGTTTCTGTCTCGAAATTTGGGGAGAGGAAGCTGGTCCGGGGGAAGGGGATATGGGTATACGTATAACCTGTGTAACCATCTCCATCCTTCCCCTTCTATGCGAGCTTCTCTTCTCTCATCCTTTCACAATCTCTCCGCTGCTCATTCCTCTCTCTCAGCTCCCCTGCTCCTAGGATTCCATCATCCAGCAGCAGAAGAGCCCCTCTCCTACCACTTCATCCAGATCTCCTCCTTTGCCAACCACAGCTGGGCATACACCCAGGCCTCAGGCTGGCTGGGCGAGGTGGAGACTGAGGCCTGGGACAGTGTCTCGGGCACCATCCGCTTTCTGAAGCCCTGGTCCCACGGCAACTTCAGCAAGGAAGAAGTGAAGAACCTTGAGGCACTACTGGAGTTGTACTTGCACAGTTTCACTACGGAAGTGCAGGTCTTCGCCAGTCAGTTTCAGTTTGAATGTGAGTTTCTTGTCCCAAGCTGGTATTTACCTGAGGGCTCTGACCATCTGCCAAAGGGGAAGATGATGTATGGGCTCTGACCTTCATCCAACCTCCTGATCTTACTTCCTATCCTGTTTGGCTCATGCTGTCTCCTCTGTCTCACCCACCACCACTATTTCCATTCTTTCCCTCACCCTACCACACACACAGAAGGGCCTACATGTACATATCTCTTCAGACCCCTGAATATACCCTCATTTTCTGGCTTCTTGGAATAGTTGTCTCCTTTTGATCTTCTGCTCACCATCCCTGGCCTCAGACACAGCCTTTCCAAACCAGAACTCTTATCTCTTTTCTCCCTGGCCTGAGTGTTCCCGTGCCCAGGCCTAGACCTCACCACTCCCAACTGGGCTTTTTCAGACCCATTTCCTAGCTTCCTAGCAGCCTTCCCAACTAGCTCATCCACGTTAATTATTTCAAAATACCTTTATTACCTTCACATTTTCTTCCCACAAATTTCCTCCCCTTTTCCCACCCTAACTCTGGTCTCCTATGTAATTTCCCAGCAAATTTTCCTCCCCTTGAATCTTTTGCTTTCTAGATTGTTTGCTTTCCCTCCTTGGAATTCTTTCCATATTGATTCTCTCTTCTTTTTCCACCCTCAGATCCCTTTGAGCTCCAGGTATTATTTGGCTGTCAAATGCGTGCAGGGAAACCCTCAGAAAGCTTCTTAAATGGGGCATATCAAGGATCAGATTTCCTCAGTTTCCAAGGAAATTCCTGGAAGCCATCCCCAGGAGCAGGGAGTCGGGCTCAGAATGTCTGTAGGGTGCTCAATCACTACAGGGTTATTAAAGAAATCGTTCAGAGACTTCTCAGTGACACCTGCCCTAGACTTCTGGCAAGTCTCCTTGACGCAGGGAAGTCAGAGCTGGAACAACAAGGTGAGCCTAACCCTCTCTCCCCTCCTATTCTTAGTGCTTTAACTCTTGTCTTTGAGTTTTCTACTTTATAATTAAAGGCCAATAGGTGAGATGTGTGGGTTCAGGATTATCTCTTAGACAAGAGAAAGAAGTGATTACTCACTCTGCTAAGGCACCCTGAGTCAATGAACTCTGGCCTAGGGTGCCCTCCTAAATTCCTTTTCTCCTCATCTTCTCATCGTTAGTGAAACCAGAGGCTTGGGTGTCCAAAGGCCCCAGTCCTGGGCCTGGCCGTCTGCTGCTGGTGTGCCATGTCTCTGGCTTTCATCCAAAACCCGTGTGGGTGATGTGGATGCGGGGTGAGCAGGAGCAACCAGGCACTCAGCGAGGTGATGTGCTGCCCAATGCTGATGGGACATGGTATCTCCGAGTAACCCTGGATGTGACGTCTGGGGAGGCAGCCGGCCTGACTTGTCGAGTGAAGCACAGCAGTCCAGGAGGCCATGATATAATCATCCACTGGGGTGAGAAAGAACTGGGGCCCAGCTGGGAAATGATAATCTTCCCATTGTCCTAGGGCTAAGGGGTGGGGAGCTTGGGAAATAGGTAGGAAAGCTGTGCATGAAAGGATAAAAATGGGAGAATCAAAATACAGAATGGTGGAGAATGACAGCAGTTAAATTTCAAGACAATGGAAGTAGGGGATTAGAGGTACAAAAGAGAAAAGACAGAGGGACCTAGTCATTTGGTGAAAGAGAGAGGGGAGGGGGCAGATCATGGGCATAGACTCAGGAGCAATTGAAATGAGGGCTCTGGAAAATACAGATGAACACCGTGGGAAGGCCCCACCCTTGTGGAATGAGAAGCATTAACTTGTAGAAAGAGAGTTCTTTATGGATTGACATCCGTGTTTTATCCCCAACTAGACGGAAACTCCATCTTGCTGATATTGATCTGTTTGACTGTAATAGTTATCTTGGTCATGTTGGTTGTAGTTGACTTACGGTTTAAAAAGCAGAGGTGAGTCTTTTCTAGTTCTATTTCTTCATCTTCTTATCAACTCACTCTTCTTTCCTCTCTCTTCTTTTTCTCCTTCCCCCTTTCTCTCTGATTTGCCTTCTTTGAGATCCACATTCTCTTCTTTTCCCACAGCTCAAATCAGAACATCCTTTATCCTCATGTACCCAACCCTGCCTTTTCCACAAGAACCAACACTCGAGACCCCAGGAGTTCAGGACATCTGCTCTGCTTGGCACAAGACTTGTGGATCAAAAGCAAATTCTTGAAGAATTGGAAAACAAGCCTAAAGCGGCTCTGGTGACATTAGTTGGACTTTACACATAAAATCCTCTTCTGCTTCTTCTTAAACATGAGTCATACCTACAAAAAAAAGCATGATTTTGTTAGAACAGCTTGTTCTAGCAGAAATCCTGAGCCATTTTGGAAATCTCCTTTTTATCTTCCAGCATTTTCTTTCTGCTTTGGCCACATGTTCATTACTCTAATTCAGATGCCTCTTTCTCATGGATGCTTCCCTAGATTACCCAATTGAAAGCTCTTCTGTATTTCCAAAATTGGACTGATCTTCCTAAATACACTCATCTTTTCCTACTTTCAACAGCAGTTATGTAGGTTTTTCTCTTCTCTTTTCTCTCCGTTGCTTGAAAGCAGGATTTAAGTGTTTGTATCTGTTACGAAAAGCCTTACCTGGATTCAGGGCCAGCTTCATGGGCATGTGATCTTTGCAGTTGTTGCTATCTTGAAATTCTTAGTGATTTTTGAAGAAGACATACTGCATTTTCATTTTGTACTGGCCCCACAAATTATGTAGCTGGTTTGACCTGAATGATATGTTTCTCAATAAATGTTGATTGAAATAAACTTATTGTCAAATTAAGTGATGTTATCATAATCCGTTACCTCTTTGACATCTTTGCGTCATTTGGCTGTGTTCTTATTAAAACTCTTTCTCTCTCCCTGTGTCTCTCATCTCAGATATAGGAGGCAGGTAAGTGTTCAAACTTCACAGTGATTGAGGTGCTTATGCATCTTCAGAGATTATTAAAAAAAATAACATATGCGATGTCTCCTGTCAGAGTGAGGATGGGGTTGGGATGGTATTCCTAATTCTCTGAGATTGTGTGTGATTATGTGTGTCTTTGTGGATGCACATATTCAGGGAAGAAATTCATATTTGAGCAGTGGAGAAGAGGACATGGCGGTGGAGGATAATTTTGATGGTCAGAGCCAAGGCAATGAAGGAAAACAGTGATCAGATGCCAGCTAAACTATATGTTTGCTTTTCTTTGTTATTGGTTTATTACTATAATAATCATGATTTATAGTTCGATTTCACTTTGCTTTTTAAATATGGCTTTTTAAAATTAATTGCCTTAATTGAGATATATTTGATTAACACTGTTGGAGAGCAGGAAGTTGTCAAGGTTCAGAGTTCATACTGATGTCCAGCCAACACCTTCCCTTTGATGGGATAATGGAGCAAATTGTGTAGATTTTTTTAGCAGAAATTTATAACTTCCTATGGGGCATTTTTAAGTTAACAGATAGGGTTTCATGATCGCTTATCAAGATGTACTGTTACCCATGAACAAAGAATTGGGGCCAGCCCTTTCACTGTGAGTCCATCGCATTCTGTATGACATGTTCAGACAGCCTATCTGGAGACAGCCTGCCAGAGTCCAGAGAAGAAGGCAGAATTTTAAGTAGCTGTTTGGACCAATAAATGATGAATGCCAAGGTTCCATTACATGGTAGAATGCCACAAGGGGCAACCTCTAACAAAATGAAGAGATTCAAGTAGAGAAACTTTAGTTTCTAGCACAGATGTGCAGTGAAATATATTTCTGACGTTTCCCATTTGAATGAATTTTTCCCCACTACACAAATTTTTTGATCACAATAATTCCTGAGCTCCTAATCTGGCTCAAGCTAACTTCTCTGGACCCATGTCCAGTCTTTCCTCTATTGTATATTATGCTTCTGTGACACTAGACTTCTTTTTCTCCCTCAATTATACCAAGTTTCTTCTCAGCTCAAGGCCATTATGTTTACTTTTCCCTCTGCCTAGACTATTCTTCACCTGGATCTTCCATGGTTTATTTCAGGGCACCTTTTAGTTCTCAGATCAAGTGTCACCCTCATAGAGAGGACTTTTCTGATCAGTCTAGCTAAAGTGGCACATTCTACCTCAGACATATTCTATTCCAATATTCTTTAATTATTTATTTTAAATAGTAATTTAGTTGAAATGATCTCTTTTGTTTTTATTGTCTTTTTCATCTAAAATATATGCATGGTGACATCACAGATTTTATCTGTCTCGATCACATTTGTATTCCAGTGCCAAGATTATAGCCTGACATACAGTAGATGATTAAAAGTATTTTTGTTGAATGAACAAATGATATAAACTTTAACTTGACAGAAGAGGTTTTAGAGACACCAGTCTCTATGTGATAGGCCATAGATTTTTAAGTACTAATATCTTTCCAAAGTACTAGTGTCACTGAAAGATGTACGTAGGCCATTGATATTATTCAAAGATGGTAAAATGATCACAATCAGTTCTCTCTTTCCTTCAAGTTATTGTCTTTATAAACATGGCAAGATTTCAAGATATGGATATGAACTTATGAAGGAGGGAGGGACTCTCAGAAGATTTCATCAGAGTCCTTTACACCACAAGTGGCAAGCCCAGTTCAACATAAAGTGTTACTCTGGGTTTCTCTGCTGTTGCATTTTCGTGATCTTCAGGGAATCTCTTAGGGAAAGATGACTGCTGGATACAGTGATTTTCAGGAAACTCTGGGTTCCTGAACACAGTCATCTAATGCTTTCTAATTCCACTCCTAGCAAGGTTTGTAGTCGAGAAGTGGGCATACATTTGGGTGAGGCACAAGACATAGCCCCAGAAAAAGATGGATCTGGGCTTCCTGCACATATGCATCTCACTTCTCCATGAAATTGGCATAGATGGGTTCAAAATTCCCTGAAGGCATACAATCTTGTTGCCAGGAATATTAGCTCAACGAGATTTGAGGCCATTTTAAATATTGCTTCATGGGATTGTCAGAAAAGTTCTTTGTCATCCCTTTAGTGTAGATCTTTGGGCTGAGTAATTTAATCAGAGTTCCTGGGTAAGGATCTAATGTTTAAGAGAAAAATGTGTCACTAAATCATCCCAGAACCAAGATGTCACCTAGTACTGTTAACCATATTATTCTGACTGGCACTGTGAATCATGGGGCTTATTGCTTTAGAGGGCCAGGGTGATTTTTTCAACAGTTAGGAATAACACTTTCCATTCCTGCCAGCTATAAAACCAGAAGGTAGCCTGCTTTGCTGACAGCACAAACTTGGAGCTTGCTGTATTCTGTTATGCACACAAATACAATATAAATGATAGGAGAAGGGCTTGGAAAAAGAGGTGGAGGGGATATTCTTGGTTGTTGTTAAATTTCTCTAGGAATGTCATTAATTGCTGGAGTGAGGCTGCAGTAGGACGGATGAAATCAGAATATGCTGTGGCCAAAACTCAGAGGAGCACAGTAGCCATATGTCCTTGACAAACCGTGGCCTTAGAGAATGTCTATCTGATTTTTTCTGCCTAATGAATGAAGTAAGCTGAGGCTGTGAAAGACTTGATTAAGTGGAGTGACATAAACTGAAACAAAGATCCAGGCCTCCAAGTATATCACCTCAGATGAAGAAAGATATTTTCTCAACACCTGCCCTGGAGCCTGTGTTGAGAGAGAGAGAGGTATTGTTAAAGGCTTCTTCAGGTTACCCATAGAGGGTGCCTATGGATCTTTAGGATTTATAGTTTACTCTGAAGGAATTAAAACTAGCTTGTAATTTTTCTTCATTGATCATTTTCTCATTTTTACTTTCTTCTGTAAGTAGTCTCATCATTTTATTAGTCTCTCACGATCAAAATTTTCTTCTCTTTGCTTCATCATTCTTCCTGAATAGCCAGTCATCAAAGCCTCCTTTACAAGTTCTCTTAAATTCCATTCGCTTTTCCATGGTCCTGATCTAAGTGTGAACAGTCTTCCAAGAAATGTATACAAATGAATGACCCCATTATCAATGTGTAATAAGGACCACATATTGAGCATCAGCTCAATTATTACCAAAAATAAGAGAAGTACCTATTTCATGGATAAAATTGATTGAATAATAATTTTAAAAAAATATTTAAATGGAGCCTGCTGGAGGCCAGACACTTTTCTACATACTTTATACATATTAACTCATGTAATCCTCACAACAATCCTGAGGCAGATACCATTATTCTCATTTTATAGATGAGGAGACAAAAGTCACATAACTAGTAAATATTGTAAGCAGTTTTCCCCCCAAATCCATGCTTTAACCAATACACTACACACTCAGCAAGTAATTATTGGAAGACTGCCATGTGATAGATGCTATGATAGCTAATGAAATACAGCAGACACAAGAGTAAAATATTCTTACACAAAGAGCTTACCTGGTAGTGGAGGGCAGGGAAGACAGGGAATAAGTAAATAAAAATACTATATGTAAGGTGATGGCATATGCTACAATTATGAACTGAATCAGGGGAAGAGGACCAGAGAGACAAACAGGCTGTTATCTCAAAGATGGTGAACAGAATGGGCCACTCTGAGAAAGTGGCTTTTGAGAAGAGACCTAAAGCAAGAAGAAGAAACAAGGCATGCAGTATCTGGGGGAAGAGCACTGCAAGGGAAGGAACTGCAAGTAAAAGGAGCATTATACTAGGTGTGTTCTCAAAACTGTCAGAACTCCAGCATAGCTGGATTGCAGTAAGTGATGGGGAACATAGTAGGAGATGAGGTCAGTGAATTGGAGTCAGATCATAAAGGGGCTTTATAGGCCATTGCACAGGGATTGAAAGTCATTGGTGATATTTGAATAAATATGTAGCAGTTGTTAGGGGAAAGGAGATGACTTCTTAAATACAAGTCTTAACTAGCTTCATCATTGGATGACTACAAAATGGAGCACAATTGTATCTATACCCAAATTACAGTGACCCCTATATGCTTACCTACACTGTACAACCTTAGCCCTACTAACAGTATTCTTCATCTACACTAACAAACCGGTCATTCAGCATGGGTTGCCAAGTGGCATCTGACTTGGCTTTTCCTCTCCAGTTCATGCTTTCTTTTGCCAACTGTCTGCTGCCCACAGGGTTGCTTGGAGCAGTTTCACAGCTTCCACAGCTGCTAGCACACAAAATAAGATGATGATATCTTCTCACCTGTTTCTTTTAAAGCTTCTGACCAATTCTTAGGTGCCTTTATGGAAGGAATTCTCCATACAGAGGCATAGGGTATGGCTTACTCCTCAGTTCTTTGTCTCATTTGATATCCAGTCCTGGAAGCTGCTTTACTTCTGTTTAATCTAAAGCCTCTTGTGTACAATAACATCAGCTCTCGCTCTTCCCTATCTCTTGGGATTCAATAAGGAATATCTTACCTTTTCCTTCAGTTTCAATTGGCTGGCCAAACTAACTAGATAATTCATGGCAGCAAATGAAATCATATAGGTTGCAAAGGATTGACATAAACTCAATTTGAACTCAATACGTTAAAACACCTAGAAAGTATTCTCAATCTCTGTCACTATTAAAAGTATCCCCAAGTAGCAGTACCTTTGCTTACCACTAAAATATCATATGTGCCCCAGAATCCAGATTCTACATTTAAAGAAAAAAGGGAAATTCCTTTAGGGGAGGTAGATGCTTCCATTTTCTGTGTCAAAAAAAAAAAAAAATCTAACCTATCAATATTCTTCAAATGAAGAACAACAATGATCTTCAAAATATGAAATAAGAGTATATAATTACAAAGCAAAAGAGGTTTGAATGTTATAGCACATGTTTAATTTTTATTGATTTTAATAAGGAGGAGTGTAACATACATATACACCTTCTGCTAATTATTTCATTTGTATGCATGACTGTGTAAGCAGGCAAGACTAAATAGAGGAAATAATAAGCCAAGCAATCATAGAAATGGCATACATTGAATCAAATACAGGAAAGATTGTTTACCAGAAATAATCATCTATATAACAACCAGATGGAAAAGGGATCCTACAGTTAATCATCACAGATGGTCACACACAATAGTAAAACACAAAGAAAGTTCAAAAGTGTGTTCCAACATGATGAATTACTCAAATATTCTAAGAAGGATAATTAACAATGCAAATTAAATCTTTATATCCTAAAAAATGTATACTCTGCATGTCTCTACTAATTATACTAAGGACTTTTGTGTAATAACTGTGGTGAATACTATGATATACAAATTTTACTAACACTAACAGAATAAGTAAATACATGGCAATAATTGTATAATAGCTCAGGGAATGACAGTTCCTCATAAGCTAAAACATGATAGTTTCTGGGGAAGATATGGTGTTTAAAAATTAAAATCAATACAGAAAATATAGACTTAAAAATTCCATGGTGGGGCCAGTCTGGTGATGCAGTGGTTAAGTTTGCACATTCTGCTTCTGTGGCCTGGGGTTCGCCAGTTCATATCCTGTTTGCGGATGTATGCACTGCTTGTCAAGCCATGTTGTGACAGGCATCCCACATATAAAATAGAGGAAGATGGGCACGGATGTTAGCTCAGGGTCAATCTTCCTCAGCAAAAAGAGGAGGATTGGTGGCAGATTTTAGTTCAGAGCTAATCTTCCTCAAAAAAAAAAAAAAAGTTCCATGGTAAAATATTTAGAATTTTATGCTGAGCTAAATCTTCATTACTTTAGTCATTATCCTTATCCATATTTTCATTCTTAGTCATCTTCTACCTCTATTTTTATTATAGGAGAAAATATAAATAAAAATTAAAATGCTATGACTTTATTAAAGGAGAAATACACAAACACACACATATAGTTAATAAAAACTCCTGGTTAATTTTCCTCTAGGATTTGTCTTCCTAATGTTTCATTAATTTCTCTAATTTCATATATTTTAGGCTTTATAATTAGTTGTGTATTTAATGCACAAATACATGGAAGGATTGTGATTGTTTAATGTATGGAGGAACACACTTTGATATATTCATGTTGTTACTAAAATGGCTGTAAATTAGTCCAAATTTTGGTGAGATTTCTCATCCACAAACAAAAGCCTAGATGGGCAATAGAAATATACATCAATAGGTTCAACTTCAAATTCAGTCCAAGGAACTAGGCAAGGAACAGATGTGCAGCTATCCTCTCCATTGTCCTCTTTCCCCCTGAAAACCTCTATTCAAGAAGAATGGTCAGAAATGAAACCCTAGAGGAGTGAGCCTCCAGATAAATTATGGTCTTATAGGTCACTCTGAAACTTATTCCTTTTCTCTCAAGTTGATGGGAACCGATGGGAGGTTTTGATCTGAGAAGAGATATGATCTGACTTGTTTTTCAAAGAATTATTCAGACTCCTGGTTGAGAATAGACTTAAGTACGGGGTGGAAGTAGCCAAACCAATTTGAAGCCTTCTGTAATAAATCAAGAAAATGGTGATAGTAGTAAACCATAGTGCTAGAGGTGGAGGTGGTGAAAATAGACTTGAAACTGTGTGTCTTTTCAAAATAGAACTAATAGGACTTGATGACAGATTTTATCTGTGGTGTTAGAAAAAAAAATGAGTCAGGAATGACTCCAGGTTTTCGTTTGGAGAAGCTAGAATTCCATTAGGAATTACAACCAACTAAGACAGATAAGATTATGGGAAGAAAAGATTGGGAGGCCAAACTGAGAATTTGGTTTAGGACATTTAATTTGAAATGCCTGTTATGATTCAGAATGAAAACGTCAAACAGGCCATTGGGTTCAGGTCTAAAATTGAGAAGCATCCACACTAAAGACACTTATTTGAGAGGAATAACGAAAAGTTTAAAAAATACTCTACAATGGTGGAGATAGCCATATGAACCAATAGTTGGAATACAATGCTATGATTGCTAGTCAGAAGCCAGTATTCTGTATTGTGGGTTAAGTTGAAGGCATTAGGAAGGAGTGGCCAGTTCTTCCTACAGGATTACAGGACAGACCTCAGAAATTCCATTTAAACTTTGAGTTGAAAGATGATTGGTAGGTACATCAGGCCCACTCATGGGGGAACTCCAAACTGAGGAAGTGAAGGCACAGAGATAGACAACATTTCAGTTTTGAATGTTGTGGGGATTCTGGGTATTTGGAAATACCTGAAGCATAAAATGCCATTCAAAGTGTGGTGCAAAGATGAGGATGAGACTAGGAAACATTTGTTACTCATTTGTGACAAGTATAGAAACTGAAAATAAATGTTAGGAACTTTTACGAAAAATCAGCAGAGTAATTCTTTGTATATTAATCTAGCAGTAAAACAAGAAAAGGTCATGTACATCCTTTTTATTTTGTTTTTGAAATAGCTCATTTTCATTGTATTTTACAGAATCGTTGGTACATAATAAATTTGGGGGAAAATTGGTCTTTCACCTCAGATTGAGAAGTGCAGACATAGAATATGAGGAAAGGAGCATGGCCACATATGAGACTGGACATAAGGAGGACATACAGGCCTTAGCACATCGTGTTGCATTATTTGGATGTGGTCTCATAAGAAACGGAAGCCCATGTGCTTAAAAAAACCTTCTCAGAAAAATTTATCTCAAGCATGTGTCAAAATTTACTAACGTACTGGCAAGAAAATCAGCAAGGTGACGAAACAAAAAAGTGCAAGTTTCAGGGATGTAATAGAATTGGAGGAGTGATAAATTTGGGAAACAGAATACTTACAAAGTAAGGGTGATTATAATTTAATTTTACAGTTTTAAAATAGTGTCGCGGCCAAGTCCTTCTTTTAGACAGGAAGTCTGTAGAAGGATGATCTGAGATGCCAGGTGTGCAGACATTAGGTCAGAAGAAATAAATAAATAAATAAATGAAGCCAATGATTGAGACACAACTTTGCCTAAATTGAAATAGCATATTTTCGCTCCCCAAAAACTAAAATGAAAGCATAAAACTGTGTCAAATAGAGATGTGAAAGAATACAAATTCTGATTTTATGCATTACGGGGGATTTTTGCCCCTGAGCTGTAAATAAATATACTGATGACAAAGTACACCCATTTCTTACTTCGAGTATATTTTATTTTATTGTTTTGACATGCAGAAGAGATTTTGGTAGGGATTTTAGAAAGATTGCTGGGTCTGAAATGTAAAGGATGGATGTAAGGGGTCAATAAAGAGATATTTTCAACAGCTACTATGTAAACCAAGAAAGGACTGAACTAAAGCAATAAGTGAAGATAAGTCTTGGTTACACAATCTAAACAAAATTAGAAGTTAAATATACACATCATTGGAAAAAAAAAAAAAGCCAGTCTGCATTAAGACAAAGAAGAATTATTCTCTATAGAATTTTCCTTAACTCTTCCTTGAAATTTGACTAAAATCGTGTCAACAATTACAACATAGTCTCAGCAGTCACTGTGATGGAATTCAGCGGAGGCTCTGAGCCTGTACATGGGCCCACAGTAAACTGTGCATCAGGACCATCTTTATGGGACTAGCACTATAGAAGAAAAATTTGTCTTTAAGGGGCTCTAAGATAACAGGCTTGAAAGTATCAATGGAAGCAATAGAAAGTTAAAGATCACTTTGGATTTTGCTCCAATTAAAGGTATAAAGAAGGGAATAGAAGGTTGGGGATACGTTAAAAGTAATTTTCCAATTACTTCAATTTAAGCATTGCCTATGATAAAGATGATGGCCCTTATTCTTAAGAAAAGTAAGAATTGTTCACTAGAAAAGAAATAATATTTAATAAATAGGCTTTTAGGAATAAAAGTGTCAGGAGAAAATTAAAAAAAGCTAAAAGCATCTTAACTATTTCAGATAGAAATTAAGGAAATATAAAGCATCGAAAGAGAACTGGTTACAGTAATTAAAATTATCATGTGTCTACATTAGTCAAAAATATGAGAAAAGTTTAGATTTTTTTCCAAGAAGGAGGCTGTATCCACAATTTAAAAATGATCACTACCTAATAAATGAGTCCCCTCACCCAGAGAATGGACTTTTAGTATCTGGATTAACGTTTCAATTGAATGAAGCTTTGCTCCAAATGAATTCTCAGTTCCTAAGAGGTTACCTATCAACCTAAAGCTGAAAACATAGTAGCTTTCTGTCTCAATTTCTCTGTGTATCCAATTTTGCCTGAAATTATTGTGTCTGAAATGACCTGTACCAAAAATCTTGGACATAGATTTAAGATGTGTCTATTTTGAAAACATTGTTGAGGGTTGCTTTATTTGGAATTTGGAGGGAGGGTTCTCCACTTTCCACTTAAAGATGATAGCCTGGAAGGAAAGAAAAGTTCTTGGTCTTCACCTTGCATTTGTTTTAGAAAATATTATAACTCTGACATTCTTTATTTACTTATTTAAAAAATACAACCACCTGGTATACCCCCTTTATCTTACCAAAAAACAAAAACTCTTCACTTTTCTGAGAATAGGCATATAGAATCTATGAACACATGATATTTATGCGGCAGTGAAGAAGCCATGCACTTCTCTTTAGAAACAAGATATTGGGTTAAGCTCACGTAATTCAGTTACTGCTTGTGGTTGAGTGCTGAATAATTTGTCACAAGATGCAAAGGGACTACGGGGAGGAGATAGAAAGAGATCTTTGTGGTCTGAAAGACTTGAACCACAGTAAGAACCAACTTGACCTAGTTGACATAAACTTTCCATTTAATAACGGCAGAAAGCATATTCTTTTCAAGAGCACAAAGAACATTCATTGAGAAAGACCATATTCTGAGCTGTTAAACAAATCTTAATATATTTAAAGAGATTGGAATCATATGAAGAATGTTCTATGATCACAACACAATTAAACAAGAAAAGAATAATAAAGATATTTCTGATATTCTCCATATATTTGGAAATAAGACGTGCTTCTAAATAATCCAGGGGTCAAAGACAGGTTAAAATGAATATTGGATAATATTTTGAATTAAAAATTTAAAAAAATGAAACACAACATATCCTAATTTGTGGGATGCAGCTAACAGTGAGTAAATTTCTAGCCCTAAATACTTAAATTAGAAAAGAACAAATATCTAAAATCAATGATTTAAGCTGCCACCTTAAGAAATTAGAAAAAAAGAAGAGCATGCTAAATCCAAAGGAAGCAGAAGGAAGGAAATGCTGTTTTGATCACTGTAGCTTTGTAGTATGTTTTGAAATCGGGGATTGTGATGCCTCTGGCTTTGTTTTTCTTACTCAGGATTGTTTTAGCAATTTGCAGTCTTCTGCTGCCCCACATGAATTTTAGGATTCTTTGTTCAATTTCTGTAAAGAATGCCCTTGGGATTCTGACTGGGATAGCGTTGAATCTGTAGATTGCTTTAGGTAGTATGGACATTTTAACTATGTTTATTCTTCCAATCCATGTGCATGGAATGACTTTCCATCTCTTTATGTCGTCGTCCATTTCTTTCAAGAAAGTCTTGTAGTTTTCATTGTATAAATCTTTCACTTCCTTGGTTAAATTTATCCCAAGGTATTTTATTCTTTTCGTTGTGATTGTGAATGGGATTGAGTTCTTGAGTTCTTTTTCTGTTGGTTCATTGTTTGTGTATAGAAATGGTACTGATTTATGCATGTTGATTTTATACCCTGCAACTTTGCTGTAGCTGTTGATTATTTCTAGTAGTTTTCCTATGGATTCTTTGGGGTTTTCTATATATAAGATCATGTCGGCTGCAAACAGCGAGAGTTTTACTTCTTCATTGCCTATTTGGATTCGTTTTATTTCTTTTTCCTGCCTAATTGCTCCGGGTAACACCTCCACTACTATGTTGAATAGGATTGGTGAAAGTGGGCACCCTTGTCTTGTTCCTGTCCTCAGAGGGATGGCTTTCAGGTTTTGTCCGTTGTGGTTGTCAGATGGGTGCTCTCTACTAGTGCTGTGCAGAGGCTATCGCTGAGGCTTCTGTGAGACTGTAGAGTTTCCCCCCTGGGCCACAGAGCCAGGTCGCTGGAACTCCACCCAGCCCCAGTCCTCTCCCCTAGGATCTCGGGGAGCTCATTGCCCTAACTGGGGGATAGCCGGATACCTTGAGTTCAGTGGCAGCTGGTCGGCTGCTGCCCTGCCTGAGATTCTCCTCTTTGGGACCCTCCCAGCGTTGTGGATGCTGGGAGGGGCCTCTCTGCTAATGGCAGGCAAAGATCCTGCCTGCTGCCCGGACAGGCCTTCAGAGTTTCTCCCCCAGGCCGCGCAGCCCGCCAATGGAGCTCCACCCAGCCCCGGACCTCTCCCAGGAGTTCTCCAGTAGTCGCGAGCCTCTCCCGGGCTAGAGCCCGGTCAGTGGAGCTTGCCTCCGCAGCTGGCGGGCTGGCATACCATTTGGGAGAGCCCTCAGGTGTTCTGGAGGCTGGGGGGGGGGGGGGGGGGGGGGGGAGTGTCTCTCCGATAATGGTAGGCAAAGACCCTGCCTGCCTGGGGCGGGACTTCAGAGTTTCTCCCCCAGGCCGCGTTGCCAGCCGCTGGAGTTCCACCCAGCCCCGGACCTCTCCCAGGAGATCTTTGGTTGTCCTGATCCCCTCCTGGGCAAAAGCCTGGTCAGAGGAGCCGATGGCGGCAGCTGGTGGGCCGGGGCACTTCTTGGAATTCTCTCCGGGGGCCCCCAGGCGTTGAGGGTGCTGGGCGGGGCCTCTCCGATAATGGCAGGGAAAGACCCTGCCTGCTGTCGGGACTGAACTCCAGAGTTTCTCCCCAGGGCCGCGTAGCCAGCCGCTGGAGCTCCACTCAGCCCCGGACCTCTCCCAGGAGATCTCCGGTAGTCCCGATCCTCTCCCGGGCTAGAGCCCTGTCAGTGGAACATACCGTGGCAGCTGGCGGGCTGGTGTGCCATTTGGGAGAGCCCCCAGGCGTTGTGGAGGCTGGGTGGGGCCTCTCCGATAATGGCAGGTGAAGACTCTGCCTGCGGCCGGGACTGAACTCCAGAGTTTCTACCCGGGCAGCGTAGCCAGCTGCTGGAGCTCCACTCAGCCCCGGACCTCTCCCAGGAGATCTCCGGTAGTCCCAAACCTCTCCCGAGCTAGAGCTCAGTCAGCGGAGCTTGCTGCGGCAGCTGGCAGGCTGGCGCGCCGTCCGGGAGAGCCTATTTTCTGCTTTTTTAATATTAGTTAAAGCTTTTATTTTTCCTACTCTCTTCACCATGTAGTGTGAAAAATTTTATATTGTGCATAGTTCTTAAGGAAATTCACTGGTGGATTTTCAGATAATATTCACCCAGAACTTTAATTATCCTTTTTCTTAATGAAAAAATATTAGTATGTTCCTATAAGGACTCCTGGCTTCTTTCAGAATCTATTGGTGTTCTTTATTTGACATTCCAAGAATCCCTACTCCTGCCCCAGTATCTTGATTTGAGAAACTTCCTGCAAAAGACACTTTGTCCTAGTCCCATGTCCTATAGAAATGTAGGAGAAACTCTCTTGAACAAAGGGAGCTGCAAAAACATGGGTTTACTGTGACAAACACAGAAACAGATGTGTAACTTTTTTGATTATTTCCCAAATAAGTTAATCTGTTTCATTATATGAAATTGAGGCTAATTAAGGAATATCACAATGATCAGGCTGTGATGTTTTACCAGATAACAATTACATTTCATTCCAATATTTGAGAGCTATGAGGATAGGAGAGCTAAGGCTTACATGGGCATTTTAGAGGCCAGTAGCAGAAGGGAAATGCAAAATATTTGAGTTAAAGCAGACTTATGTTCTTGAGACAGGATGTGTTGAGAGAAGCAATCATTTTATCATAGTTAGAGAGCTCTGGTTTTGAAATGGGTAAGTAAGGCACAGAAATGAAGTTCTTACAAGATTAGGGATTTCCAAAATATATGTTTGAGTTTACAATTATTAGACTGGCAAGGGGTCCCTAGGGATAAAAACAGAATTGTCTACTTAAGACAAACTTGACAAAAGTTCAAGGAGATAAGACTAATAGAGGCACTCAATTTTCACACCATAATTTCTCCCGATAGAGGCATTACAAGTGCCAAAGTCCCAGTTAGTCTATGGATTGAAAGTAGCCCAGATATTTTCATGGCTAGACACCTCTTCTTTATGAAGGTCGTTTGGGTCTGCAATGTATTCTTATATGGGACACTAGTCAAATATCACGTGTCATTCAGGTATTTTCTTCTTCTTTATTCTTCTTCCTTCAATCTTCTTAGCAGATGCCTAAATGAAGAACAGAATTTGAGAAGAAAAGAGTACACGGCACAGTTTAAAGTAGATAACTGAGCTGTGAACAAGAGGAACTTATGCAAATTTTTAGGCTTGAATTTCCAGGAGTGTGTAAATGGACACCTTTTATCAGTGAATGGAAAGAACCATGGCAGAGAGAACCTCGAATCCTGTTGAAGATAGTTGAATTTTCAAGAGATTCTATCCCTCCTATATTCTGGGACTGCTGAGGGGTGCTCCTGAGAAACTTGGCTGTGTTGCTTCACCCAATCTCACAATAATTATATGCTTATGTATATTTTTTAACAAGCTCCTTACACCTGAGCATCAAGCAATCAGGAAGGTTTGGGGAAACACTGAGCTGAGAATAGTGAAGAAATAGCCTCCTGCAGGGTGGAATTCTCTAATTTGGGGAAGCTTTACCATATTTGTAAGGAAGATGAAAGTGAGGAAACTGCCTGCCTTAAGTCTATGTTGATCTGATAGTTGGGGAAGCAGTGAACATTCAGATGGTAATACCTGGGATACTTGTCTTCAATGAGATGTGATTGAACAAGGCTAAAGATTTATAGTGAGTTCTGGTTCTACCATGTCAGTGGTTCTATACCCTTTTCTAAGTTTAGTTGATTTGAAGAAGATTGTTAAATGACTACCCCTTATTACAGCATTATTACCTTCTCTAATCCTCTTGCTACTCTATGAGCAAGAGTGGATATCAGATCTTTGGAGCTCAGGGTGACACATTCCCCAGAAAAAAATGAAAAGATTAAAAAAGCTGGATAACTGACATTTATTGAGATGCTACTATGTTTTAGCTTTTTAGATATCTGATTTTATGTATTTCTCTCAAGAATCTTTGGTGTAGGTGCTGTTATTACTATTTTGTAATTTAAGAATATGAGGTCCAGTGAAGTAAGTTTCTGTTAGTCACAAATTTGAGATGAGGCAGAGCCAAGAGATGAATATAGGTCTGTGTAAACCTAGCTCCTTGCCTGTTCCACCATTGACTGACAACTTATGTGGAAACGAAATCATTCATCATCTGGAAATTGAGATGGAGATGTTTTTCATGAGAAAGAATTATATACAGAAAATTCGACCAGCTAATATCAAGTTCACTGAGTTAAGTTAATAAAAATTACACATCAATAGGGTCAAAGACGATGACGGTGCTTGACTGAAAAATATCTTCTTGGGAAAATTTGCACTTAGTTCTCATTCTTATGTACTTATCCTTTTCAAATCCCAAATGCCTATATGTCTTAATCTTAAAGATCTCTAACATTGATTCTATGATAGAATCTAGGGAATAGGAAATGGGGATTGAGTTTCATAATAACCAAATTTATCATCATCTGAGAGCAGAGAAAATCACTCACCTAGATCCATTTTCAGTCAGCCTTGTCAGAGCAAAGTGTCAAAAAGCAGGCAAACTTAAGCAAGTGCATGTAACATGGCTTCAGGTTTGAAGACTCTGAGTCCAGCATCTTAGATAACATTGCAAGCCTTTAGCGTATGCTCTTGATCATCAGATCAATTATAGGGCTTCCTGATGTATGTTTCTGGAACATCTACAGTAGCCAGAATGGAATTGAGCGTGGTGAATCACAGTTGGAAGCAGCACTAGGAAGAATCCAAACACAACTAAGTTGCTAAGTAGGACAGCTACACCATCGAGGTGATCTGCTGACATATGGTAAAATAAGAGCAACAAAAATTTAAATTTACAGATTACTTATGCGTGTTCCTTGTGCTATGCTTAGTACTTTACATATATTATCACATTTATCCTTTCAATGACCTTCTGAAGTTAGTACTTTGTTCCATTATAGAATTGAGGAAATGAAGGTTCTGGAAGGATATACAAGATTACAATGTAAAAAACAAAAAGCAGGGGCTGGCCCCGTGGCCGAGTGGTTAAGTTTGCGCGCTCCGCTGCAGACGGCCCAGTGTTTCGTTGGTTCGAATCCTGGGCGCGGACATGGCACTGCTCATCAAACCACACTGAGGCGGCGTCCCACATGCCACAACTAGAAGGACCCACAACGAAGAATATACAACTATGTACCGGGGGGCTTTGGGGAGAAAAAGGAAAAAAATAAAATCTTTAAAAAAAAACAAAAAAACAAAAAGCAAATAGAGTTGGGATAAGAACCTGGCTCATCTGATTGGGGAGTCTGGTTTTTTTTTTTTTTTAACTAATCCAAGTATATAAATTATGTCATTCACTTGGTGTTTGGCTAGAAGTGGTGACTTTTTCCCCCAGGTTTATTGATATATAATTAATATATTACATATGTAAGTTTAACATGTACAATGTGATGATTTGATACATGTATATGTATTTTGAAATGATTACTACAATAAGGTTAGTTAACACATCCATCACACATAATTGCAATTTTTTTTGTGTTGAGAACATTTAAGATATACTCTCATAGTAACTTCAGTTACATAGTATAGTATTGTTTACTATAGTCACCATGCTGAATATCAGATCTCCAGAACTTACTCATCTTATAACTGGAAGTTTGTACCCCTTGACCAACATATCTCCATTTTCTTCACTGCCCAGCTCCTGGCATCCAGCATTCTCCTCTCAGTTTCTATGAGCTCGGCTTTTGTTTAAACCTCACATATAAGCTTTCCTTGCATCATTTATGGAAAAGGCTATCTTTTCTCCATGGAATATTCTTAGCTTCCTTGTCAAGTATTAGTTGACTGTACATGCATGGGTTTATTCCTGGGCTTTCAATTCTGTTCCACTGGACTATGCGTCTGTGTTTATGCCAGTACCATACTGTTTTGTATACTATAGCTTTGTAATATAGTTTGAAATCAGAAAGTGTATTGCCTCCAGCTTTGTTCTTCTTGCTCAAGGTTGCTTTTTCTATTCAGGATCTTTTGTTCCATATGACTTTTAGGATTGTTTTTCATTTCTGTGAAAAATGCCATTGGAATTTTGATAGGGAATGCACTGAATCTATAGATGATTTTAGTTTGCATAGAATATTAATTCTTCTGGTCCATGAACCTATGATATATTTCCACTTATTTGTGTCTTCTTCATTTTCTTTCATCAATGTCCTATAGTTTTAAATGTACAGATCGTTCACTCACCTGGTTAAATTTATTCCTAAGTATTTTTATTTTTACTACTACTGTGAATGGGATTTTCTTTCTTCAGATAGTTAATTATCAATGTACAGGTATGCAATTGATTTTCGTATATTTATATTGTATCCTGCAATTTTACCAAATTCATTTATTACCTCTAACAGGTTTTTTTGTGGAATCTTTAGGGTTTTTTATATATAAGATCAGTTCTAGGATTTCTGTTTGTTTCTTTTTTATGGTTTATATTTGTTAAACTTCTCATTATGTTCATGTATTATTTTCCTGATTTTGTTTAGTTGTCTGTGTTTTCTTGCATTTTTTTAAGTTTCCTTAAGATGATGATTTTCAATTCTTTGTTAGGAAAATTGTTGAACTTCATTTCTTTGGGGTCAGTTTCTAGTGCTTTATTAGCTTCCTTTGGTGGTGTCATATTTACCTAATTCTTCATTATCCATGTAGCCTTGATTGGTGTCTGTGCATTCGAGAGAGCAAATGCTTCTTCCAGTCTTTACAGACTGGTATCAGCAGGCAAAGACCATCTGTCTATTCTCTGTGCTGACAGGATTGCTTCCAGAATCACTGTCATGCTGGGTTCAAGCTCGTTAAGGAGGTTGTTGCTAGGTCTGCAGTAGGTCTACAGTTGGCAGGCTTGTTACCAGGGGCTCAAGTGGGTATGGCTCCCACCAGGTCCCTGGGAGGGCTGCTGCCTGGTCACCGGATGAGCCTCTGGATAGGCAGGACTGGCCCTGGATCAGGGTTAAGAGGGGCTAGAACCAAGCCCCAGGGCTGTTTCAAGTTCCACAGACAAGTTTGAGGTCTGCAGACCTAGCTCTGGAGGCCTAGATGGGTCTATCTCCAGCCAGATCCCTGGGTGGGCTGGAATGGTCCATGACTGTGGCTAGAGCGACTGGAACCAAGTATAAGACCCTTCCCTTTCAGGATCTCTGGGAGCACAGACAGAGGTGCCTCCTACTGGGGCCCTGGGCTGGCAGGTCTGCTGGTAGACTATGGGTATGAAGTGGTTGGAGCCACATATAGGGCCCTTTTAGGATCTCCAGGGGTGCAGATGGGAGTATCTTCTGAAAGGTCCCTGTGCCAGTAAATCTGTTCTTGGACTGTGACTGGAATAGGTTGGAGCCCAGTTACAGGGCCCTTTCAGAATGTATAATCTGATCAGGTTTGGCAGGCTTACTTCCAGGAGCTCCCTCACCAGGGCTGGGAGGGGCTGGATCTGGTTCATTGGCCACTTCAAGGTCTACAGTTGGGATCGAGGTCATATGTCTATCATGAGATGCATGAGTGGGTGTGACTCCTCCTGGGTCCCTTGGTGTATGATGCTGGTGACAGACCCAAAGGCAAATGGGGCTGTAGCCAAGTTTTCGGGTGTACAGAACTGTTTCCGAGTTTGTGGCCAGGATCATGGTTGGTGAGTCAGCTGCCTGAAAGCAAGCCTGCCTTCTTAAAATGGCCTTTCTTGTTCATGGGCTGCACTAGCTTCACAATCTACCGGCTGGATCCCAAAGCTCCCATGAAGGCACTTTCATCCCTGGATAGATAACAAATTATTGTTGTTAGGAGGAAGGGTATATGCGAGGGACATCTTTAGCCGTTTTGCTGGCATCACTCAAGAAATGATGACTTTGAATCCAAAATTATCTCCTTAGGTATAACCACTTTGGGGAAAAACTCTAAAATTTCTGTCTTCAAGGGAAAAATATTCTATGTAGAGATTTTTCTCTAGACAAATCTGCTTCTCCAAAGACAATAAAAAGGATTTACTATCATAATATAATAGAAAAACATTCAAAAAATAAGTTAGATTTGCATTAGTTTCAAGGTAAAGAACTAACTGTTGAGAAACAATTCTTCAGGCATCTCTCACTTTTCTGCTCACCTTGAGAGCAGAGGTACAGACCGCTTTTGTTGCAGAATATCTTTTCTACAGTGAACAGTCTTAGAAAAGAAGGATATTGTTTCTCTCTGGAGATAGGTGTGCTTATTTCCCATATAAAAGTTTTAGGTTCCCTATGTCAAAAGAAAAATTGAGCCAAACAATGTTAAACAAGCAAGGAAGACTTTACTCAAGGCTATGTAATAGAGGAGAAAGACAAAAACTCAGTCTGAACTCAACAACTCTGCCATAACAAAAACCGAGATTTTTTAAAGGCTAGAGAGAGCTAGTGGAGGACCTTAGGCCTTCTGTGTTTGCTAATTGGCTTAAAAAAATAAACTTCCATTGCTTTATGAGAGGAGGTAGTTTTGCAACTTGTAGCAAGGTGCCTACCAAAGTTCCTACCCTTCACAGAAACTAGAACATAAAAACATCTTCCTTGATGATTATATTTCAAAGAGATGGTTCCTGGGTTTTTAAGAAAGATACTTCTGGCTTGTAAAACTGACCAGAGGCTTTTAAAAAGATTTACATCTCAGAGGGACAGAAAAAGAATTTACAATTACAAGTTTCCTAAAGTAAATCCTTGAAGAAAAGGGAGGTCAGCCGTCTAGAATCAAGAAGAAGTCTGTCTGAAGTTTAGTCAAGCTGAGGGAAAGGTTAAGACTGTCCTGGTCACCTGTCCTGTAAAACACACTACTGTATGTGCAGGTGTCACTGGCCCTCTCCACATTTCCCTATGGAATTTGGGGATCGACATAAATTTTGATACTCTGGCTACTGTGACTACTATAAGTAATAAATTGTCCTTTGTCTTTGACCTGGAATTCTTCTACTAGCTTCCATGAATTGTAGCAGACATTTTAGCTTGCAGTTAGTGCAAAATCTCAGACTCTTTAACAGTTCTTGACACCAAACCTGCTTAATTTAAGTAAGTAAAGGTGATAATTTTTTGAAGGTTTGTAGACAGTTTATGCCCATGAAGAAAGACTCAATAACCAGGCCTTTTGAAATAAACAGAGCAGCTCCAAAGATTCTCGGTTGTAAGATCTTGTCAATCTCTTTAGGAAATTGTCATTGTATGATTTTCAACTCCCTCTGTCTTTACTCAGGATTATAAACCCTGGGTTAGAGAAAATGTTTTGCTTCACTGGAGCCACAAGCCCAC
Source organism: Equus asinus (assembly GCF_041296235.1). Taxonomy (NCBI): domain Eukaryota; kingdom Metazoa; phylum Chordata; class Mammalia; order Perissodactyla; family Equidae; genus Equus; species Equus asinus. Next base: position 20,906,863 of record NC_091814.1, read on the forward strand.
ACCTGTGGCCAAGAAGATAATTCCTGTAATTCATTTCCTTAACTGTTTTACACGGAGTCAGAGAGAGAAATTTCCCTAAAGAAAGATTGTTGAACAAATCAAAATAATATTTCTCTAATTTCTATTTCACTGCTAGACTTTCAAGCATGTACACACGTGTTTGCACACACAGAGATATCTCTTCCTTTACATAATTCCAAAAATGTCCGTGTTTAATCTAATAAAGTACTATTTACTGAGCACTTAAGTGTTGGGCGCTTTTCTAGTTAAAGGGTACATTAGTGAACAAAAAAGAGTCTTTCCTTCATGGAGTCTATATCCTAGCGCAGAGAAAAAAAAAGATAAACAGTAAACAAGATGAATTAGAAAATTATATAACATGTTAGAAATTAGCATGTGCTATGGAAGAAAGGTGGAGCAAGATGAGAGAGTGGAGGTGTTGGGAGTGACGATTTTAAATAGGGTGTTCAGAGAGGCCTCATTAAGAAGGGGACATTTAAGCAAAGGAATGAAAGAGGTGAGCAAGTCAGCAGTTGCATGCACATCTGGGAAAGAATATTATGACACATACGATAGTCAGTGCAGACTTGAAGGCTGGAGCACACCTGGGGTGTTCTAGGAAGTCCAGGGAGACCATGTGCTGTAATGGAGAGATGGAAGGAGAGAGTGGTAGCAGATGAATTCAGTTATTACCCATAATGGGGGATAAAAGTAGAAGCAGAGGGACCAGTTAGGAGGCTGTTATGGTAATCCAACTGCTCGCAGATTAAGCATGATGGAGATAGAGAATTGGCTATTGGATCAAACAACACAAGGTTAAAAAAAAGTGTATTCACTACTCCTGAGAAGAGACTATCCCAAACTACAAATTAGCTGTAGTAAGGACCTGTGGGTGATGTTCATCCCTCCTTTAGTTCTAACACAGCTCTATCATCTCAATATTATGCAGCTGTTGGACTTGATGTTCAATTTAAGCACTACCATTACACTTTTCAATACAAGAACATGGAATGCAAAATAAGTTAACAGGGAAAATATTTAAAAATTTTTTAATTAAAAAAAATTTTAAAAAGTTGTTATAGTGATATAATTGTTATTTATTTACGAACAGTCTATTCATTTGCCCTTTCTATGTTCCCCTACTTCACTTAGCCTAGTACTCAGTTGGCATTTGATTAAAATATTTGTTCCTGGGAAGTTAGAACCCTTGGAGAAACTACCTTCATGGGACTGTAGATGTCTTCTCTTATCTCTAGGCATGGTAGTACAATAAAGAATGATAAAACATTCTTAACATTTCCTCTCTTCTTCTGATCTCTGTAACAAGCCTATAGCCTAATTTCCTCAGAAAGTCGGAAGATCACCCTAAGCAACACCATAATTCCTTTATCTCCTAGTTTTTTCAATAGCTTGGGAAACCTGAAATGACCAATTGTTCTCATTGATCTAATGACTCCATTATTGAAGAAGTGTTTTTCCTTTGGGGCCCAAATTCTATAGGCCAGCAGAGAATTTGGATGAAATGGAGAGAAAACTCTGGGAAGAAATTATTTTGAGTAAAATTGGAGGTTAAATATTGAGAATTGATCCCTCCATCTCACTCCTTGGGTTTCCAACAACCCCACCATATACTAATTAAAGTTTCAGATTATGTTTCTTACACAAGGTGGTATACTTCTATTTCAAGGTGTTTTCTCAAAGCTGGTGCCATATTAAATTCTTAGTAGGTCATTTCAGCACATAGAAGGCAGAATTGTGACAAACAAACAAAAATAAATCAAAATTCAGTGTTAATAAATGTCGTTGGCATTCAGGAGTGAGTGGCAGCCATTATTGATCTCTAGTTTCATAGTATTATGGTTGGAAAAGATACTTGGTGTGATTTCAGTCTTCTTAAATATTTAAGACTTGTTATATGACCTAACATATGATCTGTCCTGGAGGATGTTCTTCATGTCTTCTTGAGAAGATGGAAGTTTGGCTGTTTTTGGCTTTTGGGTCAATTGTTCTGTTTATGTTTGTTAGGTCTAGTTGGTCTAAAGTATAGTTCAAGTTCAATGATTTATTATGGATTTTCTGTCTGGATGATCTATCTATTGGTGAAAGTTGGGCATCGAAACCCCATACTACTATTGTATTGTTGTCTAATTCTCCTTTCATATCTGTTAGTATTTGCTTAATATATTTAGGTGTTCCAATATTGGGTGCACATATATTTCGAATTGCTATAGCTCCTTCATGAATTGACCCCTTTAACATTATATGATGACCTTTTTTGTCTCTTGTTCTTGTTTTGATTTAAAGTCTGTTTTGTCTGTCATCACTGTAGCTACTCTTGCTCTATTTTGCTTTCTATTTGCATGCAATATTTTTTCCCATTCCTTCCCTGTGAATCTGTATGTGCTTAGAGCTGAAGTGAGTTTCTTGTAGGCAGTATAGACTTGGGTCTTGTTTATTTATTTTCTTTTATCCATTGAGACTTTTGTTTGGAGAATTTAATCTATTTACATTTAAAATAATTATTGTTAGGTAAGGACCTACTATTACTACTTTGTTAATTGTTTTCTTACTGTTTTCTAGTCCTTTGTTCCTTTCTTTGTTCCTTATTGTCTAACATTGTGAATTGACTTTTCACAGTGGTGTGTTTTAATTCTTTCCTCTGTGTCTTTTGTGTATCTACTGGAGGTGTTTTGCTTTGTGGTTATCGTGAGGCTGAAATAGAACATACTAGGATTAAAACAGTCTATTTAACGCTGATAACAATTTTGATCACATACCAAACTCTACCATTTTATTCCCCACACCACATTTTATGTTTTTGATGTCATGAATTACATCTTTTTATGTTGTTTATCCATTAACAAATTATTGTATATATGGTTATTTTTATGGTTTTGTCTTTTAACCTTTATACCAGAGGTAAGTAATTAACATACTGCCACATTACAGTATTAGAATATTCTGGATTTGACTATATACTTACATTTACCAGTGTATTTTATATTTTCATATGTTTCACGTTAATAATTAGGATCCTTTCATTTCAACTTGAACTCTTTTAGGCATTTCTTGTAAGGCAGGTCTAGTGGTGATGAAATCCCTCAACTTTTATTTTTCTGGAAACATCTTTCTCTCTCCTTCATTTCTGAAAGACAGCTTTGCTGGGTAAAGTATTCCTGGTTGTCAGTTTTGTTCTTTCAGCACTTAAGTATATCATCTACTTTCTTACTGCCCTCCAAAGTTTCTGCTGAGAAACCTCACCCCTGGCATGGCAACTGACAATTGGGAGAGAACTCAAAACCTGGAGCTTCTTCCTGAGAAGAGAAGTGTTCATACCCCATATTGAGCACTCCAACTTTTAAAACCTGAGAGACAAGCCCCCAAAACATCTAGTTTTTAAGATCAGTGGGGCTTGTTCCTGCAAGACCCACAGTGCTGTGCTGAACCAAGGAACGGCTCTTAAAGGCCCCTTGCACAGACCCACCTACACCAAGGCACAGTGCAGAAGTGACTCTTTGAAAAGTGCCCAGACTTTATGTGAAAGAGATTCATTTCTTAATTTTAAAGCATTGGTCTGAGGGTCATGGGCCTGCCGGGATACTCCTTGGGGTCAAAGACTGGTGAGTGCCATCTTCCTGCTCTCCTGGTGCCTTGCTAAAGCCAGGGAATTAGCATCATATTTGGTTATTTTTCTTTTTGTTTCCATTTCTTTCTTTTTTTTTCTTTTTTTAAGGGTGCCATTCTTGCACTCCCCCTCTGCCTCACTCCAGCCAGTGAGATCCATCTTTGCGTTCTCCCTCTGCTGCATTCCAGAGCAGCAGTATCTCCCAGAGGGGAACTTTTACACATGTCTGGTGCCCCAGTTTTTACATCTGGTGACCCAGTTTTTGCAGCTGTACCCAGGGGATGCCCTTGATCACCTAGCTCTGGAGGCCAAGGTGGCTTGTGTTCCTGGGTCCCATGGAACTGTAACAATGGGAGACACAGTTCTTGACAGATTACCACTCCCAGGGCACTGCACAGATAGCCGACTGAAACAAACCCCTAGCCTTTTAGAGAAAGAGGCCTGTTTACTTGTCCAGGAGTTGTGGCCTAAGGAGAAATCTTGTGGTTTGACACATTATAGAGGCCTACAGAGGTGCTCTCAGGGAATGGAGGCTAGGGAACGAAATCTTTGCCTTCTTTCTCTGCCTTGCTTCAGCTTGCTGGTATCTTCCAGAAAGGTACTTATAACCTTATTTGGCTCCCTGATTTTTGCAGCTGCTGCTAGGGGCCACCTCTACATCACTTGGCTCTGGTGACCAATGAGGCTTGTCCTCATGGGTCCCACAAAACTGTATCCAATACAGAAAGAGCTCTTAACAGCTACCACCACCAGGACACAGCAAGAAGCAACAGACCTAGGAGCTCAATCTTTCTGTGAAAGAGGCCTGTTTGCTTATCATTATAGCTTCAGCCTGAGGGGCAGGCTTCAAATTAAACACACATTTAAAGGCTGACTGTTCACTTTTCCTTAGACCTCAGTGATCAGACACTAGCTTTGCACTCTCCCTTTGCCATTCTCCAGAGAGCCAGCATCTCTCAGAGGGGAGCTCTTATATGTGTCTGGCACACCAGTTTTTATGTCTGGTGCCTGTTTTTTTGGCTACTGCCCAGGGGATACCCCTTTATTTGCCAGGTTCTGGTGGCCAGAGGGGCTTGCATTCCTAGGCAGGTCAGCATTCCCTGGGCAATGCATAGACATCAGACTGAAACACATCTCCAGTCTTTCTGTGAAAAAAAAGCCTAGGGCTTTGGCCTTAGGGGAAAGCTTAAGGTTAGACACACATTTAGATGCTACAGAGGTGCTCTTAGGGAATGGAGGCCAGAGGATGCCATCTTTGCACTTCCCTCTGCCTCACTACAGCTTGCCAGTTTCTTCCAGAAAGGAGCTAAGGAATACACAAGATAAAAAGATGCAAAATGTGACATCAAAAACATAAAATGTGAGAGATGGAGAGTAAAAATATAAGGCTTTAGAATGCATTCAAACTTAAGTTGTCACCAACTCAAAAAAAGACTATTATAAATATAAATTGGTATATATAAGCCCTATGGTAACCACTAAGCAAAAATCTACAGTAGAAACACAAAAGACAATGAGAATGGACTCTGAGCATATCCCCTGAGAAAGTCATCAAACCACAAAGAAAGAGAACAAAAGAAGAAGGAAGGAACAGAGGAACTACAAAACAGCCAGAAAACGATTAACAAAATGGCAACAAGTACCTACCTATCAGTAATTGTTTTAAATGTAAATGGACTAAATTATCCAATCAAAAGAGACAAAGTGGCAGAATAGATTAAAAAAAAAAAAAGCAAGATCCATGTATATGTTGCCTGTAAGAAATTCACTTCAGGCATAAGGACATACGTAGAGCAAAAGTGACGGGATGAGGAAAGATATACCATGCCAATGGAAACCAAAAGAAAGCTGAAGTAGCTATACTTATGTCAGACAAAGTAGACTTTAAAACAAAGACTGTAATAAGAAACAAAGAAGGGCATTACATAATGATAAAGGGGTCAATTCAACAAGAGAATATAACATTTATAAACATATATGCACCCAACATAGGAACATCTAAATATGTAAGTAAATATAAACAGACTTAAAGGGAGAAATAGAGAACAATACAATAATAGTAGGGGACTTTAATACCCCACTTACATCAACAGATAGAACATCCATACAAAATCAATAAGGAAACATCAGCTTTAAATGACACATTAGACCAGATAGACTTAATAGATAAATACAGAGAAGTCCATCCAAAAGTGACAGAATATACATACTTCATAAGTGCACATAAAACATTCTCCAAAGTAAAGCATATATTAGGCCACAAAACAAGTCTTAACAAATTTAAGAAGATTAAAATTGTATCAAGCATCATTTCTGACCACAATTGTATGAAAATAGAAATTAATTACAAGAACAAACCTAGAAAAAGCACAAATATGTGGAGACTAAACCACATGCCACTGAATAACCAATGGGTCAATGAAGAAATCAAAAGAAAAATTAAAAAATACCTTGAGACAAACAAAAACGGGACTACAATATATCAAAACTGATGGAATGCAGCAAAAGAAGTTCTAAGAGGGAAGTTCAAAGCTATAAATTCCTACCTCAGGAAACAAGAAAAAATCTCAAATAAATGATCTAACTTTACACCTCAAGGAACTAGAAAAAGAACAAATGACACCCAAAATTAGTATAAGGAAGAAAATAATAAAGATCAGAGCAGAAAGAGATGAAATAGAGACTGAAAAAACAATAGAAAAGATCAATGAAATCAAGATCTGGCTCTTTGAAAAATAAACAAAATTAACAAGCTGTTAGCTAAGTTCAACAGGAAAAAGAGAGAGGGCAAAGATATATAAACTCAAAAATGAAAGAGCAGGCATTACAACCACAGAAATACAAAGGATCATAAGAGATTTTGATGCCAAAAAATTCTATGCCAAAAAATTGGACAACCTAAAAAACATTATAAATTCCTAGAAAGATACAACCTTTCAAGATCGAATCATGAAGAAACATAAAATCTATACAGACCAATTACTAATAAGGAGATTGAATCAGTAATTTAAAAACTCCCTACAAACAAGTCCTGGACCAAATGACTTCGCTGGTGAATTCTACCAAACATTCAAAGAATTAATGTCAATTTTTCTCAAATTCTTCCAAAAAATAGAAGAGGATGGAATACTTCCAAACTCATTTTATAGGGCCAGTATTACCTTGATACCAAAACCAAACCAAAATATCACAAGAAAGGAAAATTACAGGCCAATATCCCTGACGAACATAGATGCAAAAATCCTCAATAAAATATTAGCAAATTGAATTCAACAATATATTAAAAGGATCATACACTATGATCAAGTAATATATATTCAAGGGAATCAAGGATGGTTCTACACCCACAAATCAATCAACATGACACACTACATTAACAAAATGAAAGATAAAAATCATACGATCATCTCAATAGATGCAGGCAAAGCTTTTCACAAAACTCAACATCCATATATAATAATAACTCTAAACAAAAGTGGGTACAGAGGGAACATACCTCAACATAATAAAGGCCACATATGACAAACTCACAGCTAATATCATACTCAGTAGTGAAAAGCTGAAAACCCTTCTTCTAATATCAGAAACAAGACAAAGATATCCACTCTTGCCATTTTTATTTAACGTAGGGTTGAAAGTCCTAGCCAGAGCTATTAGACAAGAAACAACAACAAAATGCATCCAAACTGGAAAGGAAGAAGTAAAACTGTCAGTATTCATGGGTGACATGATACTAGACATAGAAAATCCTAGACCCCCAGCAAAAAAGTGTTACAACCAATAAATGAATTCAGTAAAGTTGCAGGATACAAAATCAATATACAGAAATCTCTTGTATGTCTATACACTAATGATGATATACTAGAAAGAGAAATTAAGAAAATAATCCCATTTACAGTTGCATCAAAAAGAATAAAATATCTAGGAATCAATTTAACCAAGGAAATGAAAGAGACCTATACACCAAAAACTATAGGATATTGATGAAAGAAATTGAAGAAGGCAGAAAAAAATGGAAAGATATTCTGGAATCATGGAATAGAAGAACTAATATTTTTAAAATGTGTATACTATCCAAAGTTATCTATAGATCCAATGTGATCTCTATTAAAATTTCAATGGCATTTTTCACAGGGCTAGAATAAACAAGTCTAAAATTTGTATGGAACCACAAAAGACCTCAAATGGCCAAAGCAATATTGAAAAGGAAGGATAAAGTTCCATGGTTTCAAACTATGTTACAAATCTATAGTGGTTAAAACAGTATGGCATTAACATAAAAACAGATGCATGGATCAATGGAACAGAATAGAGAACCCAGAAATAAACCCTGAATATATAGTCAATTAATTTATGACAAAGGAGACAAGAATATACAACAAGGAAAGGGCAGTCTTTTCAACAAACGATTTGGGGAAAACTGGACAGCAACATGCAAAAGAATGAAACTGGAACACTATCTTACACCATGCACAAAAATTAACTCAAAATGAATTAAAGACTTGAGTATAAGACCTGAAACCATAAAACTCCTAGAAGAAAACATAGGCAGTATGCTCCTTGATGTCAACTTGGCAATGATATTTTGGATTTGACACCAAAAGCAAAGGCAACAAAAACCAAAAATACAGCAGTGGTACTACACAAAACTAATAAGTTTCTGCACAGGAAAGGAAACCATCAACAAAACGAAACAGCAACCTACTGAATGGGAAAAAATTGCAAATTACGTACCTGATAAGGGGTTAATATTCAAAATATGTAGAGAACACATACAGTTCCTTAGCAAAAACAACAACAACAACAACTGATTAAATAATGGGCAAAAGATACGAACAGATATTTTTCCAAAGAAGACATATAGATAGTCAACAGGTACGTGAAAAGGTGCTCAAAAACACTAATCATCAGGGAAACGCAAAACAAAACCACAATATCACCTCACATTTGTTAGAATGGCTATTATCAAAAAAACAAAAATAATCCTAGTGAGGATGTGAAAAATAGGAACCCTTGTGGGAATGTACTCTTCTTGGGAATGTAAATTGGTACAGTCGCTATAGAACAGTATGGAAGTTCCTCAAAAAAATTAAAACTAGAGCTACCATATGATCCTGCAACTCCCCTTCTGAGTATTTATCTGAAGAAAGTGAAAATACTAACTTGAAAAGATATGTGCAGCCTCATGTTCTTTACAGCATTATTTACAATAGCCAAGGTATGGAAACAACCTAAGTGTCCATCAATGGGTGAATGGATAAAGAAAATGTGTTATATATATATACAATGGAATACTATTCAACTATAAAAAAAGAATGAAATCTTGACATTTTCAACAATATGTATGGATATTAAGGGCATTCTGTTATGTGAAATAAGTCAGGCAGAGAAGACAAATACCATATGATCTCATTTATGTGGAATCTAAAACAAAACCAAAAGTAAAAGAAAAAACAAAGCTCAAAGATACAGGGAATAGAGATCGGTGGTCGCCTAAGGTGGAGGGTGGCAAGTGGGTGGAATGGGTTAAGGGAGTAAAAAGGTACAAAATAAAGGTAGGGTTATAAAATCAATGCATGGGGATGTAACGTACATCATGGTAACTAGAGCTCGTAATACTGTACTGAATGTTTGAAAGTTGCTAAGAAAGTAAATTTTAAAAGTTCTAATCACACATAAAAATATTGTAACTGTGTATGGTGATGGATGTTAACTAGACTTATTGTGGTGATCATTTCACAATACATACAATTATCAAATCATTATGGTGGACACTTGAAACTAATATAACATTGTATGTCAATTATACCTGAATAAAAAAAACCTGTTTCATGATAGAATTAAGAACTAAGTATATGCTTTTGGAATGAATAAATATGCAAATAGCGTCTCCAGGCCCTCCAACTGAGTACTTCCACACTGGATTGCATCCCCCAGATTTGCTTTTGCTGTTGTCACTGCTGGACCTACACCAGTCCATTGCTCTGTCACTTCGAAAAACATATTCTTCTCCTTTGGAATAGAGGCTGGAGTGCAAGGTAGAAAAGCATGGGAATTCTTGCCTCCAAGCAAAGGATGAAAATCAGGAACTACAGGAGAATGCCCATGGGAGAGGGTTAACAGTGTCCAGCATCTTCTAGATTTTTAACGAGTTACCTCACTGGGGCATATAAAATAGGAAACTAGCAAATTCCCCTAGTCTATTGCATGGTTTATCTTTTGGCAAAAGAGCTGTGAGGTCAATTTTCCCCCTGGATCGTAGTTTCTAATTGAGGGAAGGCAGGACCTGTTTCAGGAGGAATATGGTAATGACTCCCTAGGGTGCTGGGTAGAAAAATTACCAATTACCACTAATGTTCATAACCAGAGAAATGCCTATTAATAATACTCATCAAGGTTTAGCTGGGTCAGTCCATTCAGAAGAGACACAATGAGCTCTGTTCAGGGAATATGATGGTGAGTTTTTTGTTACTGGTGGTTTTTTGTTAACTGTAAAATTTTAAGAGAATGGGAGGAAGATCTGTAATACACTAGGAATGGTGCTATTTGTGGCAAAGTTCTTGGGCATTTCCTTAAAGGTCCTGGGCCGTGATTAGGAGATAGGACAACTGGATTCCACTGTACCCTAGGATTCACATTTTGGGGAAAGTGAAACTTTGACATTGGTGACTTGTTTTTCCTTATGTCATAAATAGCTTCAGGAATATGACTCATTAAATGATCTAAAATCTTATAGCACATTTATGCTAACTCATAGATAATAACTAGTTATACCTTTCCTTTTATATTCAATTCAGAAATTATTGAGATCTTTTTAGAATTGTGATCTATATATAATGATAGTGAAGGATTGAGGGGTGATAATAGGGAAAGTAGCTGGATGGGAAAACAAGATAGTGCTCAGGTTGAGGTCTTAAGATTAAAAAAGGAAAACATTAGAGATGTTGCAGAATGGTCATAGAAGATATCCCTAGTATCAATTTCAAGAAGGAAGAAAAGAAGGAAATAATTAGGGCTCCTTATGTGTAATTCTGGGCTACAATTTTTACTTATCTGCTCATTAATCCTCATAATATCCCAAACTGCAGAAAAGAAAATTGAGATTTAGAATGATTTAATATTTTCTCAAAATAATGCTACTAAAATAAATATGTGAATTTGTGCCTTAACTTCCTTGCTCATTTAACACCTCTATCAGCCACATGACAAATACTTATGAATCAGTTACAATGATTTATTCTTGTATTAATTTGTGTAATCATTGATTTTCTCACATTGATTTTGGATATTTGTTATTTGCTAGGAACTCTGATGCTCATGGGCTTGGAGAGATGCATGTGAATACATGGTGCCTGGCACATAAACTTTTGTCAAATGAACAACAACATGGTCTTTGTTTTCCAAGAACTCGAATATTCCTGGGCAAGAGAATTATCTAAAATGTGAGAGGTTCTAGAATTTATGTTTCACGAGGGCAGGAATCTTTTTGTTCACTGATGTATCGCAAACACCTAATGGAGTGGTTGTGACTTAGTATGTACTCAATAAATAGTTTTTCAATTGGAAAAAGTGCTACAGGAATGAGACTTGAGAGCAAATGATTTGCTCTTTCCTGAGAGTTCAGATGATCTGCCCTAAACAGGAAAAGGCATTGCTGTGATATGACATGGCTCACTGAATGCTCAATGAACTACATGAAGTTCCGTGTGATTAAAATATTGGGATAAAATGTGGGAGATGGAAGAGATGAACTTGGAGTGTAGTGAGAAACCAGATTATCAATATCTCACCCTCCCCTTTTTTTTTTGCTAAAGAGTTGGGAACATTATAAAGTTTGCAGAGATCATTACAAGGTTTTGAGTAAGAAGGGAATTGATTAAAAGAAAATTTTAATGTCTCTGCATTCACCACTTCTTCCCAGTTGAACTGTTTCAATTCCCACTTCGCTATTTATTCTCCTATTTCTTGCCACCTTTTCCAAGCTGTTTGTGTCTGCAATGCCACGCCTCTCATTCTCAAGACCCTGTGTCCTTGCTTCCCAAAGAATTCTTGAAATAATCTCTTCCAGATGACCTTCCCAGGTCAAAAGCAGTGGAAGCAAAAATCGATAGACTCCTGCCTTGAATGGATTTGTCCCTTCTAATTTCCTCTTCAGGCCCTACTATGAGATAGGAAAGGCAAACAATATTGACAATAAACAGTATCGTGGATATTTATTTTTCTTTTTAGAAACCTGAATGTCTTCAGATTCCAGAATTCTGCCTGTAGAGAAGAATCAATCTTGTTAAAAACACCAGATATGGGAACCAGGGGGCCTGAAGAGGTAAAGAAAGCTCATTTTCCAAAAAAGCCATCAGTCCATTGTGTTGTATATCGTGTGTTCATAGCTCCACCTGCAAGACAAAGTAAGAAATATCATTTAATTGCCACCTGGCGTGCATGAGCACATGCACACACACAGACTGAAGCAAAACGTTCACTTTAGATAAGGGCTACTCCTACCTTGTGTACTTCCCCCAGTGTCTTCTCTGCTTCTCTCATCTATTCTATTTGGATTTTAAAACTGCAGGTGTTGACCACTAACTTGATTCTATAATCTCAGTGATGGAATAAGCACAAGGTTTCAAAATGACTGTCTTAGAATGGCTGATTTGTTTAGAAAGGAAACAGCAAGGAAAATAATAGCCAAAGAAAATAACACCAGTAGTAGCACGTCTTCTATGTAGTAGGTGCCATTTTAAGCACTTTACATACACAAAAACATTTACTCCTCACATCTACTCTTGTCCAGATGAAGAAACTTTAACAAAGACAGGTGAAGTAACTTGTCAAGGTCACATAGTCACCAAACGGAAGAACTGGCACCCAAATTCAAGTTGCTTATCTTCAGATCCTACACTTTCATCCCTCACATAATACAACCTTCTTAAACCTAATACTAGGAGACCATATTTGACTGCCAAATTTTCCTTACCATAAATATAACTTTCTGCAGAAATCTGTTATGGTAGAGTAGCTTTTCAAAAATGGAATTACTGGAAAAAAATGGAATGGCTGTACTTTAAGAGTTTTTGATATATTTTGCTCAATTTCTTTCCCTAAATTTATAACCAATTTGTAATCCTATTAGCAAATATTTCTGTTGCTGGTCATGTAATCCAAATCACTACTACTAATTTGTTGAGGGTCTAATTTTAACATGCAGTATATTTATATATATTTATATAGTTTGTATTTATAATATATAATTTAAATTTATATAAATATAATTCATGTTTGTGTATATATTTTGGTAAAATAATTTAGCCCTATATTCTAATATGTAGAATATAATTGACACTATTTTGTAGAACTTATTTTATTTTACTTTGTATTTACTCTTTGACCCAACAATTGCTTAATAGTGTCTTAAAATTATCAGATGGAAGAGCCTTTTTACTTTATTATCCATTAGCAGTTCATTACATGGGATTAGGAAATATGTTTGTATTCTTTTCAATTTGTGACATCGCATGACATTTTTGTTGTGACTTAAAATATAGTCAATATTCATAAATATTTCCTGCACTTTGAAAAGAAAGTATATCCTCTTTTATTGGAATACAAAGTTCACTATCCTATAAGAAATACCTTACTAATTTTGCTGTTTAGGTTTCCTAAATCGTTAGTTATATTTTTCTTCTCGATTTGCTTTGACCAGAGAGCTTTATTAAAACTACTCATTATTAGCGTGTCTACCTGTTTCTGCTTGTAAATCGTCTATAGGTTCTTTCTTATGAAGGTTGTACCTCTATTTTGGGGGGCCACAAGTTCAAATCTATTGTAATTTCATTGTGAATTGTAGATGTTAGCATTAAAAGTATCTTTTGTTGTTTTTGTTGTTGTTCATGTAATGCTTCTGGTCTGAATTTTAAACTGTCAAAAATCAAGGTCATAACCCTTGATTTTTTGGTTTCTGTGTGCTGGGTATAATTTCTCTGCTCTTCATGTTTTACCCTTCCTGAATCATTTTGTTATAGATGTGTCTTATATAATGCACAGAGTTAAGTTCCGCTTTGAGAATATATCTGATTTTTTAAATCTTTAGTCCTTTTTCTTAGGCATTCACTATTTGTTTGATCAGTTTTAAATGATAGCAATTGTGTCTCATCTATTACTTGTGGAGTAGTAAATAAGCTTTTGCTACTTCACCATTTCTCTGTTCTTTCTCTTCTTATTTTTTAAATGTGCTACTCTTTCTTTGTCAAGTACATAACATTTACATGCTACTTGAATCTACAGTTAAGTATATTTAGTTAAAGTCCACCTCTAGACCATTGGCCAAAGATGCACCAGACATCACTGGGTGAATAGATGTCTTCATCTAATGACTTCATCAAGAAAAGTTAGTGGTTTTAATATTCTTGAAGTTTTACCATATTTAAAACTATTTTGCTATATCTTTTGTATATGAGGACAGTATGTCTATGAATAAAATCTTGGATCAAACCTTCCTTCCTTGAATTTCTTGAAAATCTCCACACTCTCATCATGCATGGTATATTGCTGCCGAGGAATATGATTTCTACATAATTTTCTTTTTATTGTTAGTGATCAGCATTTTTGCTCAAAGGCACAGATCACTTTTCCTTATATTTAAATATAATAATAAGGTGAAAGGATGACAGATCATTTCAACGTGTAGATGCTGATCTTTTTTTATTTCAGGGAAGTTTTCTTTATTAGTTTTAAATATTGAGTTTGTTTTATACAGACTCCAATTCTGTGCATGTTGCATCTGCTTTGCCATTCTTCTATGTCTATTATTTTCTCTCTAATCTTTGAAAGTATTTCTCTCTTTCATTAACTATATTTAATTAATGTTGGTTAGTTTTGCTAGAGTTTTCTTCTGTTTGTGGCTGTTTTTGTTATTTTTTTGTCATGTTTTGTTGTAGAGCTGTCATTTGCTGAGTTCTATCAAATGTTTGCATGATTTGAAGTGTTTTCAAGTCTTTAGTTTTATTCTTCCTTTTTTGTGTGTTCTAGTATGTTTTACACCATGTTGCTTTGGGCTTTTTTCTTTTTCCTAATCCTTCATCAAAGATAGATTTCTCTCAGGCCAATATTCATTAACACATTGAAAAAGACTTCAAAAGTACTCTAAGTTTCTTTGCATTTTTACTACAGAAAAGACTATAGCAAACTTTGACCCCAGTTTACATTGCTTTTCATGCCCCTATGCCTCATATACAAAGTTTGTTCTAAAGGTAGTTTATGTATCAGAATTAAGTTACTCTACAACGGACCACATTTTGATCTAAGCATGGTGGACTCCACACATATCTATAAACAGAGATGTTGATGGGTAAGGGAAGTGAAAATTAAAGATGATAGGGATAATTCTAGTTACTTAGGAGTATAGCTATGCCATATATAAATACAGATAATGAGACTTTTGGTCTTATCAGTTTGAATCAGCTGAAAAATAAGTTCTTATCTTTATTGAATGTCTATATGGTGGCTGTTCAAGGAGGGCAAACATGAAATAAATAGTTGTTTTCAACCTGACTTTAACCCATCTGTATTGAATTCGATAGAACCTCTTTCTCAGTATTCTTCAGTTATCTGATATTCTCTTCTGTTTTTTGTATATATTTATGGCTATATTACCTGGGGCTTGGAGATAGAATTGGGCATTACTGGCATGGTAAACTCTAAGTTTTCAGACTAGAAATAATTAATTATTTAAATAATTAATAATTAATTAAATAAAATAAATAATTAATAATTTAAAATTATTTTACCCCAAATTTTTGAATATATGATGTGTTCCAGAAGCACATGAAGATCCCAGGGAAAGACTCAACTGATGAAAATTAAATGAATCCTAATGTCCCAAATGTTTTTATTTAGTGATTAAAATACACTCATATATGAAAAATTAAATAGTCAATATTATATCTATGAATTTCCTCCAAAATAACCTTTTTAAAATAGCTTAATATACCATGAAATTCACCCATTTTGATTGTAAAAATTAATAGATCTGCATAATTGTCACCACAATGCAGTTTTAGAACATTTTCATTAACCCAGAACGATACTTCTTGACTGTTGGCAGTCAAATCCTATTTGGTCCTATTCCCAGGTTGCTACTAATCTGCTTTCTGCTGACGTAGATTTTCCTTTCCTGGACATTTCATATGAATAGAATTTGAAATGTGTAGTCTTTTGCACCTGGCTTCTTTCATTTAACATAATATTTTTGAAGATCATTTATATCATGGCATGTACCTATAGTTCATTTCTTTTTATTGCTGAATAGTATTCAATTTCATGGCTATACTAAATTTTGTTTATCCATAAATTCACTTTTTCATAGACAATTGGATAGTTTCCTTCTTTTGTCTATTATGAATAATGCTGTTATGAACTTTCACATAAAGGTCTTTGGGTGGATAGTATTCATTTCTCTTTGGTTTATTCCTAAGAATGAAATTCTCAGGTATATAAGTCATTAGGCAAGTTTGTTTTACCATTAAAAAAAAATTAGGTGTTTGTTTTACCATTTTCAAAAGTGACTGCATATTTACATTTCCATCAGCAATATGAGAGTTTCAGTCTCTCTATATCCTCACTAGCACATTTTAGTGTCTATCATTTTAGTTAAACTCATTCTAGTGCATGTGAACAGTCATCTCGTTGTTGTATTTTCTATTTCCCTAATGACTAATGATGTTGCACCAATTTTCATATACCTATTAGCCACTGATACACTTTGATGAAATGTCTATTGAAAGTGTTTGCCTATTTTTTGAACTGCGTGTTTCTCTTATTACTTAATTGTAAAAATTATTTATATGTTTTTGATACAAATCCCTTATCAGATACATATTTTGCAAATACATTTTCCTCTATGTGTGGTGCTCTCTTCATTTTCATAATGGTGGCTTTTGAAGCGTATATTTCTAGACTCTCAGTTCTATCCATTGATCTATATGTATAAATACATGCAAGTACCATACTTTCTCGATTACTACATCTTTAGAGTAAGTTTTGAAATCCGAAAGTATAAGTCCTCCATCTTTACTCTTCTTTTTCACAATTATTTTGGCTATTCTGAATCCTTTTCATATACATTTTATGATCACTTTGTCAATTTTTTTTAAA
This sequence comes from Equus asinus, assembly GCF_041296235.1. NCBI lineage: Eukaryota > Metazoa > Chordata > Mammalia > Perissodactyla > Equidae > Equus > Equus asinus. Next base: position 20,923,637 of record NC_091814.1, read on the forward strand.
GCTTGTTTATTTACTTATTTATTTATTTTTTAGCGAGGAAGATTGTCCCTGAGCTAACATCTACACCAATCTTCCCCTATTTTGTATGTGAGATGCCACCACAGCATGGCTTGACAAGTGGTGTGTAGGTCCACATCCAGGAACCCCAGGCCACTGAAGCAGAGTGCGGGAACTTAACCAATATGCCACCAGCCCAGCCCCCACTTTGTCAATTTTTACAAGAAAGTCTGCTGCGAGTTGACAGAAATTAGGCTGAATCTAAAGACCAATTTGCTCAGAACTGCCTCATAATAATATTGAGTCTTTAAAGCCAAGGAAAATGATATCTCTTCATTTATTTAATTCTTTTTTAATTCCTCTCAACAGTGTTTGGTAGTTTTCTGTGAATCTGTCCTGCTCCTCATTTGTTAATTTTAATCCTAAATATATTTTTGATAGTATTATAAGCAGAATTGTGTTGTTTCATTTTTGGATTTTATGTTGCTAGTAGAGCCAGCCCTGGTGGTCTAGAGGTTAAGATTTGGTGCTCTCACCATTATGGCCCAGGTTTATTTCCCATTCAGGGAACCACGCTACCTATTTGTCAGTTGCCATACTGTGATGGGTGTGAGTTGCTGTAATGCATAAAAGCTATTCCCCTGGTATTTCAAATTCCAGCAAGGTCACTCATGGTGGATAGATTTCAGCAGAGCTTCCAGACTAAGACAGGCTAAGAAGAAGGACTAGGCCACCCACTTTGGAAAAAAGAAATTAGCAGTGAAAACCCTCAAATAAAAGTAAAGCATTGTCTGATATAGTGCTGGAAGATGGGAGGATGGCACAAAAAAAGACTGGACAGAGTTCCACTGTACTGTATATAGGGTCTCTAGAAGTCTGAATCCACTCAATGGAACCAGTAGCAACAAAAGTTGTAGTAGCCAGAATAATGGCCCTCCAAAAACGTACGTGTTATAATCTCTGGAATACATGAATAAGTTTGGTTACATGAAAAAGAAGAATTAAAATTGGAGATGGAATTAAGTTTGCTGATCCACTCATTTGCAGATAGATTTTCCTATATTATTTGAGTGTGTCCATGAAGTCACAGGGTTTTTAAAAAGTGGGTTAGTGAATCAGAGAATCTAGGTACTGAATACGTTTTATGTCTTCCCTCTTTTTCACAGGTCACAGCAGAAAACATCACCATGGTCACTGAATTCTTCTTGCTGGGTTTTTCGAGCCTTGGTGAAATTCAGCTTGCCCTCTTTGTGGTTTTTCTCTTTCTATATCTAGTTATTCTCAGTGGTAATGTCACTATTGTTAGTGTCATCCGTCAAGATCAAAGCCTCCACACTCCAATGTACTTCTTCCTTGGCATTCTCTCAACATCAGAGACCTTCTACACCTTTGTCATCCTTCCCAAGATGCTCATCAATCTCCTCTCTGTGGCCCAAACAATCTGCTTCATCTGTTGTGCCATTCAAATGTTCTTCTTCCTTGGTTTTGCTATTACCAACTGCCTACTATTGGGAGTGATGGGTTATGATCGCTATGCTGCCATCTGTCATCCTCTGCATTACCCCATCCTTATGAATTGGCAGGTGTGTGGAAAATTGGCAACCGCTTGTGGGATTGGAGGCTTCTTGGCTTCACTAACAATAGTAAATTTAGTTTTCAGCCTCCCTTTCTGTGGTGCCAACAAGATCAACCATTACTTCTGTGACATCTCCCCAGTCATTCATCTGGCTTGCACCAACACAGATGTTCATGAATTTGTCATATTCATCTGTGGGGTTCTTGTACTTGTTGTCCCCTTTTTGTTCATCTGTGTTTCTTATAGCTGCATTCTGAGGACAATCCTAAAGATTCCGTCTGCTGAAGGCCGAAGGAAAGCTTTTTCCACCTGTGCCTCTCACCTCACTGTTGTTATTGTTCACTATGGCTGTGCTTCCTACATCTACCTGAGGCCAACAGCAAACTATGTGTCCAGCAAGGACAGGCTGGTAACGGTGACATACACCATTGTCACTCCATTATTAAACCCTATGGTATACAGTCTCAGAAACAAGGATGTACAAGTTGCTCTCAGAAAAGTGTTGGGGAAAAAAGCATCTGTACAATTGTATAATTGAAATATTGTTATATTTTAGATTCTATGGTAAATAATGCCCTGCTTTTTTCATGCATATTATGTATATAACCAATTCATTGAAATGATAATTCTCTATAAGATGCATATCTTAAAATATATTTTTTTCCTCACAAGTCCTTTAAATTATTTTTCAGCTTCTGAGGTGAGATCTCAGGATATCCTTCAAATTTCACTTATTCAATTCACTGGAATAACTGAAACACTATGCTTCATTTAGTGCTAAAATTTTCTCCTTTCTCTGGTGTTAGTATTCTTTAATTCATGAGGCCTACATTGGGGCCAGGGAGGTTCACTTATTTATTAGCTCTGTCAGCCACCACTTCTCTCACTGCTGGCTTTCATGACCAATCTTCAAGGTTTGTGTCGGGGAGAGGGAACCAACAGGTGGAAGAATGTTCTTACTTGACTGTTACAGTCATGTTCTGGCAATGGTGCTCTCAGGACCTTGCAGATGTTGGACACTGAGTCCTTCTTATGCACTGAGATTTCATGGGTTTCTGGAAGCATTTCCTACTTGGAACTTTTACTACCTTTCTTGTGACAGGGTTGAAGCTGTCTCTGGCTGACAGCTTGTCAACTTACCTCTTAACTCTGAGAGTTCTCCACATCTCTTTTAGAGGTCATCTTGGGCAAATCCACTTTAACTGATTTCAGATTGACTTTTTCTCTCAACTGGCCCATATCTGATCTGAAATAAAATTTTGTGCTTCCTTGCCTCTCCCACAGTCCAATGAAGTGCAGACATCTCTCTCAGCTCTGGTACTTCACACCAATAGCCACAGACTCCTACATTCAGATTTCTCACGTAGAATAAGATACCAATCCTCTCTGTACCTTTGACTCTAGGTGGCACAAAGTTTTGAAGTGGTACTCCTTATGAGAGAATATGAAGTGTCAAGAACTCCAATAGCTTCCTCCAAAGAATGTATTTCAATATCCTATTAACTGAATTTTTTAATTTTTTTGAAAGTTGGCACATTTTTCTCCCATTGCTTTTGTGCCTCAATTGAAACTAGGTCAGAAAAACTCCCTTGTTTACACCCTGTGCCACTGATGCCTGTTTTTACTCTAGAATAAGGTATTATGATGGGGTTTATTGGTAAATATTGAATCCAAAAAGTTATTTTTTTGTAAAGACTCAAGCCATTGGCCTAACCAGTGGTATAGTCATGGTTAATCACCTTAATCCTAGTCCACATCTTGCAACAGATATTTCTTTGACAATCTGTTGAAAGCAATATCCCAACATGAGATTATCCTCATGCACATAGGAAGGGGAAACTTGCTTACAATTTAAGGAGTTTATGGATTACCCAAGGCCCATTCATAGGCCCAAATCATGATTCCCTTGTTTATGACCATTCTCATCTAAATCATTTCACTCTATTTTTATCATTTATCTTTTCTTTTCTACTTTTGACACTTTGTTATAATGTTCCTTTTTACCTATTTGAGAAATTACTTATATCCTTCTGTCACAGATTTTATATGTTTTATAAATTAAACATATAAAAAGAGAAATTAATTGGCATTCTTGTGGCTACCTATTAGATTTTATCAACGGGTTAAATTCAACTTCAATGTTGAATTTCAGAAAAACACACCATGGGGAGCAGAGATGCAATTCTGGTTGATTAGGACAGCACACAGAATTTTACTAGAATAGTGCTGTTTTGTTATGCCACATGCATTAAAAAAAATTTGGAGGAGCCATCTAGAATTTAAAGTTTCTGAATATAAAGCATGTAGATATTAGAAAATTAAATTCTATACTGTAGGAAATTGCAGTAATTAAAGAGGAAGTTCCAGAAATAGGCTTTCCACTTGACACCTTGGTCAACTTTCATAAAAGTGACTGAGTTTTGTGTCCAACACTAGTGCATAGAATATTTTCCTCAGCAGCCTCACACTAATGTGATTTTTAAAAATTTTCATCTCTCTTACTTTATGGGTCTAATTTCCTACTATCTTCTTTATGTGTGGGTCTCCTGAGTGATTTTTTTATTTAATTTTTACCTGTTCCTTAGTATTCCTATTGTAACAGCCTTAGAAGAGAGAGATGTTGTTGTTCTCTGTAGATAAGTTTTTTTATTGCCCACATAAAAGATTTGGGTTCCATAGGGACCAGTCCAGTGGCATAGCAGTTGAATTCGCATGCTCTGCTTCGGCAGCCTGGGAGTCACTGGTTTGGATCCTAGGCACAGACCTATGCACTGCTTATCAAGCCATGCTGTGGCAGGTGTCCCACATATAAAATACAGGAAGATGGGCACAGATGTTAGCTCAGGGTCAATCTTCTTCAGCAAAAAGAGGAACATTGGTGGCAGATGTTAGCTCAGGGCTAATCTTCCTCCAAATAAAAGATTTTGGTTCCCTGTGTTAAAGCAAACTGTGCTAGACAATGATAAACAGGCCAAGGACACTTTATTCAAGGTTAACAGAGGAGAAAGACCAGAACTCAGTCTAAACTTGGCAACTCTGCTATAACAAAGAATAACAAGATTTTTAAAGGCGGGGATGAGTTAGTGGAAATGGACTGGAGGAACTTAGGCCATTTGTATCTGCTAATTGACTTTATTAAAAGGAAAAATAAACTTCCATTGCTTTATGACAGGGAGCGGTTTTATAAATTGTAGCAATGCACCCATCAAAGTTAGGTTCCTACTCTTCCGTAGAAACTGGAATATAAGAACAGCATCTTCCTTGATGATTATATTTCAAAGGGATGTTTTCCAGGTCCTTAGAACGACACTCCTGAGTTGTAAAACTGATAAGAGGGCACTGGTCCGGTGGCATAGTGGCTAAGTTCGTATGCTCTTCTTTGGTAGCCTGGGGTTCACCAGTTAGGATCATGGGTATGGACCTACACACTGCACATCAAGCCATGCTGCGGCAGCATGTTACATAGAAGAACTAGAAAGACATACAACTAGCATATACAACTATGTACCAGGGCTTTGGGGAGAAAAAAAACAAAAGAAGGAGATTGGCAACTGATGTTAGCTCAGGGCCAAGCTTCCTCACCAAAAAAAGCATACCTTAAAAAAAGAGAAAGGCTATTTGTTTAAAGAAAAATCCTGACGAGAGGCTTTTAAAAAGGTTTATATTTCAGAAGGACAGAGAAACAATTTACAATTACTAGTTCTTTAAAGTAAATAAATAAGATGAAAAGATATAATAAAAGAGAGGTCAGAGGTCTAGAGTCAGGAAGAAGTCTATCTGAAGTTTAGTCAAGCAGAGGGAAAGGTTAAGACTGTCTTGTTCACCTGTTCTCTGGGTCACTCTCCTGTAACACACACTACTGTATGTACAGGAATCACATTTCCTCATGAGTTTGGGGCTCATCACAAGTTTTAATACTCTTGCTACTGCAATTACTGTAAGTAATAAACTGTATTTTGCCTTTGACCTAGGGGACTTCTACCAACTTCCATGAAATTTTAACAGACTAACTTCTTAGCTTACAACTAGTGCAAAATCTCAGACATTTCACACCAAATAAGGTTAACTTAAGTAAGCAAAACTTATAATTTTTTGAAGGTTTGTGGACAGGTCATGTACATAAAGAAAGATTCAATAGCCAGGCCTTTTGAAGGAAATAGAGCAACCCCAAAACTCTCAGCTGTAGGATCTTGTTAATCACCTTTTGAGGAATTGTCATTGGATTATTTCTAGCCCTCTCTGTCTACTCATGTTTTTAAATCCTGGGTGAGAGAAAATACTTTGCCTCAGTGAGGTCACATGCACAAACCTGTGGTCAAGGGGATAACTTCCTGTAATTCATTTCCGCAATTGGTTTACATGGAGTCAGAGAGAGAAAGTTCCCTGAAAGTGGGATGCTGAACACATGAAACTGATAGATCTCCATTAGATTTCACTGCTAGGCTTTCAAGAATTTACATATGTGTTTCCATACATAGAGACACTTTTTCTTCACATAATTCCAAAAATGCCCATTTTTAATCTAATAAAATATTATTTACTGAGCGCTTACTAAATGTTAGGCACTTTTTCTTTAGCTAAAGGATATATTAGTGAACAAAAATGAAGAACCTTGCCTACATGAAGCTTATATACTAGAGCAGAGAAAGAAAAACATAGACAATAAACAAGATCAATTAGTAAGTTATATATATACTAGAAGATTATGCGTGCAATGGAAGAAAAGTTGAGTATGGCTAGTGAGTGGAAGTCTTGGGAGTGATGATTTTATACAAATTGTCCAGGAAGACCTCATTAGGAAGGATACATTCAAGCAAAGACATGAAAGAGGTGAACAAGAGAATTGTGGTGGCATAAAATGTTCCTCCTTTTTGTCCACCTGTATAACAACTAAAATTCACTATTAAGCCACAAACAAAACTGCCTGTCTAGGAGTTGGGGGATCCAGCATCATACCCCAAGGGATCCCAGGAGTCTTTCCCACTTGTACACTGGGTAAAATGTAGACAGATGTTTTTGTGGGCCATGGAACCAGCAGGAGTCTGTGAACTGGCTTCAGCCTTTCTTGGTTGCAGTTGAGGAACACCCAAAGTGGGATGACTTGGGCAGACACCCAAGGATGAAAGAGCATTTGTGAAGCCCTGGTTTACTGAGAAGAGATTTTAGCACCATGTTGGAGGAAAAAATAAAACAACAAAAACAAGGTTAGATGCATAGGAGATTTTAAGAGGAAATTTGTTGCACCCCTCCCTCAAGGAAGCACAGTATGGGATAAGCTAGCTGGTGACAATCTCTCCTAAGTGGAAAGGGACAGAAATGAGTTAGTCCCTAGTATCCTCACCTATGTGGGATGCTGATGGAGAAACTCATTTCTCTCCCAGAGCACCCAGAGTATTGGGGCAGGACTTCCATGACTGACTGGAGATAGGAGATCAGGAAAAGCAGATAAGAATATCAGAGGGCATTTAAGGGATGTGGTTCCTGTTGTTTGTGTCCAGAATTTCAGCAGGAAGTCCATTCACAAGCCACTGGGAAAGCCTCACTTGAGAATCTCTCCAGCTAGCCTGTGGGCACCCCCAACACTCCAGCTGCCAAATTCATACCTCCTCCAACTCCACAGCTGGCTCCTTGTTCATGCATCTGAGATGGCTGTGAGAGTAAGCTATAGTAGACAGGGAAGGTACACAGAAAACAGGAGATGGTCTATGGGCAAGGGAGAAAGCACAAAGTTGAGCTGTGGTGCCACCTTTAGGAAACAAAAGAGAGATTTTTATCATCCAGTCTGGTTTGTTGTAAAATCTAGAAAAGACATGCCAAGCTTAATAATTCTGTCACAAAGGAGAGCAAGAAGCATGGAGCAGCTGTATCCATACAAGGACAGAGAAAGACTGGGATAAAAGCAGGACCAACCAAAAGCATCTCCCTTCTGAAGGCAGCTAGTAAGGATTGGAGGAGGTGACTGCTACTTCAAATGCTAAAACAACAATGTAAAACTCCAAGGAACATGAAGAATCAAGGAAACATGACATCATCAAAAGATCACAATAATCCCCTAGTAACTAAACCCAAAGACATGAAGATATGTGACTTATGCAATAAAGAGTTCAAAATAGCTGTTTTGAGGAAACTCAATGAGCTATAAGAAAATACAGAAAAACGATTCAACAAAATCAGGAAAACAGTACATGAACAAAGTGAGAAATTTAACAAAGAGGTAGAAATCATAAAAAAAGAGTCAAACAGAAATTGTGGCACTGAAGAATTCAATGAATAAAATTAAAAATGCAATAGAGAGCATTAATAGCAGAATAGACAAAACAGAAGATAGAATCAGTGACTAAGAGGATAGGAACTTTGAAACAACCCAGTCAGAGTAGAACATACAAAAAGAATGAAAATGCATGAAGAAAGCCTATGTGATCTGTGAAACACCATCAAAAGAACAAATATCAAAATCATTGGGTTTCCAGAAAGAGCAAAGAGGAAGAAGGGGCAGAATGTTTATTTAAAAAAATAAAAGTTGAAAATTTCTCAAACCTCAGGAAATACTTGAATATACAATTTCACGGAATTATTTTTCATGAAGCCATCATCACCTCATTATTTCAATTCAAAACTGTCTTCTCCAAGACACATTATAATGAACTTTCAAAAATCAAAGAAAAAGAGAAAATCCTAAAAGCAGCAATGGAAAAAAATTGTAACCTACAAAGGAACTCTCATTATGCTGCCAGTGGATTTCTCAGCTGAAACTTTATGGACCAGGAGAGAGTGGGATGGTATATTCAATATACTGAGGGAAAAAATTGCCAGCCAAGAGTATTCTACCTGGCAAAGTTATCTTTCAGAAATGGAGGAGAAATGAAGATTTTTCCAGACAAATAAAAGCTGAACGAGTTCATCTCCACTAGACGTGCCTTACAAAAAAATGCTGCAAGGAGTTCTTCAAGCTGAAATAAAAGGATATTAATTAGTAACATGAAAATGCACAACACACTGGTAAAGGTAAATATATAGTCAGATTTAGAAAATTTGAATTCGTAATATGATGGTGCATTAACCACTCAACTATAGTAAAAGGTTAAAGGAGAGGAGTATTAAAAATTAGTATCTCTACTATCACTTCTTAACAAATACACAATATAAAAAGAGTTAATTGTGGCTTAAAAACTTAGAGGAGTAAAAGGTAGAATTTTTTATGCAGTCAAAGTTATGTTGCTTTCAGTGTGAAATGGACTGTGACATATATATATTTTATGTGAGCCTCATGGTAACTACAAAGCAAAAGCCTATAGCAGGTTCACAAAAGATAAAGAAAAGGGATTCTGAACACACCACTATGAAAAATCGCTAATTCACAAAAATAGGCAGAAGGAAAGGAAAAAAGGAAAAATGGAATAACAACCAACCAGGAAGCGATTAATAAGATGGTATTAGTAAGGCTTTACATATAAATAATTACTCTAAATGTAAATAAATTGAATTCTCCAATAAATAGCACAGAGTATCTGGATTGATAAGAAAACAAAACAAACTACATGCTGCCACAAAAAACTCACTTCAAGGACATGCATAGGATGAAAGAAAAAAGGATTGAAGAAGATATTCCATGCAAATCTAAGCTAAAAGAAAACAAGAGTAGCTATAATTATATCATGTAAAATAGACTTTAAGCCAGGAATGGTAAGGAGACAAAGGTCATTATATAATGACAAAGGGGTGAGCCCCTTAAGAGAGTATAACAATTATAAACATATACACACCCAACATTGGAGCATCTGAATATATTAAGCAAATACTAAAAGATCTGAAGGGAGAAATAGACCACAATACAATAATAGTAAGTGAGCAGAGATAACAAATATCAGAGCAGAAATAAATAAAATAGAGATGGAAAAGATCAACAACACTATGAGTTGCTTGTTGAAAACATAAACAAAATAGACAACACTTTAGCTGGACTCACCAGCAAAAAAAGAGAGAAAACTCAAATAAATGTAATCAGAAATGAAAGAGGAGACATTACAACTGATACCACCGAAATACGTAGGATGTAGGAGATTACTATGAACAATTATATGTTGACAAATTGGATAACCTAGAAAAAATGGATAAATTCCTCAAACATACAATCTACCCAGACTGAATCATGATGAAATAGAAAAGTCTAAATAGACTGATAATGATGAAGAAGATTGAAGCAGTAATCAAAAATCTCCCAACACAGAAAAGCTCAGGATTGAAGGGTTTCACTAGCGAATTCTACCAAACATTTAAAGAAGAATTAAGGTAAATCCTTTTCAAACTCTTCACAAAATTGAACAGAAAGGAACAGAATTACCTGATACCAAAGCCAGATAAGGACACCACAAGAAGAGAAATTGTAGATCAATATTCATGATTAATAAATGCAAACATTTTCAATAATATATTAGAAAACTGAACTCAACAACACGTTAAAAAAATCATACCCCATGATCAAGTGGGATTTATTCCAGGGATGCAAATATGGTTCAATATATGCAAATCAATAAACATGGTATATTATATTAATACAATAAAAGATAAAAATCATATGAATGGGGCCAGCCTGCTGGTAGAGTGGTTAAGTGAGCAACTTCTGTCATAGTTCTCTTTTGCTTTGAAATGACGTGAATATCATATTTATATTTTGGGGAAAGGGAAGCCTTTCTTACAGGAGAAGTTGTGGGATTTTCCATTTGTTATTCATGTCAATTTTTTCTAAAAACATACAGTAACATAAACGTTAATAAAACTGTAGATGTTTGTTTTGACCAACATTTTGTCTTTTTTTTCAGCTTTATTGGAGTATAATTGACAAACAAAATTGCAATACATTTAAAGTGTACAATGTGATGATTCGATATACGCATACATTGTGAAAGGATTCTTCCCATTTAGTTAATACAGACAAAGATCACCTCACATATTTATCTTTTCTGTTTGTTTGAGGACATTTAAGTTCTACTCTCTCAGCAAATTTCAATTATACAAATCAGTGTTACCGACTATACTCACCATGCTGTACATTAGATCCTCAGAACTTAGTCACCTTATAACTGAAACTTTGTACCATTTTAGCAACCTGTCCCTATTTTCCCCATGCCCCAGGCTCTGTTAACGACTTTTCTACTCTCTGTTTCTCTGAGTTCAACTTTTTCTTTTTTTTAGATTCCACAGGTAAATGATACTATACAGTATTTGTCTTTCTCTATTTGGCTTATTTTACTTAGCATAATGCCCTCTAGGTTCATCCATGTTGTTCAAATGACAGGATTTCCTTCTCTTTTTAAGGCTGAATAATATTCCATTGTATATATACCACATCTTCTTTATCTATTCATCTATCAATGGACCCTTTGGTTGTTTCTATATCTTAGCTGTTATGAACAATGCTTCTATGAACATGGAAGCACAAATACATCTTCAAGATAATGATTTCATTTCCTTTGGATAAATACCCAGAGGTGGAATTGCTTGATCATATGGTAATTTTATTTTTAGTTTCTTGAGAAACCTCCGTACTATTTACCATGGTTGCTATACTAGTTTACATTCCCACCAGCAGTATACAAGGGTCCTTTTATCTCCACATTCTTGCCAGCAGTTGTTATCTCTTATCCTTTTAATAACACACAGCCTAATAGGTATGAGATGATAACACATCGTGGTTTTGATTTGCATTTCCCTGATGATTAGTGATGTTGAGCCCCTTTTCACGCACCTGTTGGCCATTTGTACATTTTCTGTAGAAAAATGTCTATTTGGATACTTGGTCAACTTTTTAATTGGATTGTTTCATGGCTATTAAATTGTCTGAGCTCCTTATCTCTTTTGGATATTAACCCTTTATTGGATATGTGATTTGCAAAAATTTTCCCTTTCCCAAAAATATAAATATGATATTGACATCATTTCAAAGAAAAAGAGAACTGTGACCTTTCTCTTTGAGATAAGTAATAGGTACTTTCTTTGACTAGTTACTGGAGGCAGAAAATATAAATTATTTTCCTTAAACCTAGCACTCTAGTTAAATGTAACATTTTACAGCCCACTTCAGGTAATCTTTCTTTTCAAGCTTATGTTATAGTTGTTCATTATTGAAAAAATAATAGCTGGTGTGGGCTATCTGGCCAGAGCAAGTGTACTGCTGGTGCTAATTTCAAGTATTTTTCCTTAACTTTCCCCCTTTTCTGGTGACACAATCACTTTCAAATCACTGAGAGAAATTTTCAGAGGCAGGTGTGTTGATGCACTTGAAAAGGTACATTGAGGGAACCCTGGAATTGTGAGAGTATTTTGCCTTAGAAGAAGTTACTTGTCTGATTGTTTGAAGAAAGAAAGGGTAGAGTTTGAAAGAAAGGTCTCAAAGAAAAGCTTTGAAAGTGTGAAAGAAAAACTCCCATTTTCCAGGTACAGATCCCCACAGAGAAAAGAGAGATGACAACTTGGGGTCTAGGATGCCTACCCAACCCACTAAGTTCTGACTCAGTGTTCCTGAGGCAGCTGGTGATTCAGGACAGGGTTGCAAATGGGAATTAAATAGGGACAGAGCCAAAACCTGGGGAGTACCGGTGTGGGGGAGCCTTTATGTGTCTGGGGGAAATGAATTAATGTCCCTCAAAGAACCATGGCACCTGGGAAGCCCTTTGTAAAGAGTGAACCAGCACTGCCTGTGGGTGATGTAAGAACAGCCCTGATAATGATGTTGTGAGTGGCAGGAAGCACAAGCAGCATATAGAGAACCAGCCTTCTCTCTGCTTTTGAATGGAAACCCTCTTGACTCTCCTTTTAAATGTGCCAATCCCCAGAGTTTCTGAAAAATTCAGCTTAGAAGGCCTCAAGAAGGAAATAGTGACTATCTTGCTAACAAGGCATGTGGGGGATTGAGCTCTAACATGGGAAAACAAGAGTTGTAACTGTATATTCAACTTGAGTTGTAGAGCTTCATAAAATTATATGGCCTTAAGTAGTATTTAAGGAAAATTAATCAACTATACATTCACCATTTTAACACAGTTCACTCTTTTGATTTTGGGGTTTTTTGTTTGTTTTTGCTTATTATGTCTCTGTATCATACACAGAAAAAAAATATTTTTACATCATTGAAATTGAAAGCATACAATAGAAATCCTCTCACCTAACCCAATAAGGTTAGGTAGTTGGTTGATTAACTCAAAAAGCCTGGTAGAGTAGAATATCAAAAGAATGACTCATACAATTGAAATGCTTTATTTCAACTCAAAATCCTTAAATATACAAATTTTTGTAGATACTTTCATTTAGGGATAAGATTTTTCCTTCAAGTATTGGACTACAGGATGGGAGCTCTTTAGAGCACTATCTAGCATAAGCTCACCCATAATTCATTAGAAAAATTCTGATAAATTCAAAGATGACCAGAAACTTAGAGACACTTGCAAAATAATCTAAGTAAATAACACTTCTAGATTTCTATGATTTTTCTTTTCTCCTGTGATTTTCTTGTTCATATTTAATTTTTCCAAAACACTCGACCTAGCTGTGTTAGAAACAAATGATCCTTTTTTGCAATCATACTTCACCAGGCTACATAGTACAAAATTACATTTCACAAGGAAAATAAACAGAATAACAAATACAACTGTCATAGATAGTTTTGAGAACAAACATATACAATTTAAATTGTAAGGGTTGAAATACACAGACACACTAGAAAGTAATTAGATATGAGTGTTCATTGTGCCATGGGAATCAAGCAGGGTGTTTTACAGAGGGAGTAGACCATGCTGGTTAACGTCTTATATAAGAAATGTTTTCCTTGTTTATATGTAATTTTCACAGTCACACAATTAATGATAACAGTTTTCCCTTTGTGTGGTACAACATAATTTTAACAAATCAGGAGATTTTTATTCTAGATGGGTTGGGTTGCTGGGCAGAAAAAGGGTTTAATGAACAGTAGTTGATTCTCCTAACCAGAAGACAAGCACTGTGCTAACTAGATAATTCACATATTCACTCAAGAAAACCTCAGTTGTCCAGATGGAAAAATTCAAGGCAGATCAGTTTCAATAGTCTTAAATATCATCTCTCAAATTACATGGTTTGAAAACAATAGAGTTGAAATTTAAAATCAATTCTGTTTAGTATTTATAATTCAAATTATTACAATAAAACGCTAGATTCATATAAGTGTTGCTTTATGACTGTCACAGAGTTGGTCCACTGAAAGATTCGGGCCATCTCTGTCTCATCAGAGCATTATGTTCCTCTTTAACAGCAAACGCAAGGATGTTATTGTTGGTTGTTTCATGTCCATTGTTAAAATTACATCCACTAAAAACTCATATCACTGTGGAAATAAAGCAAAACTACGCACGAAAAATGGAATCTGTTTAATTTATAATTAACATAAAATATTTAGTATTAGATTTTGAAAAATATCTACAATTCTGGTACAATTGACTAATGTTTTTGTCACTGGAAAACCCAGTTACTTAGTACTGAAACATTGTTCGCCATTTAAGGCTCAGTTCAAATTTTCTTTCCCCTCCTTTCATCTCACTTATTCCAAACTTTTGTTCTTTCACAAGGAATAAATATTTGTTCTTTTGGTACTCATAACTCTTTGTCTGTATCCTTTTAACAGATCTGATTATCTTGTATTTTCACAGTTTTTTTCATTGTTCCTCTTTCTACTTACTCACTCCTCCACCTCCATGAAGTATCGATTTTTTCAGTTAAATTTTTCCCCTTTACATGGAACCTGGTGCACATTGGGCTTACTACTAGGTGAATGCCTGTGTCCTGCATAAGATGCTTCCAATAACTTCAGATTTAATTCTCTCTATCCAACCAGAAAAGTAATCCTTGGCCACCTCTCATTTTGAGTATTGCATCTTCCCTTAAAGAAACTAAATTTGTCTCTTTTTGGCAAGTGTGAGTTTCTTTCCTTCTCTCTTTTTTTTTAACCAATTATTGAACAACGTAACATGTAGATTGACTTGCACTTTTTCTGGAATAGGAGAAAAGGAAAAGGCAACACTAGTCTTAGTCCTTGGAAACATTGTCCAAGTCATGACTGGACTGATAAAAGGACAGAGAAAATTTCATGCCTTTGACTTCTTCTGTGACTTCTCTAGTTCATTTAAAAAATTTTTCTTAGATCAACTTGGTTACCACAGGCACTCCCACAACTCTTTTCAGTGCAGTCTTCACCTCCTGGTTCCTCAGACTGTAGACAAGAGGATTAAGCAGGGGGGTAACCACAGTGTAGGTCACCGCCACTAACTGATCCTTGTCTGAGGCAGACTTGGGTTTGGGCCGAAGGTAGATGATGGAGGCACAGCCATAGTGGACAAAGACCACGGTGAGGTGTGAGGCACAGGTGGCAAAAGACTTCCTTTTGCCCTCAGTGGAGGGGATCTTCAGGATGGTGTTAACAATGAAGCCATAGGATATGAGAATTAACAGAAAAGGCATCATGATCACCAGGATGCTGAGGCTGAATAAAGCCAGTTCTTTTACATGAGTGTCTGTGCAGGCCAACTTAATAACAGGTGCCATGTCACAGAAATAGTGGTTGACCATATTGGGGCCACAAAAAGGCATGTCACAGATGAGGTTGGTGGCCACCAAAGCAATAAAAAAACCAGTGACTCCCGACAGAGAAACTAACCCTAATCCTAGCCTTTTGTTCATGATGAGTGTGTACCTCAGGGGATGGCAAATTGCCACATAGCGATCATATCCCATCACAGCAATGAGAAAGCAGTTGGTACAGGCAAAACCAAGGAAGAAGAAGAGCTGGGTGGCACAGGCCGTGAAGGAGATAGTCTTGGTGGCTGAGAGCAGGTGGACCAGCAGCTGAGGGATAATGACAAAAGTGTAGCTGGATTCAGAAAAGGAAAGAATGAATAGGAAACCATACATGGGAGTGTGTAGAGTTCTGCTGAGGCAGATAACAGTCATGATGGTCGCATTGGCCACCAGGATTGTCAAGTACAGGAGAAGGAAGATGACAAAAAGCAACAGTTGGAGCTCCCCCAGGCTAGAGAAGCCCACCAGGATGAACTGTGAAACCACAGTGGTTCTATTGAAACCTTTCATCTGAATAACTTCTTTCTGTGAATGAGTTTAGGAGAGACAAAGTCATAATTATCATTGTAATAAGAACATTTTCCCAATGCCTTCACTTTAAGTATCTTATTTTTAGACTGGGGATATTGATAGATCGCTCTCCGTCTCTGTCTCTCTTTCTCAATATATCTAGATATAGATATTCCCTTTGATGATTTTTATAAGAAATTATTAATCTCCAATAATGAGAGAATGACTAACTATATTATAGACATACACAAATATTAAAAGAAGCAACCATTTGATATTTCCAAAGACTATATAAGGACATGAGAAAATTCTGCTAATATAATAAGCGAAAATGCAAACACAAAGCTATATTTATAATAAGATTAGAGGTGATTTTGATTTACTTTCTGATATATTTTTATATTTTCCAAGTGTTTAACAATAAGCATATTTTAATTTGATGATGCTAAGTATACTTCACTTTTATCCAGTCCATAATATTTCCATCTATTTTTGGCTACATAAACATAAACAAGAACAATCTGCTGCTTCCAAAAATGTTATTATTTTTTGCTAAATAAAAAACAAGTTACTTTTGTAATATCCATGCATCTAAATTATGCATGCCATTTATAACATGTGGTTGTGCAGATGATTATTGGTAGCATGATATACTGTGCTCTGATCACTGGCAGTCACAGTGGATGGCCTGCCGGAATGGTAGCAAGTAAAGAAAGCTCATATCAGTGACCAAATATAATCAGCAGGTAAGTACAATAATGACAGCAAACTTATGATTGTTTATTTTTGAGTTCAACAACAGTTCAATCGTTCTCTGACTGAGAACAGTCAGAGAATCCAACACATCATTTGATCTACGTCAGAAGGCATCTGAGAGGATTTGGGATGGGAGTGGTGATTTGAGGGAAAAGGGAGACTTCCCATGCTGTGATTAGTAAACTCATTTCCATTATTCATTTGTGAATGGGGCTATCTATGGCACTTTGGTTCTTAGAGACAGAACGGCAACAGCATGGGTCCTGGTTTGCCTCAGGAAAAGGACCGTCTCTCCAATGCTGTCTCCACATCACACCCTTGAAAATTTTTCTACCAGTGCATAGCTCAGTAAAAACATGAGAGGAAGCAGTAGTAAGTGCCTCTGGAAAACAAAATTTATCAAGAACTAACTTCAAACATTTCCTTCCCTTTATTTTATATAGCCTCATTTCATAATGTCTGCTTTTATTTAGAGAAAACGTGCTATCATGCCTAGGCTGTTTTATGCTATAAGTGTTAACAAAATACAAATAGCGCCTATTTCATAACACAAAGCAGAGGAAGATTGGCAACAGATGTTAGCTCAGGGCAGCTCTCCTTCAAGCAAACAGAGGAAGATTGGTGCCAGCTGTTAGCTCAGGGTGACTTTTCCTCAGGGAAAAAGAGAATAATAACATCCAGAGCCCTAATCATTTTTGCTTTCAGAATCAGGTTCAGAAACTCAGGAGAAATCAGGCATACTACCTGTACCACACAACATCTCCCAACTCGTTGGCTACTTTAATGGCTGCAAAATATAAGGAGTTGCTTGACATAACACACTTGTATGTTCACAGTTCATCATCTCTGCCATGGTTCTTTGCTTAGAGAGTTCCACACACACACACCTCCACACACCTCCTATAATAACCTTTTTCCTTTGTATCATACTTTTCAGAAAACAAGATGCTTTCATATAAGCTACCTTACTTTGAGCCTCACAACCTGGTAGACAGCACAAGTATATTTGTCTCCAAGTCATAGGTAAGGTGAGTGTACTACACGCCATCTCCTGAGCAAAGCAACCTGGGAACATCCTCATCTTTGCACTTAACATCTTGAATTGGATTCATCTCCTTATATGTTTGGCTCCCTCTATATACTATAGCTTCTTATGGACAGGGGCAATGTTTTTTAATAATAGTTGAAACTCTAGCATGTAGCATAGTTTCTAGTTTACCATGAACTCAAAGTTTTTGACCTGAATAGGATCTAAAAAAACTAAATAATATGCTCAAGTAGTAGAGTCAGTATCAGAATTTAAGTATTTTAACTTCTAATCCACTTTCTACCTACCACATTTTATGCCATCCATTCTTTACTTTGTCAGAAGAGTATGAGTCCCACATACTTTTTCCAAGGGACTAAAGAATGATTCCATGCTGCTTGTTCAAGTAAAACTTATTTTACCATTTCTGACTTTCCTGGCATAATCCAATTTTAATTTTTCAATTTTCTTGGATTATGAAATTTTTTAATATAAGATTTATTATCTCTAAGCCTTCAATTAGGAGGTGAGAAAAAAAGAAGAAAAGGAATAGAAGAACAGGGAGTCAAGGGTATGGTAAACACATGCAGAGATGGGGAAGGTCGGGAGGCTGTTGCTTCATTTTCATCAGTTTTGTGAATCAAACTGCTTCCACAGCTCCCTAAGTCATCAACTTCTTTTTCTGTGATTCAAGCACAAATTTCCTTCTAAGAAAGCCTCTATTCTTGACCACAACCATAGTAGTGCTTTTATACCTTTTCTTATGCTATTTCATACACTTGTATAGCCTGTTGTTTTCTGTACCCAAATCCCCTTCGTGTCCTATGTTCTTCAATAAACCTTCCCTGACTACTAGAGTCTAAACAGATGTTCTTTCTCTTCATAACACTCAGAGATATTAAAATCATACTTGTATGATGAATAGCTTAGACACTATCTTGTATTTATAATTAATTTGCATATACATATAAATACATATAATATTCCTCCATAAATTATCTTTGGGGCAGGGGCCATAGCAATGTACTCTGAATGATTTGCAGGCCCCACCACAGAAGAGGGCACATGATAGACTCTAAACAAAAACTTAGTAAATGATGGTATGATTTAATTTTCATTTTGTTTCTGAGTTTTCTCATATACTAAGATTTTTTTTCTAGAATGTGTTCTCTGCTCTTCTACTACAATCAATATCATTCCTAAATTCCTTGTTATTCTCAAAATCATCTTTTTGTAAAAAAAGAGAAATCTATGCTGATGAGCTTTCCTGCCACCTAAGTTACTTCTATCACTTGATTTCTCAGCATTTTGATTTCATGTATGCTGTGGTATTTGTGTATATGTGTTTCCATTTGTATATGTGTGCATGCTCCATCAAAGTGGAAGCTTCTTCCATTTTAAGATAAAAGCAAATAAAGTTTTACTTTGGTGCATAATCTTTTTCATAATAATACAAACTATTATGCAAATGCATTCAAATTTGAAATTTTTGATGGAAAATGTTTCCTTGTTCGGATAGTAACCGACAAAGAAAATACACTTACCTATGTATATTCAAATGATCATGGAAGTTGACATATGACTGAGTTTAATGACTCACAGTCTTGTAGGTCTTTGGAATGCTGAAAGAGGCAGCAGTAGAAGGTCACTTGTAAAAGCAATGGCATCTGTCCTGAAAGATTACAAATGATTGGAAAAAAAATTACTGAAACATTTCATAGCAGGTTTATTTGGGCACTTAGATGCCCGAACCTTTTTAATTCTTAAATAAGAGGCTGAAAATAGCCCAGTCTGTATTCATATGTCAATTCAGATTCTATAATTATGTTGAAGTATGTATAGCCTTCTGGGATTCTAGGGACTAGGGCCCTCTGAGACTCAATGAGAGCTAAAGCAAGAGGGAAAATGAATGACTAAACTGGGACAAGGACATCTTATTTAATACTGGAAGAGAATGATTCAGATTGCAAAAGAAACTTTCCATCTCCTTAAAGCACTAAAAATGTAAATAAGTATTCTTTCAGCATAGAGAAGTTTAGTTACTTTCATGCTAAAAGGTAACAAAACACTGAGATGCCAAGAGAAAACAAATTCTTCAACCTAGAGATTTACATGAAGACTGATTTGATAAAGCGTAAGAGATGGAGGCAGGGGTTGATAAATGCAGGCATGCTTGGCACTTTGGAAGATTCCATAAGTAATCTCTGTCCTGCTTCTATACCCAAAGCCTGAATAAAAAGTCAAACAACTGGATTTCTTAATTAACTTCAGGGAATTTTTTAAGGTAATGACTTTTATTCATCAACCATTCATTGCGTACTATGATCTGGAAAACACTGCATTAGGGATTGCAGTGATATGAAGATAAATAAATGACATGAATCCATCTAATCTAATAGAGAAGACAGACATAAGCATAACTATGTGTAATAAGAGGAACAAGGAAGCACGTGCCAATAAACAACAGGATAGCTAGAAATATAAACACCCTGCACACGGTGAAGGTCATCTTGAACACAACCAGGACTGAGATTCAGTCAATGACTTAATGAACAAAAACATTGGGAATAAGAAAGCTAAGTAGAAACTACTGAGTCTTTTTGTGTCTAGGACTTTCAAAGGAAAAAGAGTAATAGGAAGGCTGAGAACTCCTATTTCTGGTAGCAGCTAGTCTGATTATTTGAGCAAACCATCTTTCTGAAAACAACTAAATTTGTTGGCGAAATATTTTTAAAATCTCCATAAATATACTTATGAGCTGAAAGTACAGTAGGAATTTCCAGGTCAAAATCTGAGAAAAAGCAAGAATCCAGAGAGATGAGTGCAGTACTGGAAATTGTATCTACACTAAGGATGTTTACTTACCTAGGTGGAATTACAAACCCTATCTGTTGATTTGAGAGAATCATAGGATGAGGTAGACAGAAATGAAAGTCCAGGTTGTCAAAAATAGGAGCCAGAAAGTAGATGTACTTTAAAGCTGGAATTCTGAAGGATGACACCTAAGATAAGGATGAGGCAGAACCAAGGTCATTCCTTAGCTGACTGTTAGGAGGAGTGATGGGAAAGTTGCCCATGTAGAAAATCCTGAAGAATAGATTAAAAAAACTCCTGGAACTAGTAAGTGATTCCAGCAAGGTTACAAGATATAGAGTTGATGTACAAAAGTCCATTTTATAAAATTATAAAATATTAATGAAAGAAATAGAAGATTTCAATAAATGGAGGAATATTCCATGTTCACAGATAGGAAGACTCAATATTGTTGATATATCATTTCTTCCCGACTTGATCTATAGCTTGAATGCAAACCCAATCAAAATCGGCAAGCTATTTTGTGGGTATCAAAAAAAATGTAAAGTTTATATGGAAAGACAAAGACCCAAAATAGCCACCACAATATTTTCTAGTTTCTGTATCTGATATTTTGGCATCTGGGCCTTGGAGATCAGGGAGGGACTGAATCTCTAGGATTAGAGGGTTTCAATTATTGGAGATAACAAACGACTTTTCTTAGCGCATATCTTTCATATGCAAATTAACAAATCCAGAGCCCATACTCCCAAAATTCTGCTTTTTCAAGCTCTTACACTATTCCCTTGTCCTAATTACCCCATGACCAGGCATCAGACAACTGGGGACAGCCCCTACACCTAGAAACCCATTGAAATAATTGAAACTGGCCAATGCTAAACCTGCTTACCCTGCCTTGTCTATTCCTTCACATGAATATCACACATTTATTTCCCAGAGCTTTTGCGTTAATTCCCTTATCATACATAATTTCCAATTTATTAGCCATAAGTCAATGTTTAGTTAAGGCTTCAATTAGTCATTCTAGCAGACTGTTAATGCCATTTCTGGATGCATGAGCCAACATATTAAATTCTGAATTTCAGGCAATTGCTCCTATGTCAATGAATTTGATAGGATTGAGATTTTGGTTTCTTCCCCATTGGTCTAAGATCTTTATAATTTTCTCCTACCTATGACCCCTATCTCCCACAGATACAAATTGGCAGGCCTTTTAGGTTTTTTGGTGTTTAAACTATCTGAGAACGGACCTTGTACCTCTCTCTCTGGTTTACATCGTGATCTAGTTCCTGTTATGGGCCTAGAAACAAAGTGAGGTGGTGGGGCAATGACCCCAGGTGCAACCACTGAGTCTTTCATGCAGAGAACGGTTGATTCCTTCAGTTGTGTATGTGTGGGGGTGGGAGTGGTATCTTCCTCAACAGACAAAGGTGGTTCAAAGGAACTAGAGAATCAAAGTCTCAGCCTCACTCAGATCTGCTGAAATGTATCCATCACTTGTCTCAAGGTCTTAAAACCTAGATTTGTATTTAGGCTGTGAACTTCATGCTCAGCCATAGTTGCCCTAAGACCACAGATTGTGTGGACCCATTCAAATTCTCCAATGAGGACATTCTGATTTTCCACATATCTTTTAAATTGTTTATTCATTGCTTGTAACTTCATTTTTGTCTATGTTCATGCTCTACAATTGTAAAATATCCCGGAGCTGAAAAATTCTCTGTAATCACTCTTATTGCCATACCATCTAAGTGAAAATTACATGACTGCCCAACATCTTGCCTTTTCTCTATAATTCATCCCATGCTACTACTGGTGCTTGTCTGGGTAATTGAAATGGCATCAAATCCCAGGATGAGCTCATCTCTTTTCACCCCAGCAAGGAGATTATTCGTGTACTCTTAGATATACGAGACATCCAATCCTAGATTCCCATTTTGAGGACTTTTTTTTCTGAAGTCATCTCTGTTCCCAGACACTGTATCAACCAAGGTCCTAATAGAAAATAAATGGCACATTGAAATTGAGGCAATTCAAGGTATAGGAGAATCCTATATACAATGGATTAAGCTGGGGTTAGCAGCATCCTAGTTTTTATGTCCTCTTTAATTACATCCTATCACTATAATTCATACAGGTCAGCCTCCTCAGGGAGAAAGCAGGGTAAAGAATGGAAGATAGTGGATCTGGAGTGAATATGCATATATTGAACATCAGGACAATATTAACTCCAAAACTTGACAAGGATAGTACAATAAAAGAAAATTTTCAGGTCAATCTCTTGATTAGAGATAGTGTGGAAAATTATTATTTGTTGCTCTTTATGTAACAGCATTAATATCTCCATGCATAACCATTTGATCGCCAGTGCTTCACTGTGGGGAAATTATATTTAATTGCCTCATTGACATCAAGCTTGGCCATGAGATTTGCTTTCCTCAGGAAACATAAAAGTTGATATGGACCACATTTTAACAGAAGATTTAAGAGCTATGGAATGGATTTATCCGCTCTTTTCTCTCTCTACAATGAGAACAAGTTGCTACAAACAAGGGCTGTTTCTTCCTTCTGGATCATAAAAAAGAAGCAGAGCCATAATGCAGAGGTGCAGCCATCTGATATCCAAAACACATGCTCAAGAAATAAACCTTTGTTGTTGTAAGCCACATAGATCTTAGAATTGTTTGCTACTGGAGAATAATCTGGGAAAGGCCAACTAATAAGATGCAAAAATAAAAACATATACTCAAGACTTACAAAAATCAAACAGAGAAATATAGTGTAGCTTTATTAAAATGTGACATATTAGGCTCTATAGCAAAAAAAAATTACGAGTGATAAAGGAGATTGATTTATAATGTATAAGTGTTAATTCATTAGGAAGTCACCATAATTCAAATATATATAATATTTATATAACATCGGTATATAAATATTAACAGAGGTAAGCAAAGACATTTAAAAATCTGCAATCATTGTGGGAAGTTTAACATATCTCTCTCAGTAATTGATATAAAAAATACTACAGATTAGTGAAGATATAGATAAACAATCCTAAAGATTTTATTTAGGAAACACTGCAAAATGCTGCATCTAACTACTGCAGAGGCACATGGAACATTTGCTATATACTGGACACAAAGTAAATTTCAACTGACATCAAAGGATTAAAATCACACAAAGCATGCTTTTAGCCTACAGTCTGCATATACATAACAGAAAAAATAAAACCTCCACAAGGGCAAAGATGTTTATTCATTTTGCTCACTGATCCATGTCAAGTATTACAAGGATGCATGACATATAACAATCAATAAATATCTGTTGAATAGATAAATGAATGGAAAATATAACTAGAAACCCTCTCCCCCTATGTTTGGAACTTCTAAGCAACCCGTAGTTTAAGAAGAAGCCTAATTTTAGAGGGAAAATATTTCAAATTATTGCACAAGAAAAGTTGTGAGATTCAGCTATATTAGAGCTTAGAAGGAAATCTATAGCCATAAATATCTACATTAGAAAGGAAGAAGGACTTACAATGTTAATAAGAGAATACTGAGAAGAACATTATCCATAGATATGTAGAATTTAGAGGAAAATCAATTCCTCGTAAAATAAATCTTAATATGACTCATTCTGGAAGAAGTTGAGCATTTATATAAACATTAAAGAATTTAATAATTTATAACCCACTCATTAGAGAAATATCCAGGCCCAGATGGCTTCAACAAAAATCATATAATTTTGGGTGGCCCTGGGGCGTAGTGGTTGGGTTCACGTGCTCTGCTTGGGCGGCCTGGGTTTGCCTGTTCAGTCCTGGTGCAGACCTATGCACAACTCGTGGAGCTGTGCTGTGGCAGGCGTCCCATGTATGGAATGGAGGGGGATGGGACGGATGTTAGCATGGAGCCAATCCTCAGCAGGGGGAGGAGGATTGGCAATGGATGTTAGCTCAGGGCTAATCTTGCTCAGAAAAAAAACAGTTACATAATTTCATGATTCACAAATTCTTCAGAGAACATAAAGAGAGAAAAATTCTCAAGTCATTTTATGAGGTCAGATAATCTTGATATGAAAACTCAATGAGAATCGTAAGGGGAATGAAAATTTCACACCAATGTATACACACACTCACATATTAGCACATACTTTAAAAAGATAACACAAAATGACCTAAATTTAGTTTAATCCCCAAAATGTAAGGGATTCTGTCTTTTTGACATTAAAAAAAAAGTTACTGTAATTCCCCACTTTAACTGATTAAAGAAGGACAATCGTATGATCATTCATAACAAAAACTTTTATCAAATTAGAAATAGAAAGCAGTTTCTTAGTCTAGTGAAGTTTATCTACAAAGAAGCTAGAGCAGGTTCAAATCTAATAGCAAAATAGTGGAAGTTTCCCCTTTGAGGTAAATACCAACAGCCTGTTAATATCACTTCTATTCAATATTTTACTTGAGGCCCCTGAAAGTATAAGAAGATGATAAAAAGAAATAAAAGAATAAATAGTGGGAAAGAAGAATCAAATTGTCCATTATTTGCATATGATGTTATTGTGTGTGGGAGACTAAAATAATTTACATATTTAAAAAACGAAGACTGAAGATGAAGTCTCCTGTATCAGTAAACTCATGTGGGAGGGTTATTCAGTTCTCATTCAGTGCCAAGTTAAGTATCTCATAATAAAATGTCCATAACCAACACCAGGCACTTCGGACTGCGTAATCAAGAAAAACATCATGGTGGCCCAGCTGGTAATGTACTCTAGAATCCATTCATTTTACCATTGTGGTGTAGCCTCCCCATTGTGGACTATGAAAGTAAAACCTGTTAAAAAGACAAACATAATATTATAAGAAGACAATAAAATTCATCTATACTCTCACTACAAAGATATCACCTCTATTAATGTTTTGCCACATAGCTCCTTGACTTTTCCAAATGCATACTATGCAGAAAAAAGTTAACATAGCAGATCTGAACCGTTATCCTTAGGAACCCTTCCTGCAAGTTTGGCCCTTGGATGGACTCTGGGAAGTTGGCTGGCAAATTGCTCCTTATACTTACGCAAAACTTTCTCTAATTGATAAAGGTAGCTCACTCTACCTGATCTATTTGTACAAAGAATGTGGAATTTTGATACATACTAAGCAGAGGGTGCCAATGTAACTGATGCCCAGTAAAATTCTTGGACATTGAGTCTCTAGTGTGTTTCCCTGGGCATAGACATATCACAGATATTGGTGCCTTTTCGTTGCTGGAAGAAGATGCAGTCTGCATGATCTTCACGGGAGAAGGACAGCATAAGGAAGTCTGCACATGGATTCCTCCAGACACCTCCTGTGTCTTATGATTTAGCTGTGTGTGTATTCTTATGAAACTCTTGTAATCTTAGCTGTGAGCACAACTATCTGCCGAGTCTCGTAAGCCCTCTTGGGGACCCCCAATAAACACATATAATATTTTTAGAAAATGAGATCATATTATATGCACCATTTTATACTCCATCTTTTCACTCAGAATACATAGAGAATATATTTTCATATCAATAAATATAGATCTACAGTAATATTATAAATTATTGTGTGGTATTACAATTATTGCACTTCAGAGGGTTTTTTATTTTTTACTCCACTGTGACTTAAACAAAAACACCTTGTGATATAGCTCTGAATCCATGTTCACCACTGCCTGTGGAAAATTTAAGAAGTGGTATTTCTGGGCCTACCCACATTTTTAAGTTTTTGATACGTATTGTAAATTGACTTTTAGAAAGCATAGACCAATGTCCACATTGAAAGGATGTGTAAGAGAAAACCTCATTTGCTATTCCTAGAACAACAAAATCATTAATTAAAAAATACTGAATGATTCAGAGTGATAATAATTTCTTATTTTAAATTGCATTAATTCAATTGCTTATACAATTGAACATTTAAACTTTTTTTTGATATATTGGTTATGTTTTCTTTTTTGAACTGCTTCTTCATTCATATTTTCTACTTTTTAAATTTTCGCTTTACTTTTATTCTATTTAAATTTCTTTACACAAAAGAAATAATTATTCATCTTTTACAAGTGTTTAAATATTTTTGCTCATTTTGTCCTTTATTTTGATTAACTAATTGATATCATTATATAAAGCATTTATACTTTCAAATAACTTCCTTTATGCTTATTACTTCTGTTTTCATGTTTAGAGAGCTCCCCAGGATTAGATGTATTTCCTTAAATTTTCTTTTAAATTTACTATAATTTAAAAAGTATTTTGATATCAAATCAATTCTATTTTAGAAGAAATTATGAAATGGAATTAGCATCCTTTTAATAGTAAACAATATGCATAACTCCCTTCCTTTAAAAATAATCCTTCCTTAATTATTTTGCTACATAATAATATTACTTTAGGATTTTCCATTCTGTACCCTAACCTGTGGTCTAGTTTGCTTTAATAATATATCATTTTAATAACTTTAATTTTTTAAGTGCTTTTTTCTTTCTGGTGGGTCAATTCGTCACTGCTCTTCAGAATGTCCTTGGATATTCATCTATAATTAGTCTTCATTTGAAATTCAGGGATATTTATCACAGTATCAAAAATAGACATTTGATTGAAATTTACCTGAATTTAAAGAGGAAATAAGGACTAATTGATTTCTCTACAAAATTGAGACATTTTCTCCTTGTGTAAAGTATGTCTCTGTATTTATTCAAATTTTATTCTGTATTCCTTAGAAAAATTTCTTCATGGCTTCATTTTAATAGGTCTTGCAAAGAAATTGTTAAATGTATTTCTAGATGTTTTGTGAAGGGAATAATTTAGGTTTCCCATTTTTCGACCACCTTCCATTGACCTTTCACACAGCTATGTTGATCTCCCAAAGGAACTCATATATCTTAGACCTAAGCCTTTCCTTTCCTCTTAATATCCTCATTTGTAGGCTATTCAGGCATTTACTCTTAAACTTTTAGAGCCCTGTGGGCACATACAGGGCATCCAGCCCTTCTCTCTCCTCCGCTGGATCACTACTCTGTAGAGTTCATCCCTTCTACAAATTCATTCTGAGCAGTTGCACCAAAGATCACCACCAATGATGTCTCTGTTGCTCTCTTGCTGAGCACAGATACAACATCTGGTCTGTAGTTGTGCTATCACATCCCCTGGGAATTATTACTGCCTTTTGTTTTGATACAAGTTCTCTCCACCTTGCTAATAAAGATTCATCAAGGGAAATGAGCAACTTTCTTGACTGAGATGTAAGGAGTGGAGAAGTAAAAAGTAAAATCAGGTTCCAAAAGGTTTTCCATGAGGGAAAGTTTAAAGTAAAGTGGAGTGGTTGGAAAAATCCTCTCAGGAAATACAGAAGTATTTTTGGAAATGATATAGGAAGTCACCTAATAGAGCATTGAGGGAATTTGAACTAACACATGAAAGCTGAGTCAGTTAGTGCAGAATGGGCTAGAGATGATTTCCTATGTGATGGGGATTTCTGGAACCCCATTTTGCCACGAGCTGATTATTCTCTTCCTGTTACATAGATGCTGACTGTATTTCTGGTCATTGGATTCAGTGCCCTATTGAGACAGGTACACTTGTGCCACAGTCACATTTCAATTGCAAGGATAACAGGAAGAGGATGGTTCTGCACATATAACAATGTGCATGGGTGTTTTTCTGAGGAATTGTCTTTTCAAATGAAAGATGTCCTGGAGAGATGTCCAGAACTAAGTTAGCCCAGGTAGAGTTAAATCTTTTATTTTAAAATGGCTGGTTATCTACAAATGTGTGAAACTATTAATATATCATTGAAATCATCAGGGAAGATGCTAATTTAGAAAAAAATAATGCTTTGATTTTTTTTGTCTGAGTGTATTTACTCAATCAACCTAATCAACTCTCCATCTTTGTGAATGTTAAGATTGTTATAATTAATAAATAGGACCTCAAAAGTCTGTATTTTTCTTTTTTTATAATCTTACAGTGACTTATGTGAAATATATATCCCTGAGGTGGGAGAATCTTTGTGGCTAAGAGCAAACTTACTCATCTTCCTCAGTGTGAATATCTCTGTGGTAGTTATTTAATTGTTGTCTCTCAGCTCTAATTCACTCTTCTCTACTTTATTTGTAGATAACATAGGTTGATATTCTTCAAGTTACATTTTCTTGAACTTTGATTGCTCGCCTCAACATTAAAGGGTATCTTAGAAGGCCAGACTTTTAGGCTACAAATCCTCTTTGGATTTAGTGTTATTATATTGTACAAAGTCATGGTAATTCTCTAATCTCTAATTCTGCTTTGGTTTAGCCTTTCCTATGCTGTATTCAAAAGACATGTAGGAGATGAATGGGAAATAGACACGACAATTTATTATTATTGGTCAAATTTATATCTGAAACTCAAGTGCAGATTCCTCTGTAAGCTCAGCTGGAATACATAGCCTATTTTGAAGGCCTAAATGACTTTGCTTTCTCACCAAAGCCAACCCCAAATCGAAATATCTTACTGCTTTTCCTGCAAGTTATATACGACTGAAGAGTGGAGCTAAAATTAACCAAGGGTGGGCATGCACGAGTATGTGTGTGTATGTGTGGTGTGTGAGAAAAGAGGAAGAAAGAAAGATGTTCAGTTCTAACCCATGAGTTCAGGCCCAACATCAAATTAATTCTGTGGTCACATGGAAAACCAAGAGCAAGGATAGAATGCCAGAAGGAGAGTCATTCTGACATACATGACCTTTAACACACAGTAATTCTACGCACTTGTCAGTGTTCTGGTATCTAACTCTAAATAATAGTATCCACAAGTCTTGGAAAAGAAGAAAGCAAAAAAGTAGGAGGTTTTCTTATTTCCCTTCCCTTAAGACCATATCATATTACTATAGAGGTTAGCTACACAGTATGTTATGAAGGCTATTCATCTTATGCCGAAGAATGTATTTTTTCCACAGATGTCACATGGTTTAGTCCTCTACTGGTAAAGATGAATACTTATGCATTCTACTCTTTATTAATTAAGAAAGTCATAGTCTTGGCAAGAGGTCATGTGAGAGCGTTGTAGGGGCATTAATAAAGGAAACATGATGTGGGTTCAATATCAATTCTACTCATTAGTAGGCAAGATATTTTAATTCTCTGAGTGTCAGTTTTTTCATCTATAAAATATGGATCATAATATATATTTCCCAGGGCTGCCCTAAAGTGGAAATAAAGTAACATTTTTAAACAGTAGCACACGGTGCAGATTTGAACAATTAGTACATTAAACTGATTTGTATTAGGAGTCATCAGTTCATTTCCTTTTCATGAGACAACTTGATAGGCTGGAGGCCTGAGCTGAGCAACTGGCACAAGGAAAGCAGAACTTGGTGATTAAAGAAATTAATTTTGCTTCAGTCTCTGTGATCTTCATGCCCTGCCCTTATCAGTTTTCAAGCTTCAAAGAACTGGAAGAAACACAGTTGACTTACATACTTGGCAGAAAAGCTCTACATTCCACAACAAAACAGACCTGCAAATGAAACATCTCAGTTCATTCTCTCTTGCTTCAACCTCTGGAAGGTATATGTTATTGATGAGGAGACTAGTGGAAAAAAATTAGAAACAAAATAATTCAGTCTGGGGCTGGCCCAGTGGTGTAGTAGTTAAGTTCACGTGCTCCACTTCAGCAGTCTGGGGTTTGGAGGTTCAGATCCTGGGAGTGGACCTACACAGCATTCATCAAGCCATGCTGTGGTGGCATCCCATATACAAAACAAGAAGATTGGCACAGACGTTAGCTCAGAGCAAAGCTTCCTTGCCCCTCACTCCCAAATGAATAAATAAATAATTCAGTCAGAAGACTTTTATAACAAATGACTCTTGAACAGAAATATAGAGCAAGAAGGCAGCTCTCTCCATGGAACTCATTGTTTGTTCTCATTCCTGAAAAAAGAAGAGAGAACTAAAAATGTCTAATTCAAATTGTAGCCTGAAGCACACATGCAGACTCCTGAGTTGCACGGAGAACAGAAAGAGTTTGCTCTTTACACAGCGTTTTCTATTTGGTGAATGTTTAATGAAATGGGTTTAAGCTTAGCCTACCTTTCTTGGCCACTCTGTGTGATTTTAGGTCTTCTCTTTACCTGTGCCCCTATGAATATTGTCAAGGAATTCTGACCAAATTTAGATTTGTGTAGTGCATAAAAATTAGAAAATAGTCAGCACCCCTTAACACATTAGAAATGCAGAAATGGATAACTTTTCTATAATTTTCTTGCTTGAACATTAGTTGGATATATCTTATGCACCAAACATTGTAGCAGGCACTTTACAAATATTATCTCATTTAAAAATTGTGATCTGAGGGGCTGGATCAATGGTATAATGGTTAAATTTGTGTGCTTTGCTTTGGCTGCCTGGGATTCATGGATTCAGATCCCAGGAGCAGACCTATGCACTGCTCATCAAGCCATGCTGTGGCAGCACGCATACAAAATAGAGGAAGACTGACAAAGATATTAGCTCAGCAATAATCTTCCTCAAGCAAAAAGAAGAAGAATGACAACAGATGTTAGCTCAGGGCCAATCTTCCTTACCCCAAAAATAAATAAATAAATAAATAAATAAATAAAAATCATCATCTGAGTATATTGAAAGACTGAGATTCAGGAAACATTCAGAAATGGAGAACTACAGACAGGGGAACTTCCTGGGTCCTTAAAACTGAGAGTTAGGATTGTGCAATATTTTGCAGTGTTGGTTTCTAGTCTGGCTAAGATTGGGTAATAGTATTTGCCAGGGCCTGGAATTCTGAGCATGTATATGTTTTTCTATAATAGACATCCATTATTTTCCCCTCAACTGGAAAAGCTTCTATGGGCTTATGGCAAGAAGCTGTTTTTCTGAATTTTATATTTGGAAATGAATGAGAAATGATCTCTGTTATTGAACACTATGCTCAATTGCTTAATCTTGTCTGCTCTGGGAATTTTTCCCTATATGCATTGTACTTTACTACTTGGAAAGAGTAGGATGTAGATTAATGTTGTGGCAGAGAAATAGTTCTTCCCACAACTCTACGGAGAGCTGATTTGAACTCTTTATTTCTCAAGCTGTAAATCATTGGATTGAACAATGGAGTTAGGATAGTATAGGATATTGATATGAGAGCATCCTGACTTGAGGAGAAGTTGGACTTAGGCCTTAAGTATATAAAGGAGGCACAGCCATAATGAACAGTGACAACAATAAGGTGAGAGGCACAGGTGGAGAAAGCTTTGTGCCTGCCCAATGTGGAAGGAAACTGGTGTATGGCAGAGATGATGTGAATGTAGGATACCAAGATCAATAACAGGGGGATAACCAGGACCAATGCACAAAGTATGAAGATGACAATCTGACTAAAGTGGGTATGGTGAGACGCCACCTTGAGGACAGGAGAGATGTCACAGAAGAAGTGTTGTAGTTGGTTGGAGGAGTAGAAGGGCAGGTAAAATACCAGGGATGTGATGATCTGCGCAACAATAAAGCCACAGGCACAGGCAGCAGCCACTAGTCCTACACACATCCCATGTCCCATGAGCACTGTGTAGCGCAGAGGGTTACAGATGGCCACATAGCGATCATAACCCATGGCTGCCAGCAGGAAGGAGTGAGAGCAGCCAAGGAAGAGGAAGGTAAACATCTGGATGGCACAACCCAGAAAGGAGATTGTCTTCTTTTGAGCCAATAGGTCAGTCAGCATCTTGGGTACAATTACAAAGGTGTAGCAAGTCTCAGAGCAGGAGAGGACGGCAAGGAAGAAGTACATGGGGGTATGAAGGGCTCTGACCAGCACAATGGTGGAAATGATGATGGCATTGGTGCCTAGAGTGAACAGGTAGAGGAGCAGAAATACAATGAAGAGCAGCCACTGCAGCCCAGCCAGAGATGAGAAACTGAGGAAGACAAACTCTCTCACCAAGGTCTCATTGACCTGCTCCATGGAAGGTACACATCAGGAGACAATCTCAGAGAGAGGAGGAGACATTGCCAAGAGAAATCCCTGAAAATTAGTAAATTCACAGGAAACTGATCATCACAGAGCATGAATTCTCAGATTTTGAGTTCTAAACTCACTATTCCTTCTCCTTCCAGTGTTTTTAAGGTGTAAAAAAGTATCTAAAGTCAGGTAAAGTGTACCTCCAACTTTGAGTCTCCACAGTAATTCCAACTTCGTAGGCAAAATGTTCTTGACATTTCTCAGATTCAGTTTTCCCTTCATCTCCCTTCCCAGGATGAGAATTTTAAATTCTCAGCCTCTCACTCTCACTTTAGCCTGCAACTCTTGTCCATTTGGCTTTCTTGCCGAACACTCTTCCCCTTTCCTGCAGCTTCGAAACAAATCATCTGAATACACTACATTTACATATAACATTATGTATGGTGATCGACAGCTTTTCATTATCATTCTCCTTACATCTAAACTCCTACCCTTAGTTTTAATCTACCTATAATCTAGACCTGCATTCTCTCCAACTCTGTTTGCCTTACTTCCTGGCATGAGTTATCAGCTCCACCTTCTTATACTCTCATTATGCTGACTCTTGCTTCTGTATCTTTATTCTTTTCCCAAAGCTGGAAAATAGTTACCCAACACGGAATCCATCTTCATGTCCTCTAATTTATATCTCGGTCAGAGCCCTGTCTCCTGAAGAGAGAACTATGCTCTTTCTTCAGGAATCTTAGCTATTTTTATCATTTCTTTTGACTCCTACCAAAATCACATTATGGCTATCTCTCCCATCAACAGTCTCACATACCTTCAATCCCTCTTTCTCCTTTCAAACTTATGAATCATAAATTGTATCATATTGTTCCCCCTCTCAAAACTTTTACTCATGACTATAGCATGAAGTTCAAGTCTTTATGGTTTTCAAGGTCTTGTTTTGGAAACCAAACTATGTTTCTGTGATCATCTATAGAACTTTCTGGGATGCATCACTATTGTGCAAATATGTTGTGTCCTTCTTTGGTTATATTCCTGGCTCATGTTAGTTTTTTTTACCCATTTTTTATTTGCAAATATTTTACCATTATGATGAAGCCTCATCCAAATCCACCGTTTTCTGGAAGTTTCATTGATATCTCCCTTTAAAAGGAATTTTTTCTTCCTCAGAATTCACATAAGATATTATTGGCAGTTTGATGTATCATTTACGTAATTTTTAAACATTGTATTGATTTTTTCTCATCTCTCTTTTCCACTAGATTATGTACCCTTGAGGGGAAGATGTGAATTATATGTATTTTCACTTGAATTCTTCTCAGCATCTAGAACCATATAAATATCTAATAGCTTCTCAATATAAGTTTCATATAAATAAGAAAGCTAACTTGGCATGTTGTTACATATCTTATTCGTGTTGCCACAACCTTCCTAGGATTCACCGAGTAAGAGAATCCTCAGTGTTATCTTATCCTGGGCATGAGGATTGCTCAAGACCAAGAATATCCAAGATTACAGAAGAATTTCTGTATCATAGAACTGAGCTTTACCCTTTTACCCTTTCAAACCAAAAACAGAAATTTCAGTTTATAATAGGAAAATAGCCTTCAAGAAAGCATTTGGTCACTGGAATTCTATGTACCTGGGTTTATTCCCAATTCTTAGTACATTTGCTGTTCTCTAAAGTATACTTGAATGTAAATAAATGAGAGGAAAATTATAAGGTAACCTCATGTTTACCCAATTTAAAAAAATATGTCATTCAAAATCATTATCTTAACTAATATTAAAAACAACAAAAAAAACCGGCAATGTACCTTATCCTTAGCTGAGAATAACTAAATAAAGAATATCAAGCACTAAGCAACAAGTATTAAGTAGTGTGATTACAATTGTGTGTCAGGCATTAGGTATGTGTTAACGATACAAGTATAAATAAGGCGCTGTCCAAGGCCTCAAGTTGCTCACAGTTCAAGAGTAAGATGTATTCAGGAGAAGAGATTACTATAAAATGATGTGGATGAAATGACAGATATGCACTTGCAATTGTGCGAGCACTGAGAAAACAAATCTTTTATACTTCCTTAGAAAAGAACATTTTTTTGTACTTGTTTCTGCATTTCTTTACATCTGTTACAGAAATGCTACTCTAAAGCATTTTTGGAACAATATCATGAGACTCGGCACTATTTAATTTCGACTTTAATCTAGATGTTCAAAGATTTCAGGTAACCACAGTTACATCTCCTGGCTTATGGGAGAATGTTCTCTGGTCCCTGATGTTCTCTGCTTCCATAATTATTCCCCTCACTCACTCACTCCCCCCAACTCAAAGCCTGTGAAAGGAACCAATCTCCTCTTCCTCCATCTTATTACCTTGATTCTTTGCTCAATGCCTAACGCAAGGATTTTTATTGCCTAGGTGTATTTACTACTAATATACTGTTGTCTTTCTAATTCCAGGATCCAAATTCTCAAAACTACTAATGAATTTCTGCATATATGATCTCAATTTTATCCTAAAAGGCAAACCAAAGTTGAATAATGTAGGAATAAAATGGATTTTGAACTTAGACAGATGTAGGCTTTCATCCTGACTCTATCATGTTCTAGTGGTAAGATGTTAAATTCTCTAAGTCCCATTTTCTCATTTGTATGGTGAGAAAACTAGAGCCCTGCTTCCCAGGGCTATAGTAAAAATTAATTGAACCATGTATATGAAAGAAACAAATTCAATAAGTATTGAATGCTTAATAAATACTTACCTTTTATTACTTTATTGCTATTCTATGGGGATTGGGATCAGAAATATTTTCATCAATGGTGTAATGAGCATTTAAACTCATGGCAAGTTGTTGAAAATGCCTTTTTTGTATATTCCCAGGGAGGGAAAATTTAAGAGGTATTATCATTTCCTTGAGTGTCTCCAAGCCTGACTGAAAGCAACTTGGTTTTCCATGGAGTTCTATTCTGCACTGAAAGGAAAGAAAGAGTTACTGGTCTTGAAGTACCATGCAAGTCCTTTGGTATCTGGTTGCTCTGTAGTCAATCATCCATGCTGGTCATCTATACCTGGTAGAAAGCAAAGGAGGTTTCCCAATTTTTTTAACTTTTGGGGGGGGGGCTTTAGGACAAATTTAAAAGATAAAATTGTCATATATAAATAAACATTTAGAAGTTTCTTGTTATAGATGCTTCATAATGCCAGTAATGCATATTTTATCCACCATGTTTTATCTACATATTTAGGAGTCAACCTCAGCTATTTATTGAGTTGTAAGGACTGGAATAGATTATTTCATAATTCTCATACTTTATTATTTCATAATTTCTGTTATGTCTTAAACTGTACAGATATAAATAGGAATTAAACTATTGTTTCTTTCTCAGAGAACAGAGAATCAAACAGCTAGCCACATTACAAGATGAATTATGATAAACATTATAAAAGAAATAGAAGCAAAATGTCCTGAAAATCTTGAGGAAAAAAATAAATAAGTTCATGGAAGTCTTTGAAGAACAAATAGTATTTGAACATCACCTGTAAGCATTTTAATTAAAAATATGTCCTGAGTTTTAGTGGGATTACTTATGTAGGCATTGTGATAGAGCCGATTGATTTTTTTTTCTTAATGTTGACTAACCGTTCAGAATTGAACAAGTACCTGTCGTTTTGCTGTATAAACACGCAGAGACATCTCATTTACAAAGGAAATACATAAGTTTGCACGGGTCTGTGAAACAAGAGACAATTATTTTCTCCTTTTTCTCTTCTTTTGTTTCTTTACCATAAATTCCATATTAAGGTCATAAATTCAAAATAACAACAACAAACAAACAAATAAACAGCTCAGTTAGGTTCTTTGGGGAGGATCATCCCAGCCTATCAGTCTATCAGTATTGCTTTTGATATTTCCAGGAAGAAAAAGAGGACACAATTTTGTTACTAGTTTATCAAACAAAATTTAGATCCATCTTTTAGAAAAATAATGTGAACTAACATTTTTTACATGTTCTCCATATTCTAGATAGGGTGGAAATACTGTTATATATATTCTTTCATTCGGTCCTCATAATGACTTCATGGGGTAGGTATTCCTTTTAATATCTGCATCATAAAGAAGAGACACTTGAGAATCAAAGTGTTTGAGGATTTCTCTCAAGTTCACACAGCTGGTGGAACTAGCACTAAACCACAGATCTTCTGATTGGTGTAGGAGTATAATCTGTGTGTTTGTGTATGTGTGTGCATGTGTGTCTTGCTGAGAAAGGGAAAGAAGTATTCTGTCACCCTGCTTCCAGGTGAAAGTATTTATAGAAAAGGGTTTCTATTACAATTTTCTTATGGTCTCAAGTCTCAACTCTACCATGGATTAGTTCCTTGACTTTGACATGTCTGAATCAATTTCCTCATCATTATAATGGGGTTAATTCTGATATCAGCTAACCTAACTTCCAAAGTTTCTTCAAAATGAATGAAAAAAATATTTTGCAATGGTTGAGTATTACACAAATATTAGTTTTGTAATTATAATTTAGATTGAAAAGGGGCAGGCAGTTTTGAGAATATTACTTTGGCTCTGTCTGCTGCACTCCACTGGTTTTAGAAAGGATTTAATAGGGTAAAGATGATTTCCCTTCACAGGACTGGGAAATGTATGTTCCATTAGTCCTTGGCTCTTCCCCAGGAGGATCCCCAGAAAGCATAAATGTTATGGCTGTAGGGAATCTTCAAGATCTAGCCTAGTAGTCTCATTTGACAGATGAAGAAATTGAGCTTCAGAGAGTATTTATGAAAATCTCAAGACCAGAAAGCAACAGAGTGGATGTTAGCAAAAGAACAGAGGTCTTTTGTCTTTCAGATGAATGTGATTCCCACAGTATTATGCTGCCTCCTGAAGATGTTTATTCTCTAGATAATGACTTCCTCATTGCGTATTGCAGTTACTCCTCTGTTCATTTTCTGTTTCCTGAGTCTACCTGTTTTCTATGAGCTTGTGCTAGTGCTTCTGACTGTCTCTGAGTTTGTGTTCCCAAAAGGCAGTGTTTCTGTGTCTTTATATCTGTCAACTGTAATTATTTGGAGAGCACTCACCAAGTTGTTGAACCTGTATTAGATATTGTAACTTCATCTAGATCCCATCTAATGCAATAATTTCTGGAAAAAGGTTGTTATTCAAGATTTTGTAGTTATGCACATACAATGATATACTATTCAGCCTTAAAAAAAAGCAAATCCTCCCCTTTGCAACAACATGGATGAACCTGGAGGATATTAGGCGAAGTGAAATAAGCCAGTCACAGAAAAACAAATTCCACTTAAATAAGTTATCTAAAGGAGTCAGAATCATAGAAACAGAAAGTAGAATGGTGGTTGCCAGGGCCTAAGGGAAGGCAAAAATAGCTTGTGACTATTTAATAAATATAAAGTTTTAGTTATGCAACATGAATACATCTCAGGGATCTGCTGTACAACATTGTGCCTATAGTCAACAATATGCTATTGTGTACTGAAATATTATTAAGAGAATAGATCTCATGTTAAGTGTTCTTACTATAATGAAACAAGAGATTTTGTGATTAAGATATTGTTGAATGTTCTATTGAATTAAGTCAGAACCATGACAATGTCTATGTAAATCTAGGAAGAGCAATGCGTCACTTAATTTTTATGCATAGCTTTGCAGAAATTCACTTTAAAGCTCAAATAATCCTAGTTAGCATTATTTGGAGTCTATATCCTTAACAGTGGCTGTATCTGTTTTTTACGGACTCTGCACCAGCATGGGCCCATCACCCTTTTCTGTCTCTTACCTGAAATGTGAAAATATAGGTCCTGCTGGAGGACAGATGTTTACTTTCATTTTCTGTCCATTGTCCAGTTTTTAAATGTTGTATGTACTCAGTCCAACATGGATGTCTGTTACACATAGATGGACTCCCATTTTCCTCTCTCTTTCACTAAGAGGAGCCAGAGGAACAGAGATTAATACATTCGGAATCCAAGTTGAGGTGGAGAAAGGGGAAAGGTCAAAAAGGGACAGAGGCTACTGATCTCTACTTAGGAATAGAGATGTGATGATGGTCTGGGGACTTAGACCCTGACCAAATGTTACCAGTTTCCTTCTATCATTTTGTGCCAGTTGACCAAAGACACATCTAATAGTGACCAGAGAGCATTTGGCACTTTCAGGTATTTATTGGTAGCGGGTGGTTCTTCTGTGTGTCTCCTGATGCCAGTCATTGCCATGGAGATGTCGCACTGGGTTTAATTAACAGCTGAGGTGATTGTGAAAAATAGATGCAAGTTACAAAATGCCGAATTGCTCAAAATTGGGCCCAGACAAGTTACAAAATGCCAAATTGCTCAAAATTGGGCCCAGACGTTGGGGATTGGGGAGAAAAATACTCTAAGCCATTCTCAGATGGAGCAATTTTAGAAAATTTGACTAATTTTGAGTTGATTTCTCAATTTTTACAGGTTAGCAAAGGGACAAAGGGGTAATTTATGCAGATAATTTATGGTGATAGGTGTAGTATAAAATATGTTTGTTTAACTTAAAGTGTGTCTTTTTGTACTTATAATTAGGGAAGTAGTTTCCTGTCAGGATGATAGGGCAGATTGAGCAATGTTGCTTTTTATAGTGAAGGCCCTGGTTGGAATAAACTGAAAGGAGTCTCATTTCCTCATCCTAACCCCTAAATTCACGACTTCTACCTCTCCATTCCCTTTCCCAGAAACTAATATGGTGCATTATTATATGTAGGAGACACTAAATATATATGGGCTGAATGTTGGGTGAATAAATGGTCATGGACAGCATTACCCCCAATCATATAAACAATCTCTCAGTTAAAAGAAAATACCTTCACTCATTTTCTAACCTCCAAAGTTTCTGGTTTCCACTTGCTTTGTGGCTAATCTGGGAATATATGTGATTTCAACATCACTTTCCAACCATATGTCAATGGATGTTGAACTCTAACAATGGCTTTGTGCATAGTAAGAATTGATAAAGTATCTGATAGATGAAGAAATAATGATACTGAGAAAAAAGAGAGAACAAAAGGGACAGCAAGAAATAATGCCTATGAAGAAATAAGAAGAATGGAATGCAACATATTTGAATGTGAATGCTGTACATTTTTTTTATTGATGTC
Source organism: Equus asinus (assembly GCF_041296235.1). NCBI lineage: Eukaryota > Metazoa > Chordata > Mammalia > Perissodactyla > Equidae > Equus > Equus asinus. The sequence goes on from NC_091814.1 coordinate 20,963,050, forward strand.
CATCATTCATTTCTGCTACTTTTTAAAAACTACTTACATATAAAAAGGTACGATTGACATGTAAAAAACTGTACATTTTGAATGTACGCAACTTGATGAAGTCAGGGATAAGTATATACCTGTGAAACCAACACCGTCACCAAGGCCATAGACATATCCATCACTGCCCAAAGTTTCCTCCTGCCACTTTTATTATTACGGTTATTATCATCATTGATATTTTGCTGTAAGGATACTTAACATAAGATCTATCCTCTTAGCAAATTTTAAGTATACGATACAGTATTGTTAGCTGTAGGTACTATGCTATATAACAGATCTCCAGAACTTATCTTGTATAACTGAAATTTTGTAACCCTTGACCAGCATCTCCACATTTCCCCTCCCATTAGCCCCTGACAACCACCATTTTACTCTCTGCTTCTGTGAATTTGACTATTTTAGATTCTACACGTAAGGGATCATACAATATTTGTCTTGCAGCGTCTGGCTTCTTTCACTTAGCATAATGTCCTCCAGGTTCATCCATCTCATTGTAAATGGCAGGATTTACTTCTTTTTTAGGGGTGAATAATATTCCATTGTATGTATATGCCACATTTTCTTTATTCTATCATCTTTTATTATGGATCTTTAGGTTGTTTTCATATCTTGAATAGTACTGCAATGAACACGGGGGTGCAGGCTCTCTTTGAGATTGTGATTTCAATTCTTTTGGATATATACACAGAAGTGGGGTTGCTGGATCATATGGTAGTTCTATTTTTAATTTTTTGAGGAAGCTCCATACTATTTTCCATAAAGGCTGTACCAGTTTACATTCCCACCAACAGTGTACCAGAGTTACCTTTTCTCCACATCTTTGCCAACACTTATCTTTTGTCATTTTGATAATAGTCTTTCTAACAGATGTGAAGTGATATCTCATTATGGTTTTAAGTTGCATTTCCCTGATGATTAGTGATGTTGAGCACTTTTTCATGTACTTGTTGGCTATTTGTATGTCTTCAAAATGACAAAAGGATAGTCTCTTCAATAAATGATGCTGAAAAAGCTGGATATCTACATGCAAAATAATGAAATTGGACCTTTACCTTACACCATACATAAAGATCAACTCAAAATGGGTTAAAGATTTACATATAAGACCTGAATCTGTTAAACTCCTAGAAGAATTCATAGGGAAAAAACTTCATTTCATGGTTCTTGGCAAGGATTTTTTGGACAATACCAAAAACATAAGCAACAAAAGCAAAAATCAACAAGTGGGATTATATGAAACTAAAAAGCCTCTGCACAGCAAAGAAGCAATCAACAAAATTAAAAGGCAACCTATGGGATAGGAGAAATTTCTCGCAAACAATGTATCCAATAAGGTGTTAATACAAAATATATAAGGAACTCATACGACTCAATAGCAGAAAAACAAATAGCTTGATTAAAAAATGAGTAAAGAACCTGAAGAGACATTTCTCCAAAGAAGATCTACAATTGGTCACTCCCACTACTTATAGTAATGGTGCCTCAGTTTTATTTTTGTTTGTTGTGCCCTCACTCTCATTCAATTGCTTTGCCCTAACGTTTCATGGGGGAGCAGGTGACATTTATTAGGTCAGTCAGGACACTGGAGTTTTCTCTGGCTGTAGTGTTTGGTTCAGGATGGGCATGTGATCCAACTCTGGACATTCAGGAACAACAAAATTCAGTCTCCCAGCTTTTGTTTTCATGTCTGAAGAAGTGAATTCTCTCTTCCTCTGGACTGGATTTTGTGAGCTGAAGGTGTCAGAGACTGCTGAGTTTAGGCTAAAATGTAGCAAAGGCTGACGAAGCAGAACTGTGAGATGCATCCAGATTACCGAGGATGACCATTTGAACTCTGCATCAATCTGTGCCTGAAACCATTGTACCACTGGACTTTTCGGCTTACGTGAACCAACAGATTTGTTTTTTGCTAATGCCAATTTGAGTTGGATTATCTTTTATTTGCAACCTGAAGAATCTTCCAGTATAAGACCCTATTGCATTCCAGGGCGGATTTGAGATGACTTAAAATACGTACTATTAAGGCAAACATAAATATATTAAGTAAATACATAAGAAGTTAGATCAAATATAATAATCTTATTAAAGCAATAATATATTAATAAGGTACCACAAATGATTGGGTTGTATTGTTCACAGATTTAAAACAGATGAGGGTTGTGGTTTTTAATTTAGAAGTACTAATCGTATTAATGAAATCACAAATAATTATTAGCTATCTAAGCAGAATGGAAGAAGGTCTACGAAACAAAATGACCGTACTACACCTTAAAACATCAGTCTTATAGCCTAAATTAAAAACGTAGGTTTATTTATCTGGTCTCAGCCCACCCAGTTCTCTGGTTTATATGGATCGTTAGCTTGCATTAAGATTATCCAGATCTCCCTCCAGCACAATTCCCACTCTACAAACTCTTCAAGGCCTTGGGGTTAGGGATGCTGAAACAAAACACTCCAGCCTGCTTACTCATGTCTCTTTTCCCTTCCATACAACAGACACAAAAGTGTGGCTCTGAGGCCCGTGATATTTTTACCTCAGTTTCTGTTATCTTGTTCCAAAGTGCACTTGGAGAACAAAATCATCTGATATGCCACATTGCTCTTCTTACCTTTCCCTTCTCTTCCCAATAGTTCCTTCTTTTAAAATTATTCATAGTATTCTTCCACATCTTTGCTTTGTCTTCCCTCTGGCAGTCGGAACTTCAAAAGTTTATCTCACCTCCTTGCACTATGGGCATCTCCCCAAGAGGAGCCAAAAGTGAGAGTCAAATATGCTCTCCTTTTTCCTCAATTGTTCTCCCTCCTCATCCTCTAGAGTCTTCTTCCTGTGCAGCTAGGAGGATAAACCTCAGCCCGAAAGAGGAATAGTTGTGAAGGTGGGGAGAGAAAGAAATAGGATTCTAAGTGTCAGATCTATGTTGTCTCTGGGCAGCAGTAAAGATGGCCCACAGCCAGATCCTCAGTGTATTTTTGGCTAGAGGGCAGCTTGTGAAAGATAACAAGGAGGAAAACCTAATAACAATATACCAGTGGATATTGGTATAAGCTAAATTCTCATAATAGGAAGTAACTGATGCATGGAAACAGATTACAAAAAAGAAAATAAAATTCATTGTAGAAATTTATTCATTCATTGTAATGATTGTAGAGAATTTTGCTATAAACAAAATATTCAAAAATTTTATTAAATATATATTTTCTGAATAACTACTCTGTGACACACTATTCTGGCCATTGAGGGGATGTTAAGATGAATGAGTTACGGTTCTTGTCCTTATAGAGTTTTAATGCATTTATGGAGTATGAAACCATCAGGAAACAATATCTTGTATATTAAAACACCAAATGATTTATATCCATATATCCTAACTATCAATTATCCCTTTTGCTTTGTCTTTTCAATTTAGCCTTTTCAACTTGATTCTTTCCTAAATTTTAAGTACATTTTACTAAAGTGTAATATACTGTACAAAAGTACGCAAATCATTGTGTATACTGAATTCACAAAATGATACACCCATGTATCCATGACCAGATTTAGAAGTAGAACGCTGCCCTTCTCCTTGCCTGAGGAGCCTTTATTCTAACTTCTATCACTATGCCAGTTTTTAAAATTTATGAATGTATGTTTGGTTTTGGCTTCTTTCACTCAAATTATGTTTGTGAGATTTACCCATGATATTAATTGTAGTGGTAAATTTTCACTGCTCTATAATATTATAATACGTGAATGCACTTCAATTTATTTGTTTGCTGTACTATTGATGGATATTTAGGTTATTTCCAGGTTTGGGTTAAAATGAAAACTACTGTTAATAACATACTTGTATATGCCTTTTAATGACATATGACTCTTTTTGTCTGGTCTACACTACCAGTGGAATTGCTGGGTTATGCCTTACTGTTGTAGACTGAATTTTTAGCCACAGCTCTTTATCCCTTTCTATATCCTCTGTTATGTAACTTTGCAGCTACTCCCATTAGAGGCAGAGTATGATTCCTCACTCTTAAACTTTGAGCTTGGTATTGTGCTTTGCATTAGTCAATGAAATGTGGGCAGAAGTGATAATTCACCAGTTCCAAGACTTGGTCAAAAGAAGGATTGTAGGTTTTCTGCTATCACCATGAGACAAGCTCTCTGCAAGTATCTTCTGTTCTTTTAACCTGGGCTCTAAACTTATTAATGCTGACTCAGATCTGATTCCAACCTACCTAAGTAGGTCAGACCCAAGAGACATAGAGTGTGAAGCAGTCATCACGCTGAGCTCAGCTCCGGTCAGCCAACCCTAAGTCAACCTGCAGACACACAGTAAGAAACAATTTTTTTTATTGCGGTACAAACACATAACTTAAAATTTACCATCTTAACTACTTTTAAGTGTAAAGTTAAGTAGCATTAAGTATATTCGCATTGTTGTGAAACAAATCTCCAGAACTTTTTCATTTGACAAATCTGAAACTCTATAACCATTCAATCTTTTCCTAAGTGAAATAAGTCAGTCACAAAAAGACAAGCAAGAAATTTACCTCACTGTGCTTGGAGGTAATTTGTTGCACAGCAAATATTAAATGAAAGTCTGCTATATTCCACTATGCTGGACTCTGTCATATCTCTTTGCAAAGAAGTTGTACTGACTTATACTCCCGCCAGTATTGTTCTGGAGTTCCAGTTGCTCCACATTTGCAACAAGGGGTGAGAGTCAAATATGCTCTCCTTTCCTCAGTTGTTCTCCTTCCGCATCCTCTAGATTCTTCCTTCTGGGCTGTTAGGAAGATAAACTTCAGCCTGAAATTATATTGTAACTCATTTTCACTTGAGATATTCTAGTATATGTATGTAACTGTCCTTGGAGTTTTGTGATACTAATGAGATTGAGCACTTTTTCATAAGTTAACCAGCCATTTGGATTTCCTCTTTTTTGAAACTCTTGTTCAATATTTTGCTCACTAAAAAATGGAGGATATGGGGACAGGCCCAGTGGTGTAGTGGTTATGCTCCTGTGCTCTGCTTTGGAGGCTTGGGCTTGCAGGTTTGGATCCCTGGCGGCGGACCTAGCACCAATCGTCAAGCCACACTGTTGTGGCATCCCACATAAAATAGAGGAAGATTGGCACAGATGTTAGGTCAGTGACAAACTTCCTCAAGCAAAAAGAGGTAGATTGACAGCAGATGTTAGATCAGGGCCAATCTTCCTCACACACACACACACACACACACACACAAAGGATGATGTCTCTTTTTTTTATTAATTCATAGAAATATTGTTAACATACTGGACATCAGTCCATTGTTGGTTATGTGCACTTCAAATATCTTATCTGACTCTGAAAATTTCATTTTCACTCCATTAATGTGTCTTTTGATGAACAAAGGTATTTAATTTTAGTAAAGTATAATTTATCAATCTTCTCCTTTCTGAGCAATGCTTTTGTGTGCTTTTTAAGCCGCTTTTGCCACCACAAGATCATAGATTTATTTTCAAATATTCTAGAAAGTTTATCGCTTGACTTTTACATTTAGTTCTAATATCCATCTGAAATTGATTTTGTGTATGATATGAGATACAAATAAAGATTCTTTTTTTTCTGTCTTATGAATATCCGTTTGATCCTGTGTTATTTTTTAAAAAATCATCTGTCATTGCAAATATGGGAGGATATATTTGAATTTCAGTGCCACTTTTGTCATAACTAGATGACTATATATGTACTGGCTTATTTCTGAATTATCTTTTCTGTTCCCTTGTTCAAGGCATGTATTCTTGTACCATATTGTACTATCTTTTTTACTACAACTTTATTATAGTTTTGGTAATTGGAAATGTAAGTCCTCTAGACTTGTACTTCTTTAAGATTACTTTGGTTTTTCTTGTTCTTTTGTATTTACATAGTCCATTTTCCTAGATATAGGGATTTTCTTTTCTGCTTACTAACAGAAATATAATTTATTTTTGTGTTAAAAGTAATCACTGTTGGCATAAAGTAAATTAAACTAAGCCTGCTATCACTCCTTTATTACTCTTTTTCTGATTTTTCTCTGTTCTTCTAATCCTAGCTTTTCTTCCTCCTTTATTCTTATGTTCTGCATTCTAATCTCCTCTTTTGTCCCTCAAGATTACATATAATGACAATAACATTGTCTTAAAATTTATCCAATGCATATTATGTTTCAATGCAATGTACTAGAAATACTGTAAGGCATTTCCTCATTTAGTAATAAAACAGCCCTATTTTAATCACTCTCAACTTATAGAGTTTAAGTTATTGGTATATGCTCACGCAGCAAGTATGGAGGAAATTTACTTTAAATCTAAGTTACGTGACCACTCCTTCAAGGAAGAGCTCCTGAATCACATGACACTCCAGCAAAAGGCTGAGGGATGAGAATTTAGGAAATTAATATTATATAGTATTTAGTTGTTTTAATGGATAAAAATGTTTGACTGGATACAGAAGATGTGCTATATAAATACAATGAAATACTACTCAGCCATTCAGAACATGAATTCTTGCCCTTTGCAACAACATGGTTGGAACTTGAGGGCATTATATTAAGTGAAACAAGTCTGACAGAGAAAACCAAATACCATATGATTTCACTTATATGTGGAAGATAAAAACAACAACAACAAACAAACACCTAGACTCAGAGAACAAATTGGTGGCTACCAGAGGGGAAGGGAGGAGTGGGCAGGGTGAAAGAGCTAAAAAGGCACATGTGTATGGTGACAGATGGCAGCTAGATTTTTGATGGTGAACATGATGTAATCTACACAAAAATGGAAATATAATGAAGTATACCTGAAATTTATATAATATTATAAACCAATGTTACCTCAATAAAATTGTTTTTAAAAAGTGACAAAATATTTAGTTGTTTTATTGGAACACACTTTTAACAACACCCACAGTAAACTCAGACAAATATATATGATGCCCCTACACAGGTGACTGAAATTTGGTCATTTCCCACAGCGAGGCATGAAAGAGAGAGGACTGTACTTTATACTTTGCCTAAAATACCTACCTTAATGCTTTGCACATAGTGGTAGATGCATAAACAGAACTCTTGAATGGTCAACTTACTTTCACAGTGTATCTGGCATTAAGTACAATCCTAGTTTATGGAATGAAGAAAGGAAAATGAAAGGGAATTGAAAGATAACTAATATTTTGTATTACCAGACAAGCATGGAATTACTTTATGACTATTAGTTTATTTAGTTCTTACAGTGCTCCACTGAGGACATATTGAGGGTCTCATGTTATATAGCGAATAACCGATATAATAGAGGTGAAGCCTGGTTCATGGAATTTAGCTGGAAAATGATCCAAATCAAGATACAAACCCAGGTCTTTGTGACTCCAAAGTCTGTGTTTTCCACTTTGCCATCAGCCACTTAAAACTTTAATTCCCTCCTCGTCTCTATGTAAGTGAATTTTCATTGTTCTTGTCTATAAATAATTTATTATAAATATTTTCTTTTAAACCTCAGAAAACATGTAGAGGCATTTGGAGAATCGAACGACTTTCTCTACTGTTTTATTCAATGCGGGAAGGATATCAATGGTCTGGGGGTTCTCAGAAAGATAATGCATCATTTGTGGGGGTGGTCTAATAAAACTGACATTTTCAAAGCACAAAAATAGCATGACTTGAGTCCTTGAAAGTTTTCACCTTCACATAACTTTCTGTAGATGCAATGGTATAACCTTTACAGTGAATATAGGCTAAACAGGAAGAAAGATTTTACAATAAAAAGAATGAATGTAACTTGAAGTCCTTATTTCTCTTTTTGACCAAAAAAAGGATAGGTCCATTTATCAAATTGAAATTCTGTCCAGGACAGTAAATTACCTGACTTACCAATTCGCTCATACAGTTTTGGGAAATGAGTATCTACTGAGAACCTTTCTCAGAGCCACCTTCACTTCTTTATTTCTCAGTGTGTAGACAAGGGGGTTGAGTAGTGGGGTGATCACAGTATAGGTGACTGCCACAAGCCGGTCCTTATCTGAGGAGTACAGGGATGTGGGCCTCAAGTAGATAAAGGAAGCACAGCCATAGTGGATAATGACCACTGTGAGGTGGGAGGCACAGGTGGAGAAGGCCTTACACCGTCCCTCCACTGAGGAGATCTTGAGGATGGCGGAAACAATGAAGATGTAGGAGATGAAGATCAACACTAAGGGAACCAGCAAAACCAGAATGCTGAGGAGGAAGATGACCATTTCTTTCAGGTTAGTGTCTGTGCAGCCCAGTTTTATGACAGGGAAAATGTCACAGAAAAAGTGGTTGATCTGATTGGAGGCACAGAAGGGTACACTAAACACCAGGACGTTGACAACCACAGAGATCAGGAAACCACAGAAGCTGGAGGTTAGAACCAACTGCATGCAGGTGGCTCTGCTGACAATGAGTGTGTAGTTGAGAGGGTTGCAGATGGCAACATAGCGGTCATAGCCCATTACAGCAATTAGAAAACAGTTGGTACAAGCCAAGCCCACAAAGCAATAGAGCTGGGCAGCACATCCAGAGAAAGAAATAGTCGGGCTTGTGGAAAGCAGGTTGGTCAGCATTTTTGGTACAATGGCCAAGGTGTAGCAGGTTTCAGAGCAGGAGAGGACAAACAGGAAGAAGTACATAGGGTTGTGCAAAGCCCGGGCCAGACGAATGACAGTCATGATGGTAGCATTGGCCATCAGAGTGGTCAAGTAGACCAGTAAGAGGATAAAGAAGAGAAGGATCTGCAGATCCCCCAGGTTTGAGAAGCCTATGAGGATAAACTCCGTGATCATGCTCTGGTTCTGTCTCCTCATTTGTCAGTGAGAATCACGTTCAGATATCCTGAAAGTGAGAACAGGAAGAATTTGACAAAGTAAAATGCCCTCAAAGAAACCATATTTGTGTTTCTGTACAAAGCTGATAATACCTATCTGTAAAAAGGAGTAACAAACAAATTAAGTACTCTGATCAGGGGTTGAAGTAAAAGCAGGAGGCATGAGGAGTAGTGACATAAATAATATCCCAATTCAAATATACCTAAAGAAACTTACTTGTGTAAGTTGTTTCCATTCTTTGTGTTCTCATGTGTATAGAAGCTTCATACTTAGTGTTAAATCAAACAGTGATTTAGAGCTCATTTAATCCCATCATTTTATGGAAGAAGAAACTGAAGCTCAAAAGCATTAAACCATTTGCTTAACCCAAATGAGAGCAACAGTCCTTAGAAATCACTTATCTTCGAAGCCATCTTATGAAAATCTGATCAGAAAAAATAAAAGCAAATGAAAAGTGATCTATCCAGTCCTTCATATACTTGACTCAAATACTGCTTGCTTAGATGTAATGAAGTATTTTCATTTAATTAAAAGTGTTGAGATTTATTTACCCATGATCAATTGTGAAGTCTTTGAGATGGTCTTAGAATGATCCCATATTGGGATTTCCTTTGTCATGCATGCATGGGAATTTGGAGATAAGAACCTAATTACAGCTGAAATTACACTCAGAGAATGATGAAGTGTGGGCTAACACCTCCACTTTTTTGGCCTCTACCTCATTCTCCATTGCCTCCATAACGTTTTCAGAACAACTCTCACCATTATTAGTAGCAAGATCTATGGTTTGATTTGGAGATCACATAATGTTAAAACCTTCATAGCAGCTTTAGACAATCAGATAATCTTTATATTAGAGCAAAGCTCAAGAATCTTCTTAATCTGCACTCAATTCTGCGAACCTATTTGTGTAAATTTTGGAAGTATTATCCAACCACCATAGTCAAGGTCCAGTTATAAGAAGGCTTCATAAAGGAGGCTGCTCTCTGGCTAGAAGACTTAATTGGCAAGAACCTACGTATTCTGAGATGAACTAAGCCTCCTTAAAGCATCCACTCATTGTTCTTGATCTGTCCTCTGCAGACACTCAAAAGACATTTCTTTCTTTTTTTTTTATATAAACAAAAGCTCCTTAGTTATTAGAATAAAATGATCAAACCCTTTTATGGGTCTTATTTTCCTTCTGACTAGCATTCTTAGTTCTTTCAATAATTTCTCATGACATTATTTCTAGAATTCTCTGTCTTAATCACCATCTTAGGTGTTTTAGTCCTGAGCATTGGATCATATCTCTGGCCCTCAGCTGTAAGACAAGCTGACTGGTCTACAGCTATCAAACATAGTTAACTTTTGTCTCTCTGCATCTACACATAACATGACATTTCCTTACCTACTGTTCTTTGTCCCTCACAATTAATATTTCTCTCTCCTACAAAACCCCAGCTTAACATTTAGCTCCTGAAAGGCTTCCCTGGGTAGCTCTAAGTCTTTGATTACTGTTTGCATTTACTTCTCTCTCAATTTGTTCTGAGATCATTTATTGGAATGGAAACATAATAAAGCTGGGGAGAATGTAGGCTCTGGAGCTAGACTGCCTAGCCTGGGACCATGGCTCTGCCACTGACCAGTTTTATGGCCTTGTGGAAACCACTTCTTTGTGCCTCAGGTTTTAGTTTGAAGTGAGAATGATAATAGCAGAAACCAAACATCTTTTGTGAGTGCCAACTGCTTACAATTAAGTTCTCACTCATAGCAAGTATTCAGTAAATGTTAACTGTCAGTATCTAGTCCAGCCCTCTCACATTATAAAGGAAGAAACTGAGGCCAGAAGAAGTAAAATGTACACATGTAGGTTGCACAGCTATTTAAGAGGAGAGGTGAGACTGTATCCCAAATATCCTAAACTCCTCCATCCAAGGCTCTGTCTTCTGATTAACCTGGCTCCTGTTTTTAATGCTTCCTTTGTGCTGTGTGTACCATTGGCTTAGAAAATAGATCTCTGTCTGATTTACTCTATGTGATCCTCATGCGGGCAGTCTGCTCTGCTCTCCCATCTACTCCTATCTCTCATTCTTCCACCTTTAATCGATAACATACATTTTTCCTTCTGCTAAAATACATATCTGTCCTGTTATTTGAGCAGTTTCCTCCTATTTCCCAATTTAACTCTATTTTAAGACTATCTTGCTGTTTTACAGTGTTTTAATCCTTCTCTAACTGTACTGTCTCTTCATATTCATATGGCGGGACTTTGTTCAGCCGGATCTCTGCCTTCACCACATGGTCTCTATCCCTGTCTATGACACACTCCACCTGTGCATGGTGTCCACCAGTTCTTCTGCCTCTGAATCTTTCTTTGGTACCCCAAAGCATTTTTAGAGTAGATTGACAGATGCTATTGCTAACAGTAAAGAATGATCCTACAACTATAATACAAAGGAAACACTTACATTTATAGACAGAGTTCTAGTACGATCCTAAGTCTCTTTATCCTGTATCCCATCAAATGTAAAAAGGAGAGAAAAACAGGCACAATGTGTCAGAACATCAGGCTGTGTTTTTCTTCCAGAATTGATTGTGGAAAGTCTAGGGGCTATAAGCCTTTAAAGACAAAAGAAAGCTCTGCTTGGTAGCTGGGCTGGAACTAATTGGACAGCTTTGATCTTGGCAATTCTGTATTACTGATGACAAGCTCCAATAGAATCCTTGGGTCTTATAGAGTTAGGGTACTCCAGGGGATTGAGGCCTTGGAGGGAGGTACTTCTTTCGATTCTAGGCATTAAAAAAACTTGGAAAGAAAAAAGGAGTCAAATAAATTATCTAGTTTACTCGATCTGTGTAGAAGATGGGTAGCTTTGAATACTATGATTTTTTTGACTGTTCTTTCAGTTTGGCTCAAGGTTTCATTTACTGAATGAAGTAATGAATTACAACTTCCTTAATCATTAGCCTTATAGATTCTGGATATAGATTAACTGTTTTAAGGATTAAATAAAGACCATCCTTGACAAATTTCATACAGTCTCCTCCTTTTCCTTCAAGTGTGCTAGCAGAATAAACCAGATAATTTTTTGTATATCTCTCCTGCTTTATGCATCTTAGTTATGCCTGCATTCTAAGGGGGCACAAATTCTAACTTTTATTTACATTTCTCTATCTGCTAGATTCATATCTTTAAATACTTTAATCAATGCAGACAACCATCTATGCATCCATCACTTCATTAATTTAATCAATTGCATTGAGTATCGATGATATTCCAGAAACTCTGGGGATTGTTTTGGTGGGGAGGTTTGCAAAAAGATGAGAATGACATAGTCCATGACAATGGCAGTTTGTGGACCACAGACACCTGAGCCTCCTGAGGTTTAGGAAGGCTCAGGAGGATGCCTATTGCTTGGCTCTACCCAGGATCCTCTGAATAAGAAATATTTGAGATGAGGCCTAGGAATATTTTGCAGTTGGTCCAGGTGATTTCTTTTACTTTTAGCAAGTTTAGAACTACTGCCTTTGTCTGAACAGAGCTTGGCATTTAGAAGGGAAATGGAGAAATCAGTGGAGAATTACAAAAGGCAAAGAGGGCTAAGATAGGGACAAACATAGGGTGCTGCAGCATTGCTATGAGGGCGCACAGTTCTCACATCCAGTATCAAGAACAGTGGGTTTCAAAGTCCTCAAAGTCTCCTTAAATATCTCTCCTTTCCAACAATATTTCTCTTTATGAAGGATTCAGAGATTTTGTGCTATTTTAAGTGGGAAGAAATCATAGATTTCTTGTGTTTTAATTTTTAGTTTTGAGAATTGTAAGATTTTCAATTGCTATATGTGTGATATTGGCTAATACCAATAAAGAGTTTTGCCATTCCAGTGTAATCTGGTTTCTGAGGATAAAGCACAAACATTTAGGAGTAAGAATTATTTGAAGTGATAGGTTGTTTCAGAGAGAAAAGGGCTGAAGGACTATAACAGGAAGTCTTCCTTTCTACCCATTTTTCATACTGCAACTCTAGCATTAACAGCAGCTTCTTGAACATCTGTCAGGAAGTCATCATTATCCATTCACTAACTCACATAATTCCATGATAACCTCATCAAGTCTGAAAATATTGTTCCCATTTTACATAAGGAACCTAAGGAGAACACAGTAATCCTGCTGAACTGAGGAGAGTATAATTGTAGTTTGACGAGTCTAAAGCAACTATACTGTGTAGAGCAAAATATTAAAGAGATGGGTAAATTTAGAGAAAGAGTTCCAGAAACATCCATATGAGTACCTTTGCATATGAGCCGAATACTAAGATGCTTAAGCATAAGATGAAACTCTACAAGACTGAGCAAAGACCTGCTGGAAGGCTCTAAGTTACACAATTCCTAGAAGTCAAATGGGGTTGAGAGATGTTTGAGTTCCAACTAGCTAGAGTGGAAAAACCTCATAGAATATCTGAGAGAGGGAATAAAGAACTCAAAAACTCACACCTTAGTAACAAGGATAAACTAGATATCAGTAAAGGCTACTCTCTAACTGCTTTAACATAAGTGAAAAGTAAGTCTCAATCTATTTAGATGTTATCTATTGATTTTCAACAAAGGTGTAAGGCAATTCAATGAGGAAAGAAAAGTCTTTTCAATGAATAATGTCAGAAGAACTAGATATACTCATTGTAAATAAATAAATGCCAAACTTTCCATAAAAACCATACATAATAAATTAACTCAAGATGAATTATACACTTAAATATAAAAATTAAAATAATGAAACTCTAGGAGAAAATATTAGTGACGTTAATGTAGGTAATGTTTTCTTAGAAAGAAAGCAAGAAGCACAAATCAAAATAGAAATGAAAGAGATTAGATTTTATCACAGTTCAACGCTTCTGCTTTTAGAAAGATATCCTTAAGAAAATGAAAAGACAAACTACAGATTGGGAGAAAATATTGAAACACATCAGACAGGAGACTTCTTGTGTCCAGATTATTTAAAGAATTCTTATAGGTAAATAATAGGAAGACCAATGGCCAATAAAAAAAAAAGGACAATATATTGAATCATATTTTCTCTCTTTCTCTCTCTCTCTCATATGCACACACACACAGCCAATAAGCACAGAATAGACAAGCTCAATACAGTAACACACAAATAAAAACATTGATGAGATACTATTGTATCTCTCTTAGAATGACTATAACTCGCAATACAGATAATACTAAGCATTAAAAAAGAGTGAGAAATGGAATCTTGTTACACTGCTAGTAGGAATATAAAATTGCAACCACTTTGCAGAACATTTTGGTAGTTTCTTAAAAAGTAAAACATTCACCTACCAAGTGACCCGCCCTTTCTGCGCCTATTTATCTACCCACGACAAGTGGAACACATGGTCACACAAATACTTATACTCAAATATTTATAGTAGTTTTGCATCTAGTGGCCCAAATTTCTTAAACAGAACAAAAAAAAGCAAAACAAAATATTCTGTACCTAGGCAATGCAATTCCTTGAGCAATAAACAAGAACAAGTACTTATACACAATAAACCATGGATAAAATTCAAAATCATTATGACGAGTGAAATAAGTTAGACAAAAATAAATAAATACTGTATTATTTCATCTATATACAATTCCAGAAAATTTCCAACTAAACTGTAATGACAGAGAGCAGATAGAGGGAGGGATGATTTGCAAAAGTTCAATGATGTGAAAAGAAATCTTTACTATTTTGATTGTGGTGATAGTTTCACATATACCACATGAATCACAACTCATCACGTTGTACATTTTAAATACGTTCAGTATAATGTAGGTAAAATACATCCGATTAAAGTAATTAAAAGAATAAATCCCTGAAAGAAATAACTTACCTATGAAGTAAAATAAGTGTTTGCCAAAATAAAATTGCAATGTGAGAAGTATATATCAAGGATATATGAGAGAATGAAATGGAACTTTCAGAAATAAAATAAATAATATCAGAAATTTAAAAAAAACTAGATCTGATTGTATATTGATTAGACATTGAAAAAAAGGGTCAGTGCGCTTGAAGAAATAGCAAGAGAAAATATCCAAAATGAAGCACAAAGAGAAAAAAATTCTTCAAAAATAAACAGGGTCTAAGTAACTGGTAGAAAAACAGAAAAAGTTTAAAAACACATATATGTGGAGTGTTAGTAAGGAGGCAGAGAAATTATTGGAAGAAATAACTGCTGAAAAATTTCCAAATTTGATGAAAAATGTAAACTCATAAGTTAGGAACTTCAAAGAATCCAAAGCAGTATACATACAATGAGAACCATGCCAAAGATTGTCATGATCTAACTGCTACAATGTGATAAAGAGAAAAAATTTTAAGCATCCAGAGAACAAAATATATCTTATAGACAGTGGGAAAAAAAGCTACCCAACACAACAGAGTTTTCAGAAAAGAGAAAGCCATATATATATATTTTTAAAGTCTAGCATTTGATATTCAATGAAACCATCAATCGAAAATAGAGGGATGAAAAAATAAAGGTACAATAAGGATTTTTTCAGAAAAACAAAAGTTTAAAGAATTCTTTTCAGTAAAATTCTCCAAAAGAAATCTTGAAGGAAATCCTTTAAATTGAAATGAAGTGATTGTATGCAAAAATTTGGATCTCCCTGAAGTAATGCAGAATTGTGGAAATGGTAAACATTTCAATAAAAATAAGTTTTTTCAATTATAACGTTTTTAAAGATAGCCAGATATATAAAGAATAAAAACAAACACAAAATAACAATGTAATATGGATTTATAGCAATTAGAAGAATGTATGACAAAATAGCACAAAACTCAATAGGGGACACGAAAGTATACTGTTGTAAAAGTCATTTTATAAATAAAGTGTTACAATATTTTTTGAAGATTGATAAGTTAAAGATGCATATGTTAAGCAGAGAAAAAACACAAAATTAAACAAAAGTATTGATAATCAAACAATAGAAGAGATAGAATAATAAAAAATACTCAATTCACCCAATGAAAGTCAAGAAAAAGGGAAAACAGGAACAAAGAACAGATGGAACAAAGAGATATTGAATAGAAAGATGGAAGCCTTAAACCCACCCCAAATAAAACAGCTCAACAATAAATTGTGTAAACACATCAATGAAAGGGTGGAGATTATCAGACTTGGATAGAAAAAGGAAAATCCAATCATGTATTTTCTGTAAGAGACCCATTTTAATTATAAAGTTTCAGGAAACAGTAAGAGTATAGAATAAAAGCACAAAAACTCTAATTGTTAGAAAGTCAGAGTGACTATGTTAACACCAGACAAAATGGACTTCAGCATACGGAACGTTAACAGAAGTAAAGGTGAACAGTTTTAATGATAAAAAGAAAATTCAATACAAGTTTCTAATGGAGAAAAATAAATATGCATTTCACAAGAAAGATTCAAAATCCAGGAAGAAAAAAGTGAACAGGCAGAAAAAAGAACCAGGCAATTTCAAAATTATAGATGAAGATTTCAACACTTCTTTTTCTGTAATTTATAAAATAAGCAGAAAAAAATTAAGAATTATATGACATAAACAATATCAAAAAGCTTGACATAAATGATATTTATAAAACACTGTACACAACAATAGAAGAAAACCATTTTTTTTCAAGTGTGCTTAGGCTATTCGCAAAGGTAAACCACTTCTTGGGTCATTAAACGCATATGTTAAGTAATTTTGGACCCAGAACAAATCAAGAATGTCTACTTTCACCAATTCAATTCAGTATTGTACTGAGAGTCCTAACTAATGCAATAAGGCAAGGAAAATAAATATTTAAAGGCAATTATATTGAGAAAGAAGTTAAACGGTAGTTTTCACAGAAAATGTGATTGTTTACATGAAAAATCCTAAGTAATCAAGAAAAATCTAGTAAAACATTTTTAGTAAATAAAAGAGCTCGTCAATGAACTTAACAAGGGTATAAGATAAACAGAGAATAAAAGGTCGTAGGTTGTTTATAAAATTGAACTGTATTTCTTTACAATATCAACGAGAAAGTGGAAAGTGAAATTACAAAAGTTAGTATAAAATGCTATAAAAAGCATGTACTATTAAGGTACACTGAAAACTAAAAAAAGTATTGAGAAAAGCCAATGAAAATCTAAATAAATGTAGAGATATCTATGGATTGAAAGCCTCAAAATTGTTAACATGGCAATTATCCTGTAGGGCCTGGGCCTTGCTTGCTCAGCAAAAGCCCCAGGCCCATTGCAACCATGAGTCCCTCTGGCTTCCTTCTGGGAAGGCAGCCCAGCTTCTGAGATTTGTAACAATCTAGAGCCTGGCCAGCCTGGATCCTCCCTTATCTCATGTAAAGAACATTGTGTCTTACGGGGACACAGAGCTCCTCCCTGTGAGCTACCGTTCCTGAGAACAGTGGTTGTACCAAGGACAGCCCATTGGCAAGTATGCAGCCTTTGTTCCTCTGCCTACTTAAGGAAGCTTCTCTCAGGGGGTGGTAGCAGGTGCACGTTGCTGTCCAGTCAGACGCCACTGGACCTTCCCTGTAAGTAACTCCCAATAAACCCACACGTCTTGTTTGCTGTCTCCACGTCTTTTCTTTGGTCTCTCTGCAACCTGCCCCACACTGCTCACCCAGGTGGGCATGTGGCAGAGCATACACCCAATCTGATCTATAATTAAACACAGTTAAAATACAAATCCCAGCATGTTTTCTCTGGAAATTGAGAAGTTGATTCTAAAATTGATATAGAAATGGAAAGCACACAGATTAGCAAAACAATTTAGAAATAGATGAAAACATTTAAAATAAATGAGCACAATTTAGAAACAGATGAACCAGATTTCAAGACAGACTATAGAGTAACATTGACCAAGTAATATTGGCATAAGAATGAACACATGAATCAATGGAATAAAACATTCAAAATGGAAATAGTACCGTGCGTATATGGCCAATTAATTTTCAACAAAGTTGCCAAGACATTTCAATAAGAAAAGGATAGTCTTTTCAACAAACTGTGATTAAAATATTGGATATATATATTAAAAACTATACACTTTTGGGGCCAGCCTGGTGGCATAGTGATTAAGTTTGTGCACTCTGCTTCAGCTGCCTGGGGTTTGCAGGTTTGGATTCCGAGTGCAGACCTACACACTGCTTATCAAGCCATGCTGTGGCAGGCGTCCCACATGTAAAATAGAAGCAGACGGGCACAGATGTTAGCTCAGGGCCAATCTCCCTCAGTAAAAAGAGGAGGATTTGCAGAGGATGTTAGCTCAGGGCCAATCTTCCTCAAAAAAAAAAAAAAAGCAACTAAAAAGTATACACCTTGATCCTCACCTCATTTCATATACATTTAACTAAAAAATGTCAAAACTGTACAAATTTCAGAAGAAAACATAGAAATTTGCAAGTTGGATTAGACAAATATTTATTAGACAGGAGAGAACATGAATCATAAAAGTAAAAACAATGATAAATTGAACTACATCTAAATTAAAAACTGCTATTCTAAAATTAGATAATATTGGTCATTTCACAATAGTGAATATACTGAAAACCACTGAACTGTACACTTTAAAAGTGTAAATTTTATGGTATGTACATTATATTTCATTAAAACTACTATAAAAAAGTATGATTAATAAAACAAAAAGTTAAACCATGTAGTAGGAGAACATACTTGCAAAACATATGTCTGAAAAAGGGCTTGTCTCCAGAATGCAAAATATCTCTTACAAAATAGAAGAGAAAGACAAACAAGTTAAAATATGATTAAAGATTTAAACATAAATATCTTGTTCACAAAACAAGGGATACAAATAGCCAAAAGCACATGAAAAAATACTCGACATAATTAATCTTCAAGGAAATATATAACAAAAGTATAGTGAAATATTACTACACATGTGAGATATTGAAAAGATTGACAACACCAAGAGCTGGCCAAGATGTGACAGCACTTGGACTCCCATGCTTTGTTGGTAGAAATTAATTACAATAAAAGCTCTTTGAAAAACAGTTTAGCAGTTTATAAACAGTTAAACTTACATCTAGGAGATGGCATAGGCTTTCCATTTACCAAACAGAAATGAACATATACATCTACAAAATGAGTTGGAAACTAATATTTATAAGAGTATTATTCCTATGAGCTTCAAACTGGAAATAATTCAAATGTCTTTCGACATTTCAACCGATGAATAGATTCTGGTGTATTCGTAAACGGAACCCTATTTAGCAATAAAAAGAATGAACTGATAAATGCAACAGTGTGAGTCTCAAAAATGTTATGCTAAATGAAAGAAATCAGACACAAAAATGAACATAGTGTTTGCTTCCATTATATGAAATTCTGGAAAATGCCAAACCATATCAATAAAAAGCAAAATTAGTCTTTTTCTGGGGCCAGGGCTAGGTAGGATTATCCACAAATGGATTCAAGGGAAGTTTCTGGTGTTGTAGAAATGTTTTATAACTTGATTAGGGTGGTTGTTGCTTGAGAGTATGCACTTTCAGAACTCACCAAATTTTACATTTAAATTGGGAACATTTTACGGTATGTAAGTTAAGTCTACACGAGGTTAATTTTAAATGTAATCAGCATTCTAATACAAATAAAAGACAAAGTGGAACATTTACCAATTCTAAGTCCAAATATAATTTTTGAACCAAGTAATTTTATAAACCTCTAAATAAAAAGGTAAAAGAAAAATAGGAAAATGATATAAATAAAAAACTTCCAAAAGATAAAAATATCTGATAAATTTATGTAAAATGTTTTATGTCGACTAGTAATTAAAGAAACATGAAATGGGACAACATACAATTTTTATCTTTCATCTTAGCTAGAACTTCAAAGACGAAAAATGGCATGTGTCATGGAGAAATTGGAATTATATTCAGATATAATTAGTAAAAGTATAAATTGATATAGCCTTTGCAGAAGTTGTTTGCTGATACAATGCATATTCAAACTTGAAATGTGAACAGATTTTGACTCTGCAATTTCATTCTGTGGATATTGCTAAGGAGGTGATTGACAATTGCTCAAAGAACAATTTCATTTTGCTGTTTATAATACCAAAACTTTGGAATTTTATTATATCAAGTAAAATGGCATTTATAAAGTTATTGCACATATAGACAAAAAAATTAAATTTCCCACATCTGTTGCAAAGATTGAAGTAGGATTATATATAGTTGTTTTCTGAGAGTAAATCAGAATCCACTTTAGATATTTAAAGTAATGAAAGTTTTGCTAAAGGAAGTAGAGGCTTATACAGTCATGTGTAACTCAACGCCAGGGATACATTCTGAGAAATGCATTCTTAGGCAATTTTGTCATTGTGAGAACATCATAGAGTGTACTTATGTAAGTCTAGAGGGTATAACCTACTGAACACCTACACTATCTGGTACTGATCTTATGGGACAACTGTCATGTATAGTCCATTGATGGCTGAAATGTCATTATGCAAGGCATGACTACATATCTATTAGAAGGCTGGGAGAAAGAATGTCAGAGGCTGTTCTTGACTTTAAGAATTGAAAAGACTATAGGAAGTCCCAACCAAGAGTCTTGACCGAAGCAACACTGAAGAGAAATTCTCAGGAAATCTGAATGTCAAGGGCAAAAGTCTCCATCTACCTTCTGACAAGTGCTGGCATAAGATGCTCCCAGAAGAAAAAAAATAAGACTTTCCTTCTCTTCCATCATTGAAATATTTCATAAATGCCTCTCACTTATAAAACTCTTCTGGCAAGGAATCTGGAAAGCAGACTAGGATTTTCAGGATTTCTATCTCTGCAGTAGAGTACAGTGGAGAGCAGACCTTAAAAGTGTAAGTATGATAGTAAGAATCAACAAAATATAACCAATATACTTTTCTTTGTTGGATGTTCAGCTTCCATGCATACACTTTTATTCATGTTTAAATTTCCAAACAGTAGTAACTAATATGATGCAAATATGCCTCATACAAAGAGGTGCCCACATTCATCTCCAAGAAAAGGGAGACAGAGTGCCACCAGTCAATTATTCTTTGATGACCTTTTCTTTAAAGGTTTAATTATGAGGTTTATCATCAACAACACACTTTATATGTAACAGTAGATTAAGAAAAGGGGGGATACGGTTAACATGTACAATTATATACATAATTAAGAAAGCAAGAAAATAAAACACAGCTACTGCAATTCTCACTTCTGTAACTCATCACAGGCCTGTCATAGCTATTTACGATATTTTTCCTCCACCTACTAAATATTCTTTTGAACTCAGTTAACGTCTCAACTTTTTTGAAGGGTCTGAGCCATTATTGACTTTGCCTAGTTAAGTTGTTTTAATCCTATATGAAGTTTTGCCTTTGTATACGAAGTAATAAAAGATGCTCTACCATCTCTCCTAGATTCCAGACATATTTTTTGCCCTGGCAGTGGAGCAGTAACCTTACTTTTCCTTAAAAAATAGGATCCACAAATATTTTCTCCCAATTGTTAGGTTGTCTTTTATTTTTGTTGATGGTTTCCTTTACTGTGCAGAAGCTTTTTAGTTTGATATAGTCCCACTTGTTCATTTTTTCTTTTATTTCCCTTGCCTGGTCAGACATGGTACTTGAAAATATGCTGCTAAGAGCGATGTCAAAGAGCATATTGCCTGTTTTAGATAAGGGGTTAATATCCAAAATATACAAAGAACTCATACAGCTCAACAACAAAACAACCAACAACTCAATTAAAAAGTGGGCAAAAGATCTGAACAGAGATGTTTCCAAGGAAGATATACAGATGGCCAACAAACATAGGAAAAGATGCTCAACATCATTAGCTATCAGGGAAATGCAAATCAAAATTACAATGAGGTATCACCTCACTCCGGTCAGAATGGCTATAATTAACAAGACAGGAAACAACAAATGTTGGAGAGGATGTGGAGAGATGGGAACCCTTGTACACTACTGGTGGGAGTGCAAACTGGTACAGCCACTGTGGAAAGCCGTATAGAGTATACTCAGAAAATTAAGAATAGATCTACCATATGATCCAGCTATCCCACTGCTGGGTATTTATCCAAAGAACTTGAAAACGCAAAGTCATAAAGATACCTGCACCCCTATGTTCATTGCAGCATTATACACAATAGCCAAGACACGGAAGCAACCTAGGTGCTCATCAAGGGACGAATGGATAAAGAAGATGTAGTATTTATACACAATGGAATACTACTTAGCCATAAGAAATGATGAAATCGGCCATTTGTGACAACATGGATGGACCTTGAGGGCATTATGCTGAGTGAAATAAGTCAGAGGGGGAAAGTCAAATATTGTATAATCTGACTCATAAGTGAAGATAAAAACAACGACAAACAAACACATAGCAACGGAGAATGGATTGGTAGTTACCATGGGGGAGGGGGGGCAGAAGGGGGGGAAAGGGGTGATTAGGCTCACATGTGAGGGGATGGACTATAATTAGTTTTTGGGTGGTGAAAATGATGTAATATACACAGAATTCGAAATATGTTATGATGTACATCCAAAAGCTATATAATGTTATAATCCAATGTTACTGCAATTAAAAAATAAATAAATAAAAAGAAATAGGATCCACAAAGAAAGACAGCAAGAGAGGAAGAAAGGAAAAGGGAAATGAAAAACAATCAGAAAACAATGAACAAAATGGCAAGAGTAAGTCCTTCTTTATCACTAATCACTTTAAATGTTAATGGATTAAATTCTCCAAACAAAAGACATAAAGTGCCTGAATGAATTAAAAAACAAGATTCAACAATATCCTGCCTGCAAGGGACTCACATTAGCTTTAAGGACACACACAGGCTAAAAGTGAAGGGATGGAAAAAGATATCTCATGCAAATAATAACTGAAAATGAGCAAGGATGGGTATATTTATATCAGAAAGAATAGACTTTAAGTCAAAAATTGTCACAAGAAATAGGAAAGGTAATTATATAATGATAAAAGGGTCAATTCAACAGACAGACCTAACAATTATAAATATATGTATCCAACATCAAAGCCCTTCAATATATAAAGCAAATATTGACAGATTTGAAGGGAGAAATAAACAGCAACACAATAATAAGAGACTTTAATACCCCACTCTCTATAATGTATAGAGCATTCATATAGAAAATCAATAAGGAAACAGTAGAACCAAACAGTAGAGAACAAATGGGTCTAATAGAAATATGCAGAACTTTCCACCCAACAGCAGAAGAATACACATTCTTTTCAAGTGCACATGGAACACTCTCCAGGATAGATTACATTAGAAGACAAAACAAGTCTTACCAAATTCAAGAAAATGAAACCATTTCAAGTATCTCTCCTGACCACAATAGAATGAAACTAGAGATCAAAAACAGTAAAAAAGAAACAAAAAGGAAAAATTCAGAAATATGTGAGAAGTAAACAACACACTCTAGAACAACCATTTTGTCAAAGAGGAAATCAAAAGAAAATTTTAAAAAGACCTCAAGACAAACAAAAATAAAAATACAACACACTAAAACTTAGACGATACAACAAAAGCAGAACTAAGAGGAAATTTTATAGCAATAAATCCCTGTATTAAAAAGAAAATATCTCAAATAAAAAACCTGACATTATATCTTAAGTAACTAAAATAAGAAGAACAAACTAAGCCCAAAGTTAGCAGAGGGAGTGAAATAATGAAGATAAGAGAAGAAATAAATCAAATAGAGACTCATAAAACAACATAAAAGTTCAAAAGAACTAAGAGCTGTTTTTTTGAAAAAATTAACAAAATTGACAAGGCCTTACCTAGACTAAGAAATAACGAGAGAATACTCAAATAAATAAAACAAGAAATGAAAGAGAAGGCATTGCAACATATGCCTCTGAATTAAAATAGATCATAAGGGAGTATTATGAACAATTGTACACCTTCAAATTAGATAATATAGAAGAAATGGATAAATTCCTAGAAAAATACAATCTACCAAAACTAATTCAAGAAGAAATAGAAAGCTTGAACAAACCAATAACAATTAAGGAGATTCATCAGTGATAAAAATCTCCCAACAAAGAAAAGCCCAGGACCAGATGGTTTCATGGGTGAATTCTACCAAACATGCAAAGAAGAAGTAATATCAATCCTTCTTAAAGCATTCCAAAACATAGAAGAGGGAACTCTTCCAAGCTCTTTATGAGGTTAATACTACCCTGATACCAAAGCCAGACAAAAGCACCACAGAAGAACTACAGGCCAATATGTTTCATGAACATAGACATAAAAATCCTCAACAAAATAGTAGGAAATCAAATATAACAGCTTGTTAAAATTATTACACATTATCATAAAATGAGACATCCTTGAGATGCAAGGAGGGTTCAACATGTGCAAATCGATAAATGCAATATATTGCATTAATAAAATGAAAGAAAAAAGCACATGACCAAATCAAGAGATGCAGAAAAAGCATTTGACAAAGTTAAACACCCATTCATGATTAACACTCTCAACAAATTGGGTATTGAAGGAACTTACCTTAACAGAATAAAGGCCATTTATGAAAAGCCTACAGCTAAAGCATAACCAATGGGGAAAAATAAAAAAAATTTCTCTCTAAGATCTGATACAGGCAAGGGTGCCCATTCTCATCATTTCTATTCAATATAGTACTAGAAGTCCTAGCCAGAGCACTTAGACAAGAAAAATAAATAAAAGGCTTTCAAGTTGGAAAGGAAGAAGCAAAGTTGTTTCTATTCGCAGATGACGTGATCACATATGTAGAAAACCCTAACAATTCAACAAAAAGAATTATTAGAATAAATAAATTCAGTTGAGTTGCAAGATACCAAATTAACGTAAAAAATCAATCATTTCTATGCAGAAACAGTGAACTAACCCAAATGGAAATTAAGGAAATGGTCTCATTCACAACAGCAACAGCAAGAACAAAATACTTAGGAGTAAACTTAGCCAAGGAGGTGAAAGTCTTGTACACTGAAAATTACAAAATGTTGAAGAGGAAGAAAATTAATGAAGAAATAGATAAATGGAAAGACATCCAGTGTTCATGGGCTGGAAGAATTAATATTGTTAAAATGTTCATACTACCCAAAGTGATCTACAGATTAAATGCAATCCCTATCAAAATCCCATAGGCATTCTTTACAGAAATAGGAAAAACAACATTAAAATTCTTACAGAACCACAAAGGACCCTGAATAGACAAAGAAATCCTGAACAAGAAGAACAAAGCTGGAGGAAACACACTTCTTGATTTCAAAATAGATTACAAAGCTACAGTAATTAAAACAATATGGAACTGGTAAAAAACAGGTGCAGAGACCAACAGAATAGAATAGAGAAACCAGAAATAAATCCATGTATCTATGGTCAACTGACTTTTGACAACAGTGCTATGAACACACAATGGGGAAAGTATGGTGTCTTTAATAAATGGTTTGGAAAAACTGGATACCCGTATGAATAAGAATGAAATTGGACCCTTATCTTACACTATATACAAAAATCAAGACAAAATGGATTAAAGACTTAAGTTCAAGCTCTTAAATCATAAAACTGCCATAAGAAAACATAGGGAAAAATCTTCATGACATTAGTTTTGGCAGTGGTTTTTTGGATATAATTCCAAAAGCACAGGCAACAACAGCAAAAAAGACGCATGGGATTGCATCAAACTAAAAAGC
The DNA here is from genome assembly GCF_041296235.1 of Equus asinus. NCBI lineage: Eukaryota > Metazoa > Chordata > Mammalia > Perissodactyla > Equidae > Equus > Equus asinus. The sequence goes on from NC_091814.1 coordinate 20,988,626, forward strand.
ATCTGTACAGCAAAAGAAACTATCAACAGTGAAAAGGCAACCTATGAACTTAGAGAAAATATTTGCAAACTATATATGTGATAAGGGTTTAATATCTAAAATATGAAAGGAAATCAAAGAACTCAACTTTAAAAAACCCAAATAACCAAATTAAAAAATAGGCCAAGGACTTGAATAGATATTTCTCAGGATAAGACTTATCAATGCCCAACAAATATTCGAAAAGGTGTTCAACATCACTAATCATCAGTAAAATCCAAAATAAAACCATAAGGAGACATCAATTCATACCTGTTAAAATGACTATTATCAAAAAGACAAAAGATAACCAGTGTTAGCCAGGATATGGAGAAAAGGGAAACCTGGTACACTCTTGGTGGGAATGTAAATTGGTGCAGCCATTATGGAAAACAGCATGGAAGCTTTTTTAAAAATTAGGACTAGAACTGCCATCTGATCCAGCAATCCCACTTCTGGGTAAACATTCAAAGCAAATGAAATCAATATCTGGAAGAGATATCAACATTACCATGTACATTGCAGCATCGTTCACAATATCCTAAACATAGAAACAACTTAATTGTTATTGACAGAAAAATGGATGAAGAAAGTATGATCTATACTTATATCTATATCTATCTAAAATGGAACATTATTCACCCAAGAAAAAGAAGGAAATCCTATTTGTGACAATTTGGATGAACCTGGAGGACATTAAATTAACTGAAATAAGCCATACACAGAATGACAAATACTGTATAATTGCAATCATATGTGGAGTCTAAAAAGTAAAAAAAAGAAGCTATAAAAGCAGACAGTAGAATGGTGGTTGCAAGGGCAAGTGGGAGTGCAGAGATGTTGTCAAAGGGTACAAAGGTTGGTTATGAAGGATGAAGAAGTTCAGGAGATCTACTGTAGAGCATGGTGACTAGTTAATATGCTGTATTGTATATTTGAAATTTGCTCAGATAGTTGATCTTTAAGTTTTCTCACAATATACACACATGTAAGTTGTAAATATGTGATGTGATGGATATGTTAACTGGCTTTATTGTGGTAATCATTTCACAATGTATATATGTATCAAAACATCATATTGTATACCTTAAATATATACAATTTTTTGTGTCAAATTGGAAAAAATTTTCAAAAATAAAAAAATTAAAATAAATTTTTTGAAAAAAGAGGAAAAACTCTATTGGCCCCTTCATGAAGAAAGTCAATATTTTTAGATGGGAAACAAATGATGTGCAACCCCTGAAACGAAAAATCTAAAAACTTAGAAGAAATGTACTTTTCAAAAGTCTACATAGTCATTGAAATATTTAGCTGTGTTCCTCATTTTAAATGATACTCATAAAAATGATCAATCTATCTATAACTTACAAATCTGTAAGTTAGGTTTAAATTCTTATATTGAGAAAAATACTTTCAGAAAAATAAAACCCATTCTGCAGCAATCATAACAAAAATAGAATCAGTTACCCTAGCTAGTGTAATAAGCCCCTTTCTGCCTGTTGATAACTTGTATGAGAGAACAAAGTAGACTAAGTGGCCAAGGACAAGTCTCAATTTCCATTCTTGTGTTTCCTGATAGAAGCAACACTCCTAGGAAATAACAACTCTAAAGTACAAAGCTCAAACTGTTGTGAGTCAGTCATTATGGGTAATAATGGAAGGAATCATATCCAACTCCCCTCACATGATTCCAAGACTTGGATATTCTTGTTATTGAAGAGTGGACACAATACATTATTTGCTAGTTCAGGGAATATACTGCCTTGAGTTAACAAATGGGCTCCATCAGGTGCTGTTATACAGTAGGTGCTATAACTGAACCTTCAGTAAGCCATCTTATTGTACTATGAGGACACCTCCTTCTGAGTGATGAGATGCATACATGAGGCCATGTATCCCAGTATTATTTACTAAATAATCATAGCTTTCTTACTGACTTGTCAGGTCACTTCTATCAAAGGCCAAGTTCTCAAATATACATAGATCAATTTCTGAGCTCTCTTTTCTGTGCCTTTGTGCTATTTGTCTCTTCCTGTTTCAGGAGCATGCTCTTTTTATTACTAAGGCATCTTACTACTGGGAAGAGTTAACCCTTATATTACTTGTCTTTTTTAAAAATTATCTTGTTCTTCCATGTGAACTTTAGAAATTTGATGGCCACGTTGCCTTCACAATGCATGCTGAGATTTGGGTTGGAATTGTATTGATTTTGGATTAGCTTAGATGAAATTGACAACTTTATATCTAGTCATTCTAGTAAAAAATATTTGCAATATAACAAGCAATTTAATGATAGAGCTCAACTAGATTTAAGATGCCTGTTGAACATTTGGTGTTTTGCAGAACATCCCAATGCTCCTAATTAGAATTTCTATGTGCAAGAACCTGAGAACGCGCATTTGTAATTAAGCCCCCTTTTGACTCTTTAAACACTAAAGTTGAGAATCACTGGAAAATACACCAGTTTTCTGAATTAAAATGCAATGAAAAATTTCCACTTGTTATCTTCATTACTGTATTAATTGTGGTGATTTCTCCTTGAGAATCCATCACAGATGAACTCAACATCCAATGTGGACATGGGCTAATTATACTAATGGCTCCTACTCCCTAGGTTCCTCAACTAAGGTTACCTTTGAGAAACTGAGGACATTATATTTCCAAAATAAACTTGACTTCTAATTGACTCAAGACAGTGTCTCCAGGGCAGTAGATCTAGCCTCAGGAGTCCAACAACCACAGCTCATTCTTCTAATAACCACATCCCGTATTGGTCACCAGAACTTCTAAAGATTGTGACTTTGACTGGAGAAGCTGAAGTCCTGACGGATAGAGAGGCTGTATCTGTTACTGTGGAGGAAAGATTTATCTCAAGGCAGATTCACTCTCTTCTACTGTTATTTCTTCAGGTTCTGATCTTTGGCTTTGAATCTACATGTTGAAGGACACCAGATACTGAATGACTGCTTCTCTCTGAACTGAAGGGAAGAGAGCAATGTAGGTACTTACTCAGTAGGGGAAATATTGATCTAGTCCAGAGTTTTGTGGGGCCTAGACCTAAGTGATGTGTAGTGCTGGGAATACCTCCCCCAAACCCCCATGGAGGTCAATCATGGCAGTGCCAGTAAGTGGCAGGAATAAGAAGGAGAATCAGGGGCCACTTTTTTTTTTTTTGAGGAAGATTAGACCTGAGCTAACATCTCCCACCAATCCTCGTCTGTTTGCTGAGGAAGACTGGCCCTGAGCTAACATCCATGCCCATCTTCCTCTACTGTATATGTGGGATGCCTGCCACAGCATGGCTTGCCAACCGGTGAGGATCCAAACCGGTGAACCCTGGCCCGAAGTGGCACGTATGAACTTAACCACTGAGTCCCTGGGTGAGCCACAGGGGCCACCTTTATCTCAAGGTACTAAGAGTGATTGGGCAAGGTCCATATAGTTCTCTGAATTTTTCTTAATGATGAGACTGGGACATTTTTGCTCCCAGCTAGATTTTCTCTTTTTTGAGACTGGTTGACTGATGGATTAAACGAAGCAGGTACTTAGTAAATCTTTACTTCTCTCTCTGCTGTGTGCTCTTGGATGTATGTTTTTAACTAGAATTGAAATCTGATATTTAAACTCCATTTTAATAAGGCAAATTCAGGATTTTCACGTGTGTCTAAGAAGATAAAAATTCCACATTTTTACTCTCTGAAGCTGCCTGCATAATTTCTCTCAGTCAATTGATTGATACTTTCTTAATGTAACTATTTGAATATATCAAAAGTTTTGCATGTGAAAAATGTATAGATTTTCCCCCTATTTGAGGTACCCAGTATCCTCAAGTATTGGGTCACTATTTAAATCCAGCTTACATAAAATCCCCATGGAGCATCTAAGGAGTTCGAAAAATGAAATGCAGAAGTGTCGTCTCCAGGGATCATAACCTTAATTTCATCCATAGATTCTAGAGGATCATAAGAGGATTTTAGGGATCATTTAACTACACAATCTTGGACTCTCTGAGTTGAAAAGGCTCTTAGATGTCGGTACTCAACTCTTATCCTAAGTCAAAATTCCTTCTCTAAGAAATTGTTTAAGGAACTCCACTTAAGTATTTTCCATGCATCCTAACAGTTTATAACAGTTATCCCTTACCCTATCCTTTCTAACTTTAAAATCAGGAGACTGAATACCCAAGTTAAGTATCTTGTGCAAATTTACACAAAGCTACACTTAAAATATAGATCTTCTCACTCCAGATTGAGGGATCTTTTACCTTACTTTTATAGCCTGTAGGTATTTGGCCAGATCTTTTTTTACTTTTCTAATCATATCTTTCTATCTCTGTGGTACTGATGTAACACACTGCAGTGGTCTTTGCTGCTTTCTTGAGCAGATGGGGCTGCCTTCTCAGGTGAATGTGCCGCTGGGTCTCCATACAGCGTGGAAAGGGCAAATATATCAAACACACAATTCGTTTAGATGGTGGGGTTATATCAATAGTATATAAAAAACCCACCTAACCTAAGTCAGCCATCCTCATGGGTCTGAGTGTGAAATAATCCAACAATTCTTTTGAATATTGTGTAGATACAGGCGCTCATTCAGAATTAGAGAATTCCAGGTTCTGTGGTCCACTCTATACATCATTCTCAGTGGAGTGAGGGCATAGTGGGGATTAGACAGGGATTAGTTGAAAAGACATCCAGAAAAATCTTGGGGAAGTGGTAAGATAAGCATAAGCCATGACCAGAAATTTAGATTTCCCTCAGTGTCTTGAAGTAGACAGAAATCCATTTGTCCAGGTTGAGGTATTATCTAGGTAAACTGTCTCACTAATTTTCCTTCCTTGTTTCTTGGTATAGAAAATATATAAATAGTTACATAGATATGTACATAATGGGGATATATATGGTATATACATCCTTTATATTTATATTTAAGATAAATATCTCCATAGTTACAGAATGAAAACTGCCTATTTGTGTTAAAAAGCTTTAAAACCAGCATATCTGAGCATCTGAATACTAACTTCAGATAAATAAGGATGAGTTTCTAGTGAGTAAGAAAGAACAAACTTTATAATCTCCAAATTCTAGAGATAGATGCAATTAGTTTCAGAAATTTCCAATCATGTAACTCAGAGACTAGGAAGTTCAGGTTTGCTATTGACCAGATAAATGCAAAAACAAAAAATTCCATAGCAGATGTAAATAATTCCTCAACACAAAATTATGCAAAAGCATTTAAATATACTGAAAAGTATATGAAAAGAGACTGGATACAACCAATAAATGCTAGATGATTTTGCATCCAGCCAGTTGCCTGCTTTACTTCTTGGACTTGGACAGTTGGGAAATACACCTGTGAAAAAATTATCTGATAGAAGGCATGAAAATGACTTTTGAAATAATTCTTTCGTGTGAAAATTGTGGTTAGTAACAGAATATTTAAAAATATTATTGATGTGACAATATATAAAATATAAAGGCTCTAATTTATGTCTGGGAATTGGAACCTGGAAAACTGACCAATTGTCTCATGCTCTCTCTTTCTCTGACAAGTTCTGAGGCATTTTTGCAAAACTATTTCAATGAGTTCTCTAAGGCACCTAGAACGGGAAAAGTGAGGTGTGTTGCAAAATGCCATAAAGTTGATTTTTTTCCTACTACCCTGGTGATTATTCTCTTCCTGAAAAAGGAGAAATTTTTCCTTAAACTAATGTTATCTTCTTTTTCACCTTCAGCTCAGTGCTCTAGTTTGCAGAACCTCCAGTAATGTTTCTAACTGATCCCTTGTTACTCAGTCTATCAGAAATAACACCAAAGGGTTTTCTTTTCCTTATTGTTTTGGGTTCTGATATAAGAACGTTGTAATGAATATTTGATATAAAGTATATGATGTTCTTACCACACATCTTAGCATGTAATGTCATCAATAAACACAAATCCCCTCACACTTTGGCCAAGAGATTATCTAATTCTTCCTCTCCCTTCCCATTTTATGGTTTGATAAACTGAGGTTCACATGTTTGTGTCTGAACACTACTCATTCTTTCATTCCATATTCTGATCAAGTTCAGGTAGCTGAGGTTAACTATATTTTTCACTTTTGTAGAGCTAGTTTTCTTGGGTTGGAGAGAGCAACAAAAACACAATAATCCGTAAGTAAGATATAAGGGAAAGCTATTAAATAATTCCATAATCTTTGGCTAGACAAATGACATGTTTTCAGCCTTAGAAAAAGCCTCCTAACTGGTTGCCAGTTATTCTGTTGCATATTAAGCCTCAATTCTTATTTTAACAGACATTTTTGAGAAGGAATGAAGGAATTCCACCAAAAGTCTGGAAATGCTTGCTGCCTGCAGACTTTTTGCTGAGTTTCCCATGTATTTCTACTCTCCACCTTGGATCGTGGTCTCTGCCTCTTTCCCTACTCTCTTATATAAAAGTGCTCTCCATGGAGCGGGTTAATGAGACTTTGGTAGCAGAGTTCGTCTTCCTTGGCTTCTCATCTCTGGCCAGGATGCAGCTGCTGCTCTTCATTGTCTTTCTGCTTCTGTACTTGTTCACTTTGGGCACCAATACCATCATCATTTCCACCATTGTACTGGACAGAGCACTTCATAACCCCATGTACTTCTTCCTCACTGTCCTCTCCTGCTCTGAGACTTGCTACACCTTCGTCATTGTACCCAAGATGCTGGCTGACTTGCTGGCCCAGAAGAAGACCATCACCTTCCTGGGCTGCGCCATCCAGATGTTTTCCTTCCTCTTCCTTGGCTGCTCTCACTCCTTCCTGCTGGCAGCCATGGGTTATGATCGCTACATGGCCATCTGTAACCCTCTGCAGTACACAGTGCTCATGGGACATGGGATGTGTGTGGGGCTAGTGGCTGCTGCCTGTGCCTGTGGCTTTACTGTCTCGTTGGTCACCACCTCCCTGGTATTTTACCTGCCCTTCCACTCCTCCAACCAGCTCCATCACTTCTTCTGTGACATCTCTCCTGTCCTCAAGTTGGCATCCCATCATTCTCGCCTCAGTCAGTTAGTCATCTTCATGCTTGGTGTGTGTGTCTTGGTTATTCCACTGTTACTCATCCTGGTCTCGTACATTCACATCATCTCTGCTATTCTAAAAATCTCAACCTCTGCTGGAAGATATAAGACCTTTTCTACCTGTGCCTCCCATCTCATTGTGGTAACTGTTCATTATGGTTGTGCCTCTTTCATCTATTTAAGGCCCAAGTCCAATTACTCTTCAAGTCAAGACATCCTAATATCTGTGTCATATACCATCCTCACTCCCTTGTTCAATCCAATGATTTACAGCCTCAGAAATAAAGAATTCAAATCAGCATTTCGAAGAGTAATGGGCCAGACTTCTTGTCTTGTTAATTAGAGTCGTTTTAACTATTCAGTTAAATGTAAGCCTTTTATGTAAAATGTGTCCTTTCACACATTTCTCCTTTAAGTGTAGAACCTTCTGTAACATAAAGATATTTTACATATGAGGAGAATGAGGCTCAAATAAATTAAGATATTCTGGCTTTCTACTATGAATGATACTCTAAGAAGGCTATGCAGATGTGGGAAAGGATTACTCATATTCAGAACAAATTTCATCATATTTCACTGCTCTAAAGACTGATCATTCAAAAATAAATATACAAACTGATGAGAGCGAGATGAATGCAAGCTGTTTACTTACAAAGAACAGAAGAAGAAAATCTGACTATTTATTCCTACCCCTCCTACTATCAGTTCTCCCTCTCCTGAAGGGAACAGGCAACTTTGGACCCCTCCATTCTACAGCAACCCCTAGTAGCCTCTTTGGGTTTCTGATTCATCTCCCTCAATCTACATATTGAAATGTCTTTGTTGTTTCTTGGGATTGCTCTGTCTTAGCTTTGCTTGAGATTGGAACTTCATTATGGAGTCTCTTTTCTATATATATGTATGTCCTTCCCATACCATCCTGCCTTAGCTCTCATATTCATTCCCTGAAAATCATACGTACTTATTCTCTTCAAGGCAGCTGCTAACACAGAATAATTGCTGAAGTACCTCAAGTAATCTAGAAAAGGGATTTAGGTAATGTTAATAGGGTGGAGTGCTAAAGTTGTCTAACGGTCAGAAAATCCATGGACAAATCCTCAGTGATTCCTCTTGCCACACACAACAAAGCCAAGAGTCCTCTGTTAGCAGGATTTATTATCTAGTCTCTACCGACCTCTCTGGCATTATTGTTTTTAACATTATTATTATCCATTTCTCATATGTGCCTAGTTGTGCACTCTGAAGCTAACCAATTATCTTCTGGTCCCCAAAGTGACATGAGTCTGTATTCTGCCATGTTTTCTCATGTGCTACTCCTTCTCTTTGGAATAGATCCTCTATTTGATTTTCATATTTTATCTCATATTTCATTAAACTTCAACTACTCTCTCACTTTGTCTCTAAAGACTTCTTGTCTCACTGTCACACTCTGCCAATGTTATCAGGTGCTGCCTTCTTTGTGTTCTCATAGCACCTAAGATGTACTCTTATTATGTCTCTTTTTATTTCAACAAATATTTATTTATTGCTTACTATGTACCAGATACTGCTTCAGCTACTGGTAATTGATGATGAACAAAACATGTGTGGTCTTTGTCCTCATGGACCTATGGTCTGGTTTGACAGAGACCCAGTAAATAAATAAATTCAAGGAAACATAATTTACTACAAGTTGATGTCTATTCTCTGAAGGAAAAGCATAGGAAGGAGCTAGGGGAGAGAATACTAAAAGAAATCTAATTTAGATTGAATGGTATGGAGCTGGCCTCCATGGGGAAAGGACATGTAATCTATAAGCTGAAGGGTAAGTAGAAGTCACTAGGGAAAGGGAATTATTTGAGGAGATCCTTTTAGACAGCAGGAGCAACATGTAGGAAAGCGTTGAAGCAAGAAAGAGCTGGATGAGATAGAGGCAAGCAAAGGCCACATAAGTGTTTTTTGTCTCTCCCTAGAATGAATTCAAATTTCTTGAAGGCACAGATTTTATATTAAACACAAGTTTGTTGGCCCTGTTCCTTCTATAAATGCCTGGAATAAAAGGGATGTTGTTACTATGAGTAGCCTTACCTATTCTTCCATTTTCTGCCCCAAAGCTTGCTTAGCCATCTTCATGCCCTTTCTTAGTGAATGTCAACTCTATTCTCTCAGGTAGCCAGGCCACACACCTGAAAGTGACTTTTGCCATTCTTTGTTTTCTTTCTTATACCACACATTGAATCAGCCAGTAAGTCCTATAGATTCTATGGGCTTATAGGTTTTCAGTCATGTCCCTTCTCCATTTCCACAGTTTCATCCTATCTCCTTTGTATCACTGCAAGAAATTCAAAATACTAGTAAGCAGGATAGCTGGAATTAACCTAGGTCTCCTCTTATTCTTAGCCTGGTTCTTCTCCCACCTTTCCATGATATCACCCCTTGTTCTTGGTCTCCCTTGAGACACAGTTCTCTAAATGTTGTGGAAAGTCAGTGTTGCAAGATTCTTTCTAGACAACATTCTGTAAGATGCCTCTAGTTCAATCTGAGAGACTAATAACACCTTGAAGCCTTTATTGATACAACCAGAATGTCAGTCCCTACAACTCTCGTCTGTAGAATGGACTTTGGTTTTCTCACCTATTCTTTCATTGAAACTGTTTTGAGAGCTAAAGGAATTTTTCCTTCAGGAGAAGGGTGAGAAGACAAGGCCAGCAAGACTCCTAATTCCTATTTTATTTCCATGGCCGTAATTTATCTTCACTCTGTTCAAAAGCTACATTCTCCTTAACAAAATCTGTTCTGTCATTTCACCAAATTTTGCCTTTGTTCACCAAGGGAGGAAGTGAACTAGCGTGAAGTCATCTGCATAAATTTAATCTTAATACCGATAACAACACTCAAACAATAAACTATACATTTGGATTCCTGTACAGGATGGGACTCACCCAAATTTACATTTCAGAAAATGTGGAACTGAAAGTCTGAAAATGTAATTTGTTGTCTTGTCCTGACAGCTGTAAGTCCTTGAGCAAGTATCTTGTCTGAACTTCACTCTTCATAGCTGTAATAATAACTTACATATTTATGTTGTCTTATCTTTCACAAACATTTTTAATAGAGTGTTTTGCTTAACCTTCATGGCACTTTTCTCTAATAGTTATTATCAGTTCTATTTTTCAGATAAAGTACTTACAAACTGGAGAAGTTGTTTCTTGTCCAAGTCACACAAATGCAAGGGATGAAAGAGTGACTCAAGCCATAGGCTGAACTGATTCTACATCCTTTGCTTTAAATTACCCTGCTGTCCCTCATCAAGCCAGTCCTTGCTATCTGGCACAACTCTCTGAGAAGACAGTTCTAATAACTCTTGTGTGAAAGTCCAAATTAAACTCACCGTTTTCTCCACCCAAACTTACCCTGCAGTCTTTATACTGTATACTTGGCAAAGTTAACTCCATCCACCCAGCCAACAAGTTATGCACATGGAAGTCATCTTCACCACTTTTTTCTGTTTTCCTCACACCACACATTGAGTCAGTCGTTAATTCCTATAGATTATACTGTCCTAAAGTTCCTCAATTACATTCCTTTATCATTTCCACAGCAATAATCATTCTCTTTCCTGTGAATCACTGCAAGAATTTCATGTCTGGTTCTCTCAAATCCATTGTTCACACTTCCAGGAGGGATATCATAAGGTTTTTGTGAGAATTAAATTATATAAAATGTGTTCCCCACTTAGAATAGTGGCTGCCATTTACTAAGCACTATTTAAATGTTGATTATTATCATCGTCTGTGTAATCGTCGTCATCCTTCTAAAATGAAAATCTTGCCAGATAATGTCCCAGATTATAAATCCTGTAATAGCTACTAACAGATTTAAAGGTAGATTTTAAATCCTGAACCAAGGAACTTGCTGTTCCAAATGGTGTTCTGTTTCATGCCACCTTTCCTTTACATGGATTGTGCTATATTTTACTGAAATATATTCTTTCTCATAATTTGTCTACCCACTACTCAGATTTCAAAAACTCTCTCAAGCGTAACCCCCTCCAAGAAGATTTTTGTTAACTTCTACAGTCTAATTCATATTTCTCTTCTATATGCTGTCACAGAAACATGCACATCTCATATTCACATTTCTCTCTTAGCTCCCCATCATGGCATACTCATTCAGTACCCTCTTTGCCTCCTCCATTGGGAGTAAATTTCATAAGGAAGACTATCCTTATTTGAACCCACACCACCTGATTATAATATTTTCATGACAGAAGTAAGAAATTAATATATGCTTTCGGAATGAATAACTATGTAAATATTGTGTCCAGATCCTGCAACGGGTACTTCCACACTACATCGCATCCCCCAGATTTGATGTTTTGCTGCTGCCTGTCTCTGCCAGTCCATTGTTCTGTCATTTCTCAAAACATACTCCTCTCACTGGAAATAGAGGCTAGAGTGCAGGATGGAAAAAACAGGAAATTCTTGCCTCCAAGCAAAGGAAGAAAAGCAAGAACTGCCGGAGAACATCCATGGCAGGGGGTCACCAGGTCTTTTTTGCTGATACTGTCCAGTAGCCTCCAGAATTCTAATGGGTCACTTCACTAGGATGTCTAAAATAGGAAGCTAACAAATTCCCCTAGTCTATTCCATGGTTTATCTTTTGACAAAACAGTTTTGAGGTCCATTTTCCCCTTGGATTAGTTTCTAATTAAGGGGAGGCAGGACCTGTATCAGGAGGAATGTGATAATGCCTCCCTAGGGTGCTGGATAGTGAGATACCCAGCAAAGCATCTACACTAATGCTGATAACCAGAAAAACACCTTTTAATAAGACTGGGTAGGGTTGTAGCTCAGTCAGGCCATTCAGAAGAGGCACAATGAACATCGTTATGAGAAGTGAGGTGGTGATTCTTTTATTAGTTTGAAAAATTTTAAGAGAATGAGAGGAATATCTGTAATATACGGGGAGCGGTACTATTTGCAGAAAATTTACTTGCACATTTTCTTAAAGGCCTTGGGCCACGGTAAGGAGATAGCATTCTGCTATACTCCAGGACTCACATTTTGGAGAACATGGAACTCTTTCATGTTGGTTACCTGGTTCTTTATTTCATAACTTAAAGAAAATGACTCATTAGACTATCTAAAGTCGTATAGCACATTATGCCATCTCGAAGACGATAACTAATTTTGTCTTTCTTCTTATGTTCAATTCAAAAATTGTTGAGATGTTTTTAGAATTGTGGTCTATGTATACACGATATGGAAGGATTGAGGAGTGGCAATAGGGAGAGTAGTTGCATGGGGAGACAAGATAGTGCTCAGGTTGAGGTCTTAATATTAGGATATAAAGGAAAACATTAGAGATATTTCAGAATGGCCATAAGAAGTATTCGTAGTATCAATCTCAAGAAGGAAGGAAAGAAGGAAATACTTAATTAGGGCTTCTTATGTGTAATTCTGGGCTCCATTTTTTTACTTATGCTGCCCATTAATATTCATAATATCCAAAATTGCAGAAAAGAAAATTCAGACTCAGGAAGAGTAAGTTATTTACTCAAAGGAAATGCTGAAATAAGAATGTGAATTTGTGCCTTTTTACTTCATCTCTAATGCTTTCTTCACAATATACATCTTTCTCTAGCTTCCTTTGCTCATTGGAAGTAACTTTACCAGATGCATGACAAATATCAACAAACCAGTTGTAATGATTTGTGCATGTATTAATTTGTTCAATTATTGATTTTCTCACATAGCTTTTGAATATTTGCTATTTTGTAGGAACTTTGATGCTGATGGGGTTAAAGAGACACATATGAATACATGGTGTCTAACACATAAATTTTGTCAAATTAGCATCAACATGGTATCTGCCTTCTAAGATCTTGAGTTGTCCCAGGCAAGAGAGATCATTATCTAGAATTACATAACGTGTGAGAAGGTCTAGAATATGTGTCTCATAAGGGCAGGAGTCTTTATTTTGCTCACTGATATATCTCAAATACCTAATGGAGTGACCCAACTTGGTATGTACCCAGTACATATTTGTTGAATTAAAGAAGGGCTATGGGAAACTGACTTGGGAGCAAATGATTTGCTTTTTCCTAAGAGATCAGAACATCTGCCTGGAAAATGCCAGGAGAAGGCATTGTTGTGATATGACATGGCTCATTGCATGCTCAATGAACTGCATGAAGTTCCATATGATTAAAATATTGGGATAAAATCTGGGAGCTGGAAGAGAAGAATTTTGATTGTAGTAAGAAACCAAATTATCATGAGCCCTTTTTTTTCTCACAAGGGATTTGGAATATTATAAAGTTTCCAGAGATCATTATAGGGTTTTGAGAAAGAAGATACTTTATTAAATGTAAATTTTAATGTCCCTGCTTTTACTAGTGCTTCCCAGTTGGACTATTTCAACAGTCACTTGGCTCTTTAACTCCTTTTTCCTGCCACCTTGTCCAAGCTGTTCTCTGGTCTGCAATGCCACACCTCTCATTCTCAGGACCCTGTATCCTTGCTGCCCAGAAAACTCTTGGAAATAATCTCCTTCAATTGCTCTTCTTAGACCAAAACAGTGGAAGTAAATACAATTATAGACTCTTGCCTTGAATGGATTTGTGTCTTCTAATTTCCCCTTTCAGACCCTACTTTGAGAGAGGAAAGACAAACAATATTGAAAAAAAAAAAAGAGTATAGTGGATATTTATTTTTCTTTTTAGAACCACTGAATCTCTTCAGATTTCCAAGTTCTGCCTCTTGAGAAGAATCAGTCTTGTTAAAAACAACAGATATGGGACTCAGGGGGCCTGAAGAGGTAAAGAAAGTTCATTTTCCAATAAAGCTGTTAGTCCATTGTGTTGTATGTTCTATGTTCATAGTTCTACCTGCAAGACAAAGTAAGAAATAGAATTTAATTGCCATCTGGCGTGCATGAGCACATGCACACACACAGACTGAAGCAAAAGATTCACCTTAGATAAGGTCTACTTGTACTTTGTTTATTTCCCCCAATGTCTCCTCTGCTTCTCTCATCTACTCTATTTGGGTTTTAAAACTGCTGGCTTTGACCTCTAACTTGATTCTATAAACTTGGCGATGGAATAAGCATAAAGATTCAAAATCACTGAGAATGACTTATTTGTTTAGAGAGAAAAGAGCCTATCAAGACAAATAACAGTCAAAGAAAATAGCACTACTGATACAACACTTCCTATGTAGCAGGTGCTTTTTAAGTACTTTACATATGCTAACGCATTTATCCTCACAACAGCCCATTTCCCAGACGAGAAAATTATAACATGGAGATGTTCAGTAAATTTTCCAAGGCCACACAATCACTAAATGCAAGAATTGAGACCCGAATCCAAGTTAACCGTCTCCAGATTCTGTACTCTCATCTATGCTGCAATACTATCTTTCTGGTACCCCATACAAAAACATAACAGAAATTTGTATTACAACTTCCAAATGGTTCTTATTATAAATACACCTATGTGCATAAACCTATTATAGTAGGTAAATTTTCAAAAATGGAAGTACTGGAACAAGTGGGATGAATATATTTAAGGGTCTTGATACATTCTGCTGAATTTTCTTTTTTTCTCACATCATGCATTTATTTTTAAGAAATTATTTTCAGGGTATCCTAGGTTCACCCAATAGTCCATGTGTATCATCATATAGTTCTGCACAGTCAGAATTTATGAACTTGAAGCATTGCAAGAAATGTAATATTTTACATTATATTACATTTTGATAATATTTTTGATAGTATTCCATTTGTTTTCGAATAGTTCTGATTGCACTTTTATTGCAAATAAATATTTTTATGCAGTAAAATTGCTGGTTATATACTACTCTTTGATGATCTGTAATTATCTTTAAGCTTAGCTTTTCAATTTTTCTATGCAGTGACATCTTTTTTCTAATAATTTAATTTTTTCCATTTTATTGATGCACCCACAAGAGCTTTTCAACATTATGTGAGTTGGAGATTTAAACTGATTTTCTTTTTCTTAAAAAAGTTTTATTGCATTACTATTATATGTGAAAACATTTAGGTGGCATTGAGATCATCTCGTGTCTGAAGGTTTGTTGAAATTCTCTGTTGAAAAATACTAGCACAGTGTCTTTTTTGAGAGGTAACTCTAAGATAACATCCTCTATTTCTTCTAAGAATATTTGCCTATATAGCTTTTTCTTTTCTTTTTTACTAGATAATATCTTGGAATTGCTTTCCTAGAAAATTATTCATTTCATCTAGACTTCCAAATTTCTTTGCAAAGATTTGTACAAATGATTCTATTATGAAATTTGAAAATGTCTTCCTTGAAATGATTATTTCCTTTGTCATTCAGTGCTATTAATATTTATGCTTTCTTTTATTTTTTCTGGATAAACTAGTAGTAGTTTGCATGTTTCTTTTTGTAAAAAAGGTAACATATCTGTGCATGCATGAATATATTCTAACGTTTTTCTGTTTTTCCATAGTTATTTCAAATTTTATTTGTAATATATTTTCCTTTGCATTACCCCTTAATTTGTCTTTCTAGTTTTACTTTCTGATATTTTGGAAAAATGATTATTTTTAAAATTTTTATGTAGACATATAATTAAGCTTTAAATTTCCTCTCATCACTGCTTTCAACTTAGCCCACATATTCTAACCTGTAGACTATGGCTGATATTATTTTCCAGAACTTATTTTGTTCTACTTTGTATTTATCCTTGACCCAACAGTTGTTTAACAATATACAAAAATTCTCAGGTGGAAGATCCTTTTTGATTTAGTGCTAGTTACTAATATATTCTATCAGGATTAGGAGATATTGTTTGTATCCTTCCCATTTTGTGACATTGGTTGAAGTTTTGTTGTGATTTGTAGTTTATATTCATAAATATTTTATGTGTCTTGAAAAAAGTATATACTCTTTTATTAAAATATGAGTTCAATATAGAACTATAAGATATACTTTGCTGATTTTGTTGTTGTTTAGGTCTCTTGAATGCTTAGTTATAATTTCCTTCCCCATCTGTTTTAACAGAGTGGCTTATTAAAGTTAAAGTTAAGCGGTTTACTAAAGTTTACTAGTATGTCTGCCTGTTTCTCCTTGTAAATATTTTATACCTTCTTTCTTATGAAGGTAGTTCCAGTGTTTTGGGGGAGATATAAATTCATATCTCTTATAATTTCATTATGAATTGTAGCTGTCAGCATTAAAAGTCTCTCTTGTCATGGTTTTTGTTGCTTTTCATGTAATGTTCCTGGTCTGAATTTTAAATTGTCAAACATTAGTATCATAACTCTTGCTTTTTTGGTTTCCGTGTGCTGGGTATAATTTCCCTTATCTTCATTTTTTAGCCTTTCTGAATTATTTTGTTATAGTTGTGTCTTATATAATGCATAGAGTTAAGTACTGCCTTAAGAATATACCTGATTTTTAAAATCTTTAGTCTTTTTTGCAGGCATTCACTATTTGTTTGATCAGTTTTAAATAATGGCCATTGAGTCTCATCTATTATTTAGGCAGCAATAAGTAAGATTTTCCTACTTCACAATTTCTTGCTTCATTCCTTTTTTATTTTTTTAAATGTATTACTTAGGTACATAACATTTACTTAGTATGTTTCCATTCATTTTCCCACTTGTTTGGGTCTTGGATTTATAGTAGGTATATTAATTCAATGTCTACCATGTGCCTCTTGGTAGAAAGATACTGCAGACAACTCTTGATGAATAGAACTCTTCACCTAGTGACTTCATCAAGAAAAGCTAGAGGTTTTCGTATTACTGAAGCATTAGTACATTTAAAACTATTTTTCTATATCTTTTATATTTGAGGACAATTTGTCTGGGTATAAAAATCCTTGGTCAAACTTTCCTTCCTTGAATTTCTTAAAAATCTTAACATTCCCATTATGTATTTTATATTGCTGCCAAAAAATATGATTTCCAAATTTTTGTGTGTGTGTGTGAGGAAGATTGGCCCTGAGCTAATATCTGTTGCCAATCTTCTTCTTTTTGCACAAGGAAGATTGTTGCTGAGCTAACATCTGTGTCACTCATCGCTATTTTTTTTTTTTTGTATTTGGGATGCTGCCACAGCATGGCTTGATGAGCAGTGTGTAGGTCCCTGCCCAAGATCTGAACCTGCTAACCCCAGGCTGTCGAAGTGGAGCCTGCAAACTTAACCACTATGCCACTGGGCCAGCTCCAAAAGGATTTTCTTTTTATTGTTAGTAATCAGTATTTTTGTTCAAATACCCAGGTACCTTTTCATCTTATTTCAGTACGATACTTCAACTAGGATACATCTTAGACTTGACTGTTTTTGATCAATGTGTGTGAATATTTGTATAGTCATGAATATGAAAAGGATGAAAGGATGAAGAATCATTTGAATGTATAGTTACTGGTCTTTTATTTCAGGGAATTTTTCTTTAATAGTTTTAAATATTAAGTATTTTTTTATAAGAATCCCAATACTTTACATGCTGAATCTGCTCTGTATTTTTTCTATGTCTATTACTTTCTCTTTAATCCTAATTAAAGTATTTTTCTATTTCATTTAATTATAGTTAACTAATGTTGGTCAGTTTTGCCAGAATTTTCTTCCATTTGTGGCTGGTTTTTTTATTATTTTCTTTTGTCATATTTTGTTGTACAGTTGTCATTTGCAGAAGTTTATTATATATTTGTATGATTTAATCTTTTTCAAGTCTTCAGGTTTATTCTCTCTGTTTGTTCCACTGTGTTTTACACCATGCTGCTTTGGGCTTTTTCCTTTTTTCTAATCTTGACCAAAGAGATTTTTCCAATACAAATACTTGCTAACACATTGAATAACAAAGAAATTTTGAAAAATTATTTTGGCACAGGCCCCACGGCTAAGTGGTTAAGTTCACGTGCTCCACTTTGGTGGCCCAGGGTTTTGCTGGTTCGGATCCTGGGCACGGACCTGAGCGCCGCTCATCAGGCCATTCTGAGGGGGCGTCTCACATAGCACAACTAGAAGGACCTGCAACTAGAATATACAGCTACGTACTTAGGGGGACTTTGGGAAGAAGAAGAAGAAGAAGAAGAAGAAGAAAGATAGGCAACAGATGTTAGCTCAGATGCCTATCTTTAAAAAAAAATACTTTTTGTACCTTTTAGAACTTGAGGGGAGGTTTAGATGTGCTATAAATAGAATACATCTGATCTAAGATAATTTAGTTAATGAGAATTTTTATGGCTAAAAAGTTTTCTTGTTTTCCCTAATTGTTAGCTTTTTTAAAAATTTACTCTTGATAGAAAATCAAAAGTAGTGAATATTTCTTCTGTTTTTACTACAGAAAAAGAAATCTTTCAAATCCCTGACCCCAATTTACATTGCTTTTCACACTCCCATGACCCACATACATTGTTTTTTCTAAAAACAGTTCATGTATCAGCATTTAGTGACTCTACCATAGACTATGTTTTGTTTTAGGTATGGTGGACACCACATGTATTTATAAATTGAGATGATGATGGATAAGGAAAGTGAAAGGTAGTAGGGTTAATTTTAGTCACCTCAGAAAGTAGTTATTCTGTATAAAAATAGAGATAATGAATCATTTGATATCATCAGTTTGAATCAGCTGAAAAATCAGTCTTCTTATTTTTCTTGAATGTCATATTGTAGTTGTTCAAAAAAGGGAACAGTGAGAAGAATAGTTATAATTCGCAATCTAACACAATCTATCTGTATTGAAGTTGATAGAACCTATCTCCCAACTATCCGTTCAGGTATAAAATCTTCTCTTCCTTTTTGTATATATTTATGGCTTTATTAAGTGGGAGTTGGAGATAGAATAGGGCATTACTAGCATGGTAAAGTCTATCTTAGGTTAAAAATGCAAATAATTAATAATTTATGATTATTTTTACAGAAAAATTTTAAAGATCTGTGATTGTTTCAGGAATACTTAAAGATCTTAGGGAAGGACTAAAATAATGAGTATTGAATGGATCCTAATGCCCTGAAGACTTCTGGTTAGTGATTAAAATAGACATATATACAAAAAAAATTAAATAATCAATATGCTATCTATGAATTTCTTCCAAAATAACTTTTTAAAAATACCTTGATATACCTATAATTCATGCTTTTTGTTTGTACAAGTTGACAGAGTTATGTAATCATCACCACAATCCAGTTTTAGAACATTTTCATTATCACAAAATGATCCCTCTTGTGTTCTTCTGTCAAATCCCATTCTGCCCCTAGCCTATGGTCACAACTAATCTCTTTTCTACCTGTATAGATTTTCTTTTACTGTGCATTTCCTAAAATGGAATTTGCAGCCTAGGTTTTAGCAGTTGGTTACTTTTACTCAGCACAATGTCTTTGCAGATAATTTATATTATGGTAGGTACTTATAGTTCATTTGTTTTTATTGCTGAATAGAATTCAACTTTTGTTTATTTACTCATAAATTGATAGACATTTGGATATTTTCCTTTTTTGACTATTATGAATAATGCTACTATGAACGTTCATATAAAAGTCTGTGTGAACAGACTTCTCTTTAGTAAGATTCCTAGGAATGAGATTGCAGGGTCATAAAGTAAATTTATTTATAAAAATGTGCCAAACTATTTTCCAAAGTAACTGCATAATTTCATACTTACATCAGCAATAGGCGAGGATTTTAGTCTCTCCCTACACTTACCAGCTTCTTTTAGTTTCCATCTTTTTAGTTATTGCCTTTTCAGTGCGTGTGAGCAGGCATCTCGTTGTAGTTTTAATTTGCATTTCCCTAATGACTAATGATGTTTAACATATTTTCCTACACCTATTAGCCACTGATAAACTTCGTTGAAATGTATAAAGTGTTTGCTCGTTTTAACTGTGTTTCTCATATCACTTGATTATAATAGTTACTTCTATTTGGTGAGTAAAAATTCTTTATTAGATATGTCTTGCAAATATATTTTTTTGTCTTTGGTGAGTTTCTTCATTTTCGCAATGATACCCTTTGAAGTGTTTATTTCTAGACTCTCAATTATATCCATGGGTTTATATGTATAATTATATGCAAGTACCATGCTATCTTAATTACTGTATCTTTACGTTGCTTTGAATTCACAAAGTATAAATCCTCGATCTTTGCTCTTCTTTTTACAATTATTTTATCTATTCTGGTTTCTTTCCATAGATTTTTATGATTATCTTGTCAATTTTTACAGGAGAAGCCTGCTAGGGTTTGATAGGATTTATGTTGAATTTATGGATCAATTTACTCAGAACTTCCTCTTATTAATATTGAGTCCTAGAATTCATGAACATGAATATGTGTTCCTTTATTTACATCTTTTTTAATGTTCTCAACAATGTTTGGTAGTTTTCTGTGTGTGTGTCTTGCACATCTATGTTAAATTTAATCATAACCAGGCATGTATATTTTTGCTATTGCAAGTAGCATTGCCTTCTTTATTTCATTTTTGGATCATTTGTCACTAGTTCTATTAGGCAGAATAGTGACCCCTCAAAGATGTCCATATACTAATTCCTGGAACTTGTCAATATTTTAGGTTACATGAAAAAGGACAATTGAGGTTGCAAGATAGAATTAAGAATGCTAATCTTCTGACCTTCAGATAGGGAGATTATTTTGTATTATTCAGGTGTGTCTGATGTAATCACAGGATTCTAAAAAGTGGAAGGAAGAATCAGAGAGTCAAAGACAGAGATGAAACTTTGCTGGCTTTGAAGATAGAGGAGAGGGACCATGAACCAAGACTGCCAAAATGTGAGAAACTGGAAAATATAAGTAAAAGGCAAAATTCTTCCCTAGCACCTGAAGAAAGGAACACAGGCCTGCACACCTCAGATTATTATATCCATGTCCTGACTACGTTTTACTTTTTTCTTCTTCTTTGCAGATCTTGGCAGAAAACCTCACCATGGTCACGGAATTCCTATTGCTGGGTTTTTCCAGCCTTGGTGAAATTCAGCTTGCCCTCTTTGTGATTTTTCTCTTTCTGTATCTCGCCATTCTCAGTGGTAATGTCACTATTATTAGTGTCATCCGTCAAGATCAAAGCCTCCACACTCCAATGTACTTCTTCCTTGGCATTCTTTCAACATCAGAGACATTCTACACCTTTGTTATCCTACCCAGGATGCTTATCAATCTCCTCTCTGTGGCCAGGACAATCTCCTTCATCTGTTGTGCCATTCAAATGTTCTTCTTCCTTGGCTTTGCTATGAACAACTGCCTGGTATTGGGGGTGATGGGTTATGATCGTTATGCTGCCATCTGTCATCCTCTACATTACCCCATCCTTATGAGTTGGCAGATGTGTGGAAAATTGGCAGCCGCTTGTGGGATTGGAGGGTTCTCAGCCTCACTTATATTAGTAAATTTAGTTTTCAGCCTCCCTTTCTGTGGTGCCAACAAGGTCAACCATTACTTCTGTGACATCTCCCCAGTCATTCATCTGGCTTGCACCAATACAGATGTTTACGAATTTGCTGTATTCATCTGTGGGGTTCTTGCAATTGTGGTCCCATTTTTGTTCATCTGTGTTTCTTATGTCTGCATTCTGAAGACTATCCTAAAGATTCCCTCTGCTGAAGGCAGACAAAAAGCTTTTTCCACCTGTGCCTCTCACCTCACTGTTGTTATTGTTCACTATGGCTGTGCTTCCTACATCTACCTGAGGCCAACAGCAAACTATGTATCCAGCAAGGACAGGCTAGTAACGGTGATGTATACCATTGTCACTCCATTATTAAGCCCCATGGTATACAGTCTCAGAAACAAGGATGTCCACATTGCTCTCAGAAAAGTTTGGGGGAAGAACAGAGCTCTAAAGTTAAATAATTGAAATATTATTATATTTTAGATTCTATAAGAAAAAATGCCCCTTTTCACATGCATACTATATCTATAAGCAATTCACTGAAATAATAGTTCTGTATAAGATGTGTATCATAAAACATATTTTTCTCCTCACAATCCTTTAAATCCAGTCTGTGGGGTATTATTTTTCAGCTTCTGAGATGGAATCTCAGCGTGTTCCCAAATCTACCCAGTTCACGGTAATAACCAAAAGTCTAAATTTCATTTAATGCTAAAATTTTCCCCTTTCTCTGGTGTTAGTATTCTTTAATTCGTGAATCTACATTGGGGCCAATGGAGGTTCACTTATTTATTAGCTCTGTCAGCCACCACTTCTCTCACTACTAACTTTCCTCTTATCCTTGAAGATTACATTGGAGAGAGAGAAGGAACAGTTGGAGGAATGGTCTTACTTGACTGTTACTGTCATGCTGTGGCACTGGTGCTCTCAGGGCTTTGCAGGTGTTGGACACTGAGTCCTTCTCATGTGCTGAGCTTTCATGGGTTTTTGGAAGCATTTCCTACTTGGAGCTTTTGCTACCTTTCTTGTGACAGGGTTGAAGCTACCTCTGGCTGACAGCTTGTCAACTTGCCACTTAGTTCTGAGAGTTCTCCAATTTTCTGAGTCATGTCTCTTTTGGGGGTTCTTAGGTAAATTCATTTCAAGTGATTCCAGATTGACTTTTTCAATTAACTGGCCCATATCTGATGCAAAAGAAAATGTTTGCATCTTTGCCCCTCCCATAGTCAGATGAATTGCAGACATCTCCCTTTCTTCTCTGGTACTTCACACCAATAGCCACAGACTCCTACATTCAGATTTCACCCATAGAATCAGATCCCAGTCCACTCAGCACCTTTAACTCCATGGGATACATATCAAAGTCTTGAAGTGGTTCTTCTTTTGAGGGGAGATAAAATATCGAGAACTCCAATAGCTTCCTCCAAAGAATGTATGTCCATCCCTTTTTGACTGAACATTTTTATTTTTCTCAAATAGATGAGGCATTTTCCTCTCTCTACTTTTGTGTCTCCATTGAAACTAAGATAGAAAAAATCCCGTTTCTTCATTATATGCCCCTAAAGCCTGTTTCTCCTCTAGAATAAGGTATTGTGATGGGGTTTATTGGTAAATATTGACTTCCAAAATTTATTTTTTTGTAAAATGAATCAAATAGGTGGCCTGACCAGTGGTATAGCCATAGTTAAACACCTTAATCATTCTTGCCCACATCTTGCCACAGATATATTTTTGAAAATCTGTTGAAAGCAGTATCCAAAAATGAAATTATCCTCATGTATGTATGATGGGGAAACTTGCTTACAATTTAAGGAGTTTACACAGTATCTAAAGCCCATTCATAGATCCAAATTGTGAGTTCCTCGTTTATGTCCAATCTCATCTAAATCATTTCACTCTATTTTTACTATTTCATCTTCTCTTTTTGACTTTTAACATTTTGTTACAATGTTCCTTTTTACCTCTTTGAGAAATTTCTTATATACAACTGTCACAGACTTTATGTTTTATAATTTGATTATATGGCAGGTGAAATTAATTGGCATTCTTGCAGCTACCTACCAGATTTTCTTACTGGATTTAACTTTTGCTTCAATGCTGAATCTCAGAAAAACTCACCATGGGGTAAATAAAGATGATGTTCTGTTTAGGATGCACCCATAATTAACTAGAATAGTGCTGTTTTATGATGTCATATTCATTTAAAAAAAATTAGGAGAAGCTGCTGTGCAGTCTAGAATCTAAAGTTGCTGAATATAGAGTATGTAGACATTAGGAAAATTAAATCTGTACTGTAGGAAGCAGCAGTAAGTGAGCAGGAAGCTCCAGAAATGCACTTTGTACTTAGTACATTGATCAATTTTAATACAAAGTGACTGAGTTTTGTGTCTAACAAAGTACATAGAATGTTTTCTACAGCAGCCAGACACTAACGTGATTTCTGATTTTTATTAATCTTACTTTATGGGTATAATTTCTTATTATCTTCTTCATGTGTGGGTTGCCTGAGTGACATTTTTAGTTAGTAGAAACATTAAAAATTTGAAATTATCTTTAACAAAATATATACAATGTAATATAATTTAGGAGACTATATACAAGAAGAAAAACTCTTTTACATAAAAATACTTTGTAGTGATGAAAAAAGGGCCATCTTAGCCATTCTTACATACTAGTTACATTCTTAATTACAGTTATAGTTACATAAAAGTATCGTAAAAGATAAACCTAGATTCGCCACATTGGACATCAAACTCCTCCATTTAGTACTTCTAAGATGGGGTCCTCATGGTGGTGGAGCCTGTGCTGGCATAGAAGCCAAATAATTTCTCAGTCAAAAGGGCCATTACCTCCTTTTGTCCAATATATAACCCTGTCCCACCAAAGTATCCCTCCATTTTCAACTATTGCATGAGTATTTCCTGATTTCCCTTCTTTAAAACACCATAGCAGTTTGGACCAAACTTATGCCTTGTAATGAGTTCTGATTTTTTCAGTATTTAGGTCCATATCTTATCTCCTCTACCAGGCCATCAGCAATCTGACAGGAAGTCCCTTGTCATACCCAAGTATTGGCCCCTCCCATTATTCTCTAGATCCCTGATACAGTATGCAAAATGCAGTAGATGACTCATAAATGTCTCAACTTTATTTGACTGCTCTACATAGCTGAATAGAACACCTGAAAGTACACACAAAAGGTAGAAATATTTATGTCCTCCAAAACTTAGTGATTTAAAACAACAATAATTATTTATTCTGCTCATTAATCTCCAATTTGGCAATGGCTTGTTCTCTGCTCCATACAATGTCAACTGGGCAGCTTGACTAAGGTAGAAGGACTGACTTCCAAGATGGCTCACTTACATGACTGGCAGGATGGTGTTGGCTGATGCTCGGGAGTTGAGCTATGACTGTAGACTGGGAGTCTCAATTCCTTTCCATGTGAACTAAAAAGATGCAAATTATCCACACCTGACATATGCAAAATGCCATGGTGAGCTAGGCATATGATAACTGCATTAGATACTCCCTTTTGGAAAAGGGGGAAATGAGTATCATAGCAGTCACTGCTGCATAAAAATTCTGAAATCCAGCTGGGCTCTTGTTGCCAGTCCCTTGTTCAGAACCCAGTCCTATTTCCTGAGAATGATTCTCCATGGCTTTTGGCTCTAACTGAGGAGTCTTTTTCTCACTCTCTGATAATTCTTCCTTGTGTATAAGACGTAGCCAGTATTTGTAGATGAACAGTTTTCTCAGTCTCACTCCTGGATGTAAGAACATTGGAGGACTTAAAGTATTTTTGCTTTTATTGTCTCCATCCTTTTTAGGATAGGCTGATAGAATTTCTTTAAAAAACTTTGTGGGTTTCTAAAGTATCAATTTATAAAGTTAATTTTATTAGGCAAAAGTCACGTCCACATTTCTTTCTTTATTATGGGCTATCTGTGAGGCTGCTGTATGACAATTCCCTTAAGACTCTTAAAAAGAGCTATTGCTTAACTTAGAGGATTTATGCTATTGGGATACTTATAAACCTTTCTTGATATAGACTTAAACATTTCTGAGTTCTAACCAAGAGTTTTGCAGCCACATTCTTGAGATATTTACTCTGAGACAATGGTTTCCTGATAGAATTTTTGATTTGATTTTCTCCCTGAAGCCATTTCTTACTTTGAGAATCTTTATTAGGACAGATTGGGGAAGAGATGAGAAGTAATTTTATTTTCAAGTCCAACAAGTTCTGGATTTTTTAAATATTTCCTCTAAATTCTTCTCAATAATTTAACAGCACTTTCTTTTGTTCATAACTTTCATATGTCAGGAGCAGATAACCTGCATCTTTAACTCACAGAACTTCAAATTGAAAGAAACTACACCTAAGCTATACCATATGTATGTGGACTTGATTTAGATCACAAGATCCTGGACCTTGAGCCAGAGGCAGCCAAATGTTGTGATTGGATGAGATTTTGTGGTGTCTTGGAGGAGGGTGAATACATATTGTAAGTGTAAGAATGTAAGCAATTTATGATCTTCAGAAAGATCATACTAAACTAAATAACCACAAATACTTTGATCATCTTCCCAATGAGATGTGGGCTTTATGTCCCTTCTCCTTTGAAAATGGGTGGTCCCATTATGACTGCTTTGACCAATAAAATACACTGTCATGGTGCTACACCTTAAATGACTAGCAGCATCCACTTCCTGGATCTTAGAACATTTACCCTTTGAACCGAATTACCATACTGTAAAAAACTACAAGCAGCCCCATGGAGAGGACCTCATGGAGAAGAATTAAGGTTCCCAGTTTAGAATCATAGTTCAGCTCCTGACCATCAGCTAACACCACAGCAATAAAAAGAACAAACTACTGTGAAATATATGTATAAATATTATTCAGTGATAAAAAAACAAAATCCTGCCTTGTGGAACATGGGTGGACCTTGAGGGCATTATGCTAAGTAAAATAAGTCAGATAGAGAAACACAAATACTATTTGATCTCACTTATATCTGGAATCAAAAAAAGTTGAATTCATAGACATGCAGAGTAGAATGGTGGTTTCTAGGGGCTAGAGGTTGGGGGAAATGGGGAGATGTTGGTCAAAGAATTCAAACTTCCAATTATAAGATGCATAAGTTCTTGGAATCTAATGTACAGCATATTGACTACAGTTAACAATACTGTATTATATATTTGAAAGGTGCTAAAAGAGTAGCTATTAAATGTTCTCACCACACATACACACAAATACATAATTATGTCAGATTATGGAAGTGTTAACTAACCTTAGTGCGGTAATCTTTTTTCAATACATGTATCAACCATCATGTTGTACACTAACCTTAGACAATGCTATATGTCAATATATCTCAAGAAAGCTGGAAAAAATATATCAAGACAGCGTTGTCTTGAGGCAGGGAGTCAACTGGAAAGGGGCACAAAATAACTTTTAGGGTGACAGAAATATTGTGTTTCTTGATTGGTGTGGTGATTAAACGAGTGCATGTATTTGTAAAAACTGGCAAATAACTTACACTTAAAATATTTGAATTTTATTTAAGTAAATTATTTCTTAATTAAAGGTAAAATAAGGAAAAAAGTGAATGCAGAAGGGAAATTAAGGGGACTGGCCATGTGGCCGAGTGGCTAAGTTCACATGGTCCACTTCAGTGGCCTGGGGTTCTCCAGTTCGAATCCTGGGCACAGACATGCACACTGCTCATCATGCCATGCTGTGGCAGCATCCCACATAGAAGAACTAGAATGACTTACAACTAGGATGTACAACTATGTACTGGGGCTTTGGGGAGAAAAAAAAAAGAGGCAGATTGGCAACAGATGTTAGCTCTGGGCCAATCTTCAGGAAAAAAAAAAAAAAGGAAATTAATACCCCCATGGCCACATTTTAAAAAATTGTAGCAACAAAATATACTCAACGAAAACAAAATATTTTATTAAAAATTATGAAAGAGAAAGCAGAGGAGAAGAACAACTTCTGTTTGTCCTAACATCAGGAAAACAACAAGCACAAAAAACAATTGCCAAAGAGACTAACTTAAAAATCAATTGGCCAACCTGACAACATCAGCTAAAACAAGGAAAGTTACAGACTCCAATTAACAGTTGAATACTTTCTGATGACAACATAATAGGGGCTCTACAGTTAGAAAACTAGGAATACCATGATAGACCAGCCTCCCCTTCTAAGAGTATAAGAAAACTAGTCTCACGTAAACATGAACTCAGAAAAAGAGCATGCTCAGATTCCATACGAAGTTATTATATATTTTTAAAAACCCGCAATTCAACATCCCAATAGGAATAACTGTTTGCCTATATAGTGAAAACCAAGATGCACTGCCCAGATTCTCCTTCAAATCAATGACTTACTGCCCCAGCTGATGATAGTGCTGTGAGTAGGCAGTCTTCAGCTGTCTGCCTCTTCAAGCATTTTGTCAGTAACATAGAGACCTCATCCAAAGTAACAACCATTTCCTGTAGCAACCCACACCCAAACACTGACTGATGCAGGTTTATAAAGTCCTGGCCATCTTGGCTCAACTCAGAACACCTCTGAATGGTCATTCTACTACAGAGCTCACTGTTGGGCCGGCTAAGACTGTCACTAGTATTACATTCAGCTTGATTTCTCTATCTGCCCAATATATACCCCTCATTGCACAGGTGCTAATCCCATGCATTTATTTACACACATCCTAGATGCCCAGCTATCTCAGAGTGTGATTCCCAGGGAACACAACTTGCAAGTGCTTGGAAGATATGCTCACAAAATAGAAAAAAAACTCTAACCAAATATTTAAAAATAAGCTAAAAGGAATTAAAGAAGTAATAGAATATGTGAAATAATACCAAACATCAGAATTTGAAAGAATTCAGTTATGAGTGATTAGAGGAAGAGAAGTTTTGGAAAGAGAGAGGATAGATCAGGAAGCAGTTAGAAATGAAATAAAACCCACTTCATAAATGAAGTCCAAACTTGGAAAAACATAAGACTGAATAAACATTATGGACAAAGTCATGATAAACAAAGCAGATATGAAGAGAGGAAAAAATAAAAATAATTGTCCAGAATGCATTCTCTAAAGTTCTATTGTTACAAAGTTTGAAACAAGGTAATTACTCATTCATGATATTAGAAGCCATAGGAGTTGTTTCTGTTGGAGAAGAGGGAGTGAGTAATGAGGTGTTTCTAATACTTTCAGCCTTATGCATACACGGGGTCCGCATCGCGGGATTCAATCAACAGCGGATCATGTAGTTCACACTACAGTACTGTATGTGTAAGATCCCCGGTTGGTTGAATCCTCGGATACGGAAACAGCAGAAGGGGATGGCCAACTAAGGAACTTCAGCTTCCCCAGAATTTGGTATCTGCGGGGTTTCCTGGAACCAATTCCCCATGGATACCAGGGGACAATTGTATTCTATTTTTTGACCAATTTTATTCACTTTGCGATGATTTATTGACGTGGCAATCATGATTTGTACACTTTTCTATCAGTGTGTTTTATTTCCATACAAAAGTGAAGATGATATACTCTTGTTTCATGAATGCAATGTATTTTACATGATGATATTAATTACAATATTTTGTATTCTATGCATTTTTTATATTTCCTCTGAGAGTTTTGTGCTCTTATATTTTGATCTTGGTGTTTCATGTTCAAGTCTTCTTCAAATGTCTGGCAAGCTTTGGATGTTCAAATATATTCCTCTGTGTGGCACTTAAAAGCTTGTTAGAAACTCTACATGGGTGTGCCTTGTGGACTGGTGGGCTCCAATGTAGGAGAGTCATATGGAGAAATGTTACTCATTTTGTTGAAGTAGCTCCTAACTTATAATCACCTCTGTCAGAAAGAAATTCTCCTGTTTCCTAAAGGAATTGTTTAAGACTGGCTGTCAAGTTGTTTGGGGCCTGAGTGTGGGAAAGAGACCGGTGATGCTCCATGCTATAGGAGCACTCACATTCAATCCTCTGTTTTAAGTGCAGGTCCTCACATTTGTCTCAGTTCAGCCTGGTATCTCTAGTCCAGAGCACCTCTGGTTTAACTGCTGTAAATGAAAACCTCCAATCTTACCCTAGCATGGGAGAAATATAAAGCAATGTTACTCAGGTAAGAGTCTGCAGTCTAGTGCCAGCTCTTTGTTATTAACTTGTGATGAGATGGGTATAGAAGTTGAATGTAAGTATGAAGCAATTTCTATTGAATTTGCTTTTACTGAGACATCCAATCAGTGGACACATCTTTTGGAACAGAGAATAGAACAGTTCAGGTGTTTTTCTGTTTCATTTTTCTAATAATTCATTTTTATTATATTTTACTGAAGTATTGACGTGATGAATGGAAAAAGAAGTATTTTAATGCAGCACTGTGAAACCATGACAAGTCACATACGCATAAAACAAAGACTGATATTGCATACTAATATTGTTTAATAATAAAATTAAGATTGCATCCTTAATATACATTCCATTTGAATCTAAATGAAAATATTTCACCAGGAATAATTTGGAATAAACCAAAAATAAACTCAACAAATTCTAAAAATAGAACTTACACCAATCACATTCACTCACTAACCCACACAAAAAACTATAAACAACAGAAATTATTTAAATATCAGCAAGTAAATATATATAAAGAATAAATATTTCATTCTTAAAAAATATGCGACCAATAAATGACAATTGCAAGCCTGTTAGGAAACAAAAACAGAACAGAACAAAATTTGAGATGGCCAATGTTGTATTAAAAAAAGATATGTAGTGCTGTAAATGCCTTAATTATTTAACTAATCATATTGAAAATAATATTAAAGCACTTAATTCAAAAACTGAAAAATGAGAGACAAAAATAACTATAGAGGTAATAATTTAAAAATAGGAAAGCATTACTGATGATTTTATACACTTTAATTTGAAAATCTAAATAAAATTAACAAGGCAGAAAATGGTTACATTTTACCCTGGAAATGGGGTCACACACGAAATATGAACTTTAGTTTCTTCATTATACTTTAAAAAGAATATTGATAGGCTGCAGCATATCCAGAGGACTGCACACAAGAAGATGAGGTGTCTGAAATTCAGGTCACATGAGTAATGGGAAAGATTCAGATTATTATTGTAACTGTCTCAAACATCTGTGAACCAAACTTAGATTTATTGTATGACAACAGAGAGAGAAAGGATGAAAACCCAAGACATGCAAATATCAGCTAAAATAAGGAGAGATAATAACGAAAGCTGAAAACAGTAGGAACGTACATTTTGTGAAATTGTTGATCTAATGTCAGTGCAGGCTGTTTTCCCTTGGAGATGCTGATGAAGAAATTTCTGTACAGATGAGAGATAGAATGAGATGACCACCACAGTCATTTTCTCTCTAATATTATATAGTCTGATGATAAAATTTAAACTGGGAAGCTCCCTCTTCTTAATAAATTCACTGTGGAAGTCCATGCAGACGTCTTCTTCAGCCTGATTTGGGACTGGATGGTTATTATTTTCTATTAATTTATGTAGCACATCTTCTGTGTTACATAATGTGTAGTTCAAAGCAGTGGTCAGAAAAGACATCCAGAAATATTATTTTGGGAGTATCAAAGAAGTAAAAGGACTTTGCAGAGATTTGCAAAGTCTTGTTTAATATACTAAGAGTCTTACATTTTGTGCAGTTTTATATTTTACATATACTTTCTTTCATATTATCCGTTAAACACAAACAAAAACCCTGTGAAGTTGAAAAGCAAAATTATATTATCCCCATTTTCTGTATTTTAAAATTTAGATTCAGAGAAGAATCATAGCTTTATTAAAGTCATGACCTAACCAATGTCAAACTTAAATCTAGTTAGTAGTATGGTAACTTTTTCCCTCGTTCTGTCATACTCCTAGATCTATGCAACTTTCAGACCTGAGTACTTCTTTTCAAGCTGGACATAATCTCAAACAAAGGGTACAGTCAGACATTTTGGGCAAAAAAACAAACATAGGGCAAAAGATAATGGTTATTAAGACCTTTTTTGAGAACTATAAACCTGGAGGAAGAAGAGGAGAAGGAGAGTAATTCTTTAGTGACAGATACTTTGCTATCCCCCTTAATCTTTACCACAACTTGAGAAGCACATAATACTATGCCTTCCTACATTAGAGAATATTAAGACTCCACAGTGTCAAACAACTCATCAAGGCCACATATTTATAAGATAAATGGGGTAGAAACTTTTATGAGATGTGGGTGTACTGTTGAAAAATGATCTAATTATACCTTCTTAAGAGGAAACCCAGTCTTCCCAATCATTTTCCGAATGGCCAGCTGTACATCTTTGTTCCTGAGGCTGTATACCATAGGGTTCAACAGTGGGGTAATGATGGTATAGGTCACTGTCACCAGCCTGTCTTTGCCTGATGTATATTTGGCCGAGGGTCGCAGGTAGACAAAGGAAGCACAACCATAATGGACAATGACCACAATGAGATGGGAGGCACAAGTGGAGAAAGCTTTTCGCTTACCTTCAGCTGATGGGATCTTCAAGATGGTATGGAGAATAAAGCCATAAGAGATGCAGATAAAGATCAAGGGCACAATGAGTACCAAGACCCCACAGATGAAGATGATCAGTTCATTGATGTAGGTTTCAGCACAGGCGAGACGGATGACCGGTGAAATATCACAAAAGTAGTGATTGATCTTGTTAGAGTCACAGAAGGGGAGGCTAAAGACTAAACTTGTTCCCACCAGAGAAATTAGGAAGCCACTAACAATACAAATTGCTACCAGTTGTCCACATACCTTCCAGCTCATAAGGATGGGATAATACAAAGGCTGGCAGATGGCAGCATAACGATCATAACCCATCACTCCCAGGAGCAGGCAATTGGTGACAGCAAAACCAAGGAAGAAAAACATCTGAGTGGCACAACTCATGAAGGAGAGTGTCCTGAGTATAGAAAGCAGATTGATAAGCATCTTGGGCAGGATGACAATTGTGTAGAAGATCTCAGAGGTAGAGAGGACACATAGAAAGAAGTACATGGGTGTGTGGAGGCTGTGATCCAGGCGGATGACTGAGATAATGGTGATGTTTCCACTCAGGATGATCAAGTAGAGGCAGAGAAAGACCACAAAGAGGACAAGCTGAAATTCTCCAAAGCTGGAGAAACCTAGCAGTAAGAACTCAGTAACACAGGAGGAATTGGCCATGGAGAGCTGATCCCGTGGAATAAAGCCAATATGGTCAGGTCCAGAAGCCTTTGGAGCTGAGAAGTCAGGGAAACTTACCCTCATAAAGTAGCTACCACCAGTCTGATATGAATGATAAATAACTGGTATGGGAGAGAAAAAAAAGCGCTGAAAATTAGCCAGAATTATCCTAAATTAACATGCACTCACAGTGCTATTTTTCTGCCAAAGAATTTAGCAACTAATTTGAAGACAAGTGTTCACATGAAGTGTATAGATATTTGCTCAAATAAAGCCTATCCTTCAGGCCCTCTCCTTGGAGGCTTATGTCGTCTCCACTTAATTTTTTGGTAATCTAACCCTCTAAAAAACCTTTATGTATTTTAATTATGATTTTAAGTAGTCATAGTTTTATCCATATTGTTGATACGTATATTCTATAAGCAATAGCACCAACGTCTGAAGATCCATCTCCCACCTGGTTTTAATACATTCCTCATCTGAGGAAACATCCCTTGATCTGTCTTTGTGTTACTTACCCTTAAAGAACACAGTTCCCTTTCATTACTAATCATGTGCCCCATTTCCATGCAGTCATTCATTAACATGAACTTGGTTTAGAACCACTGCTACCATCTTAGAACTAGTTTTATGATTCCTTTCCAAACTCTTATAGGACATGTGGCCTGATTTCCCCTTACAGAAAAGGCATGGCTAGAATAATTCAGTTTTACTTCAGCATTCACTGGTTGCCCATTTGGTTATATGTCTGTGATATACCAATCATATAAAACACTTAGAGACCCCAGAGACTGTTGTTCCCAGGATCTCTCCCTGAATTCCTAAGCAGGGGTGCCCAGATACTTTTCCTGAGGCCTCTGACACACTTATTATTACTAGTACTAGATTATATATATTTTAATCCAACCATTCTTATCCTCTCCCACCTCCTGCCCAAATCTGTTCCTTCACCTGGATTTGGTATTTCAATAAAAAGTTTCAAAATCTTCTTAGTCTTCCAAGCTGTAAATTTCAATGACATGTTTAAATACATGATTTTTTTTCATCTTCCACATCCAATCTATTTTTGATCTGCAATACATCTAGGATTCATTCTTTCCTTTCTGCAAGAAATTAGTTCTTGGCTGCACTATTACAAGAGCACTATAAACCGACTCTTTGGATTCTCTCTCTTCGCACTCTAAGCCATCCCTCACAATAGCAGCAGAGGTTGCTTTCTATAAGACAAATATAGAAGCAAAACTATTAACAATACTGAATAACTAATTAATTATGTGTAAAATTAAAATAACTATATTCTAGTTCTTTCGTACTTTTCTGTTGATTTGTAAACTGACCTGGTACACAGAGGGCCAGGAGAGATCAAAGAAAGAGACACATCGCTCCAGATTAGCAGACAGCAGTTTTAATAAGCAAAGGAAGTCAGATATCAGGTTTGTCTTGGGTGGCTGCAAGATGAGTAGATCACCACACCTGCCCACCGGAATCTTAAAAGTTTATGTAAAGACCTTAACAGGATTCAGTTACATATGTTGCCCAGGTGGTCTCAACAACACCTTACTCTCTCAAGGCTGTGTACTTGGTACAACTGCCACTGTGGGAACCAGGGACAGAACTTACATTTCAAGCACAGGGGAGGAGATGGGGAGCCTTCAATTGCCCAGGTCCAGCTCTCAGGTCACTGGCAGTCACATCCTCTTGATGACCTCCTCCAACATATTCACAACTGTACTTTTCCACCCATAACTGCCATTATATATTCTTTCACATGCACTTTAGCATTGAGAAATTTTGAACAATGATGTCATTTTTCATGCTACCTCTAGTCCATGCTTTATATTTGTTGTTGCTTTTCTTCTTATTCTAATTATGTAAACTTCTTTGAATTCTCAGTTTTGAAAAAATATACTCATTGAATCCTTTCCACAACTTCTTGATTGTGCATTATCAATTTCTCTGGGTTTCCTGAGCAATCACTAGAATTCTTACTTCCTTTATTGCTAGCATTATAAATTTGTCTGACTCCAAAAATTGTAACTCACTAGAGACCAGAAACTGCATCTCAATACACTCAGTTGTATGTAATATATACCAAGTGATTGAAATCTTGTTGAGAAATTAAATTAACAATGATCTCAGTTTCTCTTCTAAATTATTTCAAAACTCCCAGGTAGATGACATTTGATTCCTGGGATTTCCCAAACTTGTGCCCTTAATATTAGTCTAGCATTCAATATTAACCTTCTGCTTCAATATTTTGCAATGAAAAATCTCTCTGACATCAGTTTCCAAATGCAGAGACATAAGATTCATTACAAATTTCTGCTGTCTCATTTTCATTTTTGATTATCAAGTGGCTTCCAATATTTCTTTAGCTAAACCAAACATTTTAAAAACACTTCACTGTTGGTTGAAGGTCTTTGCAAATAAGAAAATTTATATTATTGTTTGCTCTTTTGCTCAGACAAAGGTTTAGCAAATTTTTTAATGGGACTACAATCAAGAGCTTGAACTCCTATTTTGATATCTTTGGTTACCTTATCTCTAAACTTTATAAAGAGATACACACCAGTCATTTGACTGGAACAAAGGCCCCACTAGCATCCTTCCTGAGATACCATCTTGATATTTCCAATTTCCTGGTCTCCTTTCTTTCTTTATTTGCTCTTTTATAGGATCATTTCCAGAAAAAATAGCAACTAGTTGTCCAAGGGAAATTGAAGTTGCTGAAAGGAAAGAAAAGCCACATAGTCAATGACTACTCCATGACCACCTCACCTGAGCCACCCCACAATGTGCCATCTACTTTTCAAGTTCATCCTTGGAATATAGGTGGGAACTGAAGTTTTACAATAAAATTCGCTATGGAAAACTTTGATCTCACTTAACCCAGTCTAGGATCCTGCATAAAATATTTGGTAAATGGGAAATGGTGTCCTGAGCTTGGAAATAAGAAAAGCTTTGGAAAAATGAAAAAAAGGAAAAACAGAAAAGGAAAAATTGGGAAATTAAATTGTATTCTGAACAAATGAAAAGACTGAATTGATTTTTAATTATCCTACTCAATAACTCTTCATCTCCTACAGGGTAAAGCCAATTTCCTTAAGCTGGTCAATAAGACAGCTAATTTTCACCCCCATCTATGCTTACAACTCATCCTCCAAATCTTCATCATACAGGAGTTGCACTGGCATCCTTACAGTTTCCTATATATGACTTTGTGTTTCAAGATTCTATGCTTGAGAGAGAAAGAAAGGGAGGGAGAGAGATATCAGCCTCCAATATCTCACTTTCTTTAGTGGTCCACTCATTCTTTACATTTTTTAAAGTCACCAATTAAACTTTCTTTAATCTCTCTAGGGAGAGTTTTCTGTTCCTAGTATATTTAAAGCTTAGTACATTCAAATCTTATTTCATGTGTCTTTATCAAAATAGTCTATGTTATATCAAAATTACTTTTCCTTTTTGTCTCTCCAATATACTTGAGAGCCTAAAGACCATACCTTATTCCCTCTGTATCATCAAAACTTAGCCCAATACTTCAATAACTGAGATATAAGCATTTGATGAAATAATAAGTGAAATGGTCCCTTAATGAGTTAATAATGATTCAAATTAGTTCATTTTATAGCATCTTGGTCCCCTTTGCACCAGTCTGTGCCTTCTGAGAAGAAACACTTTCTATGTTTCCTGTACATTCCATGATCTCTATAAATTTTGATTTTTTTCTTTCAAAGACTGTATCCTGTACCCTCCCAATGAAATACTGTATCTTCCCTACGATAAAAAAGAAAATGTTTATCCTGTGGCCTTGCTTTCTTTTTGGCCTTGGTTTCCATCTTTGTCTTACGTTTTTCACTATGCAGCTGTCCTTTCTGTCATTGGATCACATTTCTTATTTTCTACTGTGAAAAACTAGAGGTAAAGAGATCACTGGATCATGGGAAAACCCAACAATTTTCAAATTTGAAATACAAATAATTGATTGTCACTGCTCTTAACAATAAGGAAATCAAAGTTCTAAAGTTAAAAATTGCATTCCTTCAAATTGAAGTTTTAGTGACGTGTAGGTGTCTTTGCTCTCAGACAATTCCTAGAAACTTCTATGAAGGTTTCTAAGTGAAATTTGCCAAAATTGTCTCCCTTGTCATAATGCCCCAGGGTTCTTCTATTTTCCACAAAATCTCTGGACCAGTATAAGAAAATTATTACTGCATAGAAAAATATCACCTGTGCCTTTCCCCATGGGCAGGTTAGTCATTGCCTCAATGAGTATCACTAATAGTCTTTCGTTTTTACATTAGCCAAGGCCTCAATGCCTTGGTTGGTAATTGAGATCTCTCTCTCCATAGGGAGCTAATTACAACATTGTGTCCAATACTCGTCCATAATTTCCCTAATTAGCAGGTAGAATCTTGGTAAGGTGCTATGAGAATTAGTTGGCCAAAGAGAAGGCCCTGTCTAATACCCCATGGGAATTAGCTGGTTTCCTCTTAGAAATTCTCTAGGTACTCAAAGAGATGGAAGTTTTCTGGGTTCCATTTGTTAAAACAGACATTAATGGAACTACCCCCTTTGAGTTTACCTACATAATGACTCAAAATTTTTATTCTCAGGTTTGAGAAAAAGATCCATTTCACATTTTCACTTGTAAAGCCAGGAAATGAGAAGACAGATAGAAAGAATAGAGGGCATAATATCAGAATGGAAGAGGCAAAATAAATCTTCAGATACAGGGAAACATATGAGTTCCTGGAATATAATGTAAGCATGATAAACACTTACTCAATAAAAAATAAAGAAAATTTGATTTATGAAGAAAAATGTGATAGTGACCTGGTATATATTTTGGCCAAGACATCTCCTTTAGTCGAACTTCCTCCTAATTTCAGGTTACATATTCATTTCCTCCATCAGTGAGTTTGACACTTGGACTGGAAATGGGGCAAATGCTAGATACCTATGGATGTCTCTATGGTGGGCTCATATGGACTGCTCTTGTATGAGTTATGTCAGAGATGTTACAAGGACGGGATAGCAGGATAAAAGCTAAGTTATTAAGTAAAAACTTGATGAACAGGACTTGGTGATTTCTCTCTCCTTCAGTTGTGTCAGAGATTAAGACCATGGCTAGACCTTTAGCAAATACTTTGCTAAGAAGATTCATCCACAGGCATTATCTTCCTCTAGATGTGCAGAAGATTAAATATAGCGACACATTTTTTACACTTCTCACTTAGAAAGATGATGTATATGCTTCTTTCCCTTGAATCTAGGTAGGCTGAGTGACTACTTTGACTGACAAATTGTAGCAAAAGTGATACTGTATCAGTTTATAAACCCTGGAATCTAAAGTCTATAATTTTTTACTTCCTGTCTCTTTAAACATCCTCTTTTTTGGTGTGTATGAGGAAGATTAGCCCTGAGCTAACATCTGCTGCTGATCCTC
Organism: Equus asinus; assembly: GCF_041296235.1. Classification (NCBI taxonomy): domain Eukaryota; kingdom Metazoa; phylum Chordata; class Mammalia; order Perissodactyla; family Equidae; genus Equus; species Equus asinus. Next base: position 21,026,755 of record NC_091814.1, read on the forward strand.
TCCTTCCTGCTGAGGAAGATTGGCCTTAAACCACAATCTGTGTCCGTCTTCCTCCACTCTACAGGTGGGACACCTGTCACAGTATGGCTCAACAAGTGGTGTGCAAGTCTGCACCTAGGATCAAAATCTGCAAACCCTGGGGCACCAAAGCCAGTGCACAAACCCAGCCACTACGCCACACAGCCGGCCCCTGATCATCCATTTTTATACCCTAGCCACCAAGTGTTGAGAAAGCCAATGCAATCCTTAGAGAATCCATTTAGTGAGAAACCAAGGCTCCTAGCAAACAGCTGCAGATAAACACACAGCCAAAAGTTAACATGAACTAACCAGCTACTTAAGTGGGCAATCTTGGAAATGGATCCCTCAACCCTACTTGAGCCACCCAAGCTGACCTCACAAAGTGCTGATGCCAGCTGTCCCCATGGATCCCTAACAAAATTATAGATTTGAGTGCAAAATAAGTAATTGTTATTTTACCAACTAAGGTTATGGGTAGTTTTCTATGCAATAATAAATAACTACAACAGAATTTGGTATCTTAAGTTACAGTGCTATTGTAATTAAAACTTAAAACAAGTGTCATTGATTCTGGAACTGGTGTTAGAAGAATTTGTAAAGGCTTAAGCGTTCTGTTTTTGAAAGATGGAAGAGTCAGGAGGAAAGACTTGGTAAGCATTTGAAGGACAGAGAGAAAAATCTTATCATAGTTTGGTAAAAAGAGGATACTTATTGTGCTTTTGGGAAATTTGGCATATTATGGGCTGGAAAACAGAAAACGCAGTTTGCGAAATCATGGGACTTTCCAGTGAAATTTCTAGCAAGATTATAGAATGTGCCAATCAATGATGAAATATGGGAAGAAAGATAGGAACAAAAGAAGTTGATGTTAACGTTTTTGATAAGAATTTAGAAGAAATATAAAAAATCCAGAAGTTTTTGGATTTGAAAATAAAATTGTTTCTCATCTCTTCCCCAATCTTCCCCAACAAGATTCTCAAAGTAAGGAAGGGCTTCAGCAAGAAGATTAAATCTAGGATACTATCAGGGAACCATTGCTTCAATTTTGGTTAGAACTCAGAAATATTTTAGTCTATACCAAGTAAGGTTTCTAATTATCCTAATGGAATAAATCCTCTAAGTTAAACAATAGCTCTTCTTAAGAGTCTTAAGAGAATTGTCATACAGCAGCCTCACAGATAGCCTATAATAAAGAAATAAATATTGGTGTGACTTTTGCCTAATAGAGTTAATTTTATAAATTGATACTCTAGAAACTCACAAAGTTTTTTAAAGAAATTATATCAAGATGTCCTAAAGGGGAGAGAGAAAAAAATGAAAAAAGTTTAAGTCCTCCAATATTCTTACATCCAGGAATCAGATCGAGAAAACTATTCATCTAGAAATACAGGCTATGTCTTATAGATAAGGAAGAATGATCAGATTGTGGGAAAAAGACGACTCGGTTAGAGCAAAAAGCAATGGAGAATCATTCCTGGGAAATAGGATTGCATTCTGATGAAGGGACTGGCAACATGAGCCAAGCTGGATTTCAGAATTTTTATGCACCAGTGACTGCTATGTGCCTCATTTCCCCCTTTTTCAAAAGGGAGTATCTAATGCAGTTCTCCTATGTTTATCTCACCATTGTATTTTGGATATATCAGGAGCAGATAATCTGCATCTTTAGTTCACAGAACTTCAAATTGAAATAAACTACACCTAAACTACACCATATGTACATAGACTTGATTTAGATCACAAGATCCTGGACCTTGAACCAGAGCCAGCCAGATGTTGCAATTGGATGAGATTTTGTGGGTTCCTTGGGGAGGATTAAAATATGCATTGCAAGTGATAAGAATGTAAACAATTTATGATCAGAGGAAAGATTATACAAAACTGAAGATAACCACCAGTACTTTGAGCATCTTCCCAATGAGATATATGTGCTTTATTTCCCTCCCCCTTGAATTTTGGTGGTCCCATTATGACTGCTTTGACCAATAAAACACACTATAATGATGCTATACCTTAAAAGCCTCACAGTCTCCACTTCCTGGATCTTAGAACGTTTACCCTTTGGACCCAATTACCATGCTATGAGAAACTTCAAGGAACTCCATGGAGAGGGCCACATGGAGAAGAATTGAGGCTCCCAGTTTGTAGTCATAGCTCAGTTCCTGACCATCAGCCAACACCATCCTGTCAGCCATATGAGTGAGCCATCTTGGAAGTGGGTCCTTCCACCTTAGTCAAGCTGCCCAGCTGACATTGTATGGAGCAGAGACAACTCATCATAAGCCCTCCGCAAACTGGAAATTAATGAGCAGAATAAATAATTATTGTTGTTTTAAATCATTAAATTTTGGGGGACATGAATATTGCCACCCTTTCACGTGTGCTTTCAGGTGTTCTATTTAGCTATGTAGAACAGTCATTTATTCAAATGAAGTTGAGACATTTATGAGTCATCTAATGCATGCTTCATACTTTATCAGGGATCTAGATAATAATGGGAAGGGCCAATACTTGGGGATGACAAAATATTTCCTGTCAGATTGCTTACAGTCTGGCAGAGTAGATAAAGTATGGACATAAATTCCTGAAAAAGTCAGAACTCTGTAAAAGGCAAAAGTTTAGCCTAAACTGTTATGGTGTTTTGACGATGCCAATTAGGAAATCCTTTATGAAATAGGTGAAAATGGAGGAATATTTTGATGATGACAAGGTTATATATTGGACCAGAGGAGGTGATGGCCCTTTTGATTGAGATGTTATTTGGTTTCTAGGCCAGCACAGACCCCATCTCCATGAGGAACCCAGCTTAGAAGTACTAAATGGAAGAATCTAATGTCCAATGTGTCTGAATTCAGGTTTATCTTTTACAACACTTTTATGTAACTATAACTGTAATTAAGAATGTAAGTCATATGTAAGAACAGCCAAGATGGCTATATTTTAATCACTAAAAATTATTCTTCTGTAGAAGTATTGTTGTTCTAATTCATAGTCTCATATATTGTATTATGCATATTTTTGTTAAAGATAATTTCAACTATTTTATGTTTCTGCTAATTAAAAAAGTCACTCATGAGGCACACACATGAAGAAGATGATCAGAAATTAGGCCCATAAAATAAGATAAATAAAAGTTAAAAAATCACATTAGTGTCAGGTTGTTGTAGAAAACATTCTATGTACTTTGTTAGACACAAAACTCAGTCACTTTTTATTAAAGTTGCTCAACGTATTAAGTACAAAGTGCATTTCTGGAGCTTCCTGCTTATTTACTGTTGCTTCCTACAGTGCAGATTTAATTTTTCTAATGTCTACCATACTCTATATTCAGAAACCGTAAATTCTAGACTGCACAGTACCTTCTCCTAATTGTTTAAAATGAATGTGACATCATAGATCAGCGCTACTCTATTTAATTGTAGGAGCATCTTAAGCAGAATATCATCTCTGTTTACTCCATGGTGAGTTTTTCTGAAATTCAGCATTGAAGGGGAAGTTATATCTATTAAGGAAATCTAGTAGGTAGCTGCAAGAATTCCCATTAATTTCTCCTACCATTATAACCAAATTACAAACCACCTAAAATCTATGAAGTTAGATAAAAGAAATTTCTCAAACTGGCAAAAAGGAGGATAATAACAAAATGTCAAAAGTTGAAAAGAAAGGATGAAATGGTAAAAATAGAGTGAAATGATTTAGATGAGAATGGCCATGAGCAAGGAACTTCATGAACTGGGTCTATTAATGGGTTTTAAATACTCTGAAACTCCTTAAATTGAAAGCAACTTTCCTTCTCCAATGAGCATGAGGATAATTTCATGTTTGGATATTGCTTTCAACAGATTGTCAAAGAAATGTCTGTTGCGAGATGTGGATTAGCATGATTAATGTGTTTAACTGTGGCTACACCACTGGTAAGGCCAACTATTTAATTCTTTTTACAAAAAATAACTTTTTGAACTCAATATTTGCCAGTAAACCCCATCAGAATACCTTATTCTAGAGGAAAAGAACAGGCAGCAGTGGCACATAATGTACAACATGGATTTTTTCTATCTTACTTTCAATTGAGGCACAAAATCAGAGAGAGGAAAATGTGTCAACTGCTTTCAAAAAAATTAAAAAATTCAGAGAAGAAGGGATGGAAATGCATCCTTTGGAGGAAGCTATTGGAGTTCTTGGTATTTTATCTCCCTTCAAAAGGAGAACTACTTCAAGACTTCAATATGTATCCCCTGGAGTTGAAGATACAGAGTGGATTAGTATTTGATTCTATGTGAGAAACCTGAACGAAGCAGTCTGTTGCTATTGATGGGAAGTACAAACAACAGAGAGAGAGATGTCTGCACTTAGTTTGACTGTGGGAAGAGTAAGGATGCACAAAATTTTCCTTTGGATCAGCTATGGGCTAGTTGAGAGAAAAACTCAATCTGGAATCACTGAAAATGGATTTACCTAAGAACCCCTAAAAGAGATGTGACTCAGAAGATTGGTGAACTCTCAGAATTAAGAGGCAAGTTGACAAGCTGTCAGCCAGAGGCAGCTTCAACCCTGTCACAAGAAAGGTAGTAAAAGCTCCAAGTAGGAAATACTTCCAGAAACCCATGAAAGCTCAGCACATGAGAAGGACTCAGTGTCCAACATCTGCAAAGCCCTGAGAGCACCAGTGCCAGAGCAAGACAATAAAAGTCCAGTAAGAACATTCCTCCACCCGCTCCTTCTCTCTCCCCAATGTAATCTTCGAGGATCAGTCATGAAAGTTAGTAGTGAGAAAAGTGGTGGCTGACAGAGCTAATAAATAAGTGAACCTCGATTGTCCCCAATGTAGGATTCATGAATTTAAGAATACTAACACCAGAGAAAGGGGAAAATTTTAGCATTAAAGGAGATTTGGACTTTTGATTATTACAGTGAACTGGCCATTTAGATTTGGGAACACCCTGAGATTCCATGCATCTCAGAAGCTGAAAAATAATACCCTACAGATTGGATTTAAAGGATTGTGAGGAGAAAAATATATTTTATGGCACACATCTTATAGAGAAATATTATTATTGTTGTTAATTTTTTAAAGATTGGCACCTGGGCTAACAACTGTTGCCAATATTCCTCTTTTTTTTTCCAAGTATTGGCACCTGGGCTAACAACTGTTGCCAATCTTTTTTTTTTTTTCCTGTTTTTTTTCCCCAAACCCCCTCTGTACACAGTTGCATATCTTAGTTGCTGGTCCTTCTAGTTGTGAGAAATATTATTTCAATGAATTGGTTATAGATAAAATATGCATGTGAAAAAGGGCTATTATTTGTTACGGTATCCAAAATACAACAATATTTCAATTATTTAATTTTACAGATCCATTTTCCCCCCAAAATTTTCTGAAAGCAATGTGGACATCTTTGTTTCTGAAACTGTATACCATGGAGCTTAATAATGGAGTGACAATGGTATACATCACTGTTACCAGCCTGTCCCTGATGGACACATAGCTTGCCTTTGGCCTCAGGTAGATGTAGGAAGCACAGCCATAGTGAACAATAACAATGGTGAGATGAGAGGCACAGGTGGAAAAAGCTGTCCGTTTGCCCTCACCAGAGAGAATCTTTAGGGTCATCCTAAATGCAGACATAAGAAACATAAACAAAAATGGGGTGACAATTGCAAGAACCCCACAGATGAATAAGACAAATTCATAAACATCTGTATTGTTGCAAACCAGAAGAATGACTGGGGAGATATCACAGAAGTAATGACTGAATTTGTTGACACCACAGAAAGGGAAGCTAAATTCACTAATATAAGTGAGGCTGAGAAGCCTCCAATCCCACAGGTGGCTGCCAATTTTCCACACTGCTGTCAACTCATAAGGATGGGGTAATGCAGAGGATGACAGATGGCAGAATAGCGATCATAATTCATCACTCCCAATACTAGGAAGTTGTTCATAGCAAAGCCAAGGAAGAAGAACATTTGAATGGCACAAGAGATGAAGGAGATTGTCCTGGCCACAGAGAGGAGATTGATGAGCATCCTGGGTAGGATGGCAAAGGTGTAGAATTTCTCTGATGTTGAGGAAGAAGTACATTGGAGTATGGAGGCATTGATCCTGATGGATTACACTAATAATCGTGACATTACCACTGAGAACAACTAGATACAGAAAGAGAAAAACCACAAAGAGGGCAAGCTGAATTTCACCAAGGCTCAAAAAATCCAATAACAAGAATTCAGTAACCATGGTGAGGTTTTCTGCCAAGACTTGCAAAGAAGAGGGAAAAAGTAAAACGTATTCAGTACATGGATATAATAATCTGAGGTGCGCAGGCGTGTGTTCATTTCTTCAGGTGCTAGGGAAGAATTTTGCCTATTACTTGCATTTTCCAGTTTCTGGCAGCCTCTCACATTCATTGATTCATGTTTCCCATCCTCTATCTTCAAAGCCAGCAAAGTTTCATCTCTTTCTCTGACTCTCTGATTCTCTTTTTCACTTTTTAGAATCATATGATTACATCAGACATAAGGGGATAATGCAAGATAATCTCTCTATCTGAAGGTCAAAGGATTAGCAATCTTAATTCCATTTTGCAAACTTAATTCTCCTTTTTCACGTAACCTAACATGTTCATACGTTTGCAGGAATTAGGATGTGGACATCTCTGGGGGGTCCATTATTCTGCCCACTACAACGAGCAAGAAACAATCCAAAAATGAAATAAACAATTCTCCTTGCAATAGCAAATGTTTATTTGTGTATTTATGATTAAATTTAACAAGAGAAGAGCAAGACGCATACACAGAAAATTACCAAACATTGTTGAAAACATTAAAAAAGATGTAAATAAAGGAAAAGACATCATGTTATGGGTTTCAAGACTCAATATTAGTAAGAGGCAATTCTGAGTAAATTGATTCACAAATTCAATGTAAATCCTATCAAATCCCAGCAGGCTTTCCTTGTTAAAACTGACAAGATAATCATAAAATTTATTTGGGAAGAAACGAGACTATATAAAATGACTGTGAAACAGAGGAGCGAAGATTGAGGATTTATACATTGTGATTTTGAAGCAATGTAAAGATACATTAATTAAGATAGCATGGTACTTGCATGTAGTTATACATGTAGATAAATGAATAGAATTCAGTCTAGAAGTAAACATTTCAAAAGGTATCATTATGAAAATGAAGAAGCACACCACAAAAAATTATATATATTTGCAAAACATCTATCTGATAAGGAATTTGTACTAAAAAATATAAGTAACTGTTATAATTAAGCAATAAGAGATACACACAGTTAAAATGAAAAAAACACTTCAAATAGACATTTCAACAAAGTATATCAATGGCTAATAGGTGTATGAAAATATGCCCAACATTATTAGTCATTAGGGAAATGTGAATTAAAACCATAATGAGATGACTGCTCACATGCACTGCAATGGCTATAACTAAAAAGACTCTAAAGGATGCTGGTAAGTGTAGGGAGAGATTAAAATCCTTGAATATTGCTAGTGTAAATGTAAAATTATGCAGTCACTTTGGAAAACAGTTTGGCACATTTTTATAATGGTAATCATAAATTTACTTTATGACCCAGCAATCTCATTCCTAGGAATCTACCAAAGAGAAGTCTGTTCACACAAAAATTTATGTGAATATTCATGGTAGCATTACTCATAATAGCCAAAAAAGGAAAATATCCAAATGTCTATCAATTTCTAAATGAATAAACAAAAGTTGGATCCTGTCTAGCAATAAAAATAAATGAACTACGAGTACATACCACAATATAAATTATGTGCAAAGACATTATGCTAAATAAAAGTAACCAAGTGCAAAAGTGTACACTGCAAATTCCATTTATATGAAATGTCCAGGAAAAGAAAATCTATACAAGTAGAAAGTAGATTAGTTGTGCCCATAGGCTAGGGGCAGAATGGGATTTGACAGAAGCACACAAGAGGGATCTTTATGGGATAATGAAAATGTTCTAAAACTGGATTGTGGTGATGATTACATAACTCTGTCAACTTGTACAAACAAATACATGAATTTTTGTTATATTAAGCTATTTTTAAAAAATTATTTTGGATGAAATTCATAGATATCATATTGATGATTTAATTTTTTTAAAGTGTGTCTTTTAATCACTAAGTAGAGCTCTCTGGGGAATTAGGATCCATTTAATATTCATTATTTTAGTCCTTCTATAGAGTCTTTAAACGTTCCTGGAATACGTTACAGATCTGCAAAAGTTTTTTGTAAAATAATTATATATAATTTGCCTTTTCAACCTGACAAGATAGAGTTTACCATGCTAGCAATGCACTATTCTACTCCCAACTCCCACTTAACATAGTTGCAAATATATACAAAAAAAGAAGAGAAGATTATATACCTGAACAGAGGTTTGGGAGACAGATTCTATCAACTCCAATACAGATAGATTGTGTTAGATTGTGATTTATAGTTATCCTTTTCACTGTTCCCTTTTTGAACTACAATATTGACATTCAAGAAAAATAAGATTGATTTTTCAACTGATGCAAACTGATGAGACCAGCTGACTTATTATCTTTATTTTTATACAGAATAACTACTTTCTGAAGTGACCAGAATTATCCCTACCACCTTTCACTTTCCTTATCCACTGTCATCTCAATTTATAAATACATGTGGTGTCCACCATACCTAAAACAACACATTCTATGGAAGAGTCTTTGAATTCTAATACATAAACTACCTTTAGGAAAAACATTGTATACGAGTCATAGGAACATGAAACGTGATGTAAATTGAGGTCAGGGATTTCAAAGGTGTTTCTCTATAGTGAAAAAGCAAAGAAATATCTACCAGTTTTCATTGTTTAGCAAGGATAAATTTAAAAAACTGGTAGTTAGGGAAAACAAGAACACTTTTTAGACATATAGAATCGCTTTCAGTAAATTATCTTAGATCAAATGTATTCTATTTCTAGCATATTTAAACCTTCTCTCAAGTTCTCAAAGGTAGAAAAAAAGAATTTTTTAAATTTTCTTTTTTATTCAGTGTTAACAAGCACTTGTGAGGGAGAAATGAATTTTTGGTCAAGATTAAGAGAAAGATAAAAGCCCAAAGCAACATGGTTAAAACATGGTGGAACAAACGGAAAGAGAGAATAAACCCGAAGACTTCAAAAAGAATCAAATCATGTAAATATTCAATAAAGTTCAGCAAATGACAACTCTACCACAAAATGTGACAAAAGAATAAAATAAGACAAAACCAGCCACAAACGAAGAAAATTCTGGCAAAACTGATCAACATTAGAGAAATACATTTAAATGAAATAGAAAAACATTTTAATTATGATTAAAGAGAAAGGAACAGACACAGAAGAAATACAGAGCAGATTCAACACTCAAAGTATTGGAGTCTTTGTGTTTTTCTTTGTGGATCTTTCAATCTTTCAAGGTCATAAATTTTGACTGTGTAGAACTATGATGCTACACATGGACTGTTGGGTAAATATAGGATACCCTGGAAATAATTTTTTAAAAATAAATGTATGATGTGGAAAAAGAAGGAAATTTGGTAAAGTGTATCAAGATGCTTGAAAATATTCATCCAAAAAAACAGAAAATATTCATTCAATTTGTTCCAGTAATTCTATTTTTGAAATTTTACCCTACTATAACAGATTTAGGCTTATAGATGTGTTTATAATAAGGAACATTTGAAAGTCATAATATAAACTTTTGTTAGATTTTTGTATTAGGTTCAGGAAAGAGTATTGTGAAGAAGATGAGAGTATGGAATCTGGAGGCAGTTAACGTAGATATAGGTCCCACTGCTCCAGCTAGTGATTGTGTGGCCTTGGGCAATTTACTGAACATCTCCATGTTATAGTTTTCTCATCTGAGAAATGGGCTGTTGTGAGGATAAATGTGTTAGCATATGTATAGTACTTAAAAGGCACCTACTAAATAGGAAGTGCTATATCAGTGATATTATTTTCTTTGACTACAGTTTTTTTTGCTAGCCTCTTTTCTCTCTAAACAAATCAGTCATTCTAAGACAGAAATTTTTAAACTTTATGCTTATTCCATCACTGAGTTTATAGAATCTAATTAGAGGTCAAAACCAACAGTTTTAAAACCCAAATAGTGTAGATGAGAGAAGCAGAGAAGACATTGGGAGAAGAAAACAAAGTATGAGTAGCCCTTAACTAAAGAGAATCTTTTGTTCCAGTCTGTATGTGTGCATGTGGTCATGAGTGCCAAGTGGCAATTAAATTATGTTTCTTAGTTTCTCTTACAGGCAGAACTGTCAACATAGAATATATAACACAGCGGGCGGACAGCTTTGTTGGAAAAAGAGCTTTCTTTATCTCTTCAGGCCCCCGATGCCCGTATCTGGTGTTTTGACAGGACTGATTCTTCTCTATAGGCAGAACTCTGGAATCTGAAGAGATTCACTGTTTCTAAAAGAAAAATAAATATCCATGATACTCTTCTTTCAATGCTGTTTGCCTTTTCTCTGTCAAAGTAGGACCTGAAGGGGAAAATTAGAAGACACATCCATTCAAGGCAGGAGTCTATAATTGCTTTTTATCTCCACTGTTTTGGTCCAAGAAAAGCAATTGAAGGAGATTATTTCCAAGAGTTTTCTGGGCAGCAAGGATACAGGGTCCTGAGAATGAGAGGCATGGCATTGCAGACGCAGAGAACAGCTTGGAGAAGGCGGCAAGAAACAGGAGTTAAAGAGCCAAGTGACTGTTGAAATAGTTCAACTGGGAAAAAGTGGTAAAAGCAGGGACATTGAAATTTACATTTAACCAAGTATTTTCTTACTCTAAACTTTATAATGATCTCTGAAAACTTTATAATATTCCAAACTCCTTATGATAAAAAAGGCTCATGATAGATAATTTGGTTTCTTACTACACTCAAAACTCATCTCTTCCAGCTCCCAGATTTTATCCAAATATTTTAATCATATGGAACCCCACACAGTTCATTGAGCATGCAGTAAGCCACGTCATATCACAGCAATGCCTTTTCCTGTGTTCAGGCAGATGCTCTGATCTCTTAGGAAAAAGCAAATCATTTACTCCCAAGTCAGTTTCCCGTAGCCCTTCTTTAATTCAACAAATATTTATTGAATACATACTAAGTGAGGCCACTCCATTAGGTGTTTGAGATATATCAGTGAACAAAATAAAGACTCCTGCCCTTATGAGACATATATTCTAGAACTTCTCACATTTTGTGTAATTCTAGATAATGATCTCTCTTGCCCTGGACAACTCAAGATCTTAGAAGGCAGACACCATGTCGTTGTTCCTTTGACAAAATTTATGTGCTGGACACCATGTATTCATGTGTTTCTCTAACCCCATCAGCATCAGAGTTCCCAACAAATAGCAAATATTCAAAATCAATGTGAGAAAATCAATAATTGAACAAATTAATACATGCACAAATCATTGCAACTGGTTTATTGACATTTGTCATGTTCATGATCGAGTTACTTCCAATGAGCAAGGAAAGCTAGAGAAAGACGTATATTGTGAAGAAAGCATTAGATATGAAGTAAAAAGGCACAAATTCACATTCTTATTTCAACATTTTCTTTGAGTAAATAACTTACTCTTCCTGGGTCTGAATTTTATTTTCAGCAACTTTGGATATTATGAAGATTAATGGGCAGCACAAGTGAAAAATGGAGCCCAGAATTACACATAAGAAGCCCTAATTATTTCCTTTTTTCCTTTCTTCTTGAGATGGATACTATGGATACTTCATATGACCATTCTGCAATATCTCTAATGTTTCCTTTTTTCCTAACCTTAAGACCTCAACCTGAGCACTGTCTTGTCTCCCCATCCAACTACTTTCTCTATTACCTCCCCTCAATCCTTTACTATCATGTATACATAGACCACAATTCTAAAAACATCTCAACAATTTCTGAATCGAACATAGGAAGAAAGACTGAACTAGTTATTGTCTTTGAGATGGCGTAATGTGTTATAAGATTTTAGTTAATTTAATGAGTCATTTTCTCTAAACTATGAAATAAAGAACCAAATCACCAATGTGAAGGAGTTCCATGTTCCCCAAAATGTGAGTCCTGGAGTACAGCAGAATGCAGTCATCCTATTGCCTTATCATGGCTCAAGGCCTTTAAGGAAAGTAATTTGCAACAAACAGCACCACTCCCAATATATTACAGATATTCCTCTCCTTCTTTTAAAAATTTTCAAACTAATAACAAAAGAATCACCACTTCACTTCTCATAATGATGTTCATTGTGCCTCTTCTGAATGGTCTGACTGAGCTACAACCCTAATGAGTCTTATTAAAAGGCATTTTTCTGGTTATCAGCATTAGTGTGGATGTCCTGCTAGGAATTTGACTACCTAGAACCCTAGGGAGCCATTACCACATTCCTCCTGATAAAAGTCCTGCCTACCCTTAATTAGAAACTAATCCAAGGGGAAAATGGACCTCAAAGCTCTCTTGCCAAAAGACAGACCATGGATTAGACTAGGGGAATTTGTTAGCTTCCTATTTTAGACACCCTACTGAAGTGACGATTAGAATTCTGGAGGCTGCTGGACAGTATCAGCAAAAAGACCTGGTAACCCCCTCTCATGGATGTCCTCCTGCAGTTCTTGCTTTTCTTCCTTTGCTTGGAGGCAAGAATTTCCTGTGTTTTCCATGCTGCACTCTAGCCTCTATTTCAAGTGAGAGGAGTATGTTTTGAGAAATGGCAGAGCAATGGACTGGCAGAGATCCAGCAGTGGTAGAAGCAAAAAATCAAATTTGGGGTGTGCAATGTAGCGTGGAAGTACCCTTTGCAGGACCTGGACACACTATTTACATATTTATTCATTCCCAAAGCATATACTAAGTTCTTATTTCTGTCAGGAAAATGTTATAATCAGGTGGTGTGCGCTCAAATAAGGATAGTCTACCTTAGGAAATTTACTCCCAAGGGAGGAGGCAAAGAGGGCACTGACTGAGTATTCCATGATGGTGGGCTAAGAGAGAGATATGAATATGAGATATGCATGTTTCTGTGACAGCATATGGAGGAGAAATATGGATTATACTGTAGAGGTTAATAAAACCTTCTTGGAGGAGGTTACACTTGAGTGAGATTTTGAAATCTGAGTAGTGGGTAGACAAATTATGAGAAAGAATATATTTAAGTAAAACATAGCATAATATATGTAAAGGAAAGGTGGCATGAAACAGAACACCATTTGGAACAGCCAGTTCTTTGGTTAAGCAGTTAAAACCCACCTTTAAATCTGTTAGTAGCTATTACAGGATTTATAATCTGGGACATTATCTGGCAAGATTTTCATATTAGAAGGATGATGGCGATGACACAGATGATGATAATAATCAACATTTAAATAGTGCTTAGTAAATGACAACCATTATTCTAAGTGTGGAACACATTTTATATAATTTAATTCTCACAACGACCCTCTGATATCCCTCATAGCAGTATGAACAATGGACTGGGGACACCCAGACTTGAAATTCTTGCAGTGATTCACAGGAAACAGAATGATTATTACTGTGGAAGTGGTGAAGGAATGTAATTGAGGAAATTTAGGGCAGTAGAATCCATAGGACTTAATGACTGATTCAATGTGTGCTGTGAGGAAAATAAAAAAAAGTGAAGATGACTTCCATGTGCATAACTTGGTTGCCTGGGTGGATGGAGTTACTTTTGACCAAGATACAGTATAAAGATAGCAGGGTAAGTTTGAGTGTACAAAATGGTTAGTTTAATTTGGACTTTCTCAACCCCTCTCACAACAGTTATTAGAACTGTCTTCTCAGAGAGTTGTGCCAGATAGCAAGGACTGGCCTGATGACGGACAGCAAGGTAGTTTAAAGCAAAGGATATAGATTCAGGTAAAGCCCATGGTTTGAGTCACTCTTCTATCCCTTGCATTTGTGTGACTTGGACAAGAAAAACTTCTGCAGTTTGCAAGTACTACATCTGAAAAATGGAAATGATAATAACTAATACAGAAAAGTGCTATGAAGTTTAAGCAAAACACTCTATTAAAAATGTTTGTAAAACATAAGACAACATAAATACGTAAGTTATTATTACAGTTATGGAGAGTGAATTTCAGACAGGGTACACTACTTGCCAAAGGACATGCAGCGGTTAGGACAAGATAATAAATTAGATTTTCAGAATTTCAGTTCCATGTTTTCTGAAATATAAATTTCAGTGAGTCCCTTCCTTTACAGGAATCCAAATGGACAGTTTATTCTTTGAGTGCTGTTATTAGTATTAAGATTAGATTTATGCAGATGACTTCATGCTGGTTCACTTCCTCCCCGGGTAAACAAAGTCACCATTTGGTGAAATGACTGAACAGATTTTGTTAAGGAGACTGTAGCTTTTGAACAAAGTGAAGCTAAATTACTGCCATAGAAATAAAATAGGAATTGGGGTCTTGCTGGCTTTGTCTTCCCATCCTTCTCCTGAAGGAAAAATTCCTTTAGCTCTCAGAACAGTTTCAATGAAAGAATAAATGAGAAAACCAAAGTCCATTCTACAGATGAGAGTCATAGGGACTGACATTCTGGTCATACCAATAAGGCCTTCAAGCCGGTATTAATCTCTAGGATTGAACTAGCAGCATCCTATAGAATGTTGTCTAGAAAGAATCTTGCAACACTGACCTTCCACAACGTTTAGAGAACTGTGTTTCAAGGGAGACCAAGAACAAGGGGTGAAATCATGGCAAGGTGGGAGGAGAACCAGGCTAAGAATGGTAAGAGGCCTAGGTGAAGGCCAGCTATCCTGTTTACTAGTATTTTGAATTTCTTGCAGTGATTCAAAGGAGATAGGATGAAACTGTAGAAATGGAGAAGGGACATGACTGAAAACCTATAAGCCAGTAGAATCTATAGGACTTACTGGCTGATTCAATGCGTGGTATAAGAAAGAAAAAAAAAGAGTGGCAAAAGTCACTTTCAGGTGTGTGGACTGGCTATCTGAGAGAAAAGAGTTGACATTCACTAAGAAAGGGCATGAAGATGGCTAAGCAAGCTTGGGGCAGAAAATGGCAGAATAGGTAAGGCTACTCATAATACCAACCTCTCTTTTATTCCAGGCACTATGGAAGGGACAGGACCAACAAAGTTGTGTTTAATATAAAATCTGTCCCTTCAGGAAATTTGAATTCATTCTAGGCAGAGGCAAATAACAGCTATGTGGTCTTTGCTTGCGTCTAACTCATCCAGCTGTTTCTTGCTTCAGGGCTTTTGCACATGTTGGTCCTTCTGTCTAACAGGATCTCCTCAAATAATTCCCTTTACCTAGTGACTCCTACTTACTCGTCAGCTTATAGATTAGATGTCCTTTCCCCATGGAGGCCAGCTCCATACTATTCAATCTAAATTAGATTTCTTTTAGTATCCTCTCCCCCAGCTCCTTCTTATGCTTTTCCTTCAGAGAATAGACATCAACTTGTAGTAAATTATGTTTCCTTGAATTTATTTCTTTACTGAGAGTCTTCCAAACCAGACCACAGGTCCATGAGGACAGAGACCACACATATTTTGTTCATCATCAATTTCCAGCAGCTAAAGCATTATCTGGTACATAATAAGCAGTAAATAAATATTTGTTGAAAGAATAGGAGATATAATAAAAATACATCTTAGGTGCTATGAGAACACAAAGAAGGCAGCGCTTGATAACATTGGCAGAGTGTGACAGTGAGACAAGAAGTCTTTAGAGAGAAAGTGAGAGAAGCTGAAGTTATACTGAAATATGAGGTAAAATATGAAAATTTAATATGAGAGGATCTATTCCAAAGAGAAGAAGTAGCACATGAGAAAATATGGCAGAATACAGACTCATGTCACTTTGGGGACGAGAAGATAATTGGTTAGCTTCAGAGTGCACAACTAGGCACATATGAGAAATGGATAATAATAATGTTAAAAACAATAATGCCAGGGAGGTCGGCAGAGACTAGATAATAAATCCTTGCTAACAGAGGACTCTTGGCTTCATTGTGTGTGGCAAGGGGAATCACTGAAGGATTTGTCCGTGGATTTTCTGGCCCTTAGAGAACTTTAGCACTTCGTCCTATTAACATTATCTAAATCTTTTTGATAGATTACTTGAGATACTTCAGCAATCATTCATGTTTAGCTGTTGCCTTGATGAGAATAAATAGATATGATTTTCAGGGAATGAATATGAGAGCTAAGGCAGGATGGTATGGGAAGGACATACATATATATGGGAAAGAGACTCCACCATGAGTTTCCAATCTCAAGCAAAGCAAGAACAGAACAATCCCAAGTAAAGACAAGGGCATTTCAATATGTAAATTGAAGGGGGTGAATCAGAAGCCCAAAAAGGCCACTAGGGGTTGCTGTAGAATGGAGGGGTCCAAAGTTGTCTGTTTCCTTCAGGAAAGGGAGAACTGATAGGAGGAAGGGTAGGAATAGATAGTCAGATTTTCTTCTTCTGTTCTTTTTAAGTAAACAGCTTGCATGCATCTTTGCTCTCATCAGTTTGTGCATTTGTTTTTGAATGACTGATGTTTAAAGCAGTGAAATATGATGACATTTGTTCTAAATATGAGTATTCCTTTCCCTCATCTGCATAGCCTTCTTAGAGTATCATTCATAGTAGAAAGCCAGAATATCTTAATTTCTTTGATCCTCATTCTCCTCATATGTAAAATATCTTTATGTTACAGTTTGTTCTACACTTAAAGGAGAAAATGTGTGAAAGGTCACATTTTACATAAAAGGCATACAATTAACTGAATAGTTAAAACTTGTCTATTTAATTAACAGGATATGAAGCCTGGCGTACTACTCTTCGAATTGCTGATTTGAATTCCTTATTTCTCAGGCTGTAAATCATTGGATTGAACAAGGGAGTGAGAATGGTATATGACACAGATATTAGGATGTCTTGACTTGAAGAGTAATTGGACTTGGGCCTTAAATAGATGAAAGAGGCACAACCATAATGAACAGTTACCACAATGAGATGGGAGGCACAGGTAGAAAAGGTCTTATATCTTCCAGCAGAGGTTGAGATTTTTAGAATAGCAGAGATGATGTGAATGTACGAGATCATGATAAGCAACAGTGGGACAACCAAGACAAACACGCCAAGCATGAATATGACCAACTGGTTAAAGAGAGAATGATGAGATGCCAACTTGAGGACAGGAGAAATGTCACAGAAGAAGTGATGGAGCTGGTTGGAGGAGTGGAAAGGCAGGTGAAATATCAGGGATGTGATGATCTGTGCAACAATAAAGCCACAGGCACAAGCAGCAGCCACTAGCCCCACACACATCCCATGTCCCATGAGCACTGTATAGTGCAGAGGGTTACAGATGGCCGTGTAGCGATCATAACCCATGGCTGCCAGCAGGAAGGAGTGAGAACAGCCGAGAAAGAGGAAGGTAAACATCTGAATGGCACAGCCCAGGAAGGAGATGGTCTTCTTCTGGGCCAGCAAGTCAACCAGCATCTTGGGTACAATGACGAAGGTGTAGCAAGTCTCAGAGCAGGAGAGGACAGCGAGGAAGAAGTACATGGGGTTATGAAGCGCTCTGTCCAGTACAATGGTGGAAATGATGATGGCATTGGTGCCCAAAGTGAACATGTAGAGAAGAAGAAAGACAACGAAGAGCAGCAGCTGCATCCTGGCCAGAGATGAGAAGCCAAGGAAGACAAACTCTCTCACCAAAGTCTCATTGGCCCGCTCCATGGAGAGCACTTCTATATAAGAGAGTAGGGAAAGAGGCAGAGACCACGATCCAAGGTGGAGAGTAGAAATACATGGGAAACTCAGCAAAAAGTCTGCAGGCAGCAAGCATTTCCAGACTTTTGGTGGAACTCCTTCATTCTTTCTCAAAAATGTCTGCTAGAATAAGAACTAAGGCTTAATATGCAACAGAATCACTGACAACCAGTTAGGAGGCTTTCTCTAAGGCTGAGAACATGTCATTTGTCTAGCCAAAGATTACAGAGTTATTTAATTGATTTCCCTTAAATCTTACCTATGGATTATTGCTCTTTTGTTGCTCACTACAAGCCCAAGAAAACTAGCTCTCAAAACTGAAAAATATACTTCATCTCAGCTATCTGAACTTGATCGGAACGTGGTATGAAGAATGAGTAGTGTTCAGACACAAACATGTGAAACTCAGTTTATCTAACCATAAAATGGGAAAGGAGAGGAAGAATTAGATAATCTCTTGGTCAAAGTGTGAGGGGATTTGTGTTTATTGATGACATTATATGCTAAGATGTGGGGTAAGAATATCATAGACCTTATATAAAATATTCATTACAACCATCTTACGTCAGTACCCAAAACAATAAGGAAAGAAAACCCTTTGGTGTTATTTCCGACAGATTAACAAGAGATCAGTTAGAAACATTCCTGGAGGTTCTGCAAACTAGAGCACTGATCTAAAGGTGGAAGAGAAGATAACATTAGCTTAAAGAAAAATTTTTCGTTTTTCAGGAAGAGAAGAGTCACCAAGGTAGTAGAAAAAGAATAATTAACTTTATGCATTTTGCAACACTTCTCACTTTTTCCCTTTTAGGTGTCTTAGAGAACTCATCGAAATAATTTTGCAAAAATGGCTCAGAACCTGTCACAGAGCGAGAGAGAGAATGAGACAATTGGTCATTTTTCCAGGTTTCAATTCCCAGACATAAATTACAGGCTTTATATCTTTTATATGCTGTCACTCAATAATTTTTTAAATAATATTCGGTTATTAACCATAATTTTCAAACTGAAAGAATTATTTCAAAAGTAATTTTTATGCCTTCTGTCAGATAATTTTTTCACAGGTATATTTCCCAACTGTTCTCGTCCAAAAAGTAAAGTAACCGGCTGGATGCAAGATCATCTAGCATTTATTGGTTGTATCCAGTCTCTTTTTATATACTTTTCAGTATATTTAAATACTTTTACATCATTTTGTGTTGAGGAATTATTTACATCTGCTAGCGAATTTTTTGTTTTTGCATTTATCTGGTCACTAGCAAACCTTAACTTTCTAGTCTCTGAGTTACCTGATGGGAAATTTCTGAAACTTATTGCATCTATCTCTAGAATTTGGAGATTATAATGTTTGTAGTTTCTTACTTACTAGAAACTCAACCTTATTTATTTGAAGTTAGTATTCAGATACTCAGAAATGCTCATTTTAAAGCTTTCTAACGCAAATAGGAAGTTTTCATTCTGTCACTACAGAGACATTTATCTTAAATATAAACATAAAGGGTGTATATCTCATATATCATATATATCCTCATTATATACAAATCTGTGTAACTAGTTATATGTTTTCTACATCAAGAAACAGGAAAGGAAAATCAGTGAGACAGTTTCTCTAGATAATACCTCAACTAGAACAAATGGATTTCTGTCTATTTCAAGACACTGAGGGAAATCTACATTTCTGGTCATGGCTTATCCTTATCTTATCACTTTCCCAAGATTTTTCTGAATCTCTTTTCAACTAATCCCTGTCTAATCCCCACTATACCCTCATTCCACTGAGAATGATGTATAGAATGGACCACAGAACCTGGAATTCTTTGATTCTGAATGAGCGCCTGTATCTACCCAATATTCAAAAGAATTTTTTGGATTATTTGTCACTCAGACCCATGAGGACAGCTGACTTCAGTTAAGAGAGTTTTTTACATCCTATTGATAATAACCCCACAGTGTAAATGAATTGTGTGGTTGATACATTTGCCCTTTTCATAGGGTGTGGAGACCCAGCGGCACAGTTCCTCTGAGAAGGCAGCCTCATCTGCTCAAGAAAGCAGCAAAGACCACCACAGTGTGTTACGTCAGTACCATGGAGATAGAAAGATATGATTAGAAAAATAAAAAAAAGATCTTCCGGCCAAATACCTACAGGCTATAAAATTAAGGTAAAAGATCCTTCAATTTGAACTGAGAAGATCTATATTTTAAGCATAGCTTTTTGTGAATTTGGGCAAGATACTTAACTTGGGTATTCAGTCTCCTGATTTTAAAATTAAAAAGTATAGGGTAAGTGATAACTGTAATAAACTGTTCAGATGCATGGAGAATACTTAAGCAGAAGCTCCTTAAACAATTTCTTGGAAAAGGAATTTTGACTTAGAACAAGAGTTGAGTACCAACCTCTAAGAGCCTTTTCAAATCGGGGAGTCCAAGATTCTCTAGTTAAATGATCCCTAAAATCCTCTTGTGACACTCTAGAATCTATGGATAGAATTGAGGTTATGATCCCTGGAGATGACACTCCTGTATTTTATTTTTATAACTCCTTAGATGCTCCGTCGGGATTTTATGTAAACTGGATTTAAATAGTGATCCAATACTTGGGGGTACTGGGTACCTCAAATAGGGGGAAAATCTATGTATTTTTCAGATGCAAAACTTTTTATGTATTCAAATAGTTACATTAAGAAAGCATCAATCAATCAACTGAGAGAAATTACACAGACAGCTTCAGAGAGTAAAAATGTGGAATTTTTATCTTCTTAGATACACATGAAAATCCTGAATTTGCCTTATTAAAATGGAGTTTAAATATCAGATTTCAATTCTAGTTAAAAATGTACATCCATGAGTACACAGCAGAGAGAGAAGTAAAGATTTAGTAAGTACCTGCTTCATTTAATCCATCAGTCAACCAGTCTCAAAAAAGAGAAAATCTAACTGGGAGCAAAAATGGCCCAATCTCATCATTAAGAAAAATTCAGAGAACTATGTGGACCTTGCCCAATCACCCTTAGTACCTTGAGTGAAAAGTGGCCCCTGTGGCTGGCTCAGTGACTCAGTGGTTAAGTTTGTATGTTCCACTTCGGGGCCAGGGTTCACCGGTTCGGATCCTGGGTGTGGACATACTCAGGAATTGTCAAGCCATTCTGTGGCAGGCATCCCACATATACAGTAGAGGAAGATGGGCCTGGATGTTAGCTCAGGGCCACTTTTACTCAGCAAAAAGAGGAGGACTGGTGGCAGATGTTAGCTCAGGGCTAATCTTCCTCAAAAAAAAAATGCGGCCCCTGATTTTCCTTCTTATCCCTGCCACTTAGTGGAACTGTCATGGTTCACCTCCCTGGGGGTTGAATGGGAGGTATTCTCAAGCACTACACATCACTTAGGTCTAGACACCACAGAGCCCCAGACTAGATCAATATTTCCCCTAGTGAGTAAGTACCTACATTGCTCTCTTCCTTTCAGTTCAGAGAGAAGCAGTCATTCAGTATCTGTTGTCCTTTGACATGTAGATTCTAAGCCAAAGATCAGTGTGTGAAGAAGTAACAGTAGAAGAGAGTGAACCTGCCTTGAAATAAATCTTTCCTCCACATTAACAGATACAGCCTCCCTATCCGTCAGGACTTCAGCTTCTCCAGTCACAGTCACAATCTTTAGAAGTTCCGGTGACCAATATGGGATATGGTTATTAGAAGAATGTGCTGTGGTTGTTGGACTCCTGAGGTTGTATCTACTGCCCTGGAGACATTGCCTTGGGTTAATTAGAAGTCAAGTTTATTTTGGAAATATAATGTCATCAGTTTCTCAAAGGCAATCTTAGTTGAGGAACCTGGGGAGTAGGAGCCATTAGTATAATTAGCCCATGTCCACATTGGATGTTGAGTCCATCTGTGATGGATTCACAAGGAGATATCGCCACAATTAATACAGTAATGCAGATACCAACTGGAAATTTTTCATTGCATTTTAATTCAGAAAACTGGTGTATTTGTCCAGGGCTTCTCAACTTTAGTGTTTAAAGAGTCAAAAGAGGGCTTAATTACAAATTCATGTTCTCAGGTTCTTGCACATAGAAATTCTAATTAGGAGCATTGGGATGTTCTACAAAAGCCTAAATGTTTAACAAGCATCTTGAATCTTGTTGAGCTATATCATTAAATTGCTTCATATATTGCAAAAGTTTTTTACTAGAAGGGCTAAATATAAAGTTTTCAATTTCATCTAAGCTAATCCAAAATCAATACAATTCCAACCCAAATCTCAGCATGCATTGTGAAGGCAACCTGGCCGTCAAATTTCTAAAGTTTACATGGAAGAACAAGATAATTTTTAAAAAAGACGAGTAATATAAGGGTTTACTCTTCCCAGTAGTAAGATGCCTTAGTAATAAAAAGAGCATGCTCCTGAAACAGGAAGAGACAAATAGCACAAAGGTAAAGATAATAGATCTCAGAAACTGATCTGTGTATGTTTGAGAACTTGGTCTTTGATAGAAGTGACCTGACAAGTCAGTAAGAAAGCTATGATTATTTAGTAAATAATGCTGGGATACATGGTTTCATGTATGCACCTCATCACTCAGAAAGAGGTGTCCTGATAGTATAATGAGATGGCTTACCGAAGGCTCAGTTATAGCACCAACTGTGTGACAACACCTGATCGATCCCATTTGTTTACTCAAGGCAGTATATTCCCTGAACTAGCAAATAGCGTATTGTGTTCATTCTTCAATAACAAGAATATCTAAGTCTGGGAATCAGTGTGAGGGGAGATGGACATGATTCCTTCCATTATGACCCTTAATGACTAACTCACATAAGTTTCAGCTTTGTAGTTTAGAGTTATTATTTCACAAAGGAGTGTTGCTTCTATCAGGAAACACAAGAATGGAAATTGAGACTTGTCCTTGGCTACTTAGTCTACTTTGTTCTCTCATACAAGTAATCTATAGGCAGAAAGGGGCTTATTACGCTAAATAGGGTAACTGATTCTATTTTTATTATGATTGCTGCAGAATGGGTTTTATTTTTCTGAAAGTATTTTTCTCAATATAAGTATTTTAACTTAACTTACAGATTTTTAAGTTATAGATCGATTGATCATTTTTATGAGTATCATTTAAAATGAGGAACACAGCTAAATATTTCAATGACTATGTAGACTTTTGAAAAGTACATTTCTTCTAAGTTTTCAGATTTTTCATTTCAGGGGTTACACATCATTTGTTTCCCATCTAAATATATTGACTTTCTTCCTCAAGAGGCCAATAGTGGTTTTCCTCTTTTTTAAAAAAAAATTATTTTAATTTTTAATTTTTGAAAAATTTTCCAACTTGATAAATAAAAATTGTATATATTTAAGGTATACAACATGATGTTTTGATATACATATACATTGTGAAATGATTACCACAGTAAAGCTAATTAACATGTCTATCACATCACATATTTATGACTTTCATGTGCATATATTGTGAGAATACTTAAAGATCAACTGTCTTAGCAAATTTCAGATATACAGTACAGCATATTAACTAGTCACCATGCTCTACAGTAGATCTCCTGAACTTCTTCATCCTTCATAACCAACCTTTGTGGCCTGTGACAACATCTCTACACTCCCTCCACCCTTGGCAACCACCATTCTACTGTGTGCTTTTATGGCTTCTTTCTTTTACTTTTTAGATTCCAAATATAATTGAGATTATACAATATTTGTCATTCTGTGTATGGCTTATTTCACTTAGTATAATGTCCTCCACGTTCATCAATGTTGTCACAAATAGGATTTCCTTCTTTTTCATGAATGAATAATATTCCTTTATAGATAGATATAGATGTAAGTATAGCTCATACTTTCTTCATCTATATGTCAATAACAATTAGGTTGTTTCTGTGTTTTGGATATTGTGAACAATGCTGCAATGAACATGGTAATGTTGATATCTCTTCGAGACATTGATTTCATTTGCTTTGAATGTTTACCCAGAAATGAGATTGCTGGATCAGATGGCAGTTCTATTATTAATTTTTAAAGAAGCTTCCATGCTGTTTTCCATAATGGCTGCACCAATTTACATTCCCACCAACAGTGTACCAGGTTTCCCTTTTCTCCACGTCCTGGCTAACATTTGTGAGCTCTTGTCTTTTTGATAATAGTCATTCTAACAGGTATGAAGTAATGTCTCCTTATGGTTTTAATTTGGATTTTCCTGATGACTAGTGATGTTGAACACCTTTTTAAATACCTGTTGGCCATTGATAAGTCTTATTCTGAAAATGTCTATTCAAATCCATGGCCTACTTTTTAATTTGGTTATTTGGGTTTTTTTATTATTGAGTTGCTTGATTTCCTTTCATATTTTGGATATTAACCCCTTATCAGATATATAGTTTGCAAATATTTTCTCACATTCCATAAGTTGCCTTTTCACTCTGTTGATTATGTCTTCTGCTGTACAGATGCTTTTTAGTTTGATGCTATACCATTTGTCTATTTTTGCTCTTGTTGCCTATGCTTTTGGAGTAATATTCAAAAAAACCCTTGCCAAAACTAGTGTCATGAAGCTTTTTCCCTATGTTTTCTTGTAGTAGTTTTAAGATTTAAGGTCTTGCACTTGTCTTTAATCCATTTTGTCTTGATTTTTCTATGTAGTGCAAGATAAGCGTTCAGTTTCATTCTTCTTCATATCAGAAGCCAGATTTCTAAACCATTTATTAAAGACACTATACTTTCCCCATTGTGTGTTCATAGCACCCTTGTCAAAAATCAGTCGACCATAGATACATGGATTTATTTCTTAGTTCTCTATTGTATTCTGTTGGTCTCTGCACCTGTTTTTTGCCAGTGCCATATTGTTTTAATTACTGTATCTTTGTAACGTATTTTTAAATCAGAAAGTGTGTTTCCTTCAGCTTTATTCTTCTTGTTAAGGATTTCTTTGTCTATTCAGGGTCTTTTGTGGTTCTGTTTGAATTTTAGAATTGTTTTTTCTATTTCTATAAAGAATGCCTATGGGATTTTGATAGGGATTGCATTTAATCTGTAGATCACTTTGGTTAGTATGAACATTTTAACAATATTAATTCTTCCAGCCCATGAACACTGGATGTCTTTCCATTTATTTATTTCTTCTTTAATTTTCTTCCTCTTCAACATTTTGTAATTTTCAGTGTGCAAGTCTTTGGCCAAGTTTATTCCTAAGTATTTTGTTCTTGCTGCCACTCCTGTGAATGAGATCATTTCCTTAATTATTTGTGGATAGTTCACTGTTTCTGTATAGAAATGATTGATTTTTGTATGTTGATTTGGTATCTTACAACTTTACTGAACTTATTTATTAATTTTAATAAATTTTTTGGTTGAATTGTGAGAGTTTTCTACATATGTGATCATGTCATCTGAAAATGGAAACAACTTTGCCTCATCCTTTCCTGTTAGAAAGCCTTGTATTTATTTTTCTTGTCTAATTACTCTGGCTAGGACTTCTAGTACTACATTGAATAGAAGTGACGAGAATGGGCACCCTTGCCTGTACCAGATCTTAGAGAGAAAATTTTCCATTTTTCCCCATTGGTTATGATTTAGCTGTAGGCTTTTCATAAATGGCCTTTATCGTGTTAAGGTAAGTTCCTTCAACACCCAATTTGTTGAGAGTGTTAATCATGAGTGGATGTTTAACTTTTTCAAGTGCTTTTTCTGCATCTCTTGATTTGGTCATGTGTTTTTTGCTTTCATTTTGTTAATGTGGTATATCACATTTATTAATTTGCACATGTTGAACCCTCATTGCATCTCAAGGATGTCTCATTTGATGATAACGTGTAATAATTTTAATAAGCTGTTGTATTTGGTTTCCTACTATTTTGTTGAGGATTGTTGCATCTATGTTCATCAAGAATATTGGACTGTAGTTTTTCTCTGGTGCCCTTTCTGGCTCTTGTATAAAGGTAAAATTAACCTCATAATGAGTTTGAAAGAGTTCCCTCTTCTTCTATGTTTTGGAATGCTTTAAGAAGGATTGATATTACTTCTTCTTTGCATGTTTGGTAGAATTCACCCATGAAGCCATCGGGTCCTGGGCTTTTCTTTGTTGGGAGATTTTTATTACTGATCAATCTCCTTAATTGTTATTGGTTTGTTCAAGCTTTCTATTTCTTCTTGATTCAGATTTGGTAGATTATATTTTTTGAAGAATTTAAACATTTCTTTTTGATTATCTAATTTGAAGGTGTATAATTGTTCATAATACTCCATTATGATCTATTTTAATTCTGAGGCATATGTTGCAATGCTTCCTCTTTCATTTTTTGTTTTATTTATTTGCGTTCTCTCTTCATTTCTTACTTAGTCTAGCTAAGGCCTTGTCAATTTTGTTAATTTTTTCAAAAACACAGCTCAGTCTTCTTGAACTTTTATATTGTTTTTTGAGCCCTATTTGGTTTATGTCTTCTCTTATCTTCATTATTTCACTCCTTCTGCTAACTTTTGGCTTACTTTGTTCTTCTTATTAGTTCCTTAAGATATAATGTCATGTTGTTTATTTGAGATCTTTTCTTTTTTAACGTAGGAATTTGTTGCTATAAAATTTCCTCTTCTGCTTTTGTTGTATCTTCTAAGTTTTAGTATGTTGTATTTTTATTTTTGTTTGTCTTGAGATATTTTTTAAATTTTCTTTTAACTTCCTCTTTGATCAAGTGGTTGTTCAAGAGTGTGTTGTTTAGTTTTCACATATTTATGAATTTTCCCTTTTTTTGTTTTTCACTGTTTTTGATGTCTAGTTTCATTCTATTGTGGTCAGGAGAGATACTTGAAATGGTTTCATTTTCTTGAATTTGGTAAGACCTGTTTTGTCTTCTAACATAGTCTATCCTGGAGAGTGTTCTATGTGTACTTGAAAAGAATGTGCATTCTTCTGGTGTTGGGTGGAAAGTTCTACATATTTCTATTAGATCCATTTGTTCTATACTGTTGTTTGGTTCTGCTGTTTCCTTATTGATTTTCTATCTGAATGCTCTATACATTATAGAGAGCGGAGTATTAAGGTCTCTTATTATTTTATTGCTGTTTATTTCTCCCTTCAAATTTGTCAATCTTTGGTTTATCTATTAAAAAAATATATATTCCTATAGTGTTTTCAATTCTGAAAGCCAAGAATAGACTCTGACCTTCATTCTCCCAGCCTTCTAATAGATATATAGTCATGCATTGCATAACGACATTTCAGCCAACAATGGACTGTATACACAATTGTCCCATAAGATCAGTACCAGATAGTGTAGGTGTTCAGTAGGTTATACCCTCTAGATTTACATAAGTACACTCTATGATGTTTTCACAATAACCAAATTGCCTAAGAATGCATTTCTCAGAATGTATCCTTGAGCGTTAAGTGACACATGACTGTATAAGCCTCTACTTCCTCTAGCAAACCTTTCATTACTTTAAATATCTAAAGTGAATTTCAATTTACTCTCAGAAAACAACTATGTATAATCCTACTTAAATCTTTGCAACAGATGTGGGAGATATAATTTTTTTGTCTATATGTGCAATAACTTTCTAACTGCCATTTTATTTGATATTATAAAGTTCCCAGAGTTTTGGTATTATAAACAGCAAAATGAAATTGTTTGTTGAGCAATTGTCAATCATCTCCTTAGCAATATCCACAGAATGAAATTGCTGTGTCAAAATCTGTTCACATTTCAAGTTTTTAATATGCATTGTATTGGCAAACAATTTCTGCAAAGGTTATATATATTTATACTTTTACTAATTATATGTGAATATAATTTCAATTTCTCCACAACATATGCCAAGATAAAAATTATATGCTGTCTCATTCATGTTTCTTTAATTACTAGTAGAGATAAAACATTTGACATAAATTTATCAGATATTTTTATTTATCTTTTGGAAATTTTTTATTTCTATCATTTTCCTATGCTTCCTTTACCTTTTCTCTTTACAGATTGAAAATTACTTGGTTCAAAAATTATATTTGTACTTTGAGTTGAAAAATGTTCCACTTTGTCATTTATTTTTGTTAAAATGCTTCTTACATTTAAAATTAACCTTGTATAGATTTAACTTACATACCATAAATTGTTCCTAATTTAACTGTAAAATTTGGTGAGTTTTGACTCTCAAGCAACAACCACCCCAAGCAAATTATAAAAGATTTCTACAACCCTAGAAACTACCCTTGAGTCCATTTGTGGCCAATCCCACCTACCCCTGACCCTAATCTTGCTGTTTATTGATATGGTTTGGCATTTTCCAGAATTTCATATAATGGAAGCAAACAGTATGTTCATTTTTGGGTCTGATTTCTTTCATTTAGCATAACATTTTTGAGACTCACATTGTTGTGTTTATCAGTTCATTCTTTTTATTGCATAATAGTGTTCCGTTTATGAAGACACCAGAATTTATCCATATGTTGCAATATTGAAGGACATTTGAATTATTTCCAATTTGAAGCTAATAGGAATAATACTCTTATGAATATTAGTTTCCAACTTATTTTGTAGATGTATATGTTCATTTCTGTTTGGTAAATACCTAGAATCGAAAGGCTATGCCATCTGGTAGATATATGTTTAAAAGTTTATAAACTGCTCAACTGTTTTTAAAAGAGCTTGTATCATAATTAATTTCCACCAGCAATGCATGGGAGTTCAAGTGCTGTCATATCCTGGCCAACTCTTGCTTTTGTCAATCTTTTCAATATCTCACACGTGTAGTAATATTTCACTACACTTTTGTTACATATTTCCTTGAAGACTAATTATATTGAGTAGTTTTTCACGTGCTTTTGGCTATTTGTATATCTTTTTTTGTGAAGTATGTGTTTAAGTCTTTTTATTTTAACTTGTTCATCTTCCTCTTCTATTTTGCAAGAGATATTTTTGTATTCTGGATACAAGCCCTTTGTCAGATATATATATTGCAAATATGTTCTCCTACTACATAGTTTAACTTTTCATTTTATTAATCATACATTTTTATAACAGTTTTAATGAAATATAATGTACATACCATAAAATTTGCACTTTTAAAGTGTACAGTTCAGTGGTTTTTAGTATATTCACAAAGTTGTGCAACCATCAACATTATCTAATTTTAGAATAGCAGAAGTTTTTAATTTAGATGTAGTTCAATTTATCACTTTTTATTTTTATAACTCAAGCTCTCTCCTGTCTAGTAAACATTTATCTACTCCAAGTTGCAAATTTTCTATGTGTTCTTTTGAAATTTGTACAGTTCTGACATTTTTTAGTTAAATGTGTATGAAATGAGGTAAGGGTCAAGGTGTGTACTTTTAGTTCCTTTTTTTTTTTAGGGAGATTGGCCCTGAGCTAACATCTGCGGCCATCTGCTTCTATTTTACATGTGGGAAACCTGCCACAGCATGGTTTGATAAGCTGTGTAGATCTGAACTCAGGATCCAAACCTGAAAACCCCAGGCAGCTGAAGCAGAGTGCACAAACTTAACTGCTACTCCACCAGGCTGGCCCCCAAAGTGTATACTTTTTAATGTATATATCCAATATTTTCATCACAGTATGTTGAAAAGACTATCCTTTTCTCACTGAAATACCTTGGCAACTTTGTTGAAAATCAATTGGCCATATATGCATGGTACTATTTCCATATTGTACATTTTGTTGCATTAATTCGTGTGTCTATTCTTATGCCAATATTACTTGGTCAGTGTTACTGTATAGTCGGTCTTGAAATCTGATTCATCTATTTCTAGTTTATGACCATTTACTTTAAATCTTTTCATCTATTTCTAAAATGTTTTGCTAATCTGTGTCCTTTCCATTTCTATATAAATTTTAGAATCAACCTAACAATTTCCAGAGAAAACACACTGGGATTTGTATTTTGTGTTTAGCTATAGATCAGATTGTGGGTAATTGCCAAGTTAACAATTTTGAGGCTTTCAATCCATGAATATCTCTACATTTGTTTAGATCTTCATTGGTTTTTCTCAATACTTTTTTAGTTTAGTGTACTTTAATAATGCACAGTTTTTATAGCTTTTTATATTAACTTTTGTAATTTCACTTTTCACCTTCTCACTGATATGTAAAGAAATACAGTTCAGTTTTTTAATCAACTTATGACCTTTTATTCTTTGTATATTTTATGCCCTTGTTAAATTCATTGGCCAGCTTGTTTTTTACTGAAAATATCTTACCAGATTTTTCTTGATTACTTAGGATTTTTCACATAAACAACCACATTTTCTGTGAAAAACACAGTTTAACTTCTTTTTCAATATGATTGTTTTTAAATATTTATTTTCCTTGCCTTATTGCATGGATTAGGACTCTCAGCACAATACTGAATTGAAGTGGTGAAAATAGACATTCTTAATTTGTTCTGGGTCCAAAAATTACTTAACATATGCATTTAATGACCCAGGAAGTGGTTTACCTTTGCAAACATCCTATGCACACTTGATAAAAAATGGTTTTCTGCTATTGTTGTATGTAGTGTTTTGTAATTATCAGTTATGTCAAGTTTTTTGATATTATGTCTTATAATTCTTACTAATCTTTTCTATTTATTTTATAAATTATAGAAAGAGAACTGTTGAAATCTGCATCTATAATTTTGAAATTGCCTGCTTCTTTTTTCTGCCTGTCACTTTTTTCTCCTTGGATCTTGAATCTTTCTTATGAAATGCATATTTGTTTTTGTCCATTAGAAATTTGTATTGAATTTTATTTTTTATCATTAAAAATGTTCGCCTTTACTTCTGTTAACGTTCCGTATGCTGAAGTCCATTTTGTCTGATGTTGACATAGTCACTATGAGTTTCTAACAATTAGAGATTTTGTGCTTTTATTCTATACTCTTACTGTTTCCTGAAACTTTGTAATTAAAATAGATCTCTTACAGAAAACACATAATTGGATTTTCCTTTTTCCATCCCAGTCTGATCATCTCCACCCTTTCATCGATGGGTTTACACAATTTATGGTTGGGCTATTTTAAGTCTTCCATCATTCTGTCCGACATCTCTGTTCCATCTGTTCTTTGTTCCTGTTCTCCCTTTTCTTGACTTTCATTGAGTTAATTGAGTATTTTTTATTATTCTGTTTTATCTCTTCTGTTGTTTTATCACCAGTACCTTTGTTTAATTGTTGTGTTTTTTCTGTGTTTAAAATATGCGTCTTTAACTTATCACAATCTTCAAAAAATTTCGTAACACTTTATTTCTCAAATGACTTTTACAACAGTATACTTTCATTTCCCCTATTGAGTTTTATGCTATTTTGTCAAATATTCTACTTCTAAATGCTATAAATCCATATTACATTGTTATTTTGTGTTTGTTTTTATTCTTTATATATCTGGCTACCTTTAAAAACATTATAATTGAAAAAACTATTTTATTTTTACTGAAACATTCACCATTCCCACAATTCTGCATTACTTCAAGGAGATCCAAATTTTTGCATGAAATCATTTCATTTGAATTTAAAGAACTTCCTACAAGATTTCTTGTGGAGAATTCTGATGACTAAAACTTCTTTAAGCTTTTGTTTTTCTGACAAAGTCCTTGTTGTATCTTTATGTTTTTGTCCCTCTTTTTTTTTTTATTAAGATTATGATAGATTACAACCTTTTGAGATTTCAGTTGTACATTATTTTTAGTCATGTTGTGGGTACACCACTTCACCCTTTGTGCCCTCCCCCGACCCCCCCTTTTTCCTGGTAACCACCGATCAGGTCTCCTTGTCTATATGTTAACTTCCATCTATAAGTGGAGTCATATAGAGTACGTCTTTCTCTGTCTGGCTTATTTCGCTTAACATAATACCCTCAACGTCCATCCATGTTGATGCGAATGGAACAATTTTGTCCTTTTTTATCGCTGAGTAGTATTCCATTGTGTAGATATATCATATCTTCTTTATCCAATCATCAGTTTCTGAGCCTTTAGGTTGGTTCCACATCTTGGCTATTGTAAATAATGCTGCGATGAACATAGGGGTGCATGGGACTCTTGGGATTGCTGATTTCAGGTTCTTAGGATAGATAGCCAGTAGTGGGATGTCTGGGTCATAAGGTATTTCTATTTTTCACTTTTTGGGAAATCTCTATACTGTTTTCCATAGTGGCTGCACTGTTTGCATTCCCACCAACAGTGTATGAGGGTTCCTTTTTCTCCACAACCTCTCCAACATTTGTCACTCTTGGTTTTGGATATTTTTGCCAATCTAACAAGTGTAAGGTGATATCTTAGTGTAGTTTTGATTTGCATTTCCCTGATGATTAGTGACGATGAACATCTTTTCATGTGTCTATTGGCTATACTTATATCTTCTTTGGAGAAATGTCTGTTCATGTCCGCTGCACATGTTTTGATTGGGTCGTTTGTTTTTTTGTTGTTAAGCTGTGTGAGTTCTTTGTATATTATGGAGATTAACCCTTTGTCGGATAAGTAGCTTGTAAATATTTTTTTCCCAATTAGTGGGCTGTTTTTTTGTTTCAGTCCTGTTTTCTCTTGCCTTGAAGAAGCTCTTTAGTCTGATGAAGTCCCATTTGTTTACTCTTTCTATTGTTTCCCTCATCTAAGGAGTTATAGTGTCCAAAAAGATTCTTTTGAAACTGATGTCAAAGAGTGTACTGCTTATATTCTCTTCTAGAAGACTTATTGTTTCAGGCCTAATCTTTAGGTCTTTGATCCATTTTGAGTTTATTTTTGTGAATGGTGAAAAAGAATGGTCAATTTTCATTCTTTTACATGTGGCTGTCCAGTTTTCCCAGCACCATTTGTTGAAGAGACTTTCTTTTCTCCATTGTAGGCCCTCTGCTCCTTTGTTGAAGATTAGCTGTCCATAGATGTGTGGTTTTATCTCTGGGCTTTCAATTCTGTTCCATTGATCTGTGGACCTGTTTTTGTACCAGTACCATGCTGTTTCGATCACTGTAGCTTTGTAGTATGTTTTGAAATTGGGGATTGTGATGCCTCCGGCTTTGTTTTTCTTACTCAGAATTGCTTTAGCAATTCGCGGTCTTTTGTTGCCCCATATGAATTTTAGGATTCTTTGTTCAATTTCTGTAAAGAATGTCCTTGGGATTCTGATTGGGATAGCATTGAATCTGTAGATTGCTTTAGGTAGTATGGACATTTTAACTATGTTTATTCTTCCAATCCATGTGCATGTAATGTCTTTCCATCTCTTTATGTCATCGTCAATTTCTTTCAAGAAAGTCTTGTAGTTCTCATTCTATAAATCTTTCACTTCCTTGGTTAAATTTATCCCAAGGTATTTTATTCTTTTCGTTGCGATTGTGAATGGGATTGAGTTCTTGAGTTCATTTTCTGTTAGTTCATTGTTAGTGTATAGAAATGCTACTGATTTATGTATGTTGATTTTATACCCTGCAACTTTGCTGTAGCTGTTGATTGTTTCTAATAGTTTTCCTATGGATTCTTTGGGGTTTTCTATATACAAGATCATGTCGTCTGCAAACAGCGAGAGTTTTACTTCTTCATTGCCTATTTGGATTCCTTTTATTTCTTTTTCCTGCCAAATTGCTCTGGCCAACACCTCCAGTACAATGTTGAATAGGAGTGGTGAAAGTGGGCACCCTTGTCTTGTTCCTGTCCTCAGAGGGATGGCTTTCAGTTTTTGTCCGTTGAGTATGATGTTGGCTGTGGGTTTGTCATATATGGCCTTTATTATGTTGAGGTACTTTCCTTCTATACCCATTTTATTGAGGGTTTTTATCATAAATGGATGGTGGATCTTGTCGAATGCTTTGTCTGCATCTATTGAGATGATCATGTGGTTTTTGTTTCTCATTTTGTTAATGTAGTGTATCATGTTGATTGACTTGTGGATGTTGAACCATCCCTGTGTCCCTGGTATAAATCCCACTTGATCATGGTGTATAATCTTTTTGATGTATTGCTGTATCTGGTTTGCCAGAATTTTGTTGAGGATTTTTGCATCTATGTTCATCAGTGATATCAGCCTGTAGTTCTCCTTCTTTGTGTTGTCCTTGTCAGGTTCGGGGATCAGAATGATGTTGGCTTCATAGACTGTGTTAGGGAGTACTTCATCTTCCTCAATTTTCTGGAATAGTTTGAGAAGGATAGGTATTAAATCTTCTTTGAATGTTTGGCAGAATTCTCCAGATAAGCCGTCTGGTCCTGGACTCTAATTTTTGGGGAGGTTTTTGATTACTGTTTCTATTTCTTTACTTGTGATTGGCCTATTCAGGTTCTCCATTTCTTCCTGATTCAGTTTGGGGAGGTTCTAAGAGTCTAGGAATTTGTCCATTTCTTCTAGGTTGTTCAATTTGTTGGCATATAGTTTTTCATAGTATTCTCTTATGATCCCTTGTATTTCTTTGGTATCTGTTGTGATTTCTCCTCTCTCATTCCTAATTTTATTTATTTGAGATTTCTCTCTTCTTTTCTTGGTGAGTCTGGCTAAGAGTTTGTCGATTTTGTTAATTTTTTCGAAGAACCGACTCTTTGTTTCATTTCTACTGTCTTTTTTGTTTCAATATCATTTATGTCTGCTCTTATTTTTATTATTTCCCTCCTTCTACTGACTCTGGGCTTTGTTTGTTCTTCTTTTTCTAATTCTGTTAGGTGTCATTTGAGGTTGCTTATGTGAGCTTTTCCTTGTCTAGTGAGGTGAGCGTCTATTGCAATGAATTTCCCTCTTAGGACTGCTTTTGCTGCATCCCAGATGATTTGGGATGATGTGTTCTCATTTTCATTTGTCTCCAGATAATATTTGATTTCTTCTTTAATTTCTTCAATAATCCGTTGTTTGTTCAGTAGCGTGTTGTTTAGTCTCCACATTTTTGCACCCTTCTCTGCTTTATTCTTGTAGTTGATTCCTAGTTTCATAGCATTATGGTCAGAAAAGATGCTTGATATTATTTCAACTCTCTTGTATTTATTGATGCTTGCTTTGTTTCCCAAAATATGGTCTATCCTTGAGAATGTTCCATGCGCACTTGAGAAGAATGTGTAACCTGCTGTTTTTGGATGAAGTGTTCTATATATATCTATTAAGTCCATGTGGTCTAATTTTTCATTTAATTCTATAATTTCCTTGTTGATTTTCTGCCTGGATGTTCTATCCATTGGTGTTAATGGGGTGTTGAGGTCCCCTACTATTATTGTATTGTTGTTGATGTCTTTTTGTTCTGTTAAGAGTTGCTTTACAAATTTTGGTGCTCCTGTGTTGGGTGTGTATATATTTATAAGTGTTATGTCTTCTTGGTGGAGAGTCCCTTTTATCATTATATACTGTCCCTCTTTGTCTTTCTTTATCTGTTTTGCTTTGAAGTCTACTTTGTCTGATATTAGTATAGCGACACCTGCTTTCTTTTGTTAATTATTAGCTTGGAGTATTGTCTTCCATCCCTCCACTCTGACTCTGTGTTTGTCTTTGGGGCTGAGGTGTGTTTCCTGGAGGCAGCATATTGCTGGGTCTTGTTCTTTGATCCATCCTGCCACTCTGTGTCTTTTGATTGGAGAGTTCAATCCATTTACATTTAGAGTAATTATTGAAATGTGGGGGCCTGCTGCTGCCATTTTATGTCTTGTTTTCTGGTTCTCTTCCATTTCCTTTGTTTCTTGTCCCATGGTTTAATCTGTTCTGATGGAGAGCTGCTACTCTCTGTTGTTGTTCTTCTACTTATCGCCTTTGCTCTTGGTTTTGTAGCCCCTTTCCTTTTTTTGATTTTTCAGGAATGAGGGTTTTCCTGAGCATTTCTTGAAGAGGAGGTTTTATGGCAATGAACTCCCTTAATTTTTGTTTATCTGGGAAAGTTTTTATTTCTCTATCGTATTTGAAGGATATTTTCACTGGGTAGAGAATTCTTGGCTACAAGTTTTTGTCCTTCAGATTTTTGAATATATCATTCCACTCTCTTCTAGCCTGTAAAGCTTCTGCAGAGAAATCTGCTGATAGCCTTATGGGAGTTCCTTTGTAGGTTAATTTCTTCTGCCTGGCTGCCCTTAGTATTTTCTCCTTGTCGTTGACTTTTGCTAGCTTCACTACTATATGCCTTGGGGTTGGTCTTCTTGCATTGATAAAGTTTGGAGATCTATTGGCTTCTGTCACATGAAGTTCCATCTTCCTCCCCAGGTTTGGGAAGTTCTCAGCCATTATTTCTTTGAATAGGCTTTCAGCCCCCTTCTCCCTCTCTTCTCGTCAGATAAGCTCAGAGAGTTTCTTCATTTCTTTTTAGTCTTAGTTCTCTCTCCTCCTCTGCCTGCAGCATTTCTATATTCCTATCTTCCAAATTGCTAATTCTTTCCTCCATATTATCGGCCCTACTGTTCAGTGCATCTAGATTTTTCTTAATCTCTTATATTGTGTTCTTTATTTCCAGTATTTCTGTTTGGTTCTTCTTTATAGTGTCGAACTCTTTTGTGACATAGCTCCTGAACTCGTTAGGTTGTCTATCTGAATTCTCTTTTAACTCATTGAGGTTTTTAATGGTGGCTGTTTTGAAGTCATCATCATTTAGGTTATATATTTCATTGTCTTTGGGATTGTTTTCTGTGTATTTGTCATTTTCCTTCTGTTCTGGAGATTTAATATATTTTTTCATATTGCTTGATGGTGTAGATTTGTGCCTCTGCATAGAGATAGAGTTTAGTTACTGCTTCCACTTGTTTCTACTGATGTGGTAGGGGAACAGCTGTTTATACTACACCAACCAGGAACCCTATCAGCTGTTGCTAACTGGGCCTGGACCCCTCCTCATAGTCACAGTGGTCCTGTGGGTTCCCTCTTCAGCTGTGGGGGCCGTCACAAGGGGGCTTCAGGCTTCTGGCACCTACTGTTGCAGACCACCTAGATGTGCTCCCTCCTTAGGGTTTGCAGCGGTGTTATGGTCTTTCTCAGCGGCCAGGGGCAGGATCACTTATATTTGCAGCTCTGTCACTGTCGGCGCCCACAAAATCTCACTTGTCCACTATGGGTCACAGCAGAGCTATGAGCATCTTCTACAATCTGTGGTTAGCTTACTTAGCTATGCTACTTTTGTCCCAGGGTCTTCGCACCTTGTGGTTGCTGGGTGGGTGCTCTCTACTAATGCTGTGCAGAGTCTTTCGCTGAGGCTGCTGTGGGACTGTAGAGTTTCCCCCTGGGCCACAGGGCCGGGTCGCTGGAACTCCACCCAGCCCCAGTCCTGTCCCCCAGGATCTCGGGGAGCCCCTTGCCCTGTCTGGGGGATAGCTGGAGACCTTGATTTCAGTGGCAGCTGGCTGGCTGCTGCCCTGCCTGGGATTCTCCTCTTCGGGACCCTCCTGGCATTGTGGACGCTGGGCGGGGCCTCTCCACTATTTGTGGGTAGAGGCTGTGCCTGCTGCCAGGACGGAAGCCCAGAATTTCCCCCTGGGCCACGGCGCTGGCTACCGGAACTCCACCCAGCCCCAGGCCTTTCCAAGGAGATCTCCGGTAGCCCTGAGCCCGGATTGGGCGAGAGCCGCAGTCTGTGAGACAGGCAGCGGCAGCTGGCGGGCTGCTGCCCCATTGGGGATTCTCTCTGGGAGCCTCCCGGCATTGTGGATGCTGGGAAGGGCCTCTCCACTAATGGCGGGTAGGGGTTTACCCTGCCTCCTCTGGTGTGTAACTCTGGAGCTTCCCTCTGGGCTTAGGTGTAATTGCTGGGGGCTTAGGTAGGGCTCTGGTCACCTGTTTCTACCGTTGCTCCTCTGATGTGCGCTCCCTCCTGCCCTTGGTGTGTGGCGATGTTCTGGGGGCCTCCGCTGGAAGAAAGCTGCTTTCAGGTACTAGGCTGTTTAGGGGTCAGGGTCGGAGAGTTTTCACCTATCTCCACCTCCTCATGGAGGGAAGTCCATCCGCTTTCCGATGTATAGCAGTGTGGGTCTCTCAGGCATCCTGAGATGCTCTATGGATATCCTTTGTTAAGCGATGAATGTCCAATTAGTTGTAGATTTGAAGGGGGAGAGAAAAAGAAGACTACTCATGCCACCATCTTGGATCTCCTCCTGTCTATCCCTCTATTTTTGAGTGATAGTTTCATTGAATATCAAATGCTAGAGTTTTAAAAAGAATTATATATAGCTTTCACTTTTCTCAAATCTCTGTAGTGTTTGGTAGCTTTTTTCCCCCACTGTCTATAAGGTATATTTTATTCTCTGGATGCTTAAAAAATTTTCTCTTTATCACTTATTGTAGCAGTTAGATCATGACAATTTTTGGTATGGTTCTCGTATGTATACTGCTTTGGATTCTTTGAACTTCCTAACTTATGGGTTTACACTTTCATCCAATTTGGAAAGTTTCAGCAGTTATTTCTTCCAATAATTTTTCTGCCTCCTTTACTGACACTCCATATATATGTGTTTTTAAATGTTTTCTTTTGTTCTACCAGTTACTTAGACCCTCTTTACTTTTTTAAGAATTTTTTCTCTTTGTGCTTCATTTTGGATATTTTCTATTGCTATAGCTTCAAGTGCACTGAACCTTTTTTACAATGTCTTATCAATATATAATCAGACCTAGTGTTTTTTTAAAATTTTTGATATTATTTATTTTATTTCTAAAAGTTCCATTTCATTCTCTCATATGTTTTTGTTATATACTTCTAACATTACAGTTTTATTATGGCAAGCAGTTATCTTACTTTGTAGGTAAGTTACTTCTTTCAGGGATTTATTTCTTAATTACTTTAATAGGATGTATTTTACCTAATAGGATGTATTTTACCTACATTATATTGAACGCATTTAAAATGTCCAACTTGATGAGTTGTGATACATGTGGTATGTGTAAAACTATCACCACAATCAAAATAATAAAGATTTCTTTTCACATCATTGAACTTTTGCAAATCATCCCTCCCTCTATCTGCTCTCTGTCACTATAGTTTAGTTGGAAATTTTCTGGAATTGTATATAGATGAGATAATACAAAATATTCACTTTGGTCTAACTTATTTCACTCATCATAATGATTTTGAATTTTACTCATGGTTTATTGTGCATGAGTACTTGTGTTCTTTTTTATTGCTCAATGAATCACATTGCCTAGGTACACCATATTTTGTTTCTCTTTTTTTTCACTGTTTATGAAATTTGGGCCACTACGTGCAAAATTACTATAAATATTTGTGTATAAGTATTTGTGTGAACATGTGTTCCACTTGTTGTGGGTAGATAAATAGGCGTAGAAAGGGCGGGTCACTTGGTAGGTGAACGTTTTGCTTTTTAAGAAACTACCAAAGTGTTCTGCAAAGTGGTTGCAATTTCATATTCCTATTAACAGTGTAAGAAGATTCCAGTTGCTCCACATTCTTTTTTTTTAAAGATTTTTATTTTTTTTTCCTTTTTCTCCCCAAAGCCCCCCGGTACATAGTTGTGTATTCTTCGTTGTGGGTTCCTCTAGTTGTGGCATGTGGGACGCTGCCTCAGCGTGGTCTGACGAGCAGTGCCATGTCCGCGCCCAGGATTCGAACCGTCGAAACACTGGGCCGCCTGCAGCGGAGCGCACGAACTTAACCACTCGGCCACGGGGCCAGCCCCACCACATTCTTTTTTAATACTTAGTATTGTCTGTATTTTGAGTGACAGCCATTCTAAGAGGGATATAATGATATCTCATCGCTGTGCTTATTGGCTGTGTGTGTGTGTATGTGTGTATGAGAAAGAGAGAAAATCTGATTCAATATATTGCCCTTTTTTCTTTTGTTGGGCCATTGGTCCTCTTATTATCGACCTGTAAGAATTCTTTATATAATCTGGATACAAGAAGTCTTCTGTCTGATGTAAGTGTTGCAATATTCTCCCAATATGTGGTTTGCCTTTTCATTTTCTTAATGATGTCTTTCTAAAAGCAGAAGCTTTGAATTTTGATAAAATCTAATCTCTCTTATTTTCTGTTTTGGTTTGTGCTTCTCATTTTCTTTCTAGGAAACCATTGCCTACATTAACGTCACAGATATTTTCTCCTAGAGTTTCATTAATTTAATTTTTATATTTAAGTGTAAAATCCATCTTGAGTTAATTTATTATGTATGGTTTTATGGAAAGTTGGG
The DNA here is from genome assembly GCF_041296235.1 of Equus asinus. NCBI lineage: Eukaryota > Metazoa > Chordata > Mammalia > Perissodactyla > Equidae > Equus > Equus asinus. The sequence goes on from NC_091814.1 coordinate 21,066,653, forward strand.
CATTTATTTATTTACAAGTATATCTAATTCTTCTTGCATTATTCATTGAAAAGACTTTTCTTTCCTCATTGAATTGCCTTACACCTTTGTTGAAAATCAATAGATCGCATATAAGTAGATTGAGACTTACTTTCACTTTTGTTAAAGCAGTTAGAGAGTAGCCTTTACTGATATCTAGTTTATCCTTGTTACTAAGGTGTGAGTTTTTGAGTTCTTTATTCCCTCTCTCAGATATTCTATGACATTTTTCCACTCTAGCTAGCTGGAACTCAAACATCTTTCAAGCCCATTTGACTTCTAGGAATTGTGTAACTTAGAGCCTTCCAGTAGGTCTTTGCTCAGTCTTGTAGAGTTTCATCTTATGCTTAAGCATCTTAGTATTCAGCTCATATGCAAAGATATCCATATGGATATTTCTGGAACACTTTCCGTAAATTGACCCATCTCTTTAATATTTTGCTCCACACAGTATAGTTTCTTTAGACTCGTCCAACTCAAATTGCACTCTTCTCAGTTCAGCAGGATTACTGTGCTCTCCTTAGGTTCCTTATGTAAAATGGGAATAATATTTTCAGACCTGATGAGGTTATCATGGAATTATGTGAGTTAGTGAATGGATAATGATGACTTCCTAACATATGTTCAAGAAGCTGCTATTAATATTAAAGTTGCAGTATGAAAAATGGATAGAAAGGAAGGCTTCCTGCTATAGTCTTTCAGCCCCTTTCTCTCTAAAAGAACCTGTCAATTAAAATAATTTTTACTGCTAAATGTCTGTGTTTTCTCCTCAGAGGTCAGATTACACTGGAATGCCAAATCTCTGGATTGTTATTAGTCGATATCACACATATAGTAATTTAAAATCTTTCAATTCTCAAAATTAAAAATTAAAATGCAAGAAATCTATGATTTCTTCCCTCTTAAAATAGCAGAAAGAGAAATATTGTTGGAAGGGAGAGATATTTAAGGAGAATTTGAGGACTTTGAAACCCACTGTTCTTGATACTGGATGTGAGAACTGCTCTCCCTTGTAGCAATGCTACAGAACCCTATGCTATGCAGAATTGAGCACTGATCAAGAAGATTCCTGAGCTTTGTTCTAATATAAAGATTGTCTGATTGTCTAAAGCTGCTATGAAGGTTTTAACATTATGTGATCTCCAAATCAAACCATAGATCTTCCTACTAATGATGGTGAGAGTTGTTCTGAAAACATTATGGAGGCAATAGAGAATGAGGTAGAGGCCAAAAAAGTGGAGGTCTCAGCCCACACTTCATCATTCTCTGAGCATAATTTGAGCTTTAATTAGGTTCTTATTTCCAAATTCCCATGCACGCATGACAAAGGAAATCCCAATATGGAATCATTCTAAGCCCATCTCAGAGGCTTCATAATTGATCATGGGTAAATAAATCTCAACACTTTCAAATAAATGAAAATACTTCATTACATCTAAGCAAGCAGTATTTGAGTCACGTATGTGAAGGACTGGATAGATCACTTTTCATTTGCATTTGTTTTTTTCCCATCAGATTTTCATAAGATGACTTTGAAGATAGTGATTTCTAAGGACTGTAGCTCTCATTTGGGTTAAGCAAATGGTTTAATGCTTTTGAGCCTCAGTTTCTCCTTCCATAAAATGATGGGATTAAATGAACTCTAAATCACTGTTTGATTTAACCTAAGTATGAAGCTTCTACACACATAAGAACACAAATAATGGAAACAACTTACACAAGTTAAGTTTCTCCAGGTATGTTTGAACTGGGATATTATTTATGTCACTACTCCTCATGCCTCCTGCTTTTACCCCAACCCCTGATCAGTGTACTTAATTTATTTGTTACTCCTTTTTTCAGACAGATATTATCAGCTTTGTACAGAAGCACAAATACGGTTTCTTTGAGTGCATTTTACTTTTGTCAAATTCTTTCTCACTTTTGAAAGAATCTGAATACCCACTGACCCACGAGGAGACAGAACCAGAGCATGATCACGGAGTTTATCCTCAAAGGCTTCTCAAACCTAGGGGATCTGCAGATCCTTCTCTTCTTTATCTTCCTGTGGTCTACCTGACCACTCTGATGGCCAATGCTACAATCATGACTGTCAGTCGTCTGGCCCGGGCTTTGCACACCCCTATGTACTTCTTCCTGTTTGTCCTCTCCTGCTCTGAAACCTGCTACACCTTGGCCATTGTACCAAAAATGTTGACCAAGCTGATTTCTGCAAGTCCGACTATTTCTTTCTCTGGATGTGCTGCCCAGCTCTATTGCTTTGTGCGCTTGGCTTGTACCAACTGTTTTCTAATTGCTGTAATGGGCTATGACCGCTATGTTGCCATCTGCAACCCTCTCAACTACACACTCATTGTCAGCAGAGCCACCTGCATGCAGTTGGTTCTAGCCTTCAGCTTCTGTGGTTTCCTGATCTCTGTGGTTGTCAACGTCCTGGTGTTTAGTGTACCCTTCTGTGCCTCCAATCAGATCAACCACTTTTTCTGTGACATTTTCCCTGTCATAAAACTGGGCTGCACAGACACTAACCTGAAAGAAATGGTCATCTTCCTCCTCAGCATTCTGGTTTTGCTTGTTCCCTTAGTGTTGATCTTCATCTCCTACATCTTCATTGTTTCTGCCATCCTCAAGATCTCCTCAGTGGAGGGACGGTGTAAGGCCTTCTCCACCTGTGCCTCCCACCTCACCGTGGTCATTATCCACTATGGCTGTGCTTCCTTTATCTACTTGAGGCCCACATCCCTGTACTCCTCAGATAAGGACCGGCTTGTGGCAGTCACCTATACTGTGATCACCCCACTACTCAACCCCCTTGTCTACACACTGAGAAATAAAGAAGTGAAGGTGGCTCTGAGAAAGGTTCTCAGTAGATACTCATTTCCAAAAACTGTATGAGTGAGTTGGTAACTCAAGTAATTTATATTCATGAAACTGTCTTGGATAGAATTTCAATTTGATAAATGGACCTATCCTGTTTTTGTCAAAAAAAAAAAAAAAACGTAATAAGTACTTCAAGTTACATTCATTCTTTTTATTGTAAAGTCCTTCTCCATGTTTAGTCTATATTAGCCATAGAGGTTATACCGTTTTGTCTCCAGAAAGTTATATGAGGGGCTATGAGAAGGATCTGAATTTGAGATATGTATGCTGTTGTGAGAGAATATGGAAAAGAAATATGTATTAGACTGTAGAGGTTAATAAAACCTTCTTGGAGGAGGTTATGCTAGTGTGAATTTTTTAAATCTGAGTAGTGGGTAGGTAAATAATGAAAAAGAATAAATTTCAGGAAAATATGGAATAATGTACGTAAAGGTAAGTAGGCATGAAACAGAGCACCATTTGGAAAGCTAGTTCTTTGTTAGGAATTTTAACTTGAGTTAAAATCTACCTTCTAATCTGTTAGCATCTATTGAAGGATTTATAATCTGGGACATTAGCTGATAAGATTTTCATTTTAGAAAGATGGTGATGATGACATTGATGATGATAATAATCAACATTTGAACAGTGCTTACTAAATGTCAGATGCCGTCCTAAATGTTGAACATATTTTATATAATTTATTCCTCACAACAGCCCAAGATAATGCCTGAAGTCAGTGTGAACAATGCATTGGGGTTGACCAGACTTGAAATTCCTGCAGTGATCCAAAGGAAACAGAGTTGTTGTTACTACGGAAATGGAGAAGTAACGTAATTGAGGAACTTTAGGCTGGTAGAATCTATATGACTTAGTGACTGATTTAATGTGTGGTGTGTGAGGGGAAACAAATGGTGAAGATGACGTCCATGAGCATGGCTTTGTTGCCTGGATGGACAGAGTTAACATTGACCAAGATACAGTATGAAGATAGCAGGGTAAATTTAGGGGTAGAAAATGGTGAATTTAATTTAGACGTTCTCACAACAATTGTTAGAGCTGTCTTCTCAGAAAGTGGTGCCGGATAGCCAAAATGGGCCTGGTGAGGGACGGCAAGCTAGTTTAAAGCAAAGGATATAGAATCAGGTCAGTCCATGGTTTGAGAAACAGTTCTATCCCTTGCACTTGTGTGATTGGACAAGAAACAACTTCTCCAGTTCGCAATTACATCATCTGAAAAATGAGACTGATAATAGCTATTACAGGAAAGTCATCTAAAACTTAAACAAAATATTCTATTAAAAATGTTTGTAAAATATAAGATAATATAAACATGTAAGTTATTTATTTATTTTTGAAGATTGGCACCTTAGCTAACATCTGTTGCTAATCGTTTTTTTTTTCTTCTTCTACTTCCTAAAGCTCCCCTGTACATAGTTGTATATTCTAGTTGTAGGTCTTTCTGGTTCTGCTATGTGAGATCCCACCTTAGCATGGCCTGATGAGCAGTGCTAGGTCTGCACCCAAATCCAAAGTGGCGAAACCCTGGGTGGCTGAAGTGGAGATTGAAAACTTAACCACTCAGCCACGGAGCCAGCCCTAAACATGTAAGTTATTATTATAGCTATGGAAAATGAAGTCCAGACAGAGTACACTACTTGCACAAGGACATTCAGCTGTCAGGACAGGACAACAAATTAGATTTTCAGACTTCCCTTTCAGTGTTATCTGAAATAGAAATTGTGTGTCTCTTCCTTTGCAGGAATCCAAATGGACAGTTTATTATTTGAGGGCTGTTATTAGTATGAAGATTGGATTTATGCAGATGCCTTCATGCTATTTCATGTCCTCCCTTTGTGAACAAAGGCAAAATTTGGTGAAATGACTGAACAGATTTGGATAAGCAGACTGGAGCTGTTGAAGAGAGCAAAGCTAAATTACTGCCATGGAAATAAAACAGGAATTGGGAGTCTGGCTGGCTCTGTCTTCCAACCCTTTTCCTGAAGGAAAAAATTCATTTAGATCTCAGAACAGTTTCAATGAAAGAATAGATGAGAAAACCAAAGTCCATTCTACCGACAAGAGTCCTAGGCACTGACATTCTGATCACACCAGTGAAGCCTCCAAGCCAGCATTAGTCCCTAGGATTGATACTAGAATCTAAAAATAGAGTCATCTATTTTTTTTCCTTTTTGTGAGGAAGATTGGTCCTGACCTAACATCTGTTGCCAATCCTCCTCTTTTTCCTTGAGGAAGATTTTTGCTGAGCTAACATTTGTATCAAGCTTCCTCTGTTTTATGTGGGATGCTGCCGCAGTGTGGCTTGATAAGCAGTGCTAGGTCTGCACCTGGGATCCAGGCCTGCAAACTCTGGTCTTCCAAACCACTATGCCCCTGGCTGGCCCCTAGAATCATCTTATCAAATGTTGTCTAGAAAGCCTCTTGAAACACTGATCTTCCATCACATTTAGAGAGCTGTATTTCAAGGGAGACCAAGAGCAAGGGGTGACAGCATGGCAAGGTAGGAGGAGAACCAGACTAAGAATAATGAGAGATCTGGAGAGAAGGGACATGACTGAAAAACCTATAAGCCAGTAGATTCTATAGGACTTACTGGCTGATTCAATATGCGGTGTAAGAAAGAAAAGAAAAGAGTGGCAAAAGTGACTTTCAGGTGTGTGGCCTGGGTACCTGAGAGAACGGAGCTGGCATTCACTAAAAAAGGGCATGAAGATGGCTAAGCAAGCTTTGGGGCAGAAAATGGCAGAATAGGCAAGACTATTCATAATACCAAGATCCCTTTTATTCCAGGCACTATAGAAGGAACAGGGTCAACAAGGCTGTGTTTAATATAAAGTCTGTGTCTTCAGGAAACTCAGATTTGTTCTAGGGAGAGACCAAAAGGTGGGTATGTTGGCCTTTGCTTGCCTCCAACTCATCCAGCTCTTGCTTCCTTCAGGGATTTTGTACATGTTGTTCCTTCTGTCTAAAAAGATCTCTCCAAATAATTCCCTTTACCTAGTGACTCCTGCTTACCCTTCAGCTTATAGATTATGCATCAAGTCTCTAGGGTGTCCAGCCCCACACTCAATCTAAATTAGGTTTCTTTTAGTACTCTCTCCCCTAGCTCCTGCATATACTTTTCCTTCAGAGAATAGACTTCAGCTTTTGGTAAATTGCTTTTATCTGAATTTATGTTTACTGGGAATCTTTCAAACCAGACCTTGGGGCCATGAGGACAGAGGGCACACACATTTTGTTCATCATCAATTTCCAGTAGCTAAAAGCAGTACCTGGTACATATTAAGAAGTAAGTAAATATTTGTTGAAATAATAAGAGATATGATAAAAATACATCCTGGGTGCTATGAGAACACAAAGAAGGCAGAGCTTAACACTATTAGCAGAGTGTGACAGTGAGACAAGAAGGCTTTAGAGATAAAGTGAGAGAATATCTCAGGTTGTCCTAAATTATGAGATAAAATATGAAAATTAATTAAAAGAAAGGAGCAACTTCAAAGAGAAGAAGCAGCATATGAGAAAACATGGCAGAATACAGAATCATGTCACTTTGAAGACCAGATTAGCTTCAGAATGAGTAATTAAGCACAAATGAGAAATAATAATAATTTTAAAAACAATAATGCCAGAGAGGTAGAACAGAGACTAGATAATAAATTATTGATAACATGGGGCTCTTGGCTTCATCATTTATGGGAAGGGGAGTCACTGAAGGATTTTTCCACGGATTTGCTGGCCCTTAGAGAACTTTAGCACACCACCCTATTAACATTACCTAAATGCCTTTGCTAGATTACTTGAGATATTTCAGCAATTATTCATTGTTGGTAGCTTCCTTGAAGAGAATAAATAAGTATGATTTTCAGGGAATACATATAAGAGCTAAGGCAGGATAGTATGGGAAAGATTTACATATATATAGGAAGGAGACTCCATAATGAGGTCTCAAACAAAGGAAGGACACAAGAATCCCAAGTAAAGATAAAGACATTTCAATAGCTAGATTGAAGGGGGTGAATCAGGACTGAAAATGGTAGATAAAGTTTGCTGCAGATTAGAGGGATCCAAAGTTGCCTGTTATCTTCAGGAAAAGGAGAACTGATAGCAGCAGGGTAGGAATAGATAGTAGGATTTTCTTCTTCTGTTCCTTGTAACTAAACAATTTGGATGTTTCTTTGCCTCATCAGTTGACATTTTTGTTTCGGAACCATCAAGGTATTGAGCAGTGAATTATGATTAAATTTGTTCTAAAAATGAGTAATCCCTTCCCACATCTGCATGGCCTTCTTAGAGTGTCATTGATAGTAGAATTTGGGAGTGTCTTACCTTCTTAAAGCCTCATTCATCTCATTTGTAAAATGTAAAATGTTCTTATGTTACAGTATGTCCTACATTTAAAGGAGAAAATTGTGAAAGCACACATTTTACATAAAAACCATACAATTAACTGAATAGTTACAACACGAATCTTTAATTAACAGGACATGAAGTCTGGCCCATTAGTCTTCGAAGTGCTGTTTTGAATTCCTTATTTCTCAGACTATAAATCATTGGATTGAACAATGGAGTGAGGATGGTATATGACACAGATATTAGGATGTCTTGACTTGAAGAGTAATTGGACTTGGGCCTTAAATAGATGAAAGAGGCACAACCATAATGAACAGTTATCACAATGAGATGGGAGGCACAGGTAGAAAAGGTCTTGTATCTTCCAACAGAGGATGGAATTTTTAGAATGGCAGAAATGATGCGTATATAGGAGACCAGGATAAGTAACAGTGGAATAACCAAGGCAAACAAGGCAAGCATGAATAAGACCAACTGACTGAGGCGAGAGTGATGAGATGCCAACTTGAGGACAGGAGAAGTGTCACAGAAGAAGTGATGGAGCTGGTTGGAGGAGTGGAAGGGCAGGTTAAATATCAAGGAGGTGGTGACCAACGAGACAGTAAAGCCACAGGCACAGGCAGCAGCCACTAGTCCCACACACACTCCATGTCCCATGAGCACCATGTAGTTCAGAGGGTTGCAGATGGCCATGTAGCGATCATAACCCATGACTGCCAGCAGGAAGGAGTGAGAACAGCCAAGGAAGAGGAAGGAAAACATCTGAATGGCACAGCCCAGGAAAGAGATGGTCTTCTTCTTGGCCAGCAAGTCAGTCAGCATCTTGGGTACAATGACGAAGGTGTAGCAAGTCTCAGAGCAGGAGAGGACAGCGAGGAAGAAGTACATGGGGTTATGAAGTGCTCTGTCCAGTACAATGGTGGAAATGATGATGGTATTGGTGCCCAAAGTGAACAAGTAGAGAAGCAGAAAGACAACGAAGAGCAGCAGCTGCAGCCTGGCCAGAGATGAGAAGCCAAGGAAGACAAACTCTCTCATCAAAGTCTCATTGACCTGCTCCATGGACAGCACCTCTATACAGGAGAGTCAGGAACAGAGACAGAGACCACGATCCAGGGTGGAGAGTAGAAATGTATGGGAAACTCAGCACAAGGTCTGTAGGTGGTAGGCATTTTCAGACGTTTGATGGAACCCCTTCTCAAAAATGTCTGCTAAAATAATAATTAAGGCTAAATATGCAGCAGGATAACTGACAATCAGTTAGGAGGCTTTTTCTAAGACTAAGATCACGTCATTTGTCTAGCCAATGAATAAGGAATTATCTAATAGTTTTCCCTTTTATCTTATATATGTATTATTGTATGTTTCTTGCTTACTTCAAGCCCAAGAAAAATAGCTCTCCAAAAGTGAAAAAATATGGTTAACTTCAGCTATCCAAACTTGATCAGTACGTGGTATGAAAGAATGAGTAGTGTTCAGACACAAACATGTGAACCTCAGCTTATCCAACCATAAAATAAGAAGGGAGAGGAAGAATTAGATGATCTCTTAGCAAAAGTGTGTGGGCTTTTGTGTTTATTAATGACTTATTATATCATAAGATATGTAGTATGCATATCATATACCTCATGTCAATTACTCATTACAATAATCTTATGTCAATACCGAAAACAATAAGGAGAAAGGAAACCCTTTAGTATTATTTCTGACAGACTATCAAGAGATCAATTAGAAACATTACTGGAGGTTCTGCAAACTAGAGCACTGAGCTAAAAGTGGAACAGAAGATAACATTAGTTTAAAGAAAAATTTCTCCTTTTTCAGGAAATGAAGAGTCACCAGGGTGGTAGAAAAGGGTAATTAACTTTATGGCATTTTGCAACACACTTCACTTTTCCCATTCTAAGTGCCTCCGAGAAACTCACTGAAATAGTTTTGCATAAATGTGTCTGAGCTCATCACAGAGAGTTAGAGACAATGGGAAATTCAAAATTCTTCTGATTGCAATCCCCTGATATAAATCACAAGTTGTATTACTTTTATATATTTTTATGTCAATAAGATTTTTTTTTAATATTCCATTACTAACGCAGTTTTCAAACTGCTAGAAGGAATAATTTCAAAAGTCGTTTTTAGGACTTATATCAGAAAATTTTTTCAGAGTATGTTTTCCAACTGCCCAAGCCTAAGAAGTAAAGAAAGTAATTCTCCGAATGCAAAATCATCTAGCATTTTTTATTGCATCCAGTCTTTGTTTATAGTTTTCAGTATATTTATATACTTTTACATCATTTTGTGTTGAGGAATCATTTGCATCTGCTACCAAAATTTTCTGGTTTTGCGTTTTTCTAGTCAATAGCAAATCTTAACTTCCTGGACTCCAAGTTAAATGATGGTAAATTTATGATACTCATTGTATCTACCCCTAGAATTTGGAGATTATATATTTTTTTTCCTTTTTACTTACTAGAAACTGGTCCTAAGCATAGTAGTTGTAATTATTCATTTATTTGAATTTAGCATTAGGATACTCACATATGCAGATTTTAAAGTTCTTTAACGCAAATAAGAGGTTTTCATTCTGTAATTATAAATATTTTTGTTTTAAATATAAATGTAAAGGATGTATATATTATGCATATCCCCATTATATACATATATGTGTGTATACTAGTTATGTGTTTTCTGTATCAAGGAACAAGAGAGGGAAACCAATGAGACAGTTTCCCTACATAATACCTCCACCTGGACAAATGGATTTCTGTCTCTTTCAAGACACTGAGGGAAATCTAAATTTCTGGTCATGGCTTACCCTTGTATTATCACTTTCCCAAGATTTTTCTGGGTCTCTTTTCAACTAATTCTTGTCTAATTCCCATTATATCTTCACTCCACTGAGAATGATGTATAGAGTAGACCACAGAAGCTGAAATTCTCTGATTTTGAATGAGTGCCTGTATCTACTCAATACTCAAAAAAATTGTTTCAGTTTTTTTTCAATTAGACACACGAAGACAGCCAATCTCAGTTAAGTGGATTTTTTTTTTGACACACTATTAATATAATCCCACAATCTAAATGAATTGCGTGATTGATATCAATTTGCCCTTCTCATTGTGTATGGAGAACTGGTGGTACAGTTCATCTGAGAAGGCAGCCCCCATATGCTCAAGAAGACAACAGAGACCACAGCAGTGTGGTATATCACTACCACGGATAGAAAGATAAAAGAATAAAAAAATTAAAATGGATCTTCCAGCCAAATATCCACAGGCTATAAAATTAAGTCAAAAGATCCTTCAATTTGGATTGAAAAGATCTATATTTTGGGTCTAGTTTTGTGTAAATTTGAGAAGGACACTTAACATGGATATTCAGTCTCCAAATTTTAAAATTAAAAGGGATAGGGCAAGTAATAACTGTAATAAACTGTTAGGATGCATTGAAAATATTTAAGCAGAGGCTCCTTGAATAACATCTTGCAGGAGGAATTTTGACTTTCGTTAAGAGTTGAATACTACCCCTTAAGAGCATTTTCAACTCAGGGAGTCCAAGCTTCTCTAGTTAAATGATCCCTAAGGTACTCTTATGATACTCTAGAATCTATGGATGGTATTCAAGTTATGATCCTTGTAGACAACGCTTCTGCATGTTTTTTTCTAACTCCTTAGATGCTCCATGGGGATTTTATGTAATCTGGATTTAAGCAATGACCCCGTACTTGAGGATACTGGGTATGTCAAATAGGGAGCAAACATACATATTTTTCAGATGCAAAACTTTTGGTATATTCAAATAGTTATATTAAGGAAAGCATCAATCAATTAACAGAGAAATTATGTAGATAGCTTCAGAGAGTAAAGAAGTGGAATTTTTATCTTCTTAGATACACATGGAAATCCTGAATTTGCCTTATTAAAATGGAGTTTAAGTATCATATTTCAATTCTAGCCAAAAACATACATCCATTATAACACAGTAGGGAGAGAAGTAGAGATTTGGTAAACATCTGTTTCATTTAATCCACAAGTCAACCAATTGAAAAGAAAAAAGAAGAAAAGGAAATCTAGTTGGGAGCAAAAATGATCCATCCTGATCATAAAGAACAATTCAGAGGACTATATGGACCTTGCCCAATCATTCTTAGTACCTTGAGTTAAAAGTGGCCCCTGATTCTCCTTCTTATCCCTACCACTTACTGGAACTGCCGTGACTGATCTCCATGGGGGATTGAGAGGAATGTATCCTCAAGTACTACCCGTCACTTAGGTCCAGCCCCACAAAGCCCCAAACTAGATCAATATTCTCCCTGTTCAGTAAGCACCTACATTGCTCTCCTCCTTTCAATTCAGACTGAAGCAGTCATTCAGTAAATGGCATCCCTTGACAGGTAGATTCTAAGCCAAAGATCAGAACCTGAGGAGATAACAGTAGAAGAGAATGAATCTGCCTTGAGATCGAAGCTTTCATCTGCATTAACAGAGGAAGCCTCCCAGTCCATCAAGACTCTCAGCTTCTCCAGCCAAAGTCACTGTCTTTAGAAGTTCTGCTTACCAACATGGGGTGTGGCTATTAGAAGCACGCACTGTGATTGTTGGACTCCTGAGGCTAGATCTACTGCCCTGGAGACATTATCTTGGGTTATTTAGAAGTCAAGTTTATTTCCGAAAAATATTGTCACCAGTTTCTCAAAGGTAACATGGTTGAAGAACCTGGGGAGCAGGAGCCATTAGTATAATTAGGCCATGTCCACATTGGATGTCAAGTTCATCTGTGATGGATTCTGAAGGAGAAATCACCACAATTAATACAGTAATGCAGATACCAAGTGGGAAATTTTTCTTGAATTTTAAGTCAGAAAACTGGTGTATTTGTCCAGTGATTCTCAACTTTAGTTTTTATAAGAGTCGAAGAGGGTTTAAGTACAAATTCATGTTCTCAGGTTCTTGTTCATAAAAATTCTAATTAGGGACATTGAGATGTTCTGCAAAAACCTAAACTTTTAACAAGTATCTTAAATCTCGTTGAGCTCTATCATTAAATTGCTTGTTATATTGCAAATATTTTTTGCTAGAAAGACAAAATATAAAGTTGTCAATTTCATCCAAGCTAATCCAAAATCAATATAATTCCAATCCAAATCCCAGCATGAATTGTGAAGCCAACCTGACCATCACATTTCTAAAGTTTACGTGGAAGAATATAATAATTTTGAAAAAGGGCAAGTAATATAGGGACTCAACCTTCTCAGTAGTAAGGTGCCTTAGTAAAAAAAAAAGCATGCTCCTGAAACAGGAAGAGATAAATAGCACAAAGGTACAGAAAAGAGAGTTCAGAAACTGATCTAGGTATATTTGGGAGCTAGGTCTCTGGCAGAAGTGACTTCATAAGTTAGTAAGAAAGGTATGATTATTCAGTAAATAATAGTGGGAAAACTGACTTCGTGTATGTGCTTCGTCACTCAGAATGACGTGTCCTGGTAAAACAAAGAAATGGCTTACTGAAGGCTCAATTTTAGCACTAACTGTGTGACAACACCTGATGGAGCCCATATGTTTACTCAAGGCAGTATATACCCTGAACTAGCAAACAATGTATTGCATCCATTCTTCACTAACAAGAATATCTAAGTCTGGGAATCAGTGTGAGGGGAGATGGATATGATTCCTTCCATTATGACCCTTAATGACTAACTCACATAAGTTTGAGCTCTGTAGTTTAGATGTGTTTCCTAAGCCCCCTCCAAAAACAGACGTGCTTTTCCTTATTTCCCAAAGAAGTGTTGCTTCTATCAGGAAACTCAAACACAGAAATTAAGTCTTGCCCTTGGTCACTTCAGTCTGATTTGTTCTATTATTCAAGTAAGGGACAAAGGGGCTTATTACACTTAGCTAGTGTAATTCATTCTATTTTTTTATGATTGCTTGAGAATGGATTTTATTTTTCTAAAAATGTTTTGCGCAATATAGGAATTTAAACAACTTATAGACCTGTAAGCTATAGATAGATTGATCATTTCTATGAGTATCACTTAGAATAAGGAATATAGCTAAGTATTTTGATGAATACATAGACTTTTGCCAGTACACTTATTCTAAGTTTTTCGGTCTTTACTTGCAGATGATACACATCATTTGTTTTCCATCAAAATGTACTGACTTGCTTGATGGCAGAGCCAATAATGTTTTTTTCTTTTCTTTAAGAAATTTTAATAAATTTAATTTTGTTTTGAAAATTTTTTCCATCTTCATATAAATAAAAATGTGTATATTTAAGGTATATAACATGATGTTTTGATATACGTATATATTGTGAAATGATTAACTTAGAGTTTCAAACAGCATGGAACTGGGTTCAAAGGATAATGTCCTAAGACCCAGGAAGTGGATGCTCCTAGTCTTTTAAGGTGTAATACCATTATAATGTATTTCATTGGTCTAAGCAGTCATAATAGGACTACCCATATTTCAGGTAAAGGGAAATAGAACACACATATCTCATTGGGAAGATACTCAAAGTATTGGTGGTTATCTTTAGTTTCTATAATCTTCCCTCTCTTCACAAATTATTTACATTCTTATCAGTTGCAATACATATATACCTTCCCCCAAGACCCCACAAAATCTCATCCAATCACAGAATTTGGCTGGCTTTGGCTCAAGGTCCAGGATCTTGTAATCTAAATCAGGTTCATGTACATATGGTATAGTTTCTTTCAATTTGAAGATCTGTGAACTAAAGACGCAGATCATCTGCTCCTGATATATTAAAAATATAATAATGAGATAAGCTTAGGATAACTGCAATAGACTCCCCCTCTTGAAATGAGGCACATAGTAGTCAGTGGTCCATAAAAATTCTGAAATCCAGCTGGGCACATGTTGCCAGTCTTATAATTAGGACACAATCCTATTTCCTGGGAATGATTCTTCATGTCTTTTGGCTCTAACCTGTGAAGTCTTTTCCCAACTCTCTGATAATTCTTCCTTATCCATAGCCAATATTTATAGATGAGTAGTTTTTTTTTTTTCTGATTCCTCAATGTAAAAAGGTTGAGAGACTTAAAATCTTTTCATTTTTATTGTCTCTGTCTCCTTCAGCACATGGTATAAATTATTTTAAAAATTTTGTGTGTTTATTATGTATCAATTAAAAAAATTAATTCCATTAGACAAAAGTCACACCCACATTTCTTTCTTTATCATGGGCTAGTTGTGAAGCTGCTGTATGACAATTCCTTTAAGGTTATCAAAAAGAGCTATTGTTTAACTTAGAGGATTTATGCCATTAGGATAGTTAGAAACCTTACTCGGTATAGATTTAAGTATTTCTGAGTTCTAATCAAGAGTCTTAGAACCACATTCTTGAGATCTTTATCCCGAGGCAATGGCTTCCTGATAGCACCTTGGATTTAATCTTGTCCCTGAAGTCATTTTTACTTTGAGAATCTGTTGGGAAAGCTTGGGGAAGTGATGAGAAATAACTTTATTTTCAAACCCAGCAAGTTCTGGAGTTTTTATATTTCTTCTAAATTTTTCTCAAAAACTTAACAGCATCTTCTTTTGTTCCTACCATTCTTCTCATATTTTATCATTGATTGACACTTTTTATAATTTTTCTAGAAATTTTTCCAGAAAGTTCTTGAGTTCACTAACTTCCTTTTCTGTTTTCCAGGCTATAGTTTTACCAAACTATAATAACATTTTTCTCCCTATTCTTCAAATGCTTACCAACAGTTGCGTCCAGGTTCTTCCACCTTTCAATAATAGAATCCTTAAGCTTTTACAGATTTTTCCTACCATCAATTCCAAAATCAATGCCATATGTTTTAAGTTTTAATTACAACGGTACTCTGATTTTAGATACCAAATTCTATTGTAGTTATTTATCGTTGCATAACAAAATACTCAAAACTTTAGTTGTTAAAATAACAACGATTATTTATTTTGCACACAAATCTATACTTTTGGCAGGGCTTCATGGAGACAGCTACTACCTACATTTTGTGAGGTCAGCTTGTTTGGCTCAGTTGAGGCTGAAGGATTGATCCATTTCCAAGATTGTTCACTTATACGGCTGGTTAGTTCTCATTAACTGTTTGGCTGTGTGCCTATATGGAACTGCAAGCTAGGAGTCTTGGTTTCTCACTACATGGGTTCTCCAAGGGTCGTATGGGCTTCATCAAAACATGGTGGTTAGGGTGTAAAAATGGATGTTCAAAAAGACAGAAAGTAGATGACAGATTTTAGAGTCCAGGGTTTATAAATGGATACAGCATCACTTTTGCTACAATCTAGTGGTCAACATAGTCACTCAGCCTACCTAGATTCAAGGGAAGGAGGCATATACATCAACTTTCCAAGTGAGAAGTCTAAAAACTATGTGGATATATTTAATCTTCTGTACATCTATAGGAAGAGAAAATCTGTGGATGAATCTTCTTAGCAAAGTATTTCCTAAACATCTAGCCATGGTCTTAATCTCTGACATAACTGAAGGAGGGAGAAACTGCCAACTCCTGTTCATCAAGATTTTACTAATAACTTGGCTTTTCTCCTGCTGTCCCATCCCTGTAGTGTGTCTGACATAACTCGTACAAGAGCAGTTCTTATGAGCCCCTCATAGAGACATCCATTAGTGTCTAGCATTTGACCTATTTCTAGCCCAAATGTCAAACTCACTGACAGAGGACAGGTTGACATATTTATATATGCAACCTGAAATTAGGAGGAAGTCCTACTAAGGAGAAAGTCTCAGCTAAAACCTATACCAGGCCACTGTCACATTTTTCTTCATAACTCAAATTTTCATTAATTTTTATTGAGCAAATGTTTATCACATTTACATTATATTCCAGGAACTCATATGTTTCCCTGTGTCTGAAGATTTATTCTGCCTCTTCCATTCTGATAGTCTGCCCTCTATTTTTTGTATCTTTCTCCCCCCTTCCTGGCTTTCAGAAGTGAGAATGTGAAATGGATCTTTTTCTCCAACACGAGAATAAAAATTTAGAGTTTTTATGTAAGGACACTCAAAGGAAGTAGTTCCACTGATGTCTGTTTTAACAAATGATGTCCAGAGAACCTCACTTCTCTAATGAGTACCCAGAGAATTTCTGAGAGGAAATCAACTAATCCACGTGGTGTATTGGAAAGGGCCTTCTTTTCTGGTCAGCTAATTCTCATAATGCCTTACCGAGGTTCTACTTTCTAATTAGGGGCAAGTAGTGGGCACAATGTGGTAATTAGCTCCCTATGGAGATAGAGGGCTCAGTTACCAACTGGGGCATTGAGGCTGTGGCTAATGTAAAAAGAAAAGACCATTAGTGATACTCACTGAGGCAATGACTAACCTGCCCATGGAGAAAGGCACAGGTAATATTTTTCTGTGGTGTAATGTAGGTAGAGTTCTTATATTGGTCCAGAGACTTCATGTAAAATAGAACAACCCTGAGGCATTATAACAGGGAAGATAATTTTGGCAAATTTCACCCAGAAACCTTCAAAAAATTTTCTAGGAAGTGTCTGAGAATGAAGTCACCTGAATGTCACTAAAACTTCAATTTGAAGGAATGTGAAATTTAGTTTTTACTTTGGAATTTTGATTTCCTTTTTAAGAAATGCAGTGACTATCCAGTCACTTATTTGTATGTCATATTTAAAAATTGTTGAGTTTTCCCATAAGTCAATGATTGGTTTACCTCTAGTTATTAGCAGTAGAAATAAGAAACATGATCAAATGATAGAAAGGAGAGTTGTATGGTGAAGAGTGTAAGAATAAAGATGGACACCAAGGTCAAAAAAGAAAGCAAGGCTACAGGATAAGGTTTTCTTTGTTTCATAGGGAGGATATAGTATTTCATAGGGAGGATACAGGATACAAACTTGAAAGAAAGAAAGAAAGAAAGAAAGAAAGAAAGAAAGATAGAAAGAAAGAAAGAAAGAAAGAAAGAGAGAAAAAGAAAGAAAGAAAGAAAGAAAGAAAATTTATAGAGAGCATGGAATGTATAGGGAACATAGACATTGTTTCTAGGAGGCACAAGGTGCAAGGGGGACCAATGTGGTATAAATTTCAACTAATTGAAATAATTATTAACTCATTGATGGACTATTTCATGAACTTATTCATTAAGTGCTTTTATCTCATATATTTAAATATTTGGGTACATTCTGAGGATACAAAGGGAAAAAAAGTATGGTCTTTATCATTGAGCATCTCAAGTCTACTGGGGAAACAAACAGAGAAAACAATTTTTCATATAATATGTTGAGCATTTTGATAAAGACATATGAAATAAGCTTTAAATGTACTAAGCCTTAAATATACTGGGAACTTCAAACTCTCCCTAGACAGGTTAGAGAAAGTTTAATTGGTGTCTTTAAAAAATGTAAAGAATGAGTGGGCCACAAAAGAAGGTGAGATATTGGAGCCTGAGATCTCTTTCTTTCTCTGTCTCAAGCATAGAGTCTTAAAACGCAAAGGCATATATAGGAAACTCTAAGTATTTCATTGCAATTCCTGTGTGATGAAGATTTAGAGGATGAAGTTGTAAATATAGGTTGGGATGAGAAATAGCTGTCTTGTTAACCAGCTTAAAGAAATTGTCTTTACCCTACAGGAGGTGAAGAGTTATTGAGCAGGATAATGAAAGTCGATTCACTATTTTCATTTGCTAAGAAGTCAATTTAATTGCCAAATTTTTCCTTTTCTTTTTCTTTGTTGTTTTTCTGAAGCTTTACTCTGAACCTATAATACCCTCCTTTCAAAGCACGGGATGCTATCTCCTATTTACCAAATATTTTATTGAGTATCCTAGACTGGGATTAGTGGAGTCAAAGTTTTCCACATTGAGTTTTATTTTCAAACTTCAGTTTTCACATAGGTTCCATGGATCAGCTTGAAAAGTAGATGGCACATTGTGGGGTGGTGGGTGGGCTGGTAGGGAGGGTCATGGAATAACAATTGAGTAATGTGAACTTTCTTTCCTTTCAGAAATTCCAACTTTCTTTGGATAACTAGTTGGTATTCTTTCTCGAGATGATCCTATAAAAGAGAAAATACCCAAAGAAAGGAGACCAGGAAATTGGAAGATGATATCTCAACAAGAATGCTAGTGGGGCTTTTGTTCCAGTCAAATGTATGGTATTTCTCATTTATAACATTTATAGATAAGGCAATTCAAGGATATCAAAATAAGAGTTCAAGCTCTTGACTCTTGTCCCATTTTAACATTTTGTTAAACCTTTGTCTAAGCAAAAGAAGAAACAGTAATGTAAATTTTATCATTTGCCAGGGACTTCAAGAGCAAGAATAAAGTGTTTTTAAAATTAAAAAGTTTAGCTAAAGAGATAATGGAGGAGACCAGTTGATAATCAAAAATGAAAATGAGATAGAAGCAATTTTTAATGGATCTTTTCTCTCTGCATTTAAAGATTAATGTTAGATTTCTCATTGCAAAATGTTGAAGCAGAAGGTTAATATTGAATGCTAGATTAACATTAATTGGATAAGTTTGGAAAATCTCTGGAATCAAATACCATCTACCTGAGAGTTTTGAAATAACTTAGAAGAGAAAGTGAGATCATTGCTCATTCAGTTTTTCAAAAAGATTTCAATCACTTAGCATATATTCGACACTATTGAATGCATTGAGATGCAATTTCTTGTCTCTAGTAAGTTATAATTTGTGGAGTCAAAGACAAACTCATAACACTAGTGGCAAAAGAAGTAAGAATTCTAGTGATTGCGCAGGAAACCCAGAGAAAGTGATAAAGTGCAAATAAGAAGCTGTGGAAAGGATTAAATGAGTACATATATTTTTAAACTGAGAATTTAAAGAAGTTTTCAAAATTAAAAGAAGAAGAAGAAAAACAAACAAACAAAGCATGGACTATTTCCAGATATAAAGATAGTATGAAAAAAGACATCATTGTTCAAAATTTCTCAGTACTGAAGTGGGTGTGAAGGAATCTCTAATGGCAGTTATAAGTAGAAAG
Organism: Equus asinus; assembly: GCF_041296235.1. Lineage (NCBI taxonomy): Eukaryota > Metazoa > Chordata > Mammalia > Perissodactyla > Equidae > Equus > Equus asinus. The sequence goes on from NC_091814.1 coordinate 21,085,897, forward strand.
GTACATTTGGGAAAATGTTGGAGGAGGTCATCAAAGGATGTGACTGTCTGTTGACCTCTGAGCTGGACCCAGGCAATTGGAGGTCCCTCACTTCCTCTCCTGTCCTTGAAATAAAAGTTCTACCCTTGATTCCCACAGTGGGATGTGTTCCAAGTACATAGCCTTGAGAGAATAAGGTGTTGTTGAGACCATCTGGACAACATACATGACTGAAACCCATTAAGGGCTCTCTATAAACTTTTAAGATTCTCATGGGTCAGTGTGGAAATCTACTCATCTTTTAGCCATTTAAGACAAATCTGACATGTAAGTTCCCTTCTTTATTAAAATTACCATCTGCCAATCAGAAGTGGTCTTCTTTTTCTTTGGTCTCTACCTGGCCCAGGTCTACCAGGTCAGTTTGCAAATGAACAGAAACGTATGAAAGATCTAGAATATAGTTGTTTTAGCTTTATAGATAATTTGGGGTCATTTAGTCCTGTTAATAGATAGGATTTGTCTTATAGAAAGACAATTTGGCTGCTATTGTGGCAGAGAGCTTAGAGTGGCAAGAGATAGAATCCAGGGACTCTGCTTATAGTGCTCTCGTAATAGTCTGGGCAGGAGCTAATGTCTTGCAGAAAGGAAGAAATGGATCCTAGAAGTATTGCAGAACAGAAGTAGATTGGATGTTGAGGATGAACAAAATCACATGCCTAAACATGTCTCAGAAATGTACACTTTGGATGACTAACAAGATTTTGAAACTTATTTTTGAGAAACAAAACCCAGGTGAAAGATGGATTTGGGCAGGAAGTGGAAGAGGATAAGAATGGTTGGATTATAATATATATAGTCAAGAACCAGTATCAATAACTGTGTCAGAGGCCTTAGGAAAAGTCTTTGTGCCTTCCTACTCAGGAATTCAGGGTTGGATCCTTGGAACAGCTGTCTTTTAGGTCTCCAAGCCAGTTATATCAAGGGTAAGACATATAACCAGATGGGCAACCAGGAAATGCTGAAGCAAAACTGAATTATTCTAGCCATGCCTTTTCTGCAAGGGGAAATCAGGCCTCATGTCCTATAAGGGTTTGTAAGAGAATCATACAACTAGTTCTAAGACAGTAGCAGTAGTTCTAAACCAAGTTAATTTTAATAAATGACTGCATGGGAATGGGATATACAATTAGTAATGAAAAAGAACTGTGTTCTTTAAGGGCAAGTAACACAAAGACAGATCAAGGGATGTTTCCCTAGATGAGCAAATATCTGTACATTTCACGTGGACCTTGTCCTCAAATTCATTGCTAAAATCATGAGCAGAAAAATAGCACTGTGGGTGCATATTAATTTAGGATAATTTTTAGTTAATTTCAATCTTTTTTTCCTCTCCCATGCCTGTCATTCCTCATTCATATCAGACTGGTGCTAGCTGCTTTATTAAGAGTAAGTCTCCCTGACTTCTCAGCTCCAAAGGCTTCTGGACCTGACCATATTGGCATTATTCTATGGGATCAGCTCTCCATGGCCAATTCCTCCTGTGTTACTGAGTTCCTATTGCTAGGTTTCTCCAGCTTTGGGGAATTGCAGCTTGTCCTCTTTGTGGTCTTTCTCTGCCTCTACTTGATCATCCTGAGTGGAAACATCACCATCATCTCCGTTATCTACTTGGATCACAGCCTCCACACACCCATGTACTTCTTTCTATGTGTCCTCTCTACCTCTGAGATCTTCTACACAATTGTTATCCTGCCCAAGATGCTTATCAATCTGCTTTCTATACTCAGGACACTCTCCTTCATGAGTTGTGCCACCCAGATGTTTTTCTTTCTTGGTTTTGCTGTCACCAATTGCCTGCTCCTGGGAGTGATGGGTTATGATCGTTATGCTGCCATCTGCCAGCCTTTGTACTACCCCATTCTTATGAGCTGGAAGGTATGTGGTCAACTGGCAGCAACTTGTATTGTTAGTGGCTTCCTATTATCTCTAATGGGAACAACTTTGGTGTTTAGCCTCCTCTTCTGTGGCTCCAACAAGATCAACCACTACTTTTGTGATATTTCACCAGTCATCCGTCTTGCCTATGGTGAAACCTACATCAATGAACTGGTTATCTTCATCTTTGGGGTCATTGTGCTTATAGTGCCCTCGATCTTCATCTGCATCTCTTATGGCTTAATTGTCCATACCATCCTTAAGATCCCATCAGCTGAAGGCAAGCAAAAAGCTTTCTCCACCTGTGCCTCTCATCTCATTGTGGTCATTGTCCATTATGGCTGTGCTTCCTTTGTTTACTTGCGACCCTCGGCCAAATATACATCAGGCAAAGACAGGCTGGTGACAGTGACCTATACCATCATTACCCCACTGTTGAACCCTATGGTATACAGCCTCAGGAACAAAGATGTACAGCTGGCCATTCGGAAAATGATTGGGAAGACTGGGTTTCCTCTTAAGAATTTATAATTCGATTATTTTTCAACAGTACACACTCATTTGGGCAAAATGTATCACTAATTATTCAAACTATAACAATTTCTAGTCTATTTATCTGTAAAACTGTGTGGCCTTGGATGAGTTGTTTGACCTTGTGGGAACATAATATTCTCTACGTAAAGGGGGCATAGTAATATGTTCATCTCAAAGTTGTTGTAAAGATTAAGGGAGATAGTAAAATAAGTCACTAGAGAATAAACCCCCCTCCTTTCTCCAGGTTTATCATTCTCAAAAGGCTCTTAACCATTATCTCTTGCCCTATGTTTGAATGTCTGCCCAAAATGTCACATAGTATTTTTTGTTTAAGATTATGTCCAACCTGAGATGTGGTTCTCAGACCTGAATGTTGCTTAGATCTAGGAGAATGACATAAATGGGGGAAAAGTTAACATATTAGTAATTATAAGATTTGAGCTTGACGTTGGTTAGGTCATCACTTTAACAAAGCTACTATTGTTCTCTGAATCTAAATTTTAAAATACAGAAAGTGGCGATAATATAAATTTCCTTTTTTTACTTCACAGAGTTTTTGTTTGTATGTACTAGATAATATGAAAGTATACACAAAATATAATTCTGCACAGAATGTATAACTCTTATTGTATTAATCAAGTCTTTGCAGATTTCTGCAAGGACATTTTATTTCTTTGATTCTCCCAAAATAATATTTCTGGATGCCTTTTCTGACCACTGCTTTGAACTACACGTTATATGACATAGAAGATATGCTACATAAATGAATAAAATATCACAACCATCTAGTCCCACATCATGCTGAAGATGTCCGCATGGCCTTCCACACTGAATTTGGTAAGAAGAGGGAGCTACCCAGTTTCAGTTTATCATCAGACTATAGAATATTAGAGAGAGAATTACTTTGTGGTCATCTCATCCTACCTCTCACCTGTACAGAAATTCCTTCATCAGTAGCTCCAAAGGAAATCAGCCTGCATTGACTGGATATCAATGACTTCACAAAATGTGCATTCCTATGTTTTCAGCTCCCATTATTATTTCCTCTCATTTTAGCTGATATTTGTCGCTGTGATTTTCATACTTTCTGTCTCGTGTCATACTGTAAGTCTAATCTTGGTTCACAGATGTTTGGGACAGTTACAATAATAATCTGAACCTTTCCCATTACTCATGTGACCTGAATTTCAGACACCTCATCTTTTTGTGTGCAGTCCTCTGGATATGCTGCAGCCTATCAATTTTCTTTCTAAAGCTTAATGAATAAAACTAAAGTTCACGTTTCATGTGTGACCTCCATTTCCAGGGTAAAATGTAACTGTTTTCTCCCTTGTTAATTTTATTTACATTTTCAAATTGGAGTGTATGAAATCATCAATGACACTCTCCTATTTTTAAATTATTACCTCTGTTCTTATTTTGTCTCCCATCTTTCTGTTTTTGGATTAAGTTCTTTTATATTATTTTCATTCTTACTAGTTAAATAATTAAGGCATTTACAGCACTACATATCTCTTCAAGTACAGCACTGGCCATCTCCAATTTTGTTCTGCTCTTTTTTTTTACCCTAACAGGTTTGCAATTATCATTTATTTCTCACATTTACTTAAAGAATGAAACATTTATTATTATAAATGTTTCTTTGCTGATATTTAAATGAGTCATCACTTTTAATCATTTTTTGTGTGTTCATGAGTGAATGTGATTGGTGTAAGTTCTATTTTTAGAATTTACTGTGAGTTTTATTGCTGTTTTTTCCAAATTATTCCTGGTGAAGTATTTTCATTTAGATTAAAATAGCGTGCATATTATTAATGTGAATTTAATTTTGTTATTAAACTATTCTAGTATGCCACATCATTATTTGTTTTCTGTGTAGTGTGACCAGTAATGGTTTCATAGTGATGAATTAAAATACTTCACTGACTTTGTGTTTATTAGGTTTTCATTATTTTTCCTAGCAATATTGACTTATAAATTTTGTTATGGAATATATTTTTTTAATGCTTAATAAACCTTTTGGGATTTAACATATATATTCTATCCCTAAACCCGCTAAAATGGTAGCAGGGGTATTAAAAACATAAAAACCTTCATCGAGAAGGCAAACAGTAGAGGGCAGCACACAAGAGATATTAGAAACATTATAGAGGAAAAAAAGAAAAAAAAATAGTTCTAGGCAGAAGAAAGAAAGATGAAAGTCCACCTGCATAAGGTGGGAAGCCAACCAAAAGCAAATCAATTCACAGCACAGAACTGTATCTGGACATTCTCCTCACAACTGAGCCTCCCAGATGAGAGTGAAAAGAGTAAAATTGGTTTAATGTCTCAATAAGGAACACAGCCTCTGGATTAGTGCTTCTCAGATCATCTACAGTGTAGAACCTGGTTTCTTTTTCCATTCATCAGAAGCCAATACTTCAGCAAAATACAATAAAAATGAACTATTAAAAAAATGAAATGAAAAACACCTGAACTCTTCTATTCTCTGTTCCAAAAGAGTGTCCACTGATTGGATGTCTCAGTAGCATCAAATTCTATAAAAGTTGCTTAATACTTACATTCAACTTCTATACCTATCTCATCACAAGTTGATAACAAAGAGCTCGTAGACTGACAATAGATGGCAGACTCTCATCTGAGTAGCATTGCTTTATATTTCTCCCATGCTAGGGTAAGATTGGAGGCCTCCTTTTATGGCAGTTAAACCAGAGGAGTTCTAGACTAGAGATACCAGGCAGAACTGAGGCAAGTGTGGGGAGCTGCACTTAAAAGAGAGGATTGCATGTGAGTGCTCCTATAGCATGGAGTAGCAGCAATCTGTTTCCCACACTCAGCCCTCCAAAAAGTTGACAGCCAGCCTTAAACAATTCCTTTAGGAAACAGGACGATTTCTTTGTGTGGGAGATGATTATAAGTTAGGAGCTACTTCAGCAAAATGAGTAACATTTCTCTGTCTGACTCTCCTACATAGGAGCCCACCAGTCCACAAGATACACCCATCTACAGAGTTTCCAACAAGCTTTTAAGTGCCATAGTTTGGAATGTATTTGAACATCCAAGACTTTCCAGACATTTGAAGAAGCTTTGAACATGAAACAGAGAGATCAAAACATAAGAGTGAAAAACACTCAGAGGAAATATTAAAAATTCAGAGAATACAAAAGAGTATAATTAATGTCTTCATATAAAATATACTGCATCCGTGAAAGAAGATTATACCATGTTCACTTTTTTAAGGAAAAATACACACTGATAGAGAAGTGTACAAATCATTATTGGCACATCAATAAATTATCACAGTGAACAAAATTGGTCAAAAAACAGAATACAATTGTCTCTTGGTACGAGTGGGGGATTTGTTCCAGGACCCTCGCGGATGCCAAAATCCTCTGACGTTCAAGTCAGATAGTTGGCTCTCCCTATCCGCAGCTTCCGTATTCGCAGATTCAACCAACGAGGGATCTTCAACAAGCAGTACTGTAGTATGATCTATTTGATCCGCTGTTGGTTGAATCCCAGGACACGGATCCCGCAGATGCCTAAGGCTGAATGTGTTAGAAATACGTCATGACTCACTCCCTCTTCTCCAACAGAAACAACTCTTGTGGGTACTAATATCGTGTGTGAGTATTTACCTGGTTTCAAACTTTATAATGATGGAATTTTAGAGAGTGGGTTCTATAGACTTATTTTTATTCTTTCTCCAGGTTTTTCCTGTCTTCATGTCTGCTTTTTCTGTTATGGCCTTATCCATAATGTTTACTCAGTCTTATGTTCTTCTGAGTTTAGATTTCATTTATGAAATGGGTTTTTTTTTTCATTTCTAACTGCTTCCTGATGTATCTCCTCTTTTCAAAACTTCTCTTCCTCTAGTCACTCATAACTGAATTCTTTGAATTCTGATCTTTGCGATTATTTCACATATTTTGTCACTGCTTTAATTTCTTTTCTTTATTTTGAAATATTTAGTTAGAACTTTTATCTATTTTGTGAGCATATCCTCCAGGCTGGGAAGCACAATGTGAGATAGCTGGGCATGTAGGATGTTTGTTAATAAATGCATAGGATTAGCACCTGTGAAATGAGGGGAATGCTTTGGGCAAAGAGAGAAGTTAAGCTGAGTGTAATACTAATGACAGCCTCCACTGGCCCAATGGTGAACTCTGTGGTAGAATGACCATTCAGAGGTGTTTTGACTTAGGCCAAGATGGTCAGGACTTCATAAACCTGCATCAATCAGAGTTTGGGTGTGGGTTGCTACAGGAAAATTTCTTACTTTGGGTGAGGTGTCTATGTTACTGACAAAATGGTTGAAGAGGCAGACAGCTGAAGCCTCTCTGCTCACAGCACTACCATCAGCTGGGGCAATAAGTTCTTGATTTGAAAAAGAATCTGGTTGGTGCATCTTGATTTTCACTACATAGGCAAACAGTTATTCCTATAGGGATGTTGTACTGCTGTGTGCTTTTTAAAAATATATAATAACTTCTTATGGAATCTGAGCATGCTTTTTTTCTGACTTCATGTTGATATGAGGCTAGTTTTCTGGTACTCTTAGAATCACAGGCTGTTCTATCTCAATATTCCTATTTTTATTGCAAAATCATTACCACAATAATGTTAGTTAAAACTTCCATAATCTCACACAATTACGTTTTTGTGTATATGTGTGGTGAGAACATTTAAGATCTACTCTCTTAGCACCTTTCAAATATGTAATACAGTATTGTTAACTATAGTCACTGTGCTGTACATTAGATTCCCAGAACTTATGCATCTTATAACTGGAGGTTTGAATCCTCTGACCAACATCTCCCCTTTTCCTCCACCCTCTAGCGCCTGGCAACCACCATTCTACTCTGCATGTCTATGACTTCAGCTTTTTTAGATTCCAGATATAAGTGAGATCATACAATATTTGTCTTTCTCTGTCTGGCTTATTTTACTTAGCATAATGCCCTCAAGTTCCATCCATGTTCCAAAAGGCGGGATTTTCTTTTTTATCACTGAATAATATCTATACAAGTATTTCACAGCAGTATGTTCTTTTTATTGCTGTGTAGGATTCCTCTGTATGGATGTGCAAAAATATGTTTACTCATTTATCTTTTGATAGGCATTTGCTTTGTTGCTAATTATTGGCTATGATGAATAAACCTGTCATGAACATATTTTGCAAACGTCTTTTGTGGGCATTTGTTTTCATTCCTGTCTCTTATTTGTCTGGATAGATATATCTTTAACTCTTTAAGATGCTACGCCCATATTTTCAAAAGTAGATGTGCCACATAACACCTCCACCCGTTGCTCATATTCTTTCCAACTTTTGGTACTGCTAGGATTTTTTTGTTTTTTTAGTATATTAGTCATTCCAGCAGGATAAATAGTAATATCTCATTTAGTTTTATTTTCTGTTAACCTGATATCAAATAACGTAGAGCAATTGTTTTTCATTTTCTTTTTGGTTATCCATGCACGTTTTTTCGTAAATTGTTCTAATCTTCTGCCTATTTTAATGACTGTTTTTTAATTATTGAATTCTAATAGTTATTTATAAATACTGGATTAAAGTTGTTTGTAAGATATGTATATATTGTGAATATACTCACCAAGTCTGTAGCTTACATTTCTATTTTCTCAAGGGTGTTTGCCTCTAGAAGATTTATAGCACTAGCTTTTATGTATGATGTGAGGATCATTTGTTTATATTTCATCCCTTAACCAAATATATTGGGACAAAATTTAAAGCAATAAAATATACCCATTTTAAGTTTATAATCTGATGTGCTTTGACAAATATGTACACCCATATAAACACCACCATGATCAAGATAGGAAACATTTTCGTCACTCTAAAATTTTTCTTCCGACCCCCTCCCTATCAGTCCCTTATACCAACACCAGTCTCCAAACAACAATGGTTCTGTCACTAAAGCCTTGTTTGACAATACGAGAGTTTCACGTGAATAGAATCACATAGTATGTACCTTTTGCTTTTTGGCTTCTTTCACTCAGCATATTTTTGAAATTTATCCATGCTGTGTGTGACTTAGTATTTCATTCTTTTGTTCTGTTGTATAAATATAAGACAATTTGTTTATCCAGGCACTTGAGGATGGACATTTAGTTTTTTCCCAATTTTCAGCTTTTAGGAATAGAGCTGCACAAACATTTGTGTGCACACATTTACATAACTGTATGGAGATATTTTTTATTCTATTAAGCAGATATCTAGGTATGAATTTGTTGAGTCATGTAGTAAATATGAAGTTTATAAAGTAAATAAACTTTATAAGAGAGTGCCAAACAATTAGGCAAAGTAGTTTTGCCATCTTATACTCTCAATAGCCATGTTATGAGAGTTATCAGCTGCTTAACATACTCAACAAAACTTTTCAGTCTTAATTTCATCCATCAAGTAGATGCATAATGGTATCCAATTGTGGTTGGAATTTGTGTTTCCTTGATGACTAAAGATACTGAATATCATTTGTGTGTCAATTGGCTACCTCTATATTTTCCTGAGTGCCTTCTCAAATCTTTTATCCATTTCTTAATTGGAATCTCTGCCTTTCCAATTTTTGGATTGGATCATTTGTCTTCTCATTGAATTGTAAGAGTTTTTTGTATTTTCTAGGTATTTTTTGTCATGTATGTATCATGCAAATATCTTCACTATGTTGTTGTGGTTTGCTTTTTAATTTCTTATCAATGCCTTTTATAGAGCAGAAGTTTTCTTTAGTTTTGATAAAGTCCAACTTATTGATTGTGACTTTTATAATTTTTGTGTTTTGTGTCATATTTAAGAAGTGTTTGCTAAATCTAAGCTTACTAAGAGTTTATCCAAAGTCATTTTTTAGAAATTTTATAATATCAGCTCTTACAGTCAAGATATGATCCATTTCCATTAATTTTTTATATGATGTGAGAAAAGGGCAAGACTTTTTTTCTATCCAAATGCCCCATTGTTGAAAAGATTATCCTTTCACCATTGAATTGCCTAGGAAGCCTTGTAGAAAATTAATTGACTGCACAAATTTGGACCTATTTCTGGATACCCTATTTTGATCTGTTTGTCTACATTTATACTAATGCCAAACTGTCTTTTTAAACATAGCTTTATAAATGAGTCTTGGAATCAGTGTAATTCCCTCTCGATTTTACTCTTTCCATCCCTGGGGGAAGCCATCTATCAGGAGGTGCTATACCTCAGAACTTGCTGGGAAGCCCCCCTCTGGGATGCTGAAGGAAACCATCCATGGGAAAGGGCCTCAGTATGGAAATTTCATGGAAAATACCTGTAGGGATGGTACTTCTGAAACTGCCTTGGAGGGAGTGCCACTAGATGTTCCACATGCTGCTAGCCTCCTGGCAGAGGAGAGCACACCAGAACCAGGAAGAGAAGCTCCTTCTAACTCTGGCGTGCCTTTAGCATCTTTACTGACAAAGCTTAATATTGTGTCAGCTGGCAAGAGAGAAATATTCCAGTATCACAATCAGCGCAATTAAAGGAAGGTTTAGAGCTGAAATAAAATTATATCCCTTACTTTTACAGTATATTGAGAGTTAATATTCAATGACTACACGTGAAATTTAGAAGCTTTGGAATTACAAAAATTCATTTACCTCTACCCTATCCTTTATGCTAAAGTATATTACATCTCTATAGATTAAGAACCCATAGGAAATATTATAATTTTTGCTTTACTCTTAAGTATTCTAAAGAAATTAAGAAAAGATAATCTTTTATGTTTACTCATATTTATAGTTTTAATTCTCATCATTTCTTCTTGATGACAGATTTTTAAGATCTGTATTTATTCATATTATCCTGAAGGTAAGCATGAGGTTTTGGGAGCACGGATAGATTATTATTACTTACAGCAATAACTGAATAGTTTCCTTATTGACCTAATCCTTCTGGGGTTATGTGATGAGAACCAGATGTCACCCTACACATTTGGGGGTTTCTGCTTCAGAAGAGAAACTCAGAAATTAGGAATCTAGGACCTCATACAGGAGTGGAACAGCTGTTACCCTTCCTTCCTGAGAGAGAAAGAGGAACATTTTTCCCCTTGTTAATTGCAGCCCTTCGGAATATAAACAACTGGTTCCATGGTTCTGGTTTTCATCCCCCTTTGAAATGTAAACACATTGGTCTGAGAAGGTAAATCTAACACTGATTATTTAGCTATATTTTAGGTTTCAAGGCTAAGCCTTTAAGCTAGGTTCCAGGTTTCTTTACTCAGAAAGCCCTAGCTATGAGGGAAAATTAAAATATTCACTTTTTAACATCTAACTATTTCAGTTTCTGTCTGGTATAATTTCCTTTAGAACTACTATACAGACCAATACAAAGATATAGAATAAAACAACAACAAAAAAGAAGGATAAGAGATCTCTTCCAGAAGATTCAAGAAATAAAAGGGAAATTTAAACCTAAATTAGAAACATTAGTCCATGTTTTATAGACTATAGTAAAGCCTTTGACTCTGTGAATCATGAAAACCTATGGGCTGCTCTGAAAGAAATGGACATGCCTCAGCACTTGGTTGACCTGATGCGTAACTTGTATAGTAGACAAGAAGCCACTGTCAGGACAGAATATGGATGGAGAGAATGGTTTCCTATAGGTGAAGGTGTCAGGTAATGGTGCATTTTATTCCTGTATCTGTTTAATCTGTATGCAGAACATATCAAACAAAAAGCTGGGCTAGACTCCGAGGAAGGAGGAGTAAAAATTGGTGGAAGAAATATCAATAAGATAAAAGACACAGATGACACCATCTTACTGGCAGAAAGCAGCAGTGACTTGAAATGACTTCTGACAAAACTGAAAGAAGAAAGTGCCAAATCAGGACTGCATTTGAACCTTAAGAAGACAAAAATCATGACTACAGAAGAACTACATAGCTTTAATGTAGACAATGAAAACATTGAAATTGTTAAAGATTTTGTTTATCTTGGTTCAGCTGTCAATTTAAATGTAGACTGCAGTCAAGAAATCAAGAGAAGACTCAGACTTGGAAAGGCAGTAGTAAAAGAATTAGGAAAGATCATCAAGTATAAGGAAGTGTGATTAGAGACTAAGGCCGAGATAACTGACACCTCTGTATTCCCAATTACTATGTATGAGTGTGAAAGATGGACAGTGAAGAAGACTGACAGGAATGAAATGGATTAATTTGAAATCTGATGTTGCAGTAGAGCTCTCTGGATACCCTGGACTTCCAGAAAGATGAGCAAGTGGGTCCCAGAGCAAATTAAGTCTGAACTATCACTGGAGGCAAAAATGATAAAACTGAGGCTGTCTTATTTTGGGCACATCATGAGAAGGCAGGATTCTTTGGAAAAGATAATAATGCTGGGAAAAGTAGAAATAGAAAAGCATAAAAAGGAGGAAGACTAAATATGAGATGGATTGACTCCATAAAGGAAGCCATAGGCATAAGTTTACAGAAGTTTAGTAGGGCTGTTGAGGACAAGACATTGTAGACATTACTTCTTCACAGGGTTGCCAGGAGTTACAGCTGACTGGACTCTATTAACAACAATAATTTCCCTTTACCTTTAAAAACTTCCTTTGTATTTCAGGTATTGTAATTCAACTGGTGATAAATTCTCTTAGTTTTCTATTATATAAACATGTCTTTATTTTACCTTCAACTTTGAAGAATATTTTCAGTGAAAATATAATCCTGAATTGGTAGTTTTATTATTTTTTTTCCCCTTTCATCCATCATGTTTAGGATTGTGTTCCAGTTTTCTGGCCCCCATACTTTCTGGTGAGGAGTTGACAGTGATTTTACTCTTTGTATGACACTTTTTGTTTGTTTTCAGGATGTTATTTGTATGTTTTATTTTTAGCAGTTTGACTCTGTTGTGCTTAGGCATGGTTTTCTTCATATGTATCTTTCTTGAGATTTATTGGGATTCTTGAATCTATAAATTCTGTCTTTAAGAAAATTTGTGAAATTTTTGGCCATTATTTTCAAATATTTTTTCTACCTTATTCTCTAGATAATTTCTTTCTAGAACCCCAATTACACACGTGTTAGACCATTTATATAGTTCCCAAGGTGTTTGAGGTTCTGTTTTTTATTTTAATTGTTTTTCCATCTTCTTCACATTGGATTATTTCTATTAATCTATCTTCTCATTTACTATTTCTTTCCTCTGTTATATCCATTCTAGTGCTAATCTCATCCATTAAAGTTTTTTTCAGATAATATGTTTTTTAGTTCTATCTTTTATCTATTGTTTCTTTTTTAGTAGTTTCTATTTCTTTTCTAATATTTCTTATATACTTATCCATTGTAAGCACATTTTTCTTTACATCATAGGACATGGTTATCATAGCTGTTTTAAAACCTTGGTCTACTAATTTCAATGTTGAATTATATCTCACTAAATCTACATTGACTATCTTCTTTCTTGAGAATGGCCATCTTTTCCTTGTTCTTTTTATGGTAAATAATTTTGGATTTAAACTACAATCTGGTGAATATTATGTTGTGGAGACTGTGTTCTATTAATTTGAAAATTGTTGGTCTTTTTAGTTTTAGAAAGCAAGTAACTTGGTTGTAGTAAAATTTAAAATTTGTTCTCTTGCATGGTAGTTCAAATCTCTGTTTAATTATTTTGTACTTCTGGGTTGTTTTGAGTCTTTCCCACACATATGTGCTTCAGAGGTCAGCCAGAAGTTGGGGTAGAATGTGTACATGGAATTTGAAGCTCTCTCTCTCTCTAGTTTTCTCATTTCCAGGATTCTCTTCTTACCTTCCAGCAGTTCTGGTTACCCCAAACTCTATCCTCTGATTTTTCATACAAGAAGTTCTGTTGGTTTTCTTTTTGAGTTTTAATCTTTTCCAACAGAGTTCTGACTGTGACTTTCATTAAAACAAAAAGCTGTATCAAAGAGAAACTCATTTTGTGTACTCACCTTCTTTCAAATGTTGACTACCTTCTAGATCTGCCTAGTTTTAGCCTATCTCCAGTACCTTCAGATAATTGTCCGTTGTGTTTTTTTCCAGAGTTTGTAGTAGTTATCTTCAGGAGAGTTGATCCACTAGGGACTTACTCAGTGAGACTAGAAGCAGAATTCCTGCTATCCTTCTCTTTTATGAAATGTTTAAGTCCATAATTTTAATAAAATATTTTATGCAATTAATTTTTTCCCAGTTACTACTTAATCATTGATTCAGTTGGAAATTAATGCAGGACATATAAAATTATGTAAGTTTTTGAAGAAGAAAGTTTAATTCGAGAAATTATGTGCCTACAAATTATTGGAAAGTTTGCAAGAGTCAAGAGTCTGTTGCTGGAATTATTGAACTAGAATATGTAACAATAGCTGAAAACCATAGGTTAAGGAAACACTGCTGTTGCTGCTGCTAGAGTCACCATTTTTCTCACTTTCTCTCAATACTCACAAAACTTAGGAGCAGAAATTGAATCTAACTCTTACAACATACTCTCAACAGTCAGATTGTTATTATTTTGCTTCTCTGTATAAGCAAGAATTGCCTTCAATTTTTACCACTGTGAGGAAAACCAAGCAGAGGATGAAACTGAAGTAGAAAAGAAAGAGGAGCTAAGAAAACAGAAAAATTGAGCATCTGATGATATCATATTCACTGAATCACAGTTTTCCTGCAACTCAGCATTTAGTATTCTGATGTATGTTCAGATATAGGAGTGATGGATTCCTTTTCCTTTTTATGTACTGAATCCAATTTAACTTGAGTTTTTTTTCCCACTTTTTACAGTACAATAAGCCATAATATATCCAGGAACTATTTCAAGTGTTTCAGTTGAGGGACAAACCCTACCTTCTCCATCCCTTGCCATAAAGTTGAGTAAAAAGGCTTGTGAAATCAACCACACATTGCTCCAACTTATATTCTGCCTAGAAAGAATCTTGATTCAATTCTGTATATAGATATGTGAGACTGGGGATCTCACAGCCTTTTGAATTGCATTGTTAAGAATGGAAGCATAGGGGCTGGCCTGGTGGTGCAGTGGTTAAGTTAGCACATTCTGCTTTGGCAGCCCAGGGTTCGCCGGTTCGGATCCTGGGTGCGGATATGGCACCGCTTGGCAAGCCATGCTGTGGTAGGCATCCCACATATAAAGTAGAAGAAGATGGGCACGAATGTTAGCTCAGGGCCAGTCTTCCTCAATAAAAAGAGGAAGATTGGCAGCAGATGTTAGCTCAGGGCGGATCTTCCTCAAAAAAAAAAAAAAAACGAATGGAAGCATAAAACTTTCATCTCCATTTTGCCTGTTATTTGGATAAAGTCAGCGTATAGAAAAAGAAATCTAGCACAAAGAGTGAAGCAAAGTGAAGTGAAAGAAAAAAAATTTATTCATTTATTCAACAAATATTTATTGAATGTCTATTGTGTGTCAGGCAATATCTTAGAGATAGGGCTAAAATATTTAACAAACAGGAAAAAATCTACATAGAGATGGAAAATAGAGATGTATAAAGCAAAAATAATCATAAATGCATATAAAATTGTGATAAATGTTAAAGAGAAAAGGTAAATTATACAGGAGTACATTTTTCAGAGGTTGACCTCTGAGTCAAGACTCAGCATAATGATGTAATATAAGTGCATGAATTGAACCATATCTGATCGTATTTGTGTTGGACTTCCTAGTTATTTAAGCTAATAGATTCTCTTTCCTTATGCTAGATTGTATTGTATTTCTTTCACTTGAAAACCGAAAGTACTGAGTGACGTATTACAGTCTTGTTTTTATAATTTAGTTCTTCCAATCTCTTCCTTGTTGCTTTCCATTTCCATTTCTATCGATCATTTATGTGCAGAGTACGTTTTGTGTATTGTTCTGGGTTCTCCAGAGAAACAGAACCAAAGACTGTATATATATATATGGATATATACAGTCTATTTTATATATATATATATAGTCTATTTTATGTATATATATAATAGTCTATTTTATATATATATATAAATAGAAATATATTATAAATATATATATTTAAACTAAGTATATATTTACTATATAAATATATATTATTTTATAAATATAAATATATACTAAATATATGCATATATATTATATAAGAAATTGGCTCACATGATTATGGAGGCTGAGAAGTCCCATGATCTTCAGTTGGTAAGCTGGAGAACCAGGAGAGCCAATAATTCTAGTACATACCCAAAGATCTGATAACCAGGAGAGTTGATAGTCTAAGTTCCTGTCTACTTCCGAATTCTAATGCAGGAGAAGACTAATGTTCCAGCTCAAAGAAAGTCAGGCAGAGAGAAACTTCTCTCACTCAGCCTTTTTGTTCTATTCAGATTTTCAACAGATTGGATGAGGCCGGCTACATTGGGGAGGGCATTCCACTTTTCTCAGTCTGTTGATTCAAATGTTAATCTCATCTAGAAACACCCTCATAGACACCTCCAGAATAATAAATAACCAAATATCTGGACACCCCATGGCTCAGTCAAATTTACACATAAAATTAACCATCATATTTTGTTACTTTTTATATTACACAGTAATTTTGAAGTTTGTGTCCTAAAACAGTTGCTTTCGTTATATCAAATACATAAATTTCTTTTTCAAATCAGAAATGTGTTCTAATGTTATGTATTAGAAATTTTTTGTTTAAATTTTTCTTCTTTGAAGTCCTGTATTTTTAAGACTTTTAACTCTACCTTTGATATATATCATCTTCTTTTTCTTCACCTAATGTCATTTTTTCTTCAATACAATGAAACATATTTTCCTCTCTTCCTCACTCTTTGGGGTAGAGAAAGGAGCAATGGAAATGAAAATTCTTGAGAGCCTTAATCTCAAAGAATCCTAAAGAATGTAAATATAGAAGTTAGAATTGATTTACCACAGCAATTCCTGGAAAATATAACTGAAATCTATGCTTCATATAGTTCATATGGCATACTTGGGAGTGGTGCCTGATTACACTGGGAAAAAACAAGAAAACCACTTTTAGAGTAGTGTGGACCTGGATGTTTGAGATGAAGTGAATAAGGGTAGTACTTATAGACACTTATAGACAAAATGTTTCCGGGGAAAAAGAGTCTCAATTTCAGTCTAGTTTCATATTTTTCTGTGAATATGGAATTTAAAAAATATCTAGAGGTATTTTTTGCTTTCATGCTTGAACCATATTGAAATATTTGAAATGAAATATGTTTCATACTAAGATTATTGAAAACTTGAGTTTAAAATCTAACAAAGAAGAATGACTATATTTAACTTCCTGGACAAGTGTCTTCAGGTGCATGAGAATGAGAAGAGGAGCAGCTCCTAAGTTCACAACAATTGTGTCAAGAAGTAATTCTAAAAATGAAACTAACTGCAGTATTTTTCAGATTTATTCCTGCTCCAAAACTTCAGAGGTCTTTGAACAGCTTTCTTTAAAGAGTTACACAGAACCAAGCTGGAGGACTTGGCCAGCACCCTGTGGAGAAATGTTAATTCAGAAAGATGTACTGAACAGCCCAGATGTCCAAGAAACCCAAGAATTCAGCAGTTCTTAGGAGGGACAGATGCTCACATTTGAAAATTGCTGGAAGAAGCAGTAGCTGCTGTGAGATCTCTGTCTTTAGCCTCTGAAAATGTTGTAACTGGAAGGAAAAATATTCTGAGTCAGAAAGCATCTCCTTTGGGAGTTTCTGCTGCCCTGAGGGAAATTGCTGGGGACTGCCACCCGGAACATCTCTGCTGGGAGTCACTGACAGGATCTGCAGCAAGTAGAGTGGGTGGGAGAATACTTTGTTGTTAACTGCCTGCAGTCCTCTCTGTGATCCCCTTGTGAGTCACTCATGACTCATGAGGGAGAGTAGAGAGGGTGGATTTTTCGGTATTATTTCACCAGAGGAAGAATATCAATTTCCAGGAAACTTTAAGGTCTAGAAACTGCGTTGGCTGGGTCTAGCAATAGAGAGCTTGATTTTTAACCTCATTTCAAATACAGGAGAGGAAAACAGTGGCACACAAATGTGGAACAGTCACTTAATCATTTTATCTACAACTGGAAAGCCCCTCTCATCCATCTTGGGTCAGACTATGAGAGAACTCAGGGCAGAATGAGGGTAATGGAGGGACTAGCTGAGCACTCTAAGATGTTACCCATAGGGTTTTAATCCTGTTCCCTACCCTTGAGGCAGACATTTGACTGGAGATCTTTCCATCTCTAAGAAGCTAGGCAAAAGCAGATTATCACCTCTGTAACCTGCAGCTAAACACTCCACAACTTCCTTCAGTCCTCAAATCTGCTCTTTGCTGGTGTTCTTCGAGGTCTTAGTTTTGCCAGATAAGACATCACTCTTTTCCTCGTCTCCCACACTGTGCTTCTGTGACCCTCTCCTGGGTGCAGAAACTGAATTTATGATGTTTAGATGAACATAGCCTAAAAGGGAGAATGCTGTTTCTTCTTTTGCAATAATAAAACGAGGCTTTATTTGCCCTGGTGAAGCCCAAGGAAGAAAAGGGCTTCTCCTTCACATAAAAGACCTCAAAAAAAAAAAAAAAAAAAAAAGACAGCGCTTCTTCACCTTCTGTAGCATGGGTTTTCCACATTCGCTTCTCTTTGCTTAATTTGCAACAGCCTTCGGCTCCTAATGAGCTATCAGGCAACCTAGGAGTAATTGCCAATTAATTGTCATTGTTAGGTTTTTCCTGTTCTCTTTTTATCCTATTGGACCTGTGAGATTTGTGGTACCTTGTATTTTCTGCATCCTTTTTACTCGTTGAAAGGATTGGAACTATGCCAAAAGTAATGTTGCAATAATGGCTCCCTGGAGGTTTGGAAAGTATAAATATATATTAGCATGTTGGTACCACAACTAATGAGACAAAAGTTCTTTGATGGTGCTTTGGGGGATACGTCTCAGAATTCTCAGCAGAGGAAGTGCAATACACGGTTTTGGGCATTGAGATGTCAGTACTAGAAAGGAAGAGAATAAAGCCATTTCAGAATAGAAATGATTATAGTAGTAATAATTTTTGAGTCTTATTTGATTAAAAGATTTCTGGGTTTCGCTGGATTCTAATAGCTATGTGCTAGGGAACATAGAGAAATGGCCCCTGTTGGGTTATTTTCTGTGGGAAATTGAGTGAAGATATTGTTTGGGTTCCTGGTAGAGAAGTGCCAGTCACCAATGATAACTTTAGAAATGTTCTAATTATCCCATGAGCTTTAGTCTGTCTATTTAGTTAGTGATGGTCAAAGAAGAGCATGTGAGCAGAGCAAGGCACAAATATATATGGTAGCTTGAAAAAATGGGAGACGATATAGGGCTTTGGGGAGATAAAATAAAATAGGGCATCGCCAACTGAGCTTAATAGGCACAGGGATGGCTTCAAACAAATGCCATAAAATATAACCTTGGACACCACAGAATTTACTCCCTTTCTGTCAACCATCTCGGAAAGACTGACTCCTGGATCTTCCTGGATCTCTGAAACACTAACTCTTTCAGAAATCCTCCTTGGATAATTGAAAAAGAAAGGGCAGATACTTATAACTTCCTGTCATGAATGACCTTTCAACATTTAGTTCATTCAACTTTCGTTCTTGAATCTCACATGAAACTATTCTCTGGTGACAATGGTATATTAGAAAAGCCTAATAAGTAATGAGAGAGTTAAAAAAAGTGAGTATATAACTGAGATGTCTTTCTCTACAGACCTCTTGCTGGTAGTCTTTAGATCTCACTACCCTAACATTCTGTGGACAAATAATCTACTGCATAAGCCTCAGAGATGGGAGCTGAGGAGGTAAATAAATTACATTCCTCAGGGAAGAGCCTGGTGGTTTTTGTTTTGTTAGCCATCAATTGATGCAAAAGTACTGTGAAGAGCCAGAGTAATAAAGTTAGCAACAGAAAGTAATGGTAGGGGCACTCAGGAGGACTGGGGTCTGGTTTATGTTCTAAAACTTCTTGGCTGTGTGATAGATTAGTACGTGTTTAATACAATTATAACTATGCAGAGTGATTTGGCAGGTTGTGGGCTGGATCTCTGTTCTCACATATCTCCTTCCAAGGCTTAAAATTCCACCATCCCTTTCACGAGCTTAAATAATACCTTTTAAAGATGCAATTTAAAAAAATCAAATATTTAATCATCAATTCATTAAACAATGTCTTAAAGTAGCAATTTTTTAATACATTATGGGGAATACAGAACTACCACCAAGGCATTTACATTCTTGTATATGAGAAAGTAGAGGCTGCTATTTTCCGTGATACATTCCTGTATGCAATAGAAAGTTGCTAAACAATTTAAGAGGACGGTAAGTTCCTATCACTCTTATCATTGGAGACCAGGGTAGTCAGAAGATACAGCATCCATTTGAGTGATTAAGAATGGATGGAAAATGGATAAAGATTTTCCAGGTGAAGGGGAAACGTTGAGCAAAAGCACAGAGGTAAGACGCTTCAGGATGAGGAAAGATGGTATTGGTGTGGAAAAACTACCTTTTTTTATTTGTGCATTTGGGGTGAGGTGAGAGGAATTGTGAAAAAGGCAAGGTGATTTAGCATCATTTCTGCAAAGAATGGTACTTTGCTTACTTAACCTAAGAAAATTATGCAATATAGACAATAAACATTTATTAGGTGTGAATATTTATTAATTTAATTCATCAATAAATTAACACATTAATGAATGAATATATTAGTGGAAATGATGACTTATCTACTCAGAGAACTTGTCAAATCTACCCACTAGCCTCTTGTCTGTATCCTCCACTAGATGGAAAAGTGAAACTGATACTTCTGTTTCAAGCCCTGTTTTGAAAGTGAAAGAATCCAAAGAGAAAATGCTCAGAGATGGTATTCATGTGAGAATTATACCTCAAACCTGTAGGATCAGCAGTCGGTTGGTCTCTTGAATCGAGGTCCTTTAGCTAAAGAATTTTCATTTTTAGTCTGCTTTTGTGCTTTTATTTTCTTCAATTATTTGATTGGTTTTGATGTTTCTTTTTCTTTTTTCATTTGTTTATTTTTGGATGTATATCATAATATATTTCAAATTTTGTGTAGATTACATCACGTTCACCACCCGAAAACTAATTATAGTCCATCCCCTCACATGTGAGCTTAATCACCCCTTTTGCCCTACCTCCTCCCCCTTCCCCTATGGTAACCACCAATCCAGTCTCCAATGCTATATGCTTGTTTGTCGTTGTTTTTATCTTCTACTTATGAGTGAGATCATACGGTATTTGACTTTCTCCTTCTGACTTGTTTCACTCAGCATAATACCCTCAAGGTCCATCCGTGTTGTCACATATGGCCGGATTTCATCATTTCTTATGGCTGAGTAGTAGTCCATCATGTACAAATACCACATCTTCTTTATCCATTCGTCCCTTGATGGGCACCTAGGTTGCTTCCAAGTCTTGGCTATTGTGTATAATGCCGCAATGAACATAGGGGTGCATGTATCTTTATGCATTCATGTTTTCATGTTCTCTGGATAAATACCCAGCAGTGAAATAGCTGGATCATGTGGTAGATCTATCCTTAATTTTCTGAGGATACTCCATACTGCTTTCCGTAGTGGTGGCACCAGTTTGCACTCCCACCAGCAGTGAACAAGGGTTCTTTTCTCTCCACATCCTCTCCAACACTTGTTGTTTCCTGTCTTGTTAATTATAGCCATTCTGACCAGAGTGAGGTAATACCTCATTGTAGTTTTGATTTGCATTTCCCTGATAGCTAATGATGTTGAGCATCTTTTCATATGCCTGTTGGCCATCCATATATCTTCTTTGGAGAAAGCTCTGTTCAGATCTTTTGCCCATTTTCTAATTGGATTGTTGGTTTCTTTGTTATTGAGCTGTATTAGTTCTTTGTATATTTTGGATATTAACCCCTTATCTGATACATGGTTTGCAAATATCTTCTCCCAATTGTTAGGTTGTCTTTTCGTTTTGTTGATGGTTTCCGTTGCTGTGCAGAAGCTTTTTAGTTTGATGTAGTCCTATTTGTTCATTTTTCTTTTATTTCCCTTGCCCGGTCAGACGTGGGACTTGAAAATATGCTGCTCAGACCGATGTCAAAGAGCGTACTGCCTATGTTTTCTTCTAGAAGTTTGATGGTTTTGGGTCTTACATTCAAGTCTTTGAGAGCCCAGAAGTAAATCCACACATTTATGGACAGCTAATATTCGACAAGGGAGCCAAGAGCATATGATGGAGAAAGGAGAGTCTCTTCAATAAATGGTGTTGGGAAAACTGGACAGCCACATGCAAAACAATGAAAGTAGACCATTCCCTTACACCATGCACAAAAATCAACTCAAAATGGATTAAAGACTTGAATGTAAGACCCAAAACCATGATGTTTCTTTGATTACTTTATTAAATTCAAACTTGATTTTAGTTGAATTAATGGGAAAAGAATTTTCCCATCCTTTAGCAAGGAGAAATTGGAGGAGCTGAAACTCCTCAAGGTCAGGTGTGTCCAAAGCAATGGTGAGTTCTGTTGGAAATCTAGGGAAAATGTGAAGAGAGGTAATGGCTCATATTGAATAAAGTTCTGATGGGTGGGTTTATTTCTTTACAAAGTTTGAAACTACAATTACAGCAGAATTCTAAATCAGGTCTATCTTCTTGGCAGAATGGTAGTGAGTTAGTAAGATCAATGACCAGCCTGATTGTGAGAACTTTATATTTCTCTAGAGCTTCTTAAATGCACTAAAGTCCCTTCCAAGTCCCTTCTAACAAATGGGTCAAATAGGTAGTGTGTTTAGGGGAGAGGATGGACTAAAGTCATCCTAGCATTAGTTCAAAGGATGAACTACTAGCATTAGTCTTTCCCCCTTTTCCTATTTATTGTTCTTCAATCCATAGTGTAACTAACTATCTTCATCTTTCAGGATAAACAGTCTCTTCCTTCATTCCTGTTTTCTGTAGGTCAATCTCCAGGACCAAGTCAACCAAACTAATTTCTCCTCTGTCACAGAGTTCCTGTTGCTGGGATTCTCCAACCTTGGAGAAATCCAGCTCATCCTCTTTGCTGTTTTTCTATGGTGGAAGCATCACCATTGTCATTGTCGTCTGCATAACTATGTACTTCTACATACGTATGTACTTCTTCTTAGGGATACTCTCCATCTCTGAGACATGCTACACCTTTGTCATCCTGCCCAAGATGCTCATAAATCTTTTGTCTCTGCTCAGAACAATCTCATTTATTAACTATGCCACTCAAATGTTTTTCTCCTTGTATTTTCCTGTCATTAATTTCATGCTGCTGGGGGTCATGGGTTACTACTGCTATGCTGCCAGCTGTCATCTACTTTGGTACCCTATCCTTATGAGCTGGCCGGTATGTGGACAGCTGGCAGCCACTTGTGCTGTGATTGTTTTTTGTTCTCACTGATAGGGTCCCTCTTAGTCTTTGAACTCCTTTCTGTGGGCCCAACAAGATCAACAACTTCTTCTGTGACATCACACCAGTTATCCGGCTTACCTGTACTGATACCTACATCAATGAACTAGTCATCTTCATTGGTGGAGTTCCAGCACTCATGGGTCCCCTGACTTTCATTTGCATCTTTTATGGCTTCATTGTTCATACTATCCTGAGGATCGCATCAGCTGAAGGCAAGTGGAAAGCCTTCTCCACTTGTGCCCCCCATCTTACTGTAGTCATTGTCCACTATGGCTGTGCCTCCTTAGTCTACCTGTGACCATCAACCTAGTACTCATCCAGCAAGGATAGGCTTTGACAGTGATATACACAGTTATTACTCCATTGTTGAACCCCGTGGTGTATAGCTTCAGACACAAGGATATCCAGGTGGCCATTCAGAAAGTGATTGGCAGAGGAGGGTTTTATCCTAAAGATCTATAATGGGAATATTTCACATCTATGAAAACATCCTTTCTGAGGACATAGCAATAATCACAAGGTTGATGATACTATTGTCTTTCATTTATATACCACTTTGTAGCCTTATAATGCAAGCTTCTTCGTGATATTATTTTGATATGTTTTGTGGAGTGCAGTCTTAGACTTGTGTTAATTGTTAAACAGATACAACTCTCAAATACTCCTAACTTGCAGAAGTATTTTTGACTTTTTATAATACTTAATTAAGAATTATTTTATTCTCTTCCAGAAAGGATAAGTAACATATTATGAATGGTAATTCAGTATAGGAGGTTTAGCCATCACAACTTCTCAATGGTTTAGGAAAATCTTAGTAGGGCCCTTCATGGAGGAAGTGGAATAAATCTAATTGAAAAGTATTAATATAATCATGAGCTATTAATGTTGGGAAGGACCCAAGGCTATCACTTCCAATTGTTCTGCCATTGAAGGATTCTTACCTGCAGTATTCCAGCCTCTAAAGTTGACTGCTAAATGGAAGTCATACCACTGTAAAATATCTCTTAGTGTTATAAAGTTCTACCTTCATAAATCTTCCTCCTTTTGGTCCTAGTTATTATCTCTGGAGATACATATCTTGTATTTAATATTTAATTTACACAGCAGTGATTCAAATATTTGAAGGTGGATAATATATTTCCCTTAAATACCTTTAACCTAACTGATGACTCCTTTGATCTTCATGATATATCAGAGTTCACAGACCCCTCAAAATCCTGGTCATCTTTCTCTGGATTATTCTCAAGATATTTTGTGTTAACAGCATTCTTCAAAAGAGTCACCAGGAAATGGGTGCAACCCTCCAGGTGACTTAGGAAAATTATCATCCTTGTTCTGGAAGTCAATTCTCTGTTAACACAGCCTAAGTTTCTTCCCTAACATTTCCCTGTCAGCTCATCCCTGACCCTTTATGTCTTTTAGACCAAAGGATTTTATATTATATACCCACAGTCCTATCATTATGAAGCCTATTTTGACTAGTTTAGTTTAATTTTATTGCTGTTTAAGGCAATCTCATAGTTGGTATTTGTTTCCTTAAATCTCTACCTTTGACTTTAGGCCAGAATAGCAGCTTTCTTTGTACCTCATTTATAGTATCCAGCCCACTGATCATTTCTCTTATGACCCCATTCTGTTTCATCTTTTAGGCTCAAGTGGTAATGTATTTGTATTGTATGAAAACACAATTCACAGTGGCTGCATGAATTCCAATACTTATTTGTGCTCAATGGCAAAGAGTACTACGATTAAACAGAAATGCCCGCCAAGGGCCTGTTGTGTGAGTGATGGCAATTTGGTCAGAAGTTTTCCATCTTTGTCTTAGATTCTCTACAAAATAAAATCACTTTGTCAGTCTCCAGAAGTCCCATTTTAGAAATTCTCACACTTGATTTCAGCTTCATTGCATCATAGGAATCATAGAATATATGCTCTTCTCCAACATCTGTGAGTTCTAAAATTAATAACCCATCCCTTCACAAAGTGCATTCATGGAAAGAATGTTAGATAGGTGTGTAAAGTAGAACAGATTAATTTGTGATGCCATAGGAATTCTTTGACTGCAATAGGACTCAGACAATTTTATGGTAATCGGAAGGATGGAAGCAGGAGTCTGTGGGAAAATTGGACATGACTTTAATGCTTATGTTCTATGTTCCACTGTTCAAGACTTCTCTTTTTTCTTCATTTTAACAAAGACCCAGTATGATGAAATTAAGTGAACAGGAAAAGATACAGAGGGTGTTATTTCCCAGATCCAAGGATCTTCTGAAGATAGTCTGTTCCCTACAACAGCCATCTCCTCATCTCTCACCTATCAACTGTTTTTCCTGATTCTACAGTCAGAAATTCAAATCTTCTCACCTGATTGCTACTCTCAGAGTTTCATTAAAGACATTTGTCCTTTTAAAATGTTAATTTATGTAATAAAAGAGGAGATGAATGTTGTATGGCAAAACCCCAACCTTTAAAAAGCCAGTAATTAAAAGAAGGCTTGAAAGAATTCAACTGATTTTACATGAAACAATGTCACACCAGAACAACATACAATCAGACTTAAAATAATACAACAAAATACAGCAGCAAAAAATGTAAAATCTACAATTTCTGACATCTAATTAAAAGATACTAGACATTCAAAGATGGAAGAGAAATATAAACCATAAACAGGAGAAAAATTATTCAATTGAAACAGATCCATAAATGACAGAGATGAGAGAATTAGTAGAAAAGGACACTGAAATGATCATTATAAATATATTCCATATGGTCCAGAAGGTAGAGGAGAATATGAGCAAGATGAGGAGATATATGGAAATTGTGAAAGAGACCCAAGTATAACTTATACAGATGAAAACATATACTAACTGAAGTGAAAAATACCCTGATTTTTGTGTCCTTTTGATGAATTGAATACTTTACCAGAATGAACAGCAAACACTGCAGTAGAAAAAATCAGTTAACTTGAACACAAAGAAATATTCAATTAATTTAACAAGGCAGTCAAAATGGGACAAAAATTTAAGATTAGAGATTATGAGACAGAAAATGAAGATCTACTAATGTACAGTCTCTAAGGTACCTATTTTAATTATCAACCACAGGTAGGTCAAAGGTGAAAGGAAAAAATATATATATATATCATGAAGATACAAATGAAAGAAAAGCTGTAATGAATTTATTAAAATCAGATATAGTTAATTTTAGAACAAGGAGCATTCCTTGAGATAAAGGGTGATGTTTCAGAATAGTAAAATGTACAATTCATCAAAAGGACATAAAAATCCCAAATGTATATCCGCATAATTACAAAGATTGAAAATTCATTAAGTAAAACACTGATGAAAATGAATGAGAAATAGATGACTCCACAATTATTCAACATCTCAGTCTCAGGAACTCATAGAACAAGTATACCTAAAATAAGTAAGGCTATAGAAGATTTTAGCAATACTGTTAACCAATATGACCTAATTAACATTTATAGAATGGTCCACCTGAAAACAACAGAATACATATTCTTTTCAAGTGTTCTTGGAATGTTTACCAAAACAGCCATATGTATGGCCATAAATGAGTCTCAAATACTTTGGAAAATTTAATTAATATAAAGTATATTCTCTGATTAAAATTAAGTTAAACTAGAAAACAATAACAGAAAGATGTATAGAAAATATCAGATAAACAACACTTGAATCACACACTTCTAAATAACTCATAGGTCAAAGGGAAAAACATCACAAAGGAAATTAGAATTATTTCAAACTGAATAAAATGAAAATATGACATATCAAAATTATTTGGGGCATACAGCTAGAGCAGTGTTTATAGGGAAATTTATAGCATTAAATGCTTATAATACAAAACAAGAGACCTAAATCTATAGGCTAAACTTATGTCTTAAGAAATGAGAAAAAGAACAAATTACAGTACCTCAAAAGTAAGCAGAAGAAAGGATATACATATCTCCTTCAAAGAATGAAATAGTAAAGAGAAAATTAACATAAAACCAATAAAATCAAAAGCAATTTTATTGAAAAAATCAATAAAGTTGATAAATCTTTAGTGAAATTGAATGTAAAAGAGAGAAGACAGATTATCAATATTAGGCAATAAAGAGGAACTATCCTTACATATAGTGTAGACATTTAAGGAAATATTATGAACAATTTTATGCTAATAAATTTGACAAATTAAAGGAGCATATTATTTGAATGGCATACTTTCAAAGCTCACTCAAGAATAAATCAATAACTTCAATATTAAAAACATAGACTTTGTAGTTAAAAAATTTTTACAAATGAATCTCGTAGTCTAGATTAGTTCACTGGTGAATTTTACGAAACATTTAAGGGGAAAATAATATTAAGTCTACATACTGTTTCTGATGAACTGAATATTTGTGTCCCCTCAAAATTCATATGTTGAAGCTTCAACCTCCAATGTGACTGTATTTGGAGATACGGCCTTTATTGCAAGTAATTGAGGTTAAATGTAGCTGTGCTCTCTCTCCTCACCATGAGAGAACACGGGGAGAAGTTGCCTATCTACAAGCCAGGAAGAGAGTGCTCACCAGGAACTAAATTGGTTGAGACCTTGATCTGGGACTTCTAGCCTCCAAAACTAGGAGAAAACAAATTGCTCTTCAAAAGATTCTTTTAAGAAAGTGAAATGCAAGCCACTAAGTGGGAGAACATATTAACAAAATTTATATCTGACAAATAATTGCATCTGAGTATAAGAAGAATTCTTAAAGCTCAATAAATAAGATTAAGGCGAAAAAACATAACTTAAAAATTGGGTAAAATGTTTGATTAGATACTTCCACAAAGAAATTTTACAAATTGCAAATAAATAAATGGAGAGATGCTTATCATTAGGGCAATGCAAATTAAAACCAATGAGATGCCTTTATATACTCTCTAAAATGACCACATCAAAATTATAACATTTCCTAACCATTGACAAAGTTGTAAGTCAATTGGAATTCTCATACATTGCTTGTAAGGATGTAAAATGGTTCAGCTACTTTGGAAAATTTGGCAACTTTTTCACAAACTTAAGCAAAATTTTCTCATACTACCCAGTAAGGATGCCATAACAACCCTCATCTCCTGAAAAGAAATTTAAGTCTATATTAACAGCAAAACTTATCTTAAACATTCATAGAAGCTTTATTAATAATAGCTCCAAACTAGAAACATCCTAAATGTCCATCAACTGGTGAACAGAAAAACAAATTGCATTCTAGCCATACAATAGAATAGCACTCAGCAATCCCCTGTAACTGATACATGTAACAATATGGAAGAATCTTAAAGGCATTATGGTAAGTGAAAGTAGCCTGGCACAAAAGACTACGTATTTTCCGATACCATTTACATCAATTTCTAGAAAAGGCAAGCTAAAGTGACAAAAAGTATATCAGTTGCCAGTGGCCAGGTCTAGGGGTTTGGGTAAGATTTAAGAAAAACGCATACAAGGAAACTTTTTGGAATGATGGGCATGTTCTTTATAGTGATTGCTGTCATTCTACAGCTATATACTTTTCCAAAATTCATCAAACAGTGCACTTAAAAAGGTGAAATTTATTGAATGGAATTATACTTTACAAAGCTGATTTTTAAAAAGATAACTGTAATATACGGAGTGAACAGTAGTGGGTAATAAAATCTGTGGTAAAGGAATACAGAAAAGCTTTACTTTTACTGCTTAAAATTTTGAAAAAAACAATAACATGCTTTCTAAATTTTTACTTGGGTTTTCACAAATCTTGGGCCACTCATTGGCTTTGAGCTTTTTTACCTACAAATGTGTCAATTAAGATGAAGTGGTGACTATATTTAAATGAACACACATCAATGTCTCTGGAAAAATAGAGGGATGAGAGAAAGCGAGGAGGGAGGGAGAGAGAAAGAGAGAGAGAGAACAAAAAGACTGAGAGAAGGGAGGGAAAAAGATAGGTGACAATGACAAGGTAGAACAAAAACAGTCAGATGGGACAGAGGGAGGGGTGCACTGGGAGGGCCAAAAAGTAAAAAATTCACAATTTCCATCATCTTCTGTGTTCAAACACATTTATTCAATTATCCTTTGAACAAATATTTTTATTAAGCACCTAGTATGTGTCAGACACAGTTGAATGTACAGATGATACATTAGTAAACTACGCAGACAAAAATCTCTCCACTTGTGGAGTTTGTATTTTAGTGCGAGAAAAAGAATTTGTCTTCATTTCAAATAATTTTTGGAAAATGTTTAAAACTTGTCTGCTGATCTAGAGGTAGATGCTACTTCTTTGGGATATGGTTCTCTAGCCATGTTTGTGTATGCGCACACACCACACACACACACACAGCATCATTAAAATACTGGAGATAGATAACCAAAAGCAAGAATATGGGTAGAACAATGTAGTTATCATCTCCTGATTCTGGCCTGATGGGACTCTATAAGTTTCTTAATTACTCAAAGCTGCATCTTCCCTGGGTCCACTTCCTGTGCAAAGTATGGTCTTCTTGAGAGCTGCCTTTACTTCACGATTCCTCAGACAGTAAATGATGGGGTTGAGGAGTGGGACCATGACAGTGTAGAGCACAGATACCACTTTGTTGGAATTGTAGGCATACATAAGCTTAGGGCGGACATAGGTGAAAAGAGTTGTGGAATAGAAGAGAATTACAACTGTCAGGTGAGAGGCACAGGTGGAAAACGCCTTTTGGCGGCCCTGAGCAGAAGGGATCCTGAGGATGGTCATGAGAATAGTGACATAAGATGCCACCACTACACAAAAGGGGATAGCAATGACAATGAGGGCCAGGAAGAAGTCCACTAGCTCAGCCTGTGAAGAATCTTCACAGGAGACATTGAGGAGTGGAGAAATATCACAAAAGTAGTGATTAATGTGAGGTGTGCCACAGTAGTGGAGTTGAGCTATGAAAATCATCTTAATCATGGCAGTCACGAGCCCACAGAACCAGCATCCCCCAGCCAGTGTACCGCAAAGCTGGTTGGTCATGATAACCGTGTAGCGTAGTGGATTACAAATGGCTACATAGCGGTCAAAGGCCATAACAGCAAGGAGGATGTATTCAGTGCAGACAAAGGTCACAAAGAAGTAAAGTTGAGTCATGCAGCTGTTGAAGGAAATGGTTTTGTCATGGCTGAGGAAGTCTATTAGCATCTTGGGGCTGATGACTGTGACATACCACATTTCCAGGAAAGAGAGGTTGCTCAGAAAGAAGTACATGGGCTTATGCAACTGTCCATCACTGCGAATTGCTAGGATGATAAGAAAGTTCTCTAGCAGTGTCAGCAGGTAGGTTACCAGAAAAACAAAGAAGAGGAGCAGCTGGAAGGCTGGCCGTGTTGGAAATCCCAGAAGAATGAAATGTGTTGTCGCTGTCTGGTTGTCTATCTTCAGAATCTTAGTGATCGGAGCTGGCTGTGGGCACAGACAAAATCAATTCCTTCCACATCCCAAGTACTAGCTTATGGTTATTGACACTGAAAACACCCCGCATCAGCAAACCATCACAATAGACACTCTCCTGCCTTAATATCTTTGCTTCCTTCTAAGTTATGATTAGAATCAAAACTTTTGAGCAAAAATGTACTTTAAGGAGCTTGTATTTTAATTTTTTAAAATTAAACCAAGAGAGAGAACTTATCCAAGATCACGCAGAAGTGAAATTGGAACCTTCTGATTCCCAGTTCTATGCTTTTCCAATATATCACTGTTGGGCATAAAAGGATGACCTTTATACCACCCTTTCACTATAGGCAATACATTCCCATCTACTTCATGTGGAAAAGAAGCCGGATACTCAGTTGCCCTTCCCAAGTATAATTTGTGTGACTCTGGAGAAGTTGCACGATCACGCTTATCTGTAAAATGAAGAGATTTCTCCTATTTTTTGACCTATTTAACAAGGTTATAGAGCTTGAACGAAGCAATATTTGAGTAGACACACAAGATTCATAGCAAATTTAATATAACTATTCATTAGCTTCTCAGAGAACAAAATCAAATGGGTAATTTAAAGGATAAACATTTTCTTTTATCTAATCCATTGTATAGAGTGCTTGATTAGGAGTTTGCAAAAAGTACATTCAAATTCCACTTTTGTCCAACTCTAGCTAAGTGAACATACTGCATAAGCTTTCAGAATATTAGTTCTTTTATTTCTAAGGTGGATGTAGTATAATTACATCACATTTTGTCAGCAGCTAATGAACTTTAGAGTTTAAGTTCCTATGGATAATTGCTGATACCCTTCCAGGACACACTACTAATACCCCCAATGTCCTGTCAAAAAAAATCAACAAAGATCTAAATGGTGGAAAAAACATCCATTGTTAATGAGAAAGGGGGAGGCGACCTTTCCAAGGGTATTAGATTAAAGAACCCATAACTTGTTTGTAAGTAATACTAGAAAAAATGGAGAACGAAGATGCCTTCTGCAGTTGGTGACCTTTCTACATTCCTGTCCAGTAATTCAGCAAAATGTATGGCCTCCTTCTAGGTTGGGCTGAGAATCATTGCAAAGCCTACTGGACACTAAACACTGTACCATTTTTAATCCTTCTCTGTGTCCTACTGCTTGATTTCTCTCTTCTGCTCTTCTCCAGAGCCAGTCACTCTTATTTTCTGTTTATCATCAACCTTGTTTTGTGGCATAAATATGTGAGACAATTGGAAAGGCTATTTTTTTTTTCCTGAGGAAATGGTCATGGGGTGAAAGAGCTGGAACACTGCTGCCTGTCCCACCCATTTCCCTCTTTCTACCTAGATGTTGGCTTTAGGATCCTAAAGAAAGGCAGAATAGTCAACTCTTAATTATCCACATTTAGAAAGGAAAACAGATAACCAAAAAAGGAAAACAATTTATCATAGTTTAAATTCAACAAACGATTGTATTCTTGTTGGACTTCAGCCCCTTAACAAACACACACACACACACTCAACACAAAATTTGGCCTTGCTCACCACAATCTAGGATTTACTAGGCAGTGGGACAGTGGAGCTTATAAACAAGGCAGGGTCTATGAATCCTCCCCAGGTTTCCTTCAACATGCTTTCTTTTAATCCCTTAGTCTGAGAGCCTAACCAACTTGAAACCTATTTATGAATAGTTTATGCCTATTCTCCATTCTTCCTTTTTCTCACCATATCTCCATCCTTTTAAATGGACAGGTGGAATTAACATATTTCTAGCTACTGAGGGGCAGTATGGGAGGCATGTTCTTGTTCACAGTAATAGGATACCAGTCTTCAGAGGTGTGTCTTTGGGCTTATTTCCTGGATGCATCATTTTATTCCAAAATGTATAGGCAGGACATTATACCTGAAAGTCTTTTCTCCTTGTAACCCTTTCCAGTGGCCCCTAGAAGAATTCTAGCCTAACTAAATTGTTCTAAGAATGACTCTAGTAAATAAGAGAATGCAATATATTTTCAGAACTTTAGCAATAGATATAGTTATTCTCAGAGTAGATGTCTTAGAATTAAAGCTGGAAATAAAAACAGCATATATAATTTTAAGACTAAGGATTAGTAAATAAAGTGGGGGACCTTGTCACAGAAGTTATACATTCTCTTATTCTTCCTCTACTTTCAACAGAAATATAAAAGTCCAGATACAGTACCACAAGATGATTGAGTACAAGATAAAGATAGAAAGAAATAAAGGGAAGGGGCTGGCCCCGTGGCCGAGTGGTTAAGTTCGCGTGATCCGCTGCAGGCGGCCCAGTGTTTCGTTGGTTCGAATCCTGGGCGCAGACATGGCACTGCTCATCAAACCACACTGAGGCAGCGTCCCACATGCCACAACTAGAAGGACCCGCAACGAAGAATGTACAACTATGTACCGGGGGGCTTTGGGGAGAAAAAGGAAAAAATAAAATCTTAAAAAAACAAAAAGAAAGAAAGGGAAAAGAAAGGAGTATATGGTTTTATATCAAGAACATCTGAGTGAGCAGTTTTATCATCTAAACATGGAACTTAGTTTTGAGATTTCTAGTAGTCAAATAAAAGAGGAAAACAATTGGAAGTACATTTTATCCTCAAAAGTCTCCATATTTATATACATGTATATACATATTATATATGTAATATATATATACATAATGTGTATATATTATAGACATAATTGTTATATTTTGATAAATGGGAAATTAATGCACAAGGAGGTTGTATGCTTTGCCAAAAGTGACATGCAATGTAAAAGTAATAAGGGATCTAGGTTCCAAATCTCCAGGGCTAGATTATCTTAATCACATCCAGAAGCTTCCAAATCTGTTTATACAGTCCATATGGCAGTCATATGAAGAAGAGAGCAAGGCTCTCATAGTTAACAACCTTTCCTCCAACAGATGTTCTACAGCAAATGGATCCCTGAGGAGGATGTGCTGAATATATGGCAACATTTTCACAGCCAGATGATGCCTCACATTTGCATATCACTTTATAATATCTGAAAGCACATTATTTCATTTAATCCTTATAATCATGGAGTTAGCTAGGACAAATGTCATAGTGGCTGCTTTACCCAGAGATATTAAATATCTAGCTCAAGGTCACACAATTAATTGTTTAATGACAGAATTGAAAAAAAATGCCCAAATTTCTTTTTCCTCCCCACTACTTTTTCTGTATGAGTTGGCAGAGGATGCTCTTTGAGTTGGGTAATTTTTTTTTCTTCTTCTGAGCATTAAATCGCACCTTTGAAAACAGTTTTAAAAGCACTCTGTCTGAGGAATGAAAGCTTAAGGAGTGAAGAATCAAATTGCCAGGATGAGAACCAAGAGCCAGATATGTATTTCAGTACTCTGGATATCAAAAACATTATTTTCAGCAGCTTTAAACCATCTCTCTGTTCCTTGTAGCCAACTTGCAGCTCTCCATTGTGGACTTACTTCATAGAATAATAGTATTTTAAACCAGTGAGATTTTAGTTCAATTTTTTATTTTCAGGTAAGGGAAGTGAACCCAAGAGTGCTTAAGAGATTTTCCCAATGTCAAACAACTATATAGTGGCAGGGTAGCAATTTATTGATAACGTTTCAGTCCTTGGCAAGCTTTAATACCTGGCTATGTTACAAACTCCATTAAATTTAATTTCTTCTATGGACTAATAATGTAAGTGCAAGAAGGAAAAATCGTCTTAAATTTTAGCTTGATTTGAACAGAATTCTAAAAGTTAGTATGAGACTTCCAAGCATGTTTTTTAAAAAGGCTATGTTACAAGCTTTCACAATTAATAGTCTATTGTATTATCTACACACACACACACACACACACTACTAAAGAAGTAGAAGGGGTACATTCAGCTCTAGAACCACAGGATTTTAGCGCTGCAAGGAACCTGAAAGGCCATACAATTTAACTCCTTGCCAATTTTGTGAATATCCAATAGATATATCCAAGTATTCACCTAACTTCTGCTTGATCCTCTTCAGGAGCAGAAAATTATGTCTACAAATATAGCCATACTTAAAAATAAGAAATCTCTGACTGGGAGATGCAGGGCTTTCTCCTATGGAACGTAACCTCGCCGCATTCATGGGTTCTGGTTCTGTTTTCTGGAGATGCAAAGAATAAGTCTTACTACTTTCTCAAAGGATAGCCTTTCACTCTCTGAAAAGAGCTGTCAGGTCCATTCACTCTCCAATCTCCACCACCAATCTATCACCCCTGCCTCATATCCTCATGTCTTTCCTTCTTTAGACTGAACCATGCTATGTTTCTCTCTCATATATGTGTATGTGTATTCATGAGTGTGTGTGTGTAACCAAGTTGTTAGTTCTCCTGAAGTTTGTGGTCATCCTTATTGGATAATCTCAGTT
Source organism: Equus asinus (assembly GCF_041296235.1). Classification (NCBI taxonomy): domain Eukaryota; kingdom Metazoa; phylum Chordata; class Mammalia; order Perissodactyla; family Equidae; genus Equus; species Equus asinus. The sequence goes on from NC_091814.1 coordinate 21,120,608, forward strand.
TAATTGGAGCATTTAATGGTAAGCAATGTCAGAAGGCTGTGGAAAATAGACTTGGGATTTAAGCCTTAATTTTATTCTGAAAAACAGGAAACAGGCATAGCTTCATCCCTTTGTGCCTTCCAACAAAGAGGAGCAGGGAGCTCTGCTTGTGATTTCCCAGGGAGAGAGAGACAAAGGAGAAAACTTATGTGGTCAAAGCACTCCCAATAATGGAGGCATTTTAAAAATTGTCATGCCAGGTCTGTGAAGATTGGTCTGGCCAAACCGAATTCCCAGAAATCTCCAAAGTGAGACACAGAGACTAGAAATGCAACAGGATAATCATTTATGCTCAATCTACCAACTCCTGCAGGGAGATTAGAAAAAGATGTAAGTAGGTCAGAAGTGTACTTATCAGTCTTGGACCCTCAATGGCAAGACATTTTCTAAAAAGGATAAACACATTTTTTACTCCTTTAAATCAGTTTTAAAAAGATATAATTCGGGGCCGGCCCCGTGGCCAAGTGGTTAAGTTCGCGCGCTATGCTGCTGGTGGCCCAGTGTTTCGTTGGTTCGAATCCTGGGCGCGGACATGGCACTGCTCATCAAATCACGCTGAGGCAGCATCCCACATGCCACAACTAGAAGGACCCACAAAGAAGAGTATACAACTATGTACTGGGGGGCTTTGGGGAGAAAAAGGAAAAAAATGAAAAATAAAATCTTTAAAAAAAATAAAAAGATATAATTTAGTCCATCTCCCTCTTCCCAGTACCTCTTAGAAATAAATATGTTTCAGGGCTATATGCATTGCAGTTCCCAAGTTTACAGCAGTGCAGAATAATTAACTGTCATGTAGTGACCCTCTTTTCAGCTCTCAATTTCTTCTACAAGCTGGTTTTGAAGACGTTAGAGGAAAAAATCCATATTTCATATCACTGGTCCCCTATACCTTTTATAACTCTCTAAAATCATGGCTTATGTTTCAAAATAATTTTTTTTCATCTAAGTAGTTTTAGGAAAGTGGTTTAATTTCTCTGAGTCTCATTTTGAACATGATTAATCTTTGCAGTTTATCTAAGGATTTCAAATTGAGGATAAATGTGACCACATGATGCATTTTTTGAATAAACAGCATAAAGGGAAAGGAATCTTACTTTCCTCCCCTTATAGTACTATGAAGAGAAGTGAAATTTTCTTTGGTCTTCTAGGGAGTTATAAGTCATCAAAACTGCAGCCATCATCACCTTGGCCACCCCCTGCCCTTACTTAACATAAAAACACAAATGCATACTCAGGTACCTACCTTCCACCACCACTCCTTACATACACATATTCATTTCTGTACTCTCACTCATTAATTCTAGTTTCTCTGCCACTTTCTGTTTTGCTGTCTGTTAAGTCATAGTACATCTGGACTCTGCACTGTACAAGGCTTAGAGCTGAGCTGATGCATTAAATTGAGGAATCTTCAGGAAAATAGACCACTGGGCAATTTTGGAGACCCAAGCCTATTTCTTCTACAGTGAGTGCTTATAAGAAAGTCTTAAAATGACACAATAATCTATATTACACATATCTCTGAATCTCTAACATTTTTCATATGGCTTAATATGCATGGGTGCTAAAGAAATATTTGTTGAACTGAAATTAATCTCTATATGTATTAAATTCACTCCCCCACTATGCACTGCTGCTATACTACTCACCAAAGGCTCAAAGAAGACAAATTACTTTTAAAAATCAATAAAATGAAAACTCTGGAGAATCGATGATTTAAATAAAAATGATTTTCAATTACCCCCTCCTTAACTTCATAATAATAAATAATTAAAAGCTGGCCAAATTCTCCTTTTGAAAATATCTGAGAGTACTTTTTCAACTCACCATTTTCTCAGTGATACAAATTGTAACTGTTTTCCAAGTCTCGTCAGGCATGGCCAGCTTACGCTGAGAAAAGGAAAGAAATCGTATAGACTAGAAGGAGGAAGGGAATTCCCTAAGCCTAGAGAGTTCTTGGGAAAGTATGGTTGTGTCTCTGCTCACCTTGAAGAAGGCACAGAATGGAGCTATTTGTGCTTTTGCCTACCTTAAAGCTACTGGAGGAGCATAAGCCAACTCCTTCACACCCACAGGGGACCTCTCAACAGACACAGCCCTCAGGAAAGTATTTGGCCTTTTCAGGGCTCAAGGGGATGCTGGAGGAATTCTAAGAGAGGAGCTAGCAAGCTATGTGAAATCTCAAGGCACAAGAGAGATCTTAGAGTGATTTGAAACACAATGCTCTCCTTCCCACCAGACTCTGGAGAAGAGGAAGATGAGGGAAAAGTGTGTGTATTTGTGTGTGCGTGTGTATCCTCTTCTCTTTCTGGAGAATGGTCATTCTTATTTGGAGACCCAAGTATATGAGCACACACAGAGGTACAAACTTCAAACACACTCAGATATAGTGCACACAAAGTAACAACTCTATATACCAGCATGACTCTCATGCATAAGTAACTCAGTAGATATATAAAAAAAAAACCACATTCAGACAACACTTGTATTTTCAAAAACGAATAAGAATATATGTATATTTACTTTTATTACCTGTAAAAGGTACACATTTAGAAGAATATAAAAGTATTTGGAGAAGGTAGGAAGTAGTCAGACTGTATAGAAAGTATACTGTCATGGAAAGTGGACAATTATCTCTTTGGATGTATAAGCCACACATGGGTTACAATACTTGCACACACAGGGATGGTTAGCCTGAGAACCACAGGGCATAAAATGAGCAGGATTTCTTGGGATATCATATGCCTTAAAAGGTAAGGATGTTGACCATGTAGGACCCTGTACTTTTCTGGAATTGGGAAAGATGAGGAATAGTCAAGATAAAATAGCCTTCCCAAGTATATAATTAAGTTCTGTGCCAAAATAACAGAATTCCCTTAAGGAAGAATAGGAAAATTCTCTGAATTACAAGGATCCTAGTTAATATTTCTAGGAATAATTGCAATTTAGTCTTCATTATTTTCCAATTCAATAAAAAAAATACAAAAGCAAATTTCTTCGACAAAAAACTGAGAAAATACTTCATTTTCAGGGAGTATTCTAGCTCATTTGTGGTTCTTTGGTGATATTCTGTGTTCCCAATCTCTAGGAGCTTGATTATTCATTTATTCAATAAATATTTACTGCTGAGTATCTTCTAAGAGTCAGGAACTATTTTGGTCATGGGTCAGTTTCAAATAGTTTTACTGTAACAGTTTTACGCAGTCCTTAGGCATTTGCTGGTATACTTCAAGAACCAGAAGCTCCTCTCTCATCAAAACTTCAGTCAATAAGAGAGGGTTAATAGCATTCCCCTGATTTAGACGAAGAAAACGTGATATAGAAAATTAAAAATTCCTGTGAAATGCAACAGAAAGAGGACATGGTTTTCAATTAAGAAAAACATGACTTTGATTTGCACCTCACTCTCACTAGAATGCCTGTCATCAAGAAGACAGGAGACAACAGGTTCTGGTGAGGATGTGATGAAAAAGGAACCCTTGCACACTGCTGGTGGGGATGTAAATTAGTCCAACCACTATGAAAAACACTATGGTGATGTCTCAAAAAATTAAAAATAGAACTGCCATATGATCCAGCTATTACACTTTTGGGTATTTATCCAAAGAGCACAAAAACATTAATTCAAAAAAATATTTGAACCTCTATGTTCATTGCAGCATTCACAATAGCCAAGACTTGGATGCAACCTATGTGCCCAACAGTGGAAGAATGGATAAAGAGGATGTGGTGTATATAAATAGATATACAATGGAATACTACTCAGCCATTAAAAAAGACAACATCTTGTCATTTGCTACAATATGAGTAGACCTTCAGGATATTAGGCCAGGCGAAATGTCAGACAGAGAAAGACAATAACAATATGACTTTACTCATATGTGGAGGAAAAGCAAACAAACAAACATAGGTACAGAGAACAGATTGGTTTATCAGAGGGGAAGAAAGTAGGGGGAGGGCAAATGGAGTAAAGGGACACGTATGTGCAGTGACAGATGGCAACTAGATTGTTGGTGATGAACACAATGCAGTTGATACAGAAGTCATAATATAATGATGTATACCTGAAGTTTATATAATGTTATAAACCAATGTGACCTCAAGAATAAAAAATAAAAGATTACAAAAAAGTGTGGTATAAATACACAGTGGAGTATTATTCAGTCATAAGAAAGAAGGACATCCTTCCATTTGTAACAACATGAGTGTAACTTGAGCACATTATGCTAAATGAGATAAGTCAGACAAAGACAAGTACTGTATGACATCATTTATATGTGGAATCTAAAAAAAAACTAAAAGCCACATTCGTAAAAAACAGTAAAATGGTGGTTACTAGGGAATGGGGGTGGTGAGCAAAGATAAGGGTGCAAACTTACAACAAGTAGTAAATAAGCCATAGTGAACTAATGCACAGTATAATGAGTATTATATTATAATTATATAATGTCATAAATATAGCTACAAAGACAATCATATTGCAATATTTAAATTAATCAAAGTAACATGTGCCTTTTAAATTTAGCAATGTTACATGTCAAATATATCCAATAATAAAAAAAGAAAAACATAGGTTTTCATTGCTCTTTGTTAGCTCTGTGATGTAAACAAATTCTCAAGCCTCTCCAAATATCACGTTCTTCATCTTTAAAGATGAAACTAATGTTAAATCAAAAGTTAGTATTAAGTAGTTCAGAATATGGACTATAAAGCTAAAGTGCTTAGGTTTGAAACTTGGCTTTGCAATGTTCTAGTTATATGACCTTCGAAAAGTTAATCTATGTCTTAGTTTTTGTTTTATTTATTTATTTTTTTGGTAAAAGTGAGATAATGACAGTATGGATCTTACAATTATAGTGATCATTATATGGGTTAATATATGTAAGGTGCATAGAACAGTGCCTGCCACATGATAAATGGCAGATAAATTCGTCCTATTATTTGTATTTGTATCATGCCTTGCAAACTGAAAGCGTTCAAAAAATTACCCAATTTAATTTCCAATTTCCTTTGTAGTATGCTTGCATGTGAACATAAGAACTTTTGAAATTTCCTAAATATTTGAAAGAAATAATGAAGCAGTTTCTAATTAAAAGACTCCTGAGTTCATTAGCATCTCTAGAGATTGTCTCATATTTCCAGTCTTCAAACTAGAAATAGAATCCACTCTATGCTACTTCTTAAATAAAAATTCTGTTCATTAAATTGACAAAACTTGGTGGAGGATAGAAAGACAGTCTCTTTAAAAATCAGTTAAAAAATTCCTATACTGAGAGTTCTCAAGGTCAGAGACGCTGTCCATCTCAATGTTTTCTAGTATCGTGTCTGGTACTTAGTGGACACCTAAAACTCTGTTGGGTGAGGGAATGAATGAATTGAACAGAGTCTCATTTTATTTATATAACATCATAAATATATAACTTCAATGCCAAGAAAGACAAGATGCCGGAGAAGGACCCGGTTGATTACACACCATCATGGGGAGTTTTATGGTTAAAACTACAATTACCCTCTTTGAATTTTTTTAAAAAAATTATCTTGCTAGCTACCATTGTGAATTTAGAAGTGATAAAAACAACATATAGTATTTTCTTGTTATAACTGTTTATAATCATTTCTTGGTACAAAAAATTGTGGTTAGAACTCTGAGTGCTCAAAGCAAAAAGGGAATTCTAAGTTCACTCTTTATTATGTCCTGTCACAGAAGGAAAAAACAGTTAATTAGAGATAACATTGAAAATACAGATAGAGACTACAGCTTGTGAGAAAAAGCGCAGAGTTTATATACTGTACTATGTCTGCCTTTGAAGAAATATTTAGGATGAATATGCAGTTAGCTTTGGAAGGGAGAAATAGAGTAATTTTTAAATGAATAAGTTAAAATTTACTGGGGAAACATAATGTTCCTCAAATTTTATAATTATTTCTGAAAGTTATGTATTTCCTATTTCCTCTTCTAAGTCACAAAAATTTTGAGGCACCTAACCACATTTTGTGCTTTCTATGCAGTGTTTCATGAATAAAAATTACATAATTTGTTTTCTTTTTAAATGCAAGAGCATTCTTAGTCAATTGTGATGAACAGTGCTGCCATTTTGGGGATTAATTTCATTTAAAGAATAATAATTAAATTGATTACATGCCATTTCCTTGATCTCTTCCTGTTATCCATTCCTGGTGAAAAGTTGGCTGCAATGAATACACATTTATAACCTAAAAAATAAGTAAAATAAAAAAAAGTAAAATAGAGTATGGCAAAATAAAATAAAACTGACTTGGTAGTAGCTGTTGGAATAGCAGATATAGCATCTGGGAAATAAACAGCCTTTCTCTGGCTAACCTGTGAATTATAAGTTTAAAGAGATAAGTGAATATCACACTTGATGGAATGATATAATATAAGATTTGGGGCGAGGAGTCATGATCTTTCTCTGGAAACATAGAAAAATGTATTCCATTTAAAAATTTTTTTCAAAATCTAAAATGAAAAGTTATTTGAAAAATTCAAGGCAAAATTTAAATAAATACACAGCATCAGTTATATTAGGCTGAAAATGAAAGAAAGCACAAATTACAGTGACTTGAACAAATGGGAGTTAATTTTTCATCATTTAGTTAAAAAACATACATGTAGATATTTCCTGGTGTTGGTTTAGCTTCTCAACCATACTATCAAAGACTCGTGGTTTTCCTATATTTCTGCATCTCCAGCCTCAATATGCTGACCTTTCTTCCTTATGTTTGTTATCTCATAGATAGCTGGTGGAACTCGAGGCATCATATCCAAGTTCAACAAAAGGGAAGGAGAAGCACTAGTTACTAGCTACATTTTTCTCTTAAAATGAAAGCTTCTCCAGTAGAATTCCACTTACATTCTAATGGACAAAAAATGAGAAATATGACCACTCCTAGCTGCAAGAAAACCTGATAAATCAGACACATGGCAAAGAGATGCAGATTCATTGCCTGGGTTGGGCATAATTTCACCTTGAAAAAAATTTGGGTTATCATAGCAAAGAAGAATGAACTCTCTACAGCAATTACACACTGTGGGAATCTCTCACACTGGAGGAAAAACAAATCGGGAGGGCTGTCATATGCCCCTGGGAAAGAATGAGACATAAGAGTCACACAATTAGAATTTGTACCAACTGAAATTTTGTAGCTCTTCCTCTTTTAATATTTAAGCAAATATCTAGAAAATGAGGATCAAGCATGAAATCTAAGGCCAGAATGGCTAAGAAGAGAGTAATGTACTATGTTTAATATTCTACCAAAGAGTTATGATATGTTCTACCCATTTTTAACAAGGAGTGTGAACCTCACTGACTCAACTCAATGGCACATTGGAATAATTTAGGTCAGGTAATTGGACATGCTAAATTTTCTAGCCAACTTATTACCTTCATATAGTTACACAAAGTTACTTGGAGCTTTGCTTTCCACAGATGTCCTAGAGAACACAGTCAATCTTCCAATCTCAGTTTGAGTAAGAATGAGTTTGATGCATGATTAATAGAAGATGTACATGTGTTAGAAAGTATATAATCATACACTTAATGACAATATAATAATAAAGACGGGGCTCAGCATTTATTGAATGCTTACTGTGAGGTAATTATTATACACCGGAAGATCTTTCCAGGATTCACCAATCAAATTCACATACTACCCAAGGCCACACTTAGCATCAGTTTCATTAAGAGAAATATAAGATAGAAACACAAAAGGGCAGCATCAGGAGTTTCTCTTATGTAGAAGGAGTGCTCAAAGCAGACAAGGGGCTGGTCTCTGGGATTCAAAGTCAACGTGCAGGTGTGAGGACATGAGATTTGCACAAAGGGGTGCATTGTCCAACTTGACTTAGAATTGTCAAGCCCCCTAAGATCCAATATCTCTTATAACAGTTTGATGGGCATCTATAGCTTCTAGAGTTCACTGAAAAAGACATGCCAAGTTACAAAAGTAGCCCAAAGATATGACTTACCACCAAATATTTATAATACTTGCACAATTCTCCCAGTCCAGAGGACTTTTACTAACCAGGGGTTATTTGTACCATAAGCAATGTTGCTGTTGCTTAGTAACATTTATCAGGCTTCCAAGAGACCAGAGCTAGAAAGTTAACCCAAGGCGTATCCATTCACAATGTATATGTATATCAAATCATCACATTGTACACTTTGAATTTTTATAATTTAATTTCCAAGTATACTTCAATAAAGTTAAGGAAAAAAATAAAGTTAATCCAAGGTAAAAATTTATCTACAAAAAGAAAAACAATTTTGTTAACCCTTTACTCACACAGACATATTTATTTAATATTCACAACAAACATATGAGGTAGGTGATATTATTTTCATTATAAGAGGGACTTAGTAGTGGTAAAACCCGAAGCAAACTGAAGTTTCTCAGTTCAAGAAGCAGAATTCTTAACCATAAAACTCCATGTATTCCACAACTCCATGAAAGGAAAAGACAGTGTAATGAATGGAAGGTAAACTGAGCCAATCTCAGGGAGGTTTCTTTAAAAGACGAGAAATTTTATGAAAATAAAGTAACTTAAACCTCTTAAAGTATCATATTTCTTTTTCTTCTTTGGTTATTTTATTTTAGATACTGGAAAATCTAAAATGATTATTGACCGGGTAGTTTTCTTTAATGGACAATCATCTCTTTTTTTCGCAAAGCCTAGTTCGGAATAGGCAAGTGTGCACTGACTGATGATCTGTGTTTATGAGTATTTGTTCAATAGCACTTTTTTCATTCTTTCACATAGCCCACGTCTAAAGAAACACTGAATTTGGTTTTGATGTGCAGAAATTAGATTGGAGTCAGGATGTGAAAATCTCTCTAAAAAATTCAAGCAAGTTTCCAAAAACCAGGAGAACTTGGAAGAGGGTTTATAATTCTGGCTTTGAACCAGAGGCTTTCCACTCACTCCAGAGGTATCTGCATCCCATCTCTCACTCCCTCATCTTGTCTCTTAGGAAGACATTTTCTGTTCCTGTGGTCAGTTGTCCCAGGGGCAAAATTTAAAATATCTGACAACTAGCATAACCCAGGCACCAACTGCTTGAAACAGAAGCTGGCCATAGTGCTGGAGAAGATTCTGAAGCCAACCTATATAAACGTTTTCTAATGCATTTTACCTGTTACATAATCAACACTCATTAGGTCAACCAGCTTCATATCCCACTGAGAGTCAAGGAAGGGAGATACAGATGAACATTTAACCATATTCATTGGTGTACACATGGCTGAATATCAGCACTACATTTTCCTCCTCCTTTGACTTGTAGTGAGTATAAGACTTATAGAGGTAAAGAGTATTGATTAGGTGACATGGGTTTTAATTCTTTAGTTTGTTTTGCGATTTCTCATAGAAGTGGTACTTGAGAATTCAGATCTTTGAAACTACTACAACAAAGCCTACATCATTTTGTTTCGAGACATCTGCCAGCAAGTCCCTTTTCTTATATTTTGTCACTTATAAAATAATAGGCTTGGTTCATGGTAGGGAATTTCAAACTTATAGAGGAAACAAGAGTTCCTAGGAAGTTGAACATTATGTGTGGTAGGATTGCAAAATAGACATAATCGACATAGTCATGGACATAGACTCTCCACAGATTTTTCTGGAAATTTGCATTTTAACAAACTCCCAGGAGACTCTTGTAGCGAGCTCAATCTTAGTTTAGAAACCCCTATACAACATCAATGATTCATAAACTCTTGTTTGTATGAGGAGATTCTCAAACACTATTTAGAGAAACTGTGTACTAATTTATATTGATGTTCCCTTTAAGCCTGTTTTATGATTCCTGAAGGTGGCACTATTAAGACCCTGTTTCTTTCTTCCTGCCAGGCTCTGTTATATGTCAATCTTGGATATCACCTGAAGAATGGCATCTGTGCAGGACTGCCTTCCTGAGGGCATCCTTCACCTCTTTGTTTCTCAGGCAGTAGATAGCTGGGTTGAGGAACGGTACAATGATGGTGTAGAGCACAGAGATGATCTTGTTGTAGTTGAAGGTGTACATGGCCTGGGGCCGTGCATAGGTGAAGAGAGTAGAGGTATAGTAGATGACAACCACTGCCAGGTGAGAGGCACAAGTGGAAAAGGCTTTGTGGCGTCCCTGGGCAGTAGGAATCCTTAGAATGGCTGCAATTATGGAAGCATATGATGAAACCACAACCAACAGAGGGAGTAGAATCATTACAAGGGCCAAGAGGAAGTCTACTAATTCTGCTTGTTCCTTGTCAGAGCAGGTGAGGTTAAGTAGTGGAGAGATATCACAGAAAAAGTGGTTGATGATATTGGGTCCACAGTAAGACAATCGGGAAATGAAAAGAAGCTTCATCATAGAGCTGAAGAAGCCACTGCCCCAAGAGGAAGCAGCAAGTCGAGTGGCCACGCTGGAAGACATGAGACTAGAATAACGGAGAGGTTCACAAATGGCCAAGTAGCGGTCATAGGCCATGACTGCCAACAGGACACACTCAGTGCAGGCTAAGGCAATGAAGAAGTAGAGTTGGGTCATGCAACCTACGTAGGAGACTCTATGTTCCTGGGTAAGAAATTCTCCCAAGAACCGGGGAACCGTGACATTGATGTACCACAGCTCCAGGAAGGAGAGATGGCCAAGGAAAAAGTACATTGGGCGATGAAGGTTTGGAGTGAGCCAGATTGTGGAAATGATGAGTGCATTCTCCAACAATGTCAGCAGATAAATTGCAAGGAAGAGGGCAAAGAGGAGTAGCTGGAGTGGTGGAGAGGTAGGGAAGCCCACCAAAACAAACTCTGCTATGTGGCCTCCACTGAAATTTCTCATGATCTCTGCTTGACTTCCTGAAAAAGAACAAGATATTGAGAGACAGGTGGAGAAAATCGTAACATCTCCTCACAGATTACAAACTTCTGAAGATGCTCAATGGTATATTATTAATTATTATTTTGTTCCTTCACTTTGCTGTTTAATCTCCCACCTCAAGGATAAAGTTCTCAGACCTGAGGCTTGTACTCAATAACTTAGCAATCTCAACTACAGTGGGTATTTTATAAATGTTTGCTGAGTGATTTCAGGACAAGTTCTAATATATCAATTCGTGTTTTTTTAATCCATGACATACTCTTCCTTCACTTCCCATAAACTTCTAAGCCCCATAGAAGATTTATTCAGTATTTGTTGAATGAATGAGTAAAAGAAGGACTGATAGCAAGCTGAAGCCTGAGGGTTTAACTCTCAAGGGAAACTGGACTCAGAGGAATTAGTAGGTCAAAGACATTACTTGAGCTATAGTGCAAGGCAGCATGGGAGGCGGGAGGTGTATTTGGGAAGTATTCATTCACAGTTGGAAGAATAATTCAGCATAGAGGAGATAAAAGGGTTGTACTCCAGAAAGGAGTAATTTTCCCACTCATTTTACAAGTATTTTTCAGTACGTTTTATTGCTAGAATTAGACGGTCTTATTCTCAGAGCTAGTGTGGTAGGCTGAAAAGCAGACCCCAGAAAGGTGTCCATGTCTTAATCCCCAGAACCAGTAAATATTACATTGTATGACAGAGTCTTTGCACATGTGATTAAGTTAAGATATTGAGGTGAGATTCTCCTGGGTTATCCAAGTGGGCCTTAAATTCAATTTCAAGGGTCCTATTATGAGAAAGGCAGAGGGAAATTTAAAATAGAAACAGAAAAGAGAAGGCAATGTGATGAGAGAACAGAGAAAGATTTGAAAATGCTGGATGATTGGAGTGATGTGGGCACAAGCCAAAGAATGCCACCAGCCAGCACAAGCTAAAAGAAGCAAGGAATGGATTCTCCCCTAAAGCCTCTGGAGGGAGCGAGGCCTTGCCAACACCTTGAATTGGGCCAAAGGATATTGATTTCAGACTTCTGGCCTCCAGAACTGTCAGAATAAACCTCTATTGTTTTAAGCCATCAAATTGGTGGTGATTTGTTACAAGAGTCACAGAAAACTGATACAGTTGGTGAGGCATCAGAGTGGAAGAGGCAGTCATATGCCTCCCAACCATCCCTCTGTGCCTTCCTAGTCTCCTATCAACATTGCTCATGGCCTGGCATCTCCAGAAGGCATCTAGAAAAATTATGAACCTCACTTGAGACTGCGTCACAAGTTAGATTATCATCAAGCACTTTCATTTGGGGTGGGACTTAAACACTTGTCTTCACATTTTTTCCTTTCAGCAACCTTAAAAGCAATATATCAGCTTGCATATTTTAAAGTTGACATCCATTTTATTACCATACATTTAAATAGTTGCAGGGAATCTAATTGCTACTGAATGTGACTATTGGCATTTTAAATGAAACTATTACATCACTCCTTTATATGTTCAGTGAATTCTAAATGTTGGTGCTATCATACCCCCCAACACTTATCTTAAATATTACGTGAGTGCAGGTATCTTTAAAAAATAAAAATTTTGCATTATTTTTCTTACTGAACTCACAGTTCAAGATATTATATTTTTATAACTGAGAGCCTTTTATTGATTTTTACATATTTATCGTCTATTATCTATCTATTTATCTATCGCTCTCTCTGTCTTCTCTGTGTCTCTCTGTGTCTCTCTCTCTCCCTAACTACCTATCTACCTGCTTTTTTGTTTCCTGTCCTCTTGGCTGTAAGAGTTTTGAAAACAATTTTCTTCTAGATATTATTATATGACTAGCATACATTTCACCAGGGTAATAGAAATAGATGACAAATTTTTAAAAATACATTAGACAACATTTTAAAAACTTATTGGAACACCATTTTATAATAATGTGGATTGCACTTTTTTTAATTCTTGTGTGCATCCATGAAGACTACGTATTATCACAATGACAAATGTTTCAGCATTATTCCATTCTAAATCATCATTTTGGAGATATAAACTCTGAGGAACCTTGTTCACATAAATAAATGGCATTGATAAACCATTGCTCAGAGAATGGAAGTTGTTTTGTTATAGTAATAATCCTAAATTATTTGAATTTTCTGTTAGTTATGTGTTAAAAATTACACAGCGATCTATCATCAAAATAATTTCTATCGATCTATTAGTTGACATTTCTATTAGCTTCAATTTCAATTATGTTGAAAGAAACGGACCGGAAACCACTGACTTTCAAAAGGAGACATTACTCAGTTATTAGTCATTCTCGTTCTCAGCACTGACATTATCACTGGCACTACCTTAGCCTCTGGGACACTTTCACAGAGTAAGATTATGCTATGCCTTCCCTTGTACAGAGGGAGAAAAGTTGTGAAAAGGAAAGTGAGAAAGGAGAAGAAATACTTTCTCGAGCAGATCAATTTTAAGAAGAATTGATAAGGGAGTTGAAGGCCATGGAATGATTCTTTTGGAAGAATTCATATCTGTATCTTGGAAAGTTCTTTTGTACCCTCCAGGGCACATAAACCGAGGTCTGGAAAGCTGACTTCATGTGTCAGATACTTTTCTGAGAGAGAGTTTGAAGGGAGGTATGGGTGGAAAGGATGAGGACAGAACAGGAAGGAAGCACAGCACACTTCAGGGCTAGGTAATAATAGAGCATGGGAGAAACTCAAAAATGGTGGCTGGAAACTCCAAAGAGCTGACGTAAGGAAATTTGAATGCTGAAGTAGACTAAGCAATGACAGAAAGCCTGAAAGGGATCTGTCTTCATCCCTCTATTCTCAGTATTCAGAACAGTGCCTAGAACATAGTAGGCATTAAAAAAAATAATAATAGGATGAGTTTCAGTCTTGATTTGTATAATCTTGAATACTTTACTTATTTTCAAATACGTATTTTGTAAATAACACAAACAATACAAACTAGAGTTCTTTCCAGTTGTAGTACTGCATGAAATGTGATTGAAATTCCAACTTGGCCCAGGATCAGTCCTGGGGGATGGGGGAAAGAAGTTGTTAAAAATAGAGTGGAGAGTGGGAAGCAGCTGAGGAAATTCATTGTCTGGTTCACAAGCATTTTTGAAGCCAATCCTGCTCTGCAGACCACTCTGGCTTAAATCGTCTACTGATTCAAATGCAAGCCTGCGCATAGGGTCCCTTGTACCCAGAGGTCCCTGTGACCCTAACTCCTCCCCACTGCTCAATATTACTTTATGTCATCATCTTCATAGGTTTTCTGCTCAATTGTTGAAAAAAGAATGCTGTCTGCTTTTTAGACTGGCCTGCTATTTAATCCCTGCCAGATACTGTCTCTCCCCTTTATCTATGCCCTGTTCCAAATATACCCTCCCTTTTAGAGAAGGCCCTCCTGCATAGACTGCTTCTGAATCACAGTACTCAGATCCTTCCAGTAGCTCTGAGCATATTCGTGCACCATGTGGACTGAACTTTTGTGTTATTTGTTTCTTTTTTTCTGTTCCCTCTTACTTCTGGGCTACATCTTTCCTTCCTTGTCAGTCCTGGAACATATTCCTGCCCTATTGACACTTGAAGTTTTATGATATCAGGGCAGCATCTGACCACAATAGCAGAGGAGCTTGAAATTTTAACCTTCACTGAGTGATAAGCTCTTTACATACATCCTTCTCGTTTGACACCTTAGGCTCCAAATAATAATTAATGAGGAAGTTTTTGAGTATTTCTCCTGCCGATGAAAATAATCCATAACGAATCTATAGATGAAAATTTGGATGAGTTTATTCTGAGCTAAAATGTGAGGACCATGGCCTGAGGACTTTCTTCCCAAAGGAAGAAAGAGCACCAAAGAAATGGGGTGTACAGAGTGGTTATATGCCCCCAAAGAAAATGTTTTACATATGATTGAAATGTCCCTTTTACAATAGTCATGAGACTGCTCTGTTGGCACAGCAATTGATGGATGCAGCAGGTAGGTCTGCTGTCTCGGTGGGTACAGCAGGGTGGCAGGTCTGTTGTCTTGAGCTGGGTGGTCACAGGTGAGCACAACAATCAGTTCCTAGCCTAAGGAAAGATGCTTATCCTTAAGGAAACACCAATGTGGGGGGAAGTTGCACCATTATCTTAAGGGCATTTATTCTTGCCATAGTAAATGTTTAAAGCAGATATACAATGCATGCTCCATGGCCATGTCAGGCCCTTTTGGAAAAACAAAGTCAGGTCAAATTGGATTTACACCAAATGGCTTCCTTATATGCTCCAATATATCCTATTGCTTGCCATTTCTATTTGTCACTCCCATTGCATTTCCTCTTTCCTGGAAAATGCATAGATTATCTCAGGAGTAAATGATGTTAATGGTATTGTACAGTCCATCTTCTACTCACTCTTGAAAGTTCCCTTTCATGGTCACCTTCCCTTCCACATCTATCAACCATCACTTTTATTTAAACTGCCAATCATGTCAGAGTTCTTTAAGACATCACTCTGATTTCTACTTCTGCCCATGACTTTTGCATGTGAATAAACATCATAAACGTCAGTTCTTCCTGTGTAGACTTTGTCCAGGAGATCTCTCACATCTGCTATTGTGACTATGACTCTACTAACAGATCTGTAGAGTAACTACATATTTACCTGGATTTCTCATCCTCAGGAGCAGAAATTCACTCATTACTCTATCCTCATTGAGTTCAGAGCTTTACACATAATAGGTACCCAATAAATCTTTATTGAGTAAGCTAAGAAATAAATAATAGAATAATTTAGGAGCTTGGAAAATTAATGTTCCTTCTCTCTTTCAGAGGTAGAAGGCTGAACCTGTTTTTTAATCTATCAAATAGGGATGCTGTTGCTGCTGTCATTCCACTTCATTAGGCTATGTGACCATCAAAAAGACAATTTAGGTGAGGATGATTTGTCGACAATGTGAAACACACTTATTAAAACCTATTGGTGAGTCTATAGATCTGTGGACCTAAAACCATGGAGACATAACTTGGATTTCCCCACTTGGCTTTTTATAGCAGCATAACTGACTTAATTCCTTTCTAACCTCCACCTCCTAGATGTTCCATAAATGAAGTCTAAACAGTACATTGCCTGACCCCAAGTGGCCCTCCTTAGGAAGCAACACAAACCTTTGTCCAGAGATGCGTTGAGCAGGGCCCTGTACACAGGAATATCCCATTTTCAGAGAAAATTGTTTGTTTTCTTTGAATTCTTCACTTCATCATCACAAATGGCATAATTGTAACTTACTTAGCAAAGTACCTGTGAATCAACCACTAAGGATGGTCTGGAGCCACTATAGTTACTGTCTTAGGCTGTGTCCACATGGCATGTGTAGAAAACATAATAAGAAAATTGATTACTGTCTACAAGGCACTGAGTACTTTTCCTATACTAGCTTAATTCTCATAAAAGTTCAAAGAGTTTAAGGACCTTCCTCTCCATTTATAAATGACACAGAGAGGCGAATGATTTTTTTGTTTAAGTTTTGTAGTATTTTTTGGCTCATCTGTGTATGGCAGTCAAATTCAATCAATAGTTTTTTTTTTAATCTCATTTGAATTTGGGCTCTGTAGATATGGACTGAATCTGGCAGGTATGGCTTTGGTCATGGCCTTAGGGTAAGGTTGGCGGCTGCTCTCTAAACAAACCAAGATTGGCCCCTGCCTCTCCTACCATGCAACTCTGCTCTCTGGATTCCTCTTTTCCATACACAATGTCCTGTCCTTTCTGTCACATTCACCCATCTCCAGCACTTCATTTCAATGGAACTTAGAAACATCTCTTACAATTGTGAACATTTCAAGTGTGTTTCTCAGGCGTCAACTCTATAATCATAAACATTTGGATATCAGTAAAATAACAAGCACGCAGTATGAAATATTTCAGATTTTAAGCCAATTAAACATCTGGAGAAATTCAAGAGAGATTTTCAGGATTATGAGGCATCTGGAAACCACAGGGAATAGATGAAGGATCTAACCTGAGTAAGGACAAAATTTATCACAGAGGTGTACCTAGTTCTTTCATTGCCTTTTTTCTGCACTCACACACACCCCCTGTCTTTCAATGTTTGTCAATATGCTGGTTACCTGTTGCTTCTGGGCATGTGCAGTCAGCACCAGCTACTCTTCAATAAAGCTGATACTTCATGCTGGTCTTTGAGTCATTTGTGGCAAAACAGGACAGAGGTTTGGCAGATGAGGCCCTGAAGTAAACAGAGGCAGCAGTAGCCAGTCCTTATCACCTCATCATCAGGAATACAGCCCCTTAGGACACCTTGCCATCATGACCTACTTTTCCCCAACAGGAATGTGTTCAAGTCACCCCAGGGATCACACATGATACAATGAAAAAGCAAGGTCTGGAGGGACATAGCCATAGGGGGAAGTAGAATACATTCCTTGAGTTCATTGTCTGAGTACCATCCATAGTGCTTCTGCAAACCCTGTTTTCAGAGGGGCTGAAGAGACTATCTCTCTGCATCAGTAGGTAGCTATAATGATAATTCAAGTCTAAAGTTCTATTGAGGAGATAAAACAATAAAGTAAGGGAATCATGGATAAATTAATTCTGACTGGCTCTTTAGACTGTTGAATTTTTGAGAAAATATTATTTGTCAAACTCTATCCAGCTTTGCATCTCTGTCACTTGTCTGTATTTATGTGTGAGAGAGAGACGCTTTATCTCCCGTCCACTAGTCTACAGCTTCCAATGGAGGAAGCATCATTTCCTGTTCGCTCCTTTTTATATCCCTTTGTGAACAGAACTGGGCTAGAAGGATGCACAGAGAAGATCTGAGGATAACTGGAGTGAGGATGTGCAGAGAAGTAATTTCACATTCCTGATTCTTGGCTCAAACCTGAATCTGTTTTTGAAAAGGATGGGGTTTTCCTTCTCTCACAACTCTGTGTTTCCTGACTGCCATTCATGCTAAGTTATTCCTCTGCTTCTTGGTTTACTGGAGCTGTCACAAATGGAGTTTTGGAAATAAAAGAAATTTTAACTAAATTGGAGTCAGGAAGGCCTGTAGGGATGCTCTCATGTCCTATCACACATGGTCAATTACACCAAATAGGAAGAGAGGGATGGCTTGTACCTTGGACAGGATGTAAAACTACTTTAGTACTGAAGGGAGTACTTCTCTCCTCACCTGGCAACAGTCCAGCCAATGAGAAATGCTGTGTTTAAGTCAATAAGAAGCCATTGCTGCCCTGAACTGTTACTCTCCCCCACTGGACTTTCGTTTAGAACTCCCCTCCCTGCTGTTCGTTTTTCTCTATAAAAGCAGTTCCCCATCCTTGTTTACTGCATTTGTCTATGATTTGCCATGGCACACACATACCAAATTGCAACTCTTTGGACTATTCGCAAAAACTCATTTTGAGTCTTTTCAAGTCAACAGAGTACATTACTCCTGAGGTGTAAGCTAATCTGCCTATCATTGGAAAGGTTCAAGTAGAAGTGCAGTGACCTCTTGTTTAGGATGCAATACTGGGGAGTGAGCACACTGCACTAAAACTAATTTACCACTCCTCCCTGTGATAATGAAAGTTTGTGGTTACTGCAAAATAATACGATTACAAACAGTAGGACTTCACAAAACTTTAGATGATGTTATAAATAATGGGAGAATTATGGTTATCTCTGAGTTTTTAGCCAGAAATGGTGAGGAGATGTTAAGCTCTCAGAAAACACAAAAGAACATGAGAAAATCAATGATTAATTCAGTCTTGACATACTAAGCTCAAAGAAAGAAGCAGATAGATGCAGCAATAACTTAAAAATGTTGGCCTGTATCTTAGATCTGTCTTCAGATTATAAACTGAGTGGTAATAAACATTAATAAATATGATAGAAGCAGATTTTATAGATTTAACTAGAGGAACAGAATCTAGGAAAAGAGAGAAAGATATACAAGAAATCTTGAGATAGAGACTTTAGCTGACCAAAGCAAGAAAAAGATCAAAAGTTGACCTAGAAAGGAATCACAGGAGTACAGTGTTCTGGAGGATAAGAGACTAGAAAGTTTCAGAAAGTATAGGGTGTTGGGAAACAAGAGAAAGTACTTTTAGTAGTGAAATGAAGCAGAAGGAGCTCCCTTTATATTTTATCCTATGGATGCAGGAAAAAAAATACACAGTGGTCATTTACTGAGCACATGCTTTATACTGGACACTTGCTACGAATTTTATACACATCTTGTTTAATTATCTTAATTATACAATGCAGCTACAATCTGAACTAACAAGACCCAAAAATTAAAGTGGTTTAAATAAAATAGAATTCTGTTTCTCTCTCATATGATAGTGCAGTGACAAGGAGTCCACAACTGGCAGGGTTGGCAGGACAGCTTGGCTTCGCAAGTGGTACAAGACACAGGACGGTGGACTGGTTCTGCCATCCAGGCAGAATATTACTTCTATTGCTGGGTTCAAGGTACCTGATTTTCCATTCCTAGCCATCAGGAAAACAGAAAGAAAGACATTATTCTTAAGGGTAAAACATAGAATTTGCACCCATCATTTCCACTTACATCTCATTGATAAGAACTTAGTCCCTTAACCAAACCTGGCTGCAAAGGAGTCTAAGGAACATGGTAACTAATTGGTCATCTGTGTCTCCTGCTAAAATTCCAGAGAGCTCTATCACTAAAAATGTTGAGAGAATAGATATTCTCAATCACTTTACTTGTTAGAATTCTACTCAGATGGACTATTTCTTCTTGAATTGGTTTGGTAGCTTTTGTCTTTCTAAAAATCAGTCCA
Source organism: Equus asinus (assembly GCF_041296235.1). Lineage (NCBI taxonomy): Eukaryota > Metazoa > Chordata > Mammalia > Perissodactyla > Equidae > Equus > Equus asinus. The sequence goes on from NC_091814.1 coordinate 21,140,309, forward strand.
TATCATCAAAGCTATCTAATTCATTAGTGTTTATTAGTTTGCTCGTAGTATACATTTATAATCCTTTGTATTTCTGTAAGGTCAGTAGTAATGTCATCTCTTTTATTTCTGAGTCTAATATTTTTAGTTTTCTTTCATTTTGTCTTGGTCAGTTGAGCTAAATGTTTGTCAATTTTGTCAATTTTTTTCAAGGACCAGCTTTTGGTTTCATTGATTTTCTCTATTGTTTTTCTATAATCTCTTTTTTATTAATTTTCACTCTAATCTTTACTATTTCCTGCCTTCTGTTTACTTTGGGTTTAGTTTGCCATTCTTCTTGAAGTATCTTATGGTGGGAGATGAGATTACTTATTTGAAATCTTTCTTCTTTTTAAATATAGTTATTATTAGCTATAAATTTCCCTCTAAGCATTGCTTTAACTGACTCCCATAAATTTGATTATGTTGTGTCCCTATGTTCATTCATCTCAAAGCATTTTATAATTTCTGTTGTGATTTCTTTTTCTTGTTTTTTTTTGTTTTGTGATGTAGAAGTATGCTGTTTAATTTCCACAAACTTGTGAATTTCCCTATTTCCTAGTTTTATTCATTTCTCATTTCATTTTATTGTTGTGAAAGAACATACTTTGTATGAGCTGTGTCCTTTTAATTATTGAGACTTTTTTTATGCCTTACCATGTGGTCTATCGTGAAGAATATTCCACGCGCACCTGAAGAGAATGTAAATCTGCTGTTGTTTGATGTGTTGTTTTTGGACCTCTTTATTTTTACTTTCCTGGATTTCGTTGACCTTCCTGGATGTGCAGATTTGTTTTTCAATCAATTTGCCCAGTTTTCAGCCATTATTTCTTCAAATATTTTTTCTTCCCCTTTCTCCCTTTTCTCTTCTTCTGTTATGGCCATTACTCTTATTTTGGTATGATTAATGATGTCCAACATTTCTCTGAGGATCTCTTCATTTTTCCTCATTTTTTTTCTCACTGTTATTTGTGTTGCATGATCTCTTTTGGTCTAATTTCAGGCTCACTAATTCTTCTGCCTGTTCAAATCTACTGTTGAGCTCCTTTTGATGAGTTTTCATTCATTTACTGTACTTTTCAACTGTCACTTTTCAACTTTTTAACCCCTTTATAACTTATAATTATAGTTGAAGATTCTTTTAAACATGGCCATCTAGTCACTGTCACAGTTTCTGTTGTCTGACATTTTGTGTTAATAGGTAATATCTTCATGTTTCTTTGTAAGTCTTATGTTCTTTTATTGTTGGAAATTGCATATTTTAGATGTTAGATCCTGGTACTTCCCCACACACCCTGGGTCTTTTCTTTGTTATTTGCTTCTTTATTTACTGACTGGCTCAATTATTTTAGTGAACTCTATCCTTCTCACCATCCAACAATATTAAGTCTCTTCTGTTGCTCCTCAGGGCACAGTCTTGGTTAAGCTCACATTTGCCCTGAGGTGACAGTTGTTTTGATAGGACTTACTTTTACTGTCCTTTTCCTGACTGTGTCCAGCTTTTAGCCTGTTGATGGCTTTATTGTTTTCACCTCTGCCTGGGAACATAAATTGCTCCAGAGAATAATAAAAACAAATTCAGGCTCCTTTGAAGGGATAGTTCTGAGGTCAGTGGTTGAGATTTGCTCTACCCAGGAGGACTCCTCCTAGCTGTCTTTTCCCCCTGTTTAGAAGGCTTCTTAAATGATGCTGAGATATTGAGGCAGAGTAGTCTTGGCTGGGGACACTGGCCCACAATATAACTAGAATTTCTAGTAGTCTTACATGGCTACTGTGCCTCCTGAGTGCTCCCATAGATCTCTGTTCAAACCTTAATCCAAGTTAAACCATAATTATCTGATCTCTACACAAGTAGAATATGAGTTTCTTGAGAGTAAAAACTGTTTTTTGTTTTGTTTTCCCCATAGCTAGTGCGGTGTCTTGAACAGATTAAATTCTTAATATATAAAGAAGAAACAAATAGACACTTTTCACATTTAGGTTGAGAACAGAAGCCAGTGATCTCCTATTTTATTTCTACACTGATGTCTTAATGTATTCGTTATTTACAAGAAAGAATATCTTAATGCTTTCCTTTAAGGGACTTTCACAGTACAAATTTTAGAGAAATATAATAAAAAATTAGTCCTAAAAGAAAGTCCTTGAGTTGTAATCTACCTCTTAGATGATGAAAGAAAGATATGATCTAAAGGGGAAAAAAAGTTTCACATGTACACTGAAGAACACAATTGTAGTTATTCACTTTTATTGCTGCATGCTAATACACTGTATGAATATACTGCAATTTTCTATCTATTCTACTGTTCGTGAATATTTGAGTAATTCCCAGCTTTAGTCTATTGCAAGTCTTGCCTCTTAGAACATTCTTATATATATTTCATGGTACACATGTGCACACAATTCTCTAGGGTGTGTACTTAAGAGTAGAAAAGCTAGACCATGGATATCTCCAAAATAAGTCTATAATACCAAACCAGGTTCTGAAGTGACTGAACCAGTATATACTCTCACCAAGAGCATAGAGGAGTTCTTGTTGCTCCACAGCTTCACCAATACTCTTTATCCAACCTTTTAATTCTAACCATTTTAGAGTATGTGTTGTGGTATCTCATTGGGGTTTTAATGTTTACTATCGTGTTTACTAATGAGATTAAGCACCTTTTCACATATTTATTGGACATTTGGAATGTTTTATTTTATGAAGGACATATTAATATTTCTTGAATATTTTTGCTGTTGATTAAATTGTCTACCTTTTTATTTTTTGGCAGGAATTTTACATATACTATGTAAGACCCTTTTGCCAATTACACATGTTCCCTGTGTTTTTTTCTCATTCTATGGAATTTATTTTTTAAACTTTATATTATAAAATGAAACATAGATTCAGAAAATCATCCAAACAAACACATAACTTAGTGAATATTTTTGTAAGGCAAAAATCTTTGTAATCAATACCCAGATTTAGAAAAGGAACTTTGCTGGCCAAGAGTCCCTCTATGAGTCCCTCGCTATCACAGCCTCGTCCCTCCTAATGTAACCACTATCTTAAATTTTACTTTAATCAGCTCCTTAAATTTTTTCTAGTTTTATGTGGCTTTCTGATCTATTTGCTGAATAGTGCTTTTTTAATGGACAAAATTAGTCAATTTCAATTGATCTTTTCATATTTAGTTAAGATTTTTATGTTCAGTTTAAACAATCTTTTCATATCCTAAAGATATTGTGAAGATATTCTGTTATATCAGCATCTAAAAAATTTTATTGTTTTGCCTTTTGAATTTAGGTTTCGATACCCAGAAACTGACTTTTTTTGTTTATAGAGGCAAGTTTTGTTTTTCCTATATGGATATGCAATTTTCTGAGCCCACATTTTTGAAAAGTCTGTTATGTTTTCACTGCTCTGCAAAGCTGTATTTGTCATAGAGTTAGTGCACATCTGAGCATGGGTCTTTGGGGCTCTCTCTTCTACTCTTATCAGTATGTTTGTCACTTGTGCCAATAACACAATGTAGCTGCATAATGAGTCTTGATTTTTGGTGAAGCAAATCATCTTAAGTTGTTCTTCAGGAATGTCTTAGCTATTTGTAAATACACATACATTTTAAGTCACCTTATAGTTTCATGCACAAAAAAGAAAACTATTGGGATTTTCATTGGAATTTCTTTGAGCCATAGATTAGCATGGGAAGAATAGACATCTGTACAACATTGAGTCTTCTAATCCATGAACCGACATATCTCATCATTTACATAGTTCTTTTAAAATTATTTTAATAACACTTTACTGTTTTCTCTTCAGAGGCTTTGTGTGTCTTTTATAAAATTTATTCCTAGGGCTTTCATATTTTTGAAGCTTTAATATATGATGTATTTTTAAAAATCATATTTTAATTGTTGCTAATTTATGGTAATATAATTGATTTCTTTACCATGTACTCAGAAATATATCAATTATTAATTATAATAATTTATCTGCAGATTGTTTTGAATTTTCTCACGTATAAAGTCATATAATTCATGAGAAATTACCATTTCTGTCCCTTTTTAATCCTTGTGTCTCTTTTTCCTTTTCTTTTCTTAATGCATTGACTGTCTAGAATAATAGGGAAGAGAATTGATGGCAGAAGGCTTTCGTGTCTTGTTCCTGATTTAAACTCTATTACTATTAAGTAAGAAGTTTGATAGAGATTTTTTCTTCAGAAAACCTTCACTATTTTAAGGAACTTCTTTTTAATTCCTATTATGCTAGCAGGTTTTATTTATTCTCTCAGTGGATATTACATTTTATCAAAAGATTTTCTGCATCAGTTAAGATGTGATTAATATCCCTTATTCTGATAATGTGGCAAATTACAATGATTGATTGTCAAATGTGCCATCCATGAATTTCTGGACTAAATCCTACCTAAGTATACATATTTTGTTTAATAATATTTTACTTAAGAGTTTTGCATCCATGTTCCTGAGCGAGAGTTCAAGATTTAGTTTCTAGATTATACTGGTCAAAAAAATGAGTTGGAGAGTATTTACTTTTTTCTATTTCATGGAAGATTTTGTGCAAGTTTGACGTAGTTTGCACTTTAAAAGTTTGCCAGAATCTACTAGAGAAGCTAAAAGACCCAGAGGTCTTTTTAAAATGTGAAATATATTAATTAAAATTCAATTTCTTGAGAATTAAATAACCATTTCTCTTTATGTTATTTTTAATATAAATTTTATAGAATTTTTGCACTTTATGTATGTTCTCAAGTGTATGTGTATGAAGTCATTCATGAGATTCTCTCATCTTCTATGTCCGTATGATCTAAGAAATGTCCAGATTTTTATTTGTATCATTGTTTATTTTATTTTCTGTCTTCATTTCTTCATCCATCTCACCAGTGAATACTATGATTTATTAACTTTTTCAATATTCCAACTTTTAACTTTTTTGAGCTGCTGCGTTGCATACTATTACATAATTAATTTCTGCTGTTATCTTTTTATTTTTTCTTTACAATCTTTCTCTGTTTATTTAGTTATTTCTTTCCTAAATTCTTCAGATGAATGCTTAGCTTATTAATTTCCAGGCAATGAGTTTTTCTAATATGCAATTTGAAGGTTATGTATTTCCATCTAAACACTTAAAAGCTGCATCCTGCAAGATGTGACCTGTAGTGTTTTCCTTTCCTCCAGTTCAAATCATTGAGTCTAGACTCAGGTTCTTTACTTAACATCATACTTTCTACACCCACTATGTGTGGATAAATTGTTAGTATTTACTTCCAAGATTTTATAGCATCCCTTTATTGGATAATCAGTTCTCAGGGGTGGAACAAAAATAGAAAAAATAGTCTTGTACTGAGGCAGTCACCACAGTTTGAAGAAGGTAAATATTCTGCATGCACATGTGCCACAAAAATTTTCCCAAGGAAGAAAATAGAGTTGTAGCAAGAGGTAACCTTAATCATTGTATGTACATATAATTTCCATCCATTATCTCATTTATTTTTATAACATCCATGTAAATAATGGAATTCAGAAATTATTCCAACACTTTTCATATATTTTATGTACACTGAACTGTAGTACAAAAATTATTTGGTTATAGCAGAACCAAGAAAAGGATTCAGAAAATTCCCTAGGCTTATGCATCTGAATTTTCAGAAGACCACTTACTATTCTTCTGTGATATGACCTCCAAAGAGTTTCTAATTTTCTTCCTGGTGATATAAAGATTGTTTCTGTGTTGATCTGATTTTTTTATTGCATACTTTACATCTGTGAAAATTATTCCAAAATAGCTTTCTTTGTCAAACCCTCAATATCATGGCAGAGTTTTTTTAAAAAATTGCTTTTTAATATCTTCATCTTAAAGGAAATGGAGGTTATTTCAAGCCCTCACCCATGGATTCCCCAGTCATAGAACATGTAGACTCTACTATCCTGTTTATCTATTTGAATCAATGTTCCAAGATATCCTGTATACACAGAAGTTATCATCTGATGATCATCGGAAGGATGCAGTCATGAACAGTATCAGTAATCAGTACAGCATGGGCGCTTAACAAATAGAGATATCATGGCAGATATACACAAGTAGACAGTTCATAATTTCAACATAGTATATCTCCTATTAGAAATGGTTTATTTCCTGGGAGGTATAACCCAGTACCTCACAACATTGCCTAGAAAAATTCCCCAACCTTTACATATTTAGACATTTGAAACCATCTCTTAGTGTACTGGTCACGGGTGTCATTTTTTTCCTTCTACAATTTTTTTTCCCATTCCATCAGTGGTGCAGGACACCCAAAGGTTGGCTGATAGTAGCCTATATCTGCAGAGACAGTAGACACAGAAGTGACTGGACAACTGATAACAGAAGCAAATGTAGATAGAGTTGGACAGTAGAGGAAGTAAAGTAGAAGAACTAGACAACTTCCTTAACAAAATGAGTAAATGGTTGTGATGGCTTAGGTCCCAGACTTAGTCACTTGATCTCCATATGTCAAACTCTGGGAAAAGAAAAACGGTATATTTTCTTCCAGATGTCACAGGATAGATGCTTTGCTGACTTCTGGAGACATTCAATCAGGCAGCAATAATCCAAAACTATTTATTCAAGGATTTTGTCTTTCCAAGCACCTTTCTAAAAGCAGTCTTCATGTCCTTATTCCTGAGGCTGAAAATGAGGGGGCTGAGGAAAGGGGTAATGACAGTGTAAGGAACTGCTATCAGTGTGTCATCTCCCCCTGAGGCTTCTGGCTTCAGATAAACAATAGATGCAAAGCCAAAGTGGATGATGACCACTGTGATGTGGGAGGCACAGGTGGAAAATGCCTTCTGCTTGCCCTCAGCTGAAGGGATCCTGAGGACAGTGGAGAGGATGAAAATATAGGTGAGGATGATGAGCAGGAATGTGCCCAGCAAGCCTGATACTGAGATCATGGTTACAATAAATTCTGTGAGGTCACTGTCTAGACAATTCAGCCTCACAACTGCCCGCATATGGCAGAAAAAGTGTTTGACAAGGTTGGGGTTGCAGAAAGAGCCCTTGAATATCAGCACAGTCTCTATCAGAGAGATAAAGAAGCCTCCAGCCCAAGCAGAGGCCACAAGTTGCCCACACGCCATGTTGGTCATAAGCACTGGATATCTGAGAGGGTTGCAGATAGCCAGGAAGCGATCATAGCCCATCAGTGTAAGGATGAAACAATTAGTGCCACCAAGTCCCAAGAAGAAACACATCTGCAAGCCACAACCTATGACTGAAATGCTTCTACTTTTGGCCAGAAGATCTGCCAGCATCTTGGGGATGATGGTCAGTGTGTAACAGGTCTCAGAGAAGGAGAGTGCACTGAGGAAGAGGTACATAGGAGTGTGGAGAGCTCTGTCGACCCAAGTAAGACCCATGATGGCCAGGTTGCCTGTGAGAGTGAGAAGATAGAGGCAAAAGAACACCACAAAGAGGAATGTTTGTACATGTGGGTAAACAGAAAAGCCAACAAGAATGAATTCCTGCAGGATTGTCTGGTTGATCTTCATTGTTTGAATGTTTGGTATCTGAAAGAAACCACAAGTAAACATTTAACTCTCCATTATTCTTTGAAAATTGTGGTGTGAATAAGAAAAATGATCAGAGTTACAATTACCAAATGATTTTTCATTTAATGATGTGTTTTCCTAATTTTTCATTCATTCATTTCTTTTTTATTCAGCAACCAATTACTGATTACTTATGTGACAAGAAGACTTTTTCTGGCCTATTTTTTTTTAAACAATTTTATTGACTTGTAATACAATAGGGAAAAATATCCTAATTGATGAAGATTCTTAATACTGAAAAAACTACAGAGTATCTAATAGACAAACACAGTAAAGGTCCAATACAGCAACTTCCACGTAATATATGGTCTGTAAACATCTACTGAGTAAATGTTGTTAGTTGATTTATAGTAATTAGAGGACCAAACTTTGACAATGGCTTGCAATTGTTGCAGAAACCTAAAGCCATTATTTCTTCTTGAAGAAGACACATAGGTCCTGAAACATTAAAGGAAAGTAAAGAATATGCTCCCTTTCCTCCAATCTGAGGAGACAGAAAGAAGATAGGATATCGCAATTCCCTTAGGATTAATAGTGATTAATTAGAGTGTGCGGTTAGTAGTGATTAACAGACCCTTCATGCAAGCATAGTACAGGTGGCAATTGAGATTTTGCCCTTTTCTTCAATGCCAAGCTCAGCATCTGAAAACACTAAATGCTAGTCATTCTTTAAACTCTCTGATAATTCTATATCTGATTTAATCACCTCTTCCTCTGACTTCTATATCATGTTGTTTTTCCTTATATTTAACACATTCCTTTACCTTTGTATTATATCATGTTATTGTTTTGCCTGTCCCACATGCCATCATATTTAATAACTAGCATTTATATAGTCAACATTTTGCCAGATTCTTTCAAGTTTACTAATTTTACACTACACAGCATAAATGTGAAGTGCATAGGACCATTGTGAAACGTATAGGGCAGCTGTGATTATTTTAAAAATAAGATAATTATATCTATGAAATGACATATTTACAACTAGAGTCTAGCTTCCCTGACTTTAATTGTATACTCTTTCACTTATCAATGCTTTCTTCTTCAGGAAAGAGACTCTGAGTCATAAATTTCTGTATTACTCAGGGTGATAACATAGAGCTTTTTAAGAGGTAATAATTCCCAATAAATTTGGGATGGACAAGTTAATCAACAATAAAGGGGTGAATCTATGAACAATTTCTGTTTCACTTAGTTATTTAGCACTGCTTAGGATTTGATTTTGAGGCTGGAGATGACCAGATTTTCCACTCAATTAAATTTAATTCAGGCTAAATTTAACTATTCTCATGGCAGAATATAGCTGGTCACTGAGAGCCAGAAGAAGCAGGAGGAAAATGGTCTAAATTACAAATGGTTGCAGAACTAATTCACAACACTATAGACTGTACCTTATAGATCGTTTTTATTCTTATCTTGTTGGAACTGACAAGACCCTTATTCTTTCATAGCCATACATGAATCACATGAGAAACTTTATCTCCTATCAACCCTTTCTCTTTTCCTGTTTCCCTCCTTCTCCCACTGTATCCACACCTTCTTATCTGTGAGTAATTATCTCCCAAAGACAAGAGGAGAGTATTTTTCTGTTTTCTTGCATAAAGATATAAGGGCCAGTGTCTAAATGATCATTGCACTCCCTCAAGAGGTCTTTTAGTGTAAGTCTCCTTAGTATCCAAATTTTGTGTGTTTCCATGGTATCCAAATCCACACTTGCAGATTATTGTTTCACTTTCCCTTATAAACAGCTTTCTGAATCATTCTGGACTGTTTCAGAAAACTTCTCCCTTTCAGAAATACTGGGTCCCAATAGATTCTTCTGTTTATCTCTAAGCCATTGAAAACAATTCCTTCCATCAGTAGAGAACTTTACACACTAATGTTCTCAAGTTCTGTTGAATCTTCACAGTAACTCTATAAGAAAAGCAATTATATGGATTTTGGAACTAAAAGATTAACTAAGTAAACCAAAGAGAAACAAAAAAAGAATAGATTGGCAAAATAAGAATTTGTTTTAGGACCTGGTGTGCTTGGTGCAAAACCCAAGCTCTTTCTAACATAACTACCTCAGTACAGCCTGATTTCATAGCATATGCCATGTCCCCTCCAAGACAGCACAGAGGGAAGGTCTTCAAAGCCATCTTTAAATTCAGAGGCATTTTGAAAATTCAAGAAATCAGTAATACAAATTCTAAGACAGAGTCCTTTCTTACCAATTCTTTCCTTTAATTGTGTAAAAAATACTTACTTGGTGGATCATCAGCAGTAGTATATGAATGTCAGAATCTCCATTTACTTCTGGCATATTCTGAATGTGTGTGTGTATGAAATGAGAGTGCAATACCCCATCCTATTCTCACCTATCTCTGAAGTTGTTGCCAAATCCACTTGCTTCAAATTTAATTGGGAAGGAAAATCCACTAACAAAAGAAATAAGCTCGTTCCAAAGTCAAAGAAATGGTAATTGGGAGAAAATGTAGTGACAATTATGATGAATAGAGAGCCAAACCATTTAGAATAGTTTCCTACCTTGTGTATTTTATCAGAGCTCCAAAGCCTATTCAGTGTTACAGTTAATGTTCTCCCAGGATAGTCTTCACATTGTTGGAAGCATGCTTTGTTCTCCACTCAAAAGAGACAGCGTTTGACTTAGTATGAAAATCACTGTTCTAAGAGTCTGGATTCTTAACTTTACCACTGCTAGTTCAGTGACATTGGGAAAGTCCCCGTACCTTCTGGGTCTAAGTTTCCCCAGCTAGGAAGTGAGGAAAAGGTCCTGATTTGGTACAAGCTTCAGCTTTCTATGACTTTAGAGATTTTTGACATGAGTTGTGAGGCTAAGCCATACGTACTGTGATCAGTTCTCACCACTGACTAAACCACGATGGTTCCAAGTCATTCCTTCCACGAGTTTAGAGATATTGTGTGATTAGCAACAGAGGTTGAGGTTCCTCTGCTCTAGAGGTTTGGTTCTGGTTAGGGGACCCAAGGGAATTCCTCCCTCTTTTTCATCAGAAGGAGCAAGAGAATTTTTCCACTCAACTTTGTAATTTGTTCTCATTAGTTACAGGGCTTTGTGTAACATGTAACTTGTAAAACTCTCTGGGAATCTCTGGGGATTTAAAACTTGCAGAGTTCATACCCTGCCCATTAACAAGGCTTCCTGCTACTTCCTAAGTTTTATTTTGGCAGGGAGGAGAGTGCATGAGAAATTGCATCCCGGGCTGGCCTGGTCGTGCAGTGGTTAAGGGTGCATGTTCCTCTTCGGTGGCCCAGGGTTCCCCGGTTTGGATCTGTGGTGGGGACATGGCACCACTTGGCAAGCCATGCTGTGGTAGGCATCCCACATATAAAGCAGAGGACGATGGGCATGGATGTTAGCTCAGGGCTACTCTTCCTCAGCAACAAGAGGAGGATTGGCAGCAATTAGCTCAGGGCTAATATTCCTCAAAAAAAAAGAAAGAAAAAATAAAGAAGTTGCATCCCTAATGCTCATTCAATTTGCTCTCTCACTTCCCACAACACACTCTTTCCCTCTCAACAGTGACTCTCTTCCTGGGTGTTAAGAAGGGCTTACAGTGGTTAAAGACTGTACTACGGGAGAACTCCGAAGAGAATCTTCTTACAAGGGATTTATACTTCAGTGGGGGAAAGAAAGTAGTGCCCATGAAAAGTGAATTACAGTACTCTGCTGTAAGGGCAGGAAGATAAATCCTCTACCCTCTAGGTCCTTCTGGCTGGCCTAAGAATTCAATTGACATGAGATAGAATAACAGGAGAAAATCAAACAAAACTTGATAACATGTGTATGTGGCAGAAACCCAGGTAAACTGAACAACTTACCAGAATGGCCAAGGCTGTCACCTTAAATACGATTTTCAGCTAAAGACAAAGGAACATGTTGGAGATAGTGGATGGGGCTTCAAAGGAGAGAAAGACAATTCACATGGAAAAGGAAAAACAAATGTTTGGTATATAAGAAATGGCTTAGCAAGGACCCTCACAGTCTTCTTATACTCAGGGTTATCTATGATGATGGCCTGTCCTAGGGACAGGCCTTTTATCTTAAACTCTTTTAGTCAGCTAGAGGGAAGGTCAAAGTTTCTTTCAGAATAGTGTTTTGTTCTTAAATATATTCAAGCCAAAGAGATATATTTTGGGGTGGCCAATTCTGATCTCCCACACTGCCTTTATCCATGGGGGATACATTCCAAGATCTCCAGGGGATGCCTGAAATTACAGTTAGTAACAAACCTTATATATACTACACTTTTCTTATACATACATAACTATGATAAAGCCTAATTTATAAATTAGACAAAGTAAGAGATTAACAACAATAACTAATAATAAAATAAAAGAATTACAACAATATACTGTAATAAAAGTGATGTGAATGTGGTCTATTTCTCTCAAAATATATCATACTGTACTCATCCTTTTCATGATTCTGTGAGGTAATACAATGTCCATGTGATGAGCTAAAGTGAAATGAATGGCATAGGCATTGTGATGTAGCATTAGATTACTATGAACCTTTTGACAATACATTGGAAAGATCATTGAGCCATGACGATGTCAATAGTTGGATGTCAGGAGAAGATGATGTCAATGGTTACTTGAACAGAAGCATTGCGATACTTCAAAAGTCAATCTGATAACAGAGGGCTACTAAATGACTAATGGTAGGTAGCACAGGCAAAAAATATAACATAGATATGCTAGACAAAGGATTGATTCATGTCTTGGGTAGGATAGAACAGGCTGGCTTGAGATGCGTCATGCTACTCAGAATGATCACAATTTAAAATTTATGAATTGTTTATATCTGGAATTTTCCATTTGATATTTTCAGACCATGGTTGACAGCAGGTAACTGAAATCATAGAAAGTGAAAGCATGGGTAAAAGTGGAGTACTGTATGCTGTAGTGTGCTGAAGATTATGATAGTGAACAGACACGATAAGACAAACTGAACCTGTGTGGTCAGAGAAGGTGCCATGGAGGAGGAATGTTGGGAAAGACTTCTAAAGATAAGAAGGGTTGGAATTCCAGTTCCTGCTAGGGTATAATACCTTGTTGTAGTCCAGCACTTCCAATTATGTAATCACTACATTAAATTGGTTAAATAAACATATTTCAAAAGTATATAATATAGTGACAGTGAGATTTTAAAAACACTTAAAGAATATATATATATATATGGATGGGCTATAAGCACTTGAAGAAATTCTCAACATTGTCAGTCATTAGGCAATACAAATTAGAAACACAATGTGATTCTACAAATGATTGACTATTCTAATGTTGGTTAGGATTTGAAAGAAATGTAACTTGTATGCTGCTTTTGGCCATGTAAATATTATAAAATAGTTTGGAATTTTGGAAAATAGTTTGGCAATTATTTAAAAAGTTTAATCTATTCAGATTCCAGAAAAACATGGTATATATTCACTTTGCTCTCTCCTCTAAATACAATTAAATAACTTGGAAGTAATTCAACGGACAGTCATAAAATGACTCTTAAATGTGAATAAGAAATTATTAATTATAGTTAATAATGTTGTATTGCATATTTGAAAGTTGCTAAGAGAGTAGATCTTAAAAGTTCTTATCACTAGAATAAAAAAATTGTAAATATGTATGGTGACTGATGTTGGCTAGACATTGTGATTATTTCACAATATAGAAAAATATTGAATCATGAATTTGCACACTTGAAGCTAATATAATGTTATATGTGAATTATACTTAAAAAAGTAATTTTTTTTTTAAAAAAAAGAGAAGATGAGTTGGCTAAGGACCTCAGGACTTGAAGAAGGATATCACAGTGAATTTCCAAGGGTTTTTAAATTTTCCCCCATATATCCCAGACTGGGATGCAGAGGACTATGCCACTTGTAACTTGAAGCTCTCAATAGGACTAGTAAAAAAAAAAAAAAAAAGGAAAATAAATGTAAAGTAAAAAGCAAATGTAAAGTCTATTTTCTCTGGCAAAGGATCAGGAAAGGGTAAGACCAATAGGGACTTAATATGGAGATTGATAACCAGTGGCAGTGGGGAGCCTAGTCTGCCTACACTGGAAGTGTCAGCAGAGCTAGGATCCTAACTCAGTCCCCACCTCACAAAAGCCAGCCAGGTCTTATCTGCCCATAGTCGCATTGGCAGCAGAGCCAAGGGAATAGCCCATCCTCCACCTCAGACCAAGATAAACAATACCCTAGACCACAAGACAAACTTCAAAGAATTTAAAAGGATGGAAATCATACCAAGGATATAATGGTTTTCTTACCATAATAGAATCAAGTCACAAATAAATAACAAAAAGGGGCTGGCACCATGGCCAAGTGGTTGGGTTCACGCCCTCCACTGCAGGCAGCCTAGTGTTTCATTGGTTCAAATCCTGGGTGCGGACATGGCACTGCTCATCGGGCCACGCTGAGGTGGCATCCCACATGTCACAGCTGGGAAGACCCACAGTAGAGAATATACAGCTAGGTACTGGGGGTCTTTGGGGAGAAAAAGCAAAAAAATAAAATCTTAAAAAAAATTAAATAAATAAATAAATAAATAACAGAAAGACAATAGGAAAATCTACAAAAACATGGAATTTAAATGATCCATGGATCACTGAGGAGGTCACAAAGGAAATACAAATAATATACACAACTGAATCAAAATGAAATTACAATATTTCAAAATTTGTGGAATGCAGCTAAAGCAGTACCAAAAGGCAAATTAATAGCAGTAAATGTTTACATTGGAAAAGAAGAGAAGTTTTTAATAAATCTTCTGCATCTTATCTCAGAAACTAGAAAAAATTTTTAAAAATTAGCCCCCAATTTGATGTATAATTTAATGCAATTTATTTCAAAATCCTCTCAAGGATTTCGTAGAAAAGTTGAACTTATTGTATAATTTATATGGAAAGTCACAAGCCTTTCAATAACTACAACATCTTGAAAAAGAAGAATAAAATGGAAGTAATTACTCCTTCAAATATTAAAACCTACTGTACAGCTACATTCATCAACACTGGCAGAATTTAATAGAGACTGACTCTATTTTCTGTTTTCTGACCTCATTTAAACCTTTAAACTCCGTCCTCTTCTCCTTCTGCCACACATCTGGGCAAGCTTATAGGAAACCCTAGTGCCCCTTCCTTTATCACCTGTGAGAGGTTCAAACCATGCAAACTTCTGCACAGGAAATCTCATCCTGCCTCCACTGCCTAGTCACCACAAAACCCCCAAGCCAATCTCCTTTTCCTACCATCTCAAGTCATTTCAGATCAAGTTTTATCATAAATAAAACACTAATTTTTACTCGTCATTATTAAAATATCTAAACATACTCTAATGTTTAAGGTATAATATTGCTTGTGGAGTCTGAGGGTTATTTATTGCAGAAAAACTGGGCGTTGATTTTCTTTCCTATTTTATTATTTATATTTAAGGTGTACAACCTGATGTTTTGAGATATATATATATACACATTGTAAAATAATCATTATGATCAAGTTAATTAACATATCAGTCACCTCACATAGTTACCGTTTTTTATGTGTGTGATGAGAAAAGTTATGATATGCTCTGTGAGCAAATTTCAAGTATGCAGTTCAGGATTGTTATCTATAGTCACCATTCTATACATTTTATCTCCAGAATTTATTTATCTCGTATAACTGAAAATTGTATTCTTGACAAATGTCTCCCTGTTTCTCCCTCCCCACAACCTCTGGTAACCACCATTGTACACTCTGTTTCTATGAGTTTGACTATTTTAGATTCCACACATAAGTGAGATCATACACTATTTGTCTTTCTGTATTTGGCTTATTTCAGCTTATTTCACTTAGTTTAGTGTCCTCTAGGTCCATTCATGTTGTCAAAAATGGCAACATCTCCTGCTTTTCTAAGGATGAAAAATATTCCATTCTATGCATATGCTACATTTTCTTTATCCATTCTTCCACTGATAGACATTTAACATATTTCCATTATCTTGGTTATTGTGAATAATGCTACAGTGTATGCATAATTCTAAGTGCTTTATGTTTTGATGTTACTGATATTGACATTTAAAAATATCATTAGTTTTGGTTTTTGTACCTTATATAAAGTAAAACAGTTGATTTGAGACCTTGCTAAATATACTTATTAATTTTATAACTTCTTTTGTAGATTTAGTACGATTTTCTAGGTATTCAGTCTTGTTATTTGCAAATGAGTTCTATTATTCCTTTCAAATCATTATAAATTTTATATCTTTTTTTTTTACATTATTACACTGATTTGGACCTCCAGCATAATACTGTTTAGAGATGGTAAGAGTGGTCATCTTAGGGAAAAAGAGTTCAATATTTCTCAATGAGGTATGATGTTAGCTTTAGTTTTTCATAGAAGCAGAATTTTTATCAGCAATGGGTATTGATTTTTACAAATTTTTTAATAAATATTGAGATGATTAGATCATTTTTTACCATTTGTTTTGCTAATTTAGTCAATTATGTTAACAGATATTCAAATAATAAATCAGTCTTTCATTTTGGAATAAATTCCTTTTGTCATGAAATTTTGTTTTATAAATAGCTGGATTATATTGTCTAATATTTTGTTAGGAATATTTTTGAAAAGACGTTTATGTGTTAGTCTGAAATTTTGTTTTCTTATACCATTCTTGTTAGGTTTCAGTTTCAGTGCTATTCTGATCTCATAGTATAAAATATGAATTGTTCTCAACATTTTATTTTTTGAAGGAATTTGTGTAATATTGTTTTCATTTTTCCTGAACTGTTTGATACAATGATACGATTAACCAACGAAACCATCCAAATCTGGAGTTTTCTTTGGGGGATATTTTGTAGTTAGAAATCCATATCTTTAACAAATTTTGGGCTAGTCAGGTTTTCTATTTATTTTTGTCACTTTTGATAGGTTACTTTATTTCTTCTTCTTTGTCTTCTCCCCAAAGCCCCCCAGTACTTAGTTGCACATTCTAGTAGTAGGTCCTTCTGATTGTGCTATGTGGAACACCACCTTAGCATGACTTGAGTGGTGCTAGGTCCATGCCCAGGATCTGAACTGGTGAAATTCTGGGCTGCTGAAGCAGAGCGCACAAACTTAACCACTCAGCCACAGGGCCGGCTCTGAGAGGTTGTGTTTTTAAGGGAAATTTTTCTTGTTATCTAAGTTTGCTTACTGACATTAACTTCTTCACAGCTTGTCTTTATACTCTAATTGTTTGTAGGATCTGAATTAGTACTCCCTTGTTCATTTCTGCTTTTTCTTACTATTTTCTCCTTATTCCTAATGAATCTTGTTAGGGATTTATCCATTTCATGAAGAAGTTAAAGGACTCAAATTCCACTATTGCAGACTTTTTTTCTATTATATTGTTTACTATTCATATCTTTACTATTTTCTTTCTTCTCCTCACTTTTAGATTAATTTGACTTTTTTCCCAAAAATACTAGATTCTTAATTTTTAATCATAGGTCATGTTCTTAATACTTTCCTCTTTTCTTAATATAAAAACTTTATAAATTTGCCTTTAAGCCATTTTAGCGTCATGTTACAAATTTAAACATGCTTTGTTTTTATTATCATTAAGCTAGAAATATTTTCTTATTGTACTTTTTTACTTCTTTGACCATGAGTTATGTTAAAAAAAAAAAAAGAACCATTTGTTAGTTTTGCTTTATTTATCTGCCCAGCACTTGTACCAATTACTCCAGCCAGAGATTGATATACTTTGGTTGGTCTAGCTAATATCAAATGGCCCTCCTGGATTGAAGCATGAGTTGAATGTGTAGGATGTTTAACCAGAAATAGAATGAATGGGGATTTTGAACATGAAATAGAAAAGAAGTTAATAACGGTGTGAAGAGATTCAGTGGTACTTTTCTTAGATAAAAATTATTAAACATGGACAAATGCCTTAAGAACAATTATGCAAAGTCACTGGAAACTGACCAAAATGAATCATAAATTTGGGAAACACAAGTGATGACAGCATCACAGTGGAGTGAGCTCTTCCCCTAGGGTCTCACCATTAAGATAGAATGAAAAGGATACTTATTAACCAACTGAGGGCATCCACATAACACAATAGAAGTCTGAGAGATCCATGCACCTTATGTCTGAAAGTAGGGGTGCAGGACTCCCTGGTATGCAGTGGAAGGAGATAAGCAGATACCCTCCTTCTCCCAGGTGGCAGTAATCTAGAGCATAGGACCTCATGTGGTGGATGGTGCACAACTCTGAGAGGAGGAGGTGGAAAAGACAGCCCTCTACAGGAATGCTTTCACTCTCAAAGTTGCTTCTAAGTCCACGGGAACACTCCACACTGAGGTGGCTAAGCCACAATGGGAGGTACACCCACGAAGCTGAGCAGACCATGTGGGCAGCCAGTGAGTCTAGAGCTGGAGCATGAGTGGGAAAGAAGGTGCCTCTTCCCTCCCCATACCCTTGGTGCATCAGCTTGGACAGTTAGCCAGGGTGGGGTACCCCTGGCAGAGTGTCTGTGCCTGTGTGTGTCAAGCAGTGGCAGCCCAGCTCAGAAAGCCTTATCAGCACAGCTTCCAATGGACAGGCACAACTGCCAGGGGTCATGGCAGACTCAGAAAACACAGCTTCTGCCCCACCCCCAGTGGCAGCAGGTAAAATCTGTGACCAGATACTACCACTATATGACAGCAAATGTCCACCCCAGCAAACAACATGAAGAAATATGTTAATACTCCAGACCAGAAGGAAAATAACAAGTATCCAGAAACAAATCCTGCAGTCAGAGAAATTTACAATCTAAATGACTGATAATTCAAAATAGTTATCATAAAGAAACTCAACAAGTTCCAAGAAAACGCAGAAAGACAGTTCAATGAACTTAGGAATAAAATTAAAGAGCAGGGGAGATTCTTCACAAAAGAAATCGAAACTATAAAAAAGACAACCAAGCAGAAATGTTGGAGATGTAGAATACAGTGAACGAGATTAAAAAAGAAATTGGAATCCTTAAAAACAGACTGATATTATAGAGGACAGAATTAGTAATTTAAAGAAAAGAAAAAAAGAAATGTTTCAGGTGGAAGAAGAGAGAGAGCTAAAATAAAAAGAAATGAAGAAATTCTTTGAGAAATATTAAACCCAATTAGGAAATGAAACATACAGATTATAGATATTCCATGAGGAGAAGATGGGGAGAAAGAAGCGGAGAGCTTTCTCAAAGAAATAATAGCTGAGAATTTCTAAACCTGGGGAAGGAGCTGGAATTACATGTAAATGAAACTAATAAAACTCCTATTTAGATCAATGCAAACAGACATTCTTCAAGGCATATATTAGTAAAAATGGCAAAAGTCAATGACAAGGAAAAAATATTAAAGGAAGCAAGGCAGAAGAAAATAATTTACAAAGGAACCCCTATCAGGCTTTCAGTAGATTTCTCAGCAAAAACCATACAGGCTAGGAGAGAGTCGAATGATATATTCAGAATAAAGAAAGACAAAAACTTTCCACCAAGAATACTCTATCCAACTGAGCTATCCTTCAGATATGATGGAGAAAGAAAAGTTTTCCCAGATAAACAAAAGCTGAGGGAGTTCATTGCCACAAAACTTTCCCCTATAAGAAATGGTCAAGAATGTCCTGATACCTGAAAAAAAAAAAAAAAAGAGAGAGAGAAAGGGTTAACAAAGCCTTGAGCAAGGAGACAGACAAAATCAGAAAGTTGCAGAACACGTTAGCAAACACTTGACTATAACATTAAAGATAAAGGGAAGGAAAGCATCAAAAATAATTATAATCACTTTGTTTTAATCACAAACTCACAAAACAACACAGAATAAGTTGTGACAACAACTACGATGGAAAAAAGGAGGGAATGGAGCCTGCTTAGGCTAATGGAGATAAGACATTATCAGAAAATAGACTATCTCATCTATGAGATATTTTATACAAACCACACAGTAATCAGTAAATAAAAAATCAGAACAGAGACACAAATGATAAATAAAGAGAAAACTGAGACAACCATCATAGAGAATAATCAAACTAATTGGTGGTTGGAAATACAGGAATGAGAAACAAGGGAAATACAGAACTACCAGAAACCAAGAGATAAAATGGCAGTATTAAGCCCTCATATATCATTAATCACTCTAAATATGAATGGATTAAATTCTCTAATCAAAAGACAAAGAGTGGATGGATGGATTAAAAAACAAGACCCAACAATATGCTGCCTCCATGAAACACATCTCAGCACTAAAGACAAACACAGGCTCAGAGTAAAGGGATGGAAGACGATACTCCAAGCTAATGGCAAACCAAAGAAAGCAGATGTTACCATACTTATATCAGACAAAGTTGACTTCAAGACAAAAATGGCAATGAGAGGAGGGCCATCCCAGTGGCACAGTGGTTCCACTTCTTGGCGATGGCCTGGGGTTCGATGGTTCAGATCCAGGGTGCGGACATGGCACCGCTTGGCAAAAACCATGCTGTGTCAGGCAGCCCACATATAAAGTAGAGGAAGATGGGCATGGGTGTTAGCTCAGTGTCAGTCTTCCTCAGCAAAAGGAGGAGGATTGGCAGTAGTCAGCTCAGGGCTAATCTTCCTCAAAAAAAAGAAATGCCAATGAGAGAAAAAGAGAGGCAGTATATAATAATAAAAGGGACACTCCACCAAGAGGATATAACACTTACAAATATACATGCACCTAACACAGGAGCATAAAGTACATTAAGTGACTATTAACAGACCTAAAAGGAGATATTAACAGCAACACAATAATAGTAGGGGACCTCACTGCCCCACTTACATCAATGGATAGATCATCCAGACAGAAAGTCAATTAGCAAATAGAGGAATTAAATAAAAAGCTAGAGCAGATGGACTTAATAGATGTATACACAGAACACTCCAACCACAAAACAGCAGAATACCTATTCTTCTCAAGGGCATATAGAATATTCTCAAAGATAGACAATATGTTGGGAAACAAGGCAAGCTTCAATAAACGTAAGAAGGTTGAAATGATATCAAGCAGCTTTTCCGACCATAATGCTATGAAACTAGACATCATCTATAAGAAAAAAGCTGGGAAAGTGACAAATATATGGAGACTAAGCAACATGCTACTGAACAACCATTGGATCAATGAATAAGTTGAATGAAAAATCAAAAAATGTTTGGAGACAAACAAAAATGAAAATATATCATACCAACTCATATTGGATGCAGCAAAATCTGTCCAAAGAAGAAAATTTACAGTAATACAAGCCCACCTAAGCAAACAAGAAAAAATCTCAAGTAAGTCATCTTAAACTACACCTAACAGAACTAGAAAAAGAAGAACAAAAAGCCCAAAGTCAGCAGAAGGAGAGAAATAATAAAAATTAGAGCAGAAATAAATGAAATAAAAGAAAAAAGAAAAAAAACTGTAGAAAGGATAAATGAAACTAAGAGCTAGTTCTATGAGAAGATAAACTGACAAATCCTAAGCTAGGCTCACTAAAATAAAAAAGAGAGAATGCTTAAATAAATAAAATTAGTAATGAGGGAGGAGAAATTATAATGGATACCACAGAAATCCAAAATATTCTAAGAATATTCTGAAAAACTATATGCCGACAAATTGGACCATCTGGAAGAAATGGATAAATTCTTAGATTCATACAACCTTCCAAAACTGAATCAAGAAGATATTGAGAATCTTAATAGACTAACAACAAGTAAAGAGGTTGAAACAATAGTCAAAAACCTCCCCAAAAATAAAAATTCAGGACCAGATAACTTCTCTGGAAAATTTTACTAAACGTTCAAAGAAGATTTAATACCTATCCTTCTCAAACTATTCCAAGAATTTGAAGACGATGGAACACTTTCTAATTCACTCTATGAGGCTAACGTCACCTTGATCCTGAAGCCAGATAAGGACAACAAAAAGAAGGAAAATTACAGGTTAACATTGCTGACAAAAATAGATTCAAAAATTCTCAACAAAATATTGGCAAACCGAATATAGCAATAAATTAAGAGGATTATACACCATGATCAAGTGAGCTTTATAAAAGGGACACAGGGATGGTTCAACATCTGCAAATCAATCTATGTGATACACCACATTAACAAAATGAAGAATAAAAATCACATGATCATCTCAACAGATACAGAGAAATGACAAGATCTAATCCCCACTTATGATAGAAACTCTCAATAAAATGGGTATAGAAGGAAAGTACCTCAACATAATAATGCCATATGTGACAAATCCACAGCCAATACCATACTCAATGGTGAAACACTGAAAGCCATCTCTGTGAGTACAAGAACAAGATGAGGGTGCCCACTCTCACCACTTCTATTCAACATAATACTAGAGGTTTGGGGGACAGCAGCTAGGAAAGGAAAAGAAAAAAAATGTGTCCAAGTTGGCAAGGAAGAAGTGAAACTCGCACTGTTTGCAGAGGACATGATTTTATATATATAAACGCCAAAGTACCCATCAGAAAACTATTAGAAATAATCAACCACTACAGCACAGTTGCAGAGTTCAAAATCAACTTACAAAATTCAGTTGCATTTCTATACTCTAATAATGAACTAATAGAAAGAGTACTCAAGAATACAATCCCATTTACAATCACAAGAAAAAGAATAAAATATCTAAGAATAAATTTAACCAAGGAGGTAAAAGACCTATGCACTGAAAACTATAAGACATTTTTGAAAAAAATTGATGGTGACATAAAGACATGGAAAGATATTCCACGCACATGGATTGGAAGAATAAATATAGTTAAAATGTCCATCTTATTTAAAGCAATCTACAGATTCAATGATATCCAATTCAGAATCCTAATAATGTATTTCACAGAAGTAGAACAATGAATCCTAAAACTCACATGGAGCAACAAAAGACTCTGAATAGCTAAAGCAATCCTGAGGAAAACAAGCAAAGTTGCAGGCATCACAACCCTTGCCTTCAAAATATACTACAAAGCTATAGTAATCAAAACAGCATGGTACAGGCACAAAAAAGAGACATGCAGATAAATGGAACAGAATTGCAAGCCCAGAAATAAAACTATGCATCTGTGGACAGTTAATCTTCAACAAAGAAGACAAGAACATACAAGGGAGAAAGGAAAGTCCCTTCAACAAATGATGTTGGGAAAACTGGACAGTGACAAGTAAAAGAGTGAAAATCTCATGCCATACACAAAAATTAATTCAAAATGTATTAAAGACTTGAACATAAGACGTGAAACCATAAAACTCCTAGCAGAAATTAAAGGCATCACACTCTTTGACATTCATCTTAGCAGCATCTTTTCAAACACCAGGCAAGGGAAACAAAAGAAAAAATGAACAAATGGGATTGCACCAGACTAAAGAACTTCTGCAAGGCAAAGGAAATCAGGAAAAAAAGTGAAAAGAGGACCCACCAACTGGGAGAAAATATTTGCAAATCATATATCTGACAAGGGATTAATCTCCAAAATATATAAAGAACTCATACAACTCAACAAAAACAAAAAACAACCCAATCCAAAAATGAGCAAAGGATATGAACAGATATTTTTCCAAAGAAGATATACAGATGGCCAAAAGACATCTGAAAAGATATTCAATATC
The DNA here is from genome assembly GCF_041296235.1 of Equus asinus. NCBI lineage: Eukaryota > Metazoa > Chordata > Mammalia > Perissodactyla > Equidae > Equus > Equus asinus. The sequence continues at coordinate 21,163,559 of NC_091814.1, forward strand.
ACTAATCATTAGGGAAATTCGAATGAAAACTACAATGAGATATCATCTTACACCTGTTAGAAAGGCTATAATTACCAAGGTAAAGAATAACAAATCTGGGGCCAGCCCAGTGGCCGAGGGGTTAAATTTCTGCATGCTCTGCTTCAGTGGCGTGAGTTCATGGGTTTGAATCCAGGGCATAGAACTTCACCACTCACCAGGCATGCTGTAGTGTAATCCCACATACAAAAAAGAGGAAGATGTTAGTACGGGGCTAATGTTCCTCAAGAAGAAAAAGAAAGAGAATTAGCAACAGACGTTAGCACAAGGCAAACCTTCCTCAAAATAAATAACACACGTTGGAGAGGATGAAGAGAAAAGGGAACCATCATACACTGCTGGTGGGAATTCAAACTGATGCAGCCACTATGGAAAATAGTATGGAGATTTCTCAAAAAACTGAAAATAGAAATACCATATGTCCCAGCTATCTCACTACTGGCTATGTATCCAAAGAACTTGAAGTCAACAATGCAAAGAGACTTATGCACCCTTGTCTTCATTGCAGCATTATTCACAACAGCCAAGAAAATGTGGAAACAACCTAAGTGACCATCAACTGATGAATAGATAAAGAAGATGTGGTATACGTACACAATGGAATACTACTCAGTCAGAAAAAGACAAAATAATTCCATTAGCAGCTACATGGCTGGATCTTGAGGGTATTATGTTAAGTGAAATAAGCCAGAGAAAGACAAACACATCACATGATTTCACTTGTATGTGGAAGATAAACAAACATGTGGACAAAGAGAACAGACTAGTGATTACCAGAGGGGAAGGACGATGGGGGTGGGCATAAGGGATAAAGGGACACATATATATGGTGACTGGCAAACAATAATGCACACCTGAAATTTCACAATGTTATCAACTATTGTGACCTCAATGAAATAATTTTTAAAAAGTAAGGGAAAAATATTTGAGAAACAGTTAATCTTAAAACAAGTATTGTTTATCACGTTAGTAAGAACTATGAATTTTAAGCTTCTTTCCTAGGAGCAGTTTGCAATTCTCCCCACCTCCCAATCCCCTAAGAGGGCAGATAATGGGATTTAGAGTAGAACAAAAACTGGAAGTGTAAGAGAGGATTTTTGTAAAGGAGAGACCTACAGAAGAGCTGAAATACCAGATCTGAGTATTTTCTCTGACCAAAATCCTGACCGATCACAAGGAGCACAGTAAGAGAAGAGACCTACACAAAGGAAAGTGGAACATACTCTTGAAAGACTGAATGGATCCTGGTAAGATTTGTGAGTCTGATGTGCCTTTAAGTGAATGTATTCTCTTACTAACCCAAAGTTTGAGAGATTAAATTGAACTTTTTATTGGCTTGAGTTGTCAGATAGCAGAAATCAGGAGTCACAGATTAACCAGAAATTTAGAGATCTATGGGGAGGAAGAATCTCAAGATGTGTGACTATAGTCTGCACAAATACTTGCTGACAGCACAGAAAAAGTGGTTGATGTTATTGAGTCCACAGTAGGACAGTCAGGAAATGAAAAGAATCTTCAACATGGAACTGAAGAAGCCACTGCCCCAAGAGAAAGCAGCAAGCCAAGTGGCCAAGCATGAAGACATGAGGCTAGGATAACAGAGGGTAGCGGTCATAGGCCATGACTGCCAACAGGATATATTCAGCACAAGCTAAGACAATGAAGTAGATTTTGCTCACGAAACCTACATGGGATACTCTACTCTATGTTCCTGGGTAAAAAATGCTCCCAAGAGGAAGGGAATCATGATATTGATGTACCACAGCTCCAGGAAGGAGAGATGGCCAAGGAAAAAGTACATTAGGTGATGAAGGCTTGGAATGAGCCAGATTGTGGAAATGATGAGTGCATTCTCCAACAATATCAACAGGTAGATTGCAAGGGAGAGGGCAAAGAGGAGTAGCTGGAATGGTGGAGAGGCAGGGAAGCCCACCAAAACAAACTCTGCTACGTGGCCTCCACTCAAATTTCTCATGATCTCTGTCTGCTTGACTGCCTGAAAAACAAGATTTTGAGAGACAGGTGGACTAAGCCACTTAACATGGCCTCACAGATTACAATCTTCTAAAGATGCTCAATGATATATTATTAATTATTATTACATCATTCTGTTCCTTCACTTTTATGATCCAATCCCCAACTCAAGGGAAAGGTTCTCAGACTAGAGGCTTATACTCTGTAATTTAGCAATCTTAACTACAGTGGGTATTTGATAATCGCTTGCTGAGTGATTTCAGAAAAAAATCTTAACAATTCTTTTTTTTTCTTTTTTTTTTTTTGTAAATTTGGGACATGCCCTTCATTCATTTTCCATAAACTTCTAAGCCCCACAGAACATTTATTCATTATTTGTTGAAATGAGTGAATAAAGGGACAGATAGCAAGTTGAAGCCTGAGGGTTTATCTCTCAAGGGAAATTGGACTAAAAGGAAGTAGCAGGTAAAAGACATTACTTGAGCTATAGTGCAAGGCAGCATGGGAGGAGGGAGGTGGGTTTGGGAAGTATTCATTCACAGTCAGAGAAATAATTCAGCATAGAGGAGATAAATGAGTTCTACTCCAGAAAGGAGTCATTTTCTGATTCATTTTACAAGTATTTTTGAGTACATTTTCTGTGCTAGAATTAGATTGCCTCGTTCTCAGTGCTGGTGTGGTAGGTTAAAAAAATAACCCCAAAAAGATGTCCATGTCTTAATCCCTAGAACCAGTAAATATTACGTCGTCTGACAATGTCTTTGCACATGTGATTAGGTTAAGGTACTGAGATGGGAGATTATCCTGGATTATCCAAGTGGACCTTAAATTCCATTTCAAGGGTCCTATTAAGAGAGAGGTAGAGGGAAATTTGAAATAGACACACAGAAGAGAAGGCAATGTAAAGATGGAACAGAGAGAGATTTGAAGATGCTGGAATATTGGAGTGATGTGGCCACAAGCCAAAGAATGCCAGCAGCCAGCACAAGCTTAAAGAGGCAAGGAATGGATTCTCCCCTAAAGCCTCTGGAGGGAGCGTGGCCTTGCCAACACCTTGAATTAGGCAAAAGGATATTGATTTCAGACTTCTGGCCTCCAGAACTGTGAGAACAAATTATTGTGTTAAGCCACCAAATTGGTGGTAACTTGTTACAACAGTCACAGAAAAATAACACAGCTGGTGAGGCATCAGAGTGGAAGAGGCAGTCATTTGCCTCCCAACCATCCCTCTGTGACTTTCCAGTCTCCTATCAATACTGCCAGTGGCCTGGCATCTCCGGAGGGTATCTGGGAAAATTATGAATCTGACTTGAGATTTCATCACGTTAGATATCATCAAGCATTTTCACCTGGGGTGGGCTTAAACACTTGTCTTCACATTTTTTTTCCTTTAAGCAACTTAAAAAACAATCTATTAGCTTGCATATTTTAAAATTGACATCCATTTTTTATCATAAATTTAAATAGTTACAGGCAATCTAATTTCCACTGAATGTTGAGTATTGACATTTTAAATGAAACTATTACACCACTACTTTATATGTTCAGTGAATTGTAAATGTTTGTTCTATGATACCCACTAACACTTGTCTTAAAAATTATGAATGGGAGCCAGTCCGATGGTCGAGAGGTTAAAGTTCCTCGCAGTCTGCTTCAGCGGCCCCGGTTAGTGGGTTCAGATCTCAGTGCGGACCTACTCCGCTCATCAGCCATGCTGTGGAGTCATACAGCATACAAAGGGTGAAGGAAGATTGGGATGGATGTTAGCTCAGGTCTCATCTTCCTCAAGCAAAAAAAGGGGAAGATTGGCAATGAATGTTAGCTGAGGGGGGATCTTCATCACCAAAGAAAAAAAAATTTACATGAGTGCAAGTATCTTTAAAAAATAGATTTTATTTTGTCCTTGAAGTAATATTTCGTGGTATTATAATATATTTTAATTGTGATACTTTATTGAATTGTCTATGTCTATCTGTCTATCTATCTATCTATCTATCTACTTACCTATATATTCCCCATCTGCCTATACATTTACTTGATATTTTGTTTCCTGTCCTCTTGGCTATAAGTGTTTTAAAAACAATTTTTGACTAGATATTATTATATAATTAGCACAGATTTCACCAGGGCTAAGGAAATAGATGATAAATTTTTAAAAATACATTAGGCAACATTTTAAAAACTTATTGGAACATCACTTTATAATAATGTGGATTGCACTTTTTCAATTTTTGTGTACATCCATGGAGAATACTCATTACCATAATGAGAAAGGTTTCAGCAACAATTCCATTCTCACTTTTCATTTTGGAGATATACATGCTGAGGAAACTAGTTTGCCTAAATAAATGGCATTAACATAGAATAGCTGAGAGAATGGAAGTTTTTTTTAATAGTAGTAACACTAAACTATTTTAATTTTCTATTAGTTAGGTGTCAGAAATTATAGTCATTTATCATCAAAATGATTTTTATTGCTTAGATGACAATTCAATCAGTTTCCATTTCAATTGTGTTGAAAGAAATGGATTGGAAACCACCGGCTTGCAGGTGGATGTGTTATCCAGTTATTAGTCATTCATGTTCTCATCACTGACATTGGCAACTGGTACTAACATACCCTCTTGGACACTTCAACACAGTAAGATAATGTTATGCCTTCCTTTGTACAGAGAGAGAAAAAGTTGTGAAAAAGAAAGTGAGAAAGGAGAAAAAATACTTTCTCAAACAGATCAATTTTAAGAAGAGCTGATAAGGGAGTTGAAGATCAGAGAATGATTCCTTAGGGATGATTCATACCTGGGTCTCCGAAAGTCCTTTTGTACCCTCTCTGGCACATAAACCCAGGTTCGGAAAACTGACTTAATGTGTCAGATACTTTTCTGAGAGAGAATTTAAAGGGAAGTATGGGTGGAAAGGGTGAGAACAGAATAGGAAGGAGGCACAGCTCGCCTTAGGGCTAGGTAATAATAGAGGATGGGAAAAACTCAGAAATAGTGCCTGGAAACTCCCAAGAGCCTAGGTAAAGGAATTCAAATGCTGAAGTAGACTTAGCAATGCCAGAAAATCTGAAAAGGGACCTGTCTTCCTCCCTCTATTCTCAGTATTCAGAGCAGTGCCTAGAGCATAGCAGACATTCAAAAAATAATAGTGGGATGATTTTCAGTCTTGATTTGTATAATCTTGAATAGTTTACTTACTTTCAGATACATGTTTTGTAAATAACACAAACAATACAAACTAGAGTTCTTTCGAGTTGTAGCACTGCCTGAAATGTGGTTGAAATTCCAACTTGGCCCAGGATCAGTCCTGGGGGATGGGGGAAAGAAGTTGTTAAAAAATGGAGTGGAGAGTGGGAAGCAGCCTAGGAAACTCACTGTCTGGTTCACAAGCTTTTTTGAAGCCAGTCGTGTTCTGCCAACTGCTCTGGCTTAAACCATCTGCTGATTCAAATGCAAGCCTGAAAGTAGGGTCTCGTGCCCAGAGGTGCCCATGACCCTAACTTCTCCCCACTACTCAATATTACTTTATATCACTATCTTCATAGGTTTCCTTCTCAGTGGTTGAAAATAGAATGCTGTTTGCTATTCAGTCTGGCCTGCTATCTAATCCCTGCTGGATACTGTCTCACCCCTCTATCTATACCCTGCCCCATATCTGGTTGTTTAGACTATTAATTGTTTTGGGAAAATATTATTTGTGAAACTCTATTCTGCTTTGTGTCTGTTTTCCTTGCCTGTGTTTATGCGCAAAAGAGATTCTTTATCTCCCGTCTGTAACTCTACAGGTTCCAATGGAGGAAGCATCTTTTCCTCCTTGCTCCTTTTCATATCCTTTTAGAATAGAACTGGGCTAGAAGGATGCCCAAGGAAGACTTCAGGATAATTGGTGTGAGGGCAGGCAGAGAATTTCACATTCCTTATCCCTGGCTCAAGTCTGAATCTTTTTCTGAAAAGGATGGGGTTTTCTTTCTCTCACAAATCTGAGTTTTGTGACTGCCATTCATGAATAAGTTACTCCTCTTCTTCTTGGTCCTCTGGAGCTGCCATGAATGGAGCTGTGGAAATTAATAAAGGAACCTTAACTAAATTGGAGTCAGGAAGGCCTGTAGGGGGCGTTCTCATACCCTATCACACATTATCAATTACACCAAATAGGAAGGGAAATATGGCTTGCATCTTGGACAGGAAGTAAAACTACTTTAGTACCGAAGGGAGACGTCTCTCCTCACTTGGCAAAAGTCCAGCCATTGAGAAATGCTGTATTTCAGCCAATAAGAAGCCATTGATCCCCTGAACTGTTACTTTTCCCCAATGGACTTTCATTTAGAACTCCCGTCCCTACTGCTCCTTTTTCTCTATAAAAGCAGGGCTCCTTCCTTGTTTATTGGATTTGTCTATGATTTACCATAACACACTATATATAGATTGTTTATTTCTATTTCATTTAGTTCTTTTTCTGGGGTTTTTCCTGTTCCCTTACTTGGATCATATTCCTTTGCCTCCTCATTTGCCTCTTTCCCTGTGCTTATATGTATGTATTAACTAGTCAGCTATGTCTCTGAATCTTGGAGAGGTGGTCCTATGTAAGAGATGCCTTATGAGGCCCAACAGTGTACTTCTCTCTCATCACCATTTCTAAATGTCCCAGGAGGGACCCCTGTGTGGGCTACATGTATCTTTCTGTTATGGCAGGGTTGCTCTTGCTGCAGCTGTCCAGAAAAGCTAGAATGCCCCCCTTGCCAGCTACTTGTAATGCACTGCTGTTTATGACTGCTATGGACCCTTCGGTCACTTTATCAGGTTTGGGGGAACTCCAGTACAGTTGCCTGCATGGTCTAATAGCACATTCCTGTTGCAATTTTTCTGCTAAGTGATTAGGCCCCTAGTGTGGTTGGTTGCTAGGCTCAGGGGCTTACAAATGCTGTAGGCCTGCAGCCTGCAAGACAGTTGTTAGCTCTCTCAGCATTGCAGCTGAGTAGTGCTGGCCTCAGGCATGTTCCCAACAACTGGGTATTCCTAGCTGATTATTTCAGGCTTTGGAAGGTGGGACCAATCTCCTATGTGGCTGTTAGAGAAGCACAAGTATTCTGCAACTGACAAGTCCCACTGCCCACAAGGCCACACAAACCATGAACACAGTCCTGCCCCATGTATGTTCCCCTAACTCCTGAGGTGGCTCCAGTTGCCCCACAGCTGAGGCCCCACACACTCTGCCCACTCCTTGTGCATGCACTTCCCCACAGTGGTGGGCCCACTCACACAGCTTCAGAGAATCCAGGCTCCCAACCTATGCAGGCCTACAAGTTTCCCAAGGGCTTGTTGTTGGGTAGGGCCAGTCCCCAGGGAGGGCTGCCTTCCCTTGCTGACCTGGATTAAATCAATGCTCTAGAGAGTGAGGCAGATCCTGGGCTCACAGTACTGGGGAAAAAGTCCAATGGCATCTGCCAGTGTCTATGTCAGCATGCCTGTACTAGGTCACAATAATTGGTGCTGCCAATGTCTCAACACCTGAGGAGATCTCACTCTCACCAAGATGCACCCAGAGCCTATCAGGTGATCTCATCACCAAAGAACTGTGTACTTTTCTTTCTGGTGGTTTAAGGTTGCTTTCCAAAATGGGTGAATGTGTGTGTGGGCCCTTTAAGAGCATACCTTTTTTAAAAAACTTATTCCCATTAGCATTTCTGGGGATAGTCCTTACTGTTGCTAGTAGCCAGCAAGGACAGATATTGTGACAGTCATCTCCGTTGTGCTGAGTCCAAAAGCTGCTTATAGCAGTAACACTCCCCTGCTCAGACCACCCACTCCTCCAGGGAAGGCTGCTTACCTTAAGAGTTCTCCCAGCCAGCCATGAAGCACAGCCGCTTATGAAGGTGGCTTTTTTTCTCTCCAGGAAAGAATTCTTGCCTCTTCCACTTCAGTCAGGATTGTCCCTTGTTGTGGGGTTTCTTTTTATTCAGTTTTCAGTTCTCTCTCAGGGATAATTGTTCCAAGAGTAGTAAGTTTTTTGTGTCTATGGGAGGAAGTGAGTTCAGAGACTGCCTACACCACCATCTTAACACTAACCTCAGGTTTTGTGTTTTTCCTACATGGATAAACAATTTTCCCAGCACAAATTTTTTAGAAGTCTGTTGGCAGAATCTAGTAATGAAGCTAAGTGAGTCGGAGTTTGTTTTTAATGTGAAATATATTAGTTAAAATTAAATTTCTTGAGAATCAAATACTTCTACCTATGTCAGTTTTAATGTGTATTTTATGGTAATTTTCACAGTTTACATTAAGTTCTCAAATTTATGTTCATGAAGCCATTTGTGGCATTCTCTCATCTTTTATGTCTGCATGGTCTGAGAAATGTTCAGATTTTAATTCCCTTCATGTTTACTTTATTTTTTTCTATTTCTTCATCAATCTCACAAGGGAATAATATTTATTAATATTTTTGATATTCCAGCCTTTTACTTTTTTGAGCTTCTCTATTGCCTACTATTATTTAATTAATTTCTGCTATCTTTTTATTTTTCATTTATAATCTTGCTCTGTTCATTTATTTATTTCCTGAATTCTTGAGATGAATGCTTAACTTACTAATTTTCAGCCAATGGGTTTTTAAAAAATGCATCTTGAAGCTATGTATTTCCATCTAAACACTAAAAAGCTCTATCCTGCAATATTTGATCTGCAGTATTTTCCTTTTCTCCAGCTCATACCATTTTTTCTAATATCAATGGGATTTATTATTTAATTCATGGCTTATTTAGAAGTGGGTATCTTAACATCTAAACATATAGATATTTTCCAATGCCCATTTAGTTACTTGTTTCTAGCCAAACATTAGATATTAAGTAGTCAAGTAGCAATTCCTGCTACAGTCAACGTATCAGGTATATGAAGGTTAATTTGTCCAAATTTACTTCAGGAACTTGAGTCTAGATGCAACATCATATCTTCTACACCTCCCATGAGTGAATAATTTGTTACTATTTATTTCCAAGATTTTATAGCCTCCCTCTATTGGATAATGAGTTCTCAGGTGTGGAACAAAAGTAGGAAAAATATTCTTGCACTGAGGCCATGACCATAGTTTGAAGAGGGTAAATATTGTGCTTGCACAAGTGCTTAAAAAAATGGTCTCAGGGAAGAAAATAGAGTTGTAACAAGAGCTAATCTTAATCACTGTAGGTACATATAATTTTCATCCAATATCTTATTTATCTATGTAATTTTCCTGTAAATATTGGACTTCAGAAATTATTCCAACACTTTTCATACTAAATGAATACACTAAAATCATGTACAACAATTAGGTCCTCCATGAGAGTTCACAGATTTGATTACACTACAACTGGAAAAACTCCCCTAGGCTTATACATCTGAATTTTCAGTAAGACTGCTTACCTCTTCTGTTCTTCTAATTTTCTTCCTGATGGTATAAAGGTGAATGCTGTGTTGATCTGATTTCCTTTATTACACGTTGTATGTTTGTCAAAATGATTCCAAAATGCCTTTGTTTGCCAAACTCTCAATATCATGACATAGCTTGATTTTTAAAAAACATTTGCTTTTGAATATCTTTAAAGAAAATGGAGATTATTTCCAGCCCTCGCCCATAGATCCCCCCATAGAATATGTAGGCTTTACTATTCTCTTTAGTTGTTTGAGTCAATATTCCAAGATATCCTGTATATACAGAACTTATCATCTGATAGTCACTGGAAGGACACTGTCATGAACAGTATTAGTATCAGTACAGCATGGGCACATAACAAATATAGATATCAATCCAGATATATGCAAGTAGACAGTGGGTGGTTTCTACATAGTTTATCTCCTCCTAGAAATGATTTATTTCCTGGGAGATGCAACCCGGTCCCTCACAATGTTGCCTAGAAAAGTTTCTGAACCTTTACATCTTTAAATGTTTGAAAACATCTTTTACTGTAGAGGTGACAGGTGATGTTTTTTGCTTCCACAATATTTCATTTCCTACTCCATCAATGGTGTAGGACACCTAGAAGTTGACTGGCAGAAGCCTAGCACCTGCAGAGCCAGATAGCAGAAATAGAAGTGATTGGATGATTGATAGCAGTAATAAAAGTAGATAGCGTTGGACAGTAGAAGTAGAAGAATTGGACAACTTCCCTAACAAGCTGATTAAATGATTGTGATGTCTTAGGACCCAGACTCAGTCACTTGATATCCATCTCCCAAACTATGGAAAAAGACAAATGTTACAGGCTTCTCTAGGTGTTACGGGGTAGATGCCTTACTGACTTCTGGGGACGTTCAATCATGAAGCAATAATCCAAAACTATTTATACAAGTATCTTGCCTTTCCAAGCACCTTTCCAAAAGCAGTCTTCATGTCCTTATTCCTGAGGCTGAAAATGAGGGGGCTGAGGAAAGGGGTAATGACAGTGTAAGGAACTGCTATCAGTGTGTCATCTCCCCCTGAGGCTTCAGGCTTCAGATAAACAATAGATGCAAAGCCAAAGTGGATGATGACCACTGTGATATGGGAGGCACAGGTGGAAAATGCCTTCTGCTTGCCCTCAGCTGAAGGGATCCTGAGGACAGTGGAGAGGATGAAAACATAAGTTAGGATGATGAGCAGGAACGTGCCCAGCAAGCCTGACACTGAGATCACAGTTACAATAAATTCTGTGAGGTCACTGTCTAGACAATTCAGCCTCACAACTGCCCGCATATGACAGAAAAAGTGTTTGACAAGGTTGGGGATGCAGAAAGAGCCCTTGAATATCAGTGCAGTCTCTATCAGAGAGATAAAGAAGCCTCCAGCCCAAGCAGAGGCCACAAGTTGTCCACACGCCATGTTGGTCATAAGCAGTGGATATCTGAGAGGGTTGCAGATGGCCAAGAAGCGATCATAGCCCATCAATGTAAGGATGATACAATTAGTGCCACCAAGTCCCAAGAAGAAACACATCTGCAAGCCACAACCTATGACTGAAATGCTTCTACTTTTGGCCAGAAGATCTGCCAGCATCTTGGGGATGATGGTCAGTGTGTAGCAGGTCTCAGAGAAGGAGAGTGCACTGAGGAAGAGGTACATGGGGTTGTGGAGAGCTCTGTCCAAGCAAGTAAGACCTATGATGGCCAGGTTGCCTGTGAGAGTGAGAAGGTAGAGGCAAAAGAAGACCACAAAGAGGAATGTTTGTACATGTGGGTAAACAGAAAAGCCAACAAGAATGAATTCCTGTAGGATTGTCTGGTTGATCTTCATTGTTTGAATGTTTGTATCTGAAAGAAACCACAAGTAAACATTTAACTCTCCATTATTCTTTGAAAATTGTGATGTAAATAAGACAAATGTTCAGAGTTGCAATTACTAACTGATTTTTCATTTAGTTTAGGAAATCACCATGTATATGTAAGTGATGTGTCTTCCTAATTTTTCATTCATTCACTTCTTTTTTATTCAGCAACCAGTTACTCATTACTTATGTCACAAGAAGACTTTTTCTGGCCTATTTCTTTTAAAGAATGTTAATGGCTGTTAATGCAATAGGGAAACAATATTCTAATTGATATCCAGATAAAGGAGATTCACATGTATTAGGAGAGTCTGCTTTGAATCATATTCTGAATACTGAAAAATCTACCATGTAGCTAATAGACGAAGAGTCAACTTCCACATAACATATGGTTTGTAAATATCTACTGAATGAAGGTTGATAGTTGATTTATAGTAATTTTGAGACTAAACCTGGACAATGGCTTACTATTTTTAGAGAAGTCTAAAGTCATTAATCCTTCTTGGAGAAGACATTTATGTCCTGAAATGCTAAAGGGAAGTAAAGAATATTGTCCCTTTCCTCCACTCTGAGGAGAGGAGAAAATGATCAGATATCTGAGGGCCCTCAGGATTAATAGTGATTAATTAGAGTATGTGATTAGTATTGATAAACAGACCCTTTATGCAAGCATAGTGCAGGTGGTAATTGAGATTTTTCCCATTTCTTCATTGCCAAGCTCAGCATCTGAAATTTAAATGCTAGCCATTCTACAAATTATTTGATAATTCTACATCTGATTTAATCTCATCCTCCTCTGATTTCTACGTCATGTATTTTTTCCTTACATTTAACACATTCCTTTAGCTTTGTATTATATCTTACTATTGTTTGTTTTTCTTGTCTCACATGCCAGTATATTTAATAACTAGAATTTATAGAGTCTACATGCTGCCACATTCTTTCAAGTTTATTGATTTTACTCTTCACAGCATAAACATGAAGTGCATAGGACAGCTGTGAAATGTGTAGGGAAGTTGTGATTATTTTAGGAATAGATAATTGCATCTATGAAATGGCATAGTTGTTACTTGACTTTAATTGTTTATTCTTTTCATTTACCAATGCTTTCTTATTGAGGAAAGAGAATCTGAGTCATATATTTCTGTATTTCTCAGGGTGATAATACAGAGCATTTTAAGAAGGTAATAATTTCCCAATACAAGTTGGATGGATAGGCTAATCATCAAAAAAGTGCTGGATCTATAAATGATGACTATTTTAGTTATTTATTGCCGCTCAGAATGTGATTTTGAGTATGGAGATGAAGAGACTTTCCACTCCTAGTTAAATTAAGTTCAGGCTAAGATTAGGCCTTCTCAAGGCAGAATCTAGCTGGTCACTGAGAGAGACCTCAAAAGAGGTAGTAGGAAAATGGTGTGAATTTTAAATGATTCCAGAAATAATTCCAAAACCCTATGGACTCTGCTTTATAGGCCCCTCTGATTCTTGTCTTCTTAGAGCTAACGAGATCCTTATTCTTTCATACTCATACATGAATCACACGACAATCTTTCCTTAGCTCATATCAATCCTTTCTCTTTTCCTGTTTCCCTCTTTCTTTCAGAGTACCCATACTTTTTTATCTGTGAGTAATTATCTCCCAAATAGAAGACTAAAAGTATTTTTTGTCTTCTTCCCAAGGATATATTATGAAGGACAGTGTCTAAAGGATTTTTGAGCTCCCTCATCAGGACTTTTAGTGTAAGCCTTCTTGGTATCAAAATTTAATGAGTCTCCTTAGTATCCAAATCCAGACTTGCAGATTATTGTTTCACTTTCCCCTGTAAACAGCTTTCTGGATCATTCTGGACTGTTTCAGAAAACCTTCTCTCCCTCTCAGAAGTACCAAGTTCCAATATGCCTTTCTGCTTATCTGCTAAACCATCATGAAAAATTTCTTTCATCAGTAGAGAACTTTCCACACTAATGTTCTTAAGTTCTGCTGAATCTTCACAGTAGCTCTATAAGAGAGGCAATGGTATGGATTATGGAACTAAAATATTAATTAAGTAAACCAAAGAGAGAGGAAAAAAAGAATATGTTGGCAAAACAAGAAGTCGTTCTACTACCTGGTGTGCTTGATGCAAAACCCGAGCTCTTTCTAACATAACAGTCCACAGAATAGCCTGAATTCACACAATATGCCATATCCCTCCAAGACAGCCAAGAGGATTGTTTTCAAAGCCATCCTTTAATGCAGAAGCGTTTTGGTGATGCAAAGAATCAGCAATACAAATTCCAAGACAGGTCCTTTCTTATCTAATCCTTACTTTTAATTATGTGATAAATACCTACTTGGTGGGTCTTCAGCAGTAGAGTACAAATGTCGGAATGTACACCCACTTATGGCATATTCTGAATATATGTGTGTAGGGAGTGAGAGTACTATACCCCACCCTACCCTCACCTATCTCTAAAGTTGTCCCCAAATCCACTTGTATCAAATTTAATGTGGAGATATGGATCCACTGACAAAAGAAACACACAGCCTATCCAAAGTCAAAGAGAAGTGGTAATTTGGAGGAAGTGCAGTGACAATACATTATGATGAATAGAGTCAAACCATTTAGAATAGTTTCCTACCTTGTGTATTTTATCAGGGCTCCAAAGCCTATTCAGTGTTATAGTTATGGTCTCCCAGGATAGTCTTCACATTGCTGGAAGCATGCTTTGTTCTCCAACAAAAGAGACAGAGTTTGACTTTGTATTAAAATCACTGCTCTAAGAGTCTGGATTCTTAACTTTATCACTGCTAGTTTAGTGAAATTGGGAAAGTCCCTGCACCATTTGGATCTAAGTTTCCTCAGCTGGGAAGTGAGGAAAATGTCCTAATTTGGTATAAGCTTCAGCTTTCTATGACTCTAGAGGTTTTTTGACATAAATTGTGTGGCTAAGCCATATGTGCTGTGATCAGTTCTCACCCTCACTAAATCACAATGGTTTAGAGTCATTCCTTCTACCAATTTATATAGATTGTCTGATTTTCATCAGGGCCTGAGGTTCCTCAGCTCTTGAGGTTTGATTCTGGTTAGGAGACCTGAGGGAATTCCTCTCTTCTTTCATCAGAGGGAGCAAGAGAAGTTTTCCACTCAACTTTGTAATTTGTTCTCATTAGTTACAGGGCTTTGTGTAACTTGTGATTTAAACTCTCTGGGGATCTCTGGGGATTTAAAACTTGCAGAGTTCATACCCTGCCCATTAACAAGGCTTCCTGATACATCACAAGTTTTGTTTTGGCAGGGAAGAAAGTGCATCAGAATTTGCATTCCTAATGATTGTTCAGTTTACTCTTCCACTTGCCACAAACATGCTCTTTCCCTCTCATTACTGATTCCCTTCCTGGTTATTAAGAATTGCTTACAGTGTTTATAGATTGTACCATGGGAGAAATCAGAAAAGTATAAGGAATAGTATCTTCTTAAAAGGGATTTATACTTCTGTGGCAGGATGAAGATAGTGCCCATGAATTGTGAATTACATTATCCTGCTTTTATAGAAGGGGGCTACATTCCAGAAACCTGAATAGTACCAGACCTGAAACTGTGGATAGTACCAAACTCTGTATGTACTATGTTTCTTCCTACACATACAGATATATGATAAAGCTTAATTTATAAATTAGGTACAGTAAAAGATTAACAATAGCCAATAATAAAGCAGATTTCCAACAGTATTCTGTAATAAATGTTAAATGACTGTAGTCTCTTTCTTTCAAAATACATTCTACTGTACTCACCCTACGTTTTGTGATTCTGTGAAATGATATAGTGCCTACGTGATGAACTGAAGTGAGCTGAATGACATAGGCATTGTGATGTAACATAAGGTTACTATGGGCCTTCTGACAATTTGTCAGAAGAAGGATCATTGAGCCATGATTATGTCAATGGTTGGATGTCAAGAGCAGATTATGTCAATGGTTACTTGAATAGAAGCATTTTGATACCTCAACAGTCGATCTGATAACTCAAATGGTTACTAAGTGACCAATGAGTGGGTAGTATGGGTAGCCTATATAGCATAGATACACTAGACAAAGGGATGATTTATGTCTTGGGCATGATGGAGCAGTACAGCATGAGATTTGTCATACTACTCAGAAAGAGTAAAATTGCAAACTCTGAATTGTGTATTTGTGGGATTTTCCATTTAATATTTTTGGACCATGGTTGACAGCAGGTGACTGAAATTGTATAAAGTAAAACCATGGATAAGGGTGGACTACTGTGTGCTGTAGTGTGCTGAAGACTAAAATAGTGGACAGACAAGATAAGACAAACTGGACCAGGGTGGTCGGAGAACGTGCCATGGAGGAGGAGTGTCATATAGACTTCTAAAAATAAGAAGAGCTGGAATTCCAGTTCCTAGCAGGATATAATAACTTGTTGTAGTCCAGCACTTCCAATTATTCAATGACTACATAACATTGGTTAAATAAACATGTATCGAAAGTATGCAATATAATGACAATGAGATTTTTAAAACACTTAAAGAATATATTTGGATGTAATATAAGCCCTTGAAGAGATGCTCAACATTATCAGTGATTAGGCAATACAAATCAAACCCCAGTGTGATTCTACTACACACTATTAGAATATCTAAAAGTAAAAAAGATTGACTTTAATAGTGTTGGTTAGGATTTGGAAGAAGTGTAGTTTATACACCACTGTTGGGCATGTTAAAATTATAAAATATCATGGAATTCTGGAAAATAGATTTCCCATTTCCTACAAAGTTTAATCTATTCGGATTCCAGAAAAACATGGTATATATTCACTTTTCTCTGCTCTCTCCAGTAAATACAAATAAATAACTTGGAAATAATTCAACAGACAATCAAAATTATTGTGGAAGGTGAATAAGAAAGGATTATTAATTATAGTTAATAATACTGTATTGCATATTTGAAAGTTACTAAGAGAGTAGATCTTAAATGTTCTCATCACAAGAATAAAAAACAATTATAACTTTTGTATGGTAACCGATGTTAACTAGACTTATTCTGGTGATAATTTCACAATATATACAAATATTGAATCAATACATTGTACACTTGAAACTAATATAATATCATATGTGAATTATGTTTCAATAAAAAATATTCACTTTTTTAAAAAAAAATGGACAAGGTGGTTTGGCTAGGGACCTCAGGACTTGAAGAATGAAACCACAGTGAATGCCCAAGGAATTATTTTATCTCCTGTATATCTCAGGCTGGGATGTGGAGGAGCCTGCCACTTGAACCTGAAACTGTCAATAGGCCTAGGCAAAAACCAACAAAAGGAAAATAAGAGCAAAATAAAAAGTAAAAAGAAAGTTTATTCTCCATGACAAAGAATCAAGAAAGAGGAAGCCCAACAGGGACTTAATATGGAGATTGACAGCCTGTGCCAGTGGGGTGCCTAATCTGCCTACACCTGAAGTGTCAGTGGAGCTAGGATCCTAACTCAGTCCCCAACACACAAAAGCCACCAGTCCTTGTCTGTCCATAGTAGCATTTCCAGCAGAGCCAAGGGTGTAACCCATCCTCCACCTCACACCAAGATAAACCATATCCTTGACCACAAGATAAACTTCAAAGAATTTAAAAGGATGGAAATCATACTGAGGATATTATGGTTTTCCAACCATAATAGAATCAAGTTAGAAATAAATAACAGAAAGACAATAGGGAAATCTACACATACATGGAATTTAAATGATCCTTGGGTCAAAGAGGCGGTCTCAAAGGAAATACAAATAGTACAAACCTTTGAATCAAAATGAACTTGCAATGTATCAAAATTTGTGGGATGTAGCTAAAGCAATTCTAAATAGAAAATTCATAGCAGTAAATATTTACATTAGAGAGCAAGTCTGTAATAAATAACCTATATCTTATCTCAAGATGCTAGAAAAGTAAGAACAAAATTAGTTCCTAATTTGATCCATAGGTTAATGCAACTCCTTTTAAAATCCCAGTCAGATTGCTGTGGAAGAGGCAAACTTATTCTATAATTTACATGGAAAATCACATCTTTAAATAACTACAACAATCTGAAGAAGAAGAAGAAAATGAAAATAAGTACTCCTTCCAATATTAAAACTTACTATACAGATACGTTAATCAACACTGTGTGATACTGACAGAGTTGTTTTCTGACATCTTTTAAGCCTTTAAACTCCTTCCTCTTCTCCTTCTGCCACACATCCAGGAAAGCTGATAAAAAAGCCTAATGTCCCTTACTTTGTCACCGGCAAAGTGTTCAAACCATGTGAGCCTCTGCACAGGAAATCTCACCCTGCCTGCACTCCCTAGTCACTGCCAAGTCCCCACCTCAGTCTCCTTTTCCCACCATGTCAAGTCATTTTGGATGGAGCATTTTCATAAATAAAACACGAATTTTCATTTGTCATTGTTAAAATATCTAAACACATTCTAATGTTTAAGGCATAATATCGCTTGTGGAGTCTGAAGGTTGCTTGTTGCAGAAAAACTGGATGCCGATTTTCTTTTTTCTTTTTTTGAGGAAGATTAGCCCTGAGCTAACATCTGCCGTCAATCCTCCTCTTTTGTTCTGAGGAAGACTGGTCCTGAGCTAACATCTGTGCCCATCTTACTCTACTTTACATGTGGGATGCCTACCACACTATGGCTTGACAAGTAATGTGTAGGTCCACACACAGGATCCAAACCAGTGAACCCTGGGCCACCGAAGCAGAATGTGTGGACATAACCACTGTGCCACCAGGACAGCCTTCTTTTCTATTTTATTGTGTATTTTTAAGGTGTACAATCTGGTGATTTGATATACCTATACATTGTGAATTAGTCACTACAATCAAGCTAATTATCCTATCTATTACCTCACATAGTTACCATTTTTTTGTGTATGTGCTAAGAAAAATTAAGATATGACCAGTGAGCAAATTTCAAGTATGCAGTTCAGGATAGTTACTTATAGTCACTATTCCTTAAATTTGGTCTCAAGAATTCATTCATCTTGTATAACTGAAAATTGTACGCTTGGCAGACGTCTGTCAATTTCTCCCTCCCCACAGCCTCTGGTATCCACCATTCTACTCTCCGCTTTTATGAGTTTGACTATTTTAGATTCCACATATAAGTGAGATCATATAGTATTTGTCTTTCTATGTCTGGTTTATTTCAGCTTATTTCACTTAATTTAGTGTCCTCTAGGTCCATCCATGTTGTCACAAATGGCAAGATCTCCTTCTTTTCTAAGGATGAAAAATATTCCATTCTATGCATATACCACATTTTCTTTATGCATTCTCCCGTTGATGGACATTTAACTTATTTCCACTATCTTGGTTATTCTGAATAGTGCTACAATATGAGTATAATACAATATAAGTGTTTCATGTTTTGATGTTACTGATATTGATATTTTAAAATATCATTTTTGTGCTTTTTGTAATTAATATGAAGAAAAAATTGATTTGAGAGCTTGCTATATATACTTATTATTTTTATAGCTGCTAATGTAGATTTAGTAAGATTTTCTACGTCTTCAGTCACATCACTTGGAAATGAAGAGTTTTATTATTCCTTTCAAATAATTATATAATTTGCATCCCTTGTTTTACATTATTCCATTGTTTTAAAGCTCCATTATAGTATTGTAGACAGATGGTAAGAGCGTCCATTTTAGAAAAATAGGTTCAATATTTCACAATGAGGTATGGTGTTAGCTTTAGATTTTCATAGAAACAGAATTTTTATCAACAATGGATATTGATTTTTACAAATAGTTTTTCTATAAACATCGAGATGAGAAGATTATTTTTTAGCCTTTGTTTTGCTGATGTAATGAATTCTGTTAACAGATTTTCAAATAATAAATCAGTTTTTCATTCTTGGAATAAATTCCTTTTGTCATGAAATATTCTTTTTATATATTGCTGGAATATATTTTCTAATATTTTTGGGGAACATTTTTGAAACTATGTTGATATGTTATTGTGGTCTGCAATTTTGTTTCCTTATACCATGCTTGTCAGGTTTCAGTTTCGTAGTTATTCTAGTCTCATAAAATATAAATTGGTCTCAACATTGTATTTCCTGAAAGAACTTGTGTATTCTTGCTTTTCTTTTTTCCTAATTGTCTGAAAGAATTAGCCACTTAAAGCTTCTGAATCTGGAATTTTCTTTGGGGAGGTTTTATAGTTACAAATCAATATCTTTAAAAAGTTTTGAGCTATTCATATTTTCTATTTATTTTAGTCACTTTTGACAGGTTGTGTTTTTAATGAATTTTTTTTTACCTAGGTTTGTTTATTGACTTTAATTTCTTCACATTTATGTCTTCCTGCTCTAATTGTCTGTAGGATCAGAACTAATATTCTCTTGTTCATTTTTGCTTTTTCTATTTTCTCTTTATTCCTTACCAATTTTGTTAAGAGTTTGTGTTTCACTAAGAATTTAAAAGATTCAAATTCTAATACTGTTGACTAAAATTTTTTCTATTATATTGTTTACTATTCATATCTTTATTATGTTCTTTATTCTCCTTACTATTTTATTAATTTTACTTTTTTCTTAAAAAAACCTATATTCTTAATTTTTAAGTATAGATCATCTTCTTGATAATTTTCCTTTTTAATAAGAACTTAAATCTATAAATTTTCCCTTAAGCAATTTTTAGCTGTATTTTGCAAATGTAAACATGCTTTGTTTTTATTATCATTAAGCTAGAAATATTTTATTATTGCACTTCTTTTCTTCTTTGACCATGAGTTATGTAAAAGAAAAAAAAACATTTGTTACCCTGGATTTATTTACCTGCCCACCACTTGTACTAATTACTCCAGCCAGAAATTAATATAATTTAATTTGTCCAGCTAGTATCAGGCAGACCACCTGGCCTGAGGCATGGGTGGAATGAGTCGGATATTTAACCAGAAAGAGAGTGAAAGGAAATTTAGTAAATGAAGTAGAAAAGGAGGAGTTAATAATGGCTTGAAGAGATTCAGTGATTCCTTTCATATATACAAATTATTAAACATGGACAAAAACATTAAGACTAATTATTCCAAGTGACTGGAAAGTGACCAAAGTTAATCAGAAGTTTGAGAAACAGTAGTGATGTCATCATCATGGTGGAGTCAGCTGTTCCCCTTGGCTATTCCCCTTAAGATAGAATGAAAAGGTCATTCATTAACCGACAGAGGACATCCACACAGCACAGTAGGCATCTGAGACATCCATGCAGACATATAACTGAAGATGGTGGAGTGGACCCCCTGGAAGGCAGTGGAGGGAGATGAGCAGATGTCATCCCCCTCTCCAGTGGCTGTGATCTAGAATGTGGGTCCTTCTGTGAAACTCTGAGAGGAGAATGGGGAAAAATGCAGCACTCTACAGGAACACTTTTGCTGTCAGAGTTTCTTCCCAACCCATGGGGACACTCCACACTTAGGCGGCTAAGCCATCATGGGGTGGTGCCCCCACCAAGCCAAGCAGCCCAGGCAAGCAGCCAGTGAGTGGACAGCAGGAACACAGGCAAGAAAGAAGGCCCTCCCTTCTTCCATCCCATATGGGTCATCAACTTGGCTGTTCAGCCAGAGCAAGGGATTCTCACCAGACTGTCTGCACCTACGCATGTGAAGCAGTGGTGGCCACATGCAGAGAGACCTATCAGCGCAAATTCCAATTAATGGGCACGACTGCTAGTGGTCACCATGAGTTCAGAAAACACAGCTTCTGCTCCCCTCAGTGGAGTCAGGTGGAATCTGGGCCCAGATCTTACCAATAAGCAATGACAAAGGTCCACCCGATCAATAAGCAAGGAGAAATACATTAACACTCCAGACCAGAAGGAGAATGACAATTACCTAGAAACAAATCTTGAAGCCACAGAAATTTACAATCTAACAGAGACATTTCAAAATAGTTAACAAAACAAACTCAATGAGTTGCTGACTTGGGGCTTTGTTTGTTCTTCTTTTTTAAGTTCCCTTAGGTGTACTGTTTGATTGCTTATTTGAGATTTTTCTTGTTTTTGAGGTAGGCCTCTATTGCTGTAAACTTCCCTCTTAGAACTGCTTTTGCTGTATCACATAAATTTTGGCATGTCATATTTCCATTTGTCTCCAGGTTGGTTTTTTTAATGATGTATTGAATTGATGTATTGAATGATGTATTTAACAGTTTCACATTCCAAAAACATTTCATGACAATTTTCATAAACCTTTTGACATTTTAACCTTTTTTAACTTTTTATTGAGATTATGATAGTTTACAACCTTGTGAAATTTCATTTATACATTATTGTTTGTCAGGCGTGTCGTAGGTGCACCATTTCACCCTTTGCACCCACCCCCAACCCACCTTTCCCCTGATAACGACTAATCTATTCTCTTTGTCTCCATGTTTAATTTCTACATATGAGTGGAGTCATACAGATATTGTCTTTCTCTATCTGGCTTATTTCACTTAACATAATACCCTCAAGGTCCATCCATGTTGTTGTGAATGGAACAATTTTATCCTTTTAAATGGATGAGTAGTATTCCACAGTGTATATATATATATATACCATATCTTCTTCATCCAATCATCAGTTGATGGGCACTTAGGTTGCTTCCACATCTTGGCTATTGTGAATAATGCTGCAATGAACATAGGGATGCATGGGACTTTTGGAATTGCTGATTTCAAGTTCTTTGGATAGATACCCAGTAGTGGCATGGCTGGGTCATATGGTATTTCTATTTTTAATTTTTTGAGAAATCTCTATACTGTTTTCCACAGTGGCTGCACCAGTTTGTATTCCCACCAGCAGTGTATGAGGGTTCCTTTTTCTCCACAACTTCTCCAACATTTGTTACTTTTTGTTTTGGTTATTTTTGCCATTCTAACGGGAGTAAGGTGATATCTTAGTGTAGTTTCGATTTGCCTTTCACTGATGATCAGTGATGATGAGCATCCTTTCATGTGTCTATTGGCCATCTGTATATCTTCTTTGGAGAAATGTCTGTTCATGTCCCCTTCTCATTTTTTGATTGGGTTGTTTGACTTTTTGTTATCGAATTGTGTGAGTTCTTTATATAGTATGGAGATTAACCCTTTGTTGGATATATGATTTGCAAATATTTTTTCCCAACTGGTGGGTTGTTTTTTTTGTTTCAATCCTGTTTTCCCTTGCCTTGAAGAAGCTCTTTAGTCTGATGAAGTCCCACTTGTTTATGCTTTCTATTGTTTCCCTTGTCTGAGAAGACATTGTGTCCGAAAAGATCCTTTTAACACAACATAAGAAAGCAGGTGTTGCCATACTTATGTCAAAGAGTCTATTGCCTATATTTTCTTCTAGAAGCCTTATGATTCAGGTCTTACCTTTAGGTCTTTGATCCATTTTGAGTTTATTTTTGTGAACGGTGAAAAAGAATGGTCAATTTTCATTCTCTTACATGTGGCTGTCCAGTTTTCCCAGCACCATTTGTTGAAGAGACTTTTATTTCCCCATTGTATGCCCTCAGCTCTTTGTTGAAGATTAGCTGTCCATAGATGTGTGGTTTTATTTCTGAGCTTTCAATTCTCCTCCATTGATCTGTGCTTCTGTTTTTGTACCAGTACCACACTGTTTTGATTACTGTAGCTGTGTAGTATGTTTTGAAGTCAGGGATTGTGATGCCTCCAGCTTTGTTCTTTTTTCTCAGGATTGCTTTAGCAATTCGGGGTCTTTTGTTGCCCCACATGAATTTTAGGATTCTTTGTTCTATTTCTGTAAAGAATGTCATTGGGATTCTGATTGAGATTGCATCGAATCTGTAGATTGCTTTAGGTAGTATGGACATTTTGGCTAGGTTTACTCTACCAGTCCATGTGCATGAAATATCTTTCCATCTCTTTATGTCGTCATCAATTTCTTTCAAGAATGTCTTGTAATTTTCATTGTATAGGCCTTTCACTTCCTGGGTTAAAGTTACCCCAAGGCATTTTATTCTTTTTGTTGTGATTGCGAATGGGATTGCATTCTTGGGTTCTTTTTCTGTTGGTTTATTATTAGAGTATAGAAACGCTACTGATTTATGTAAGTTGATTTTATACCCTGCACATTTACTGTAGTTGTTGATTATTTCTGATAGTTTTCCAGTGGATTCTTTGGGGTTTCCTATATATAAGATCATGTCATCTGCAGTGAGAATTTAGCTTTTTCATTGCCTATTTGGATTCCTTTTATTTCTTTTTCCTGCCTAATTTCTCTGGCCGAAACCTCAAGTACTATGTTGAATAAGAGTGGTGAGAGTGGACATCCTTGTCTTGTTCCTGTTCTCAGAGAGATGCCTTTCAGTTTTTGCCCATTGAGTATGATGTTGGCTGTGGGGTTGTCATATATGGCCTTTATTATGTTGAGGCATTTTCCTTCTATACCCATTTTATTGAGAGTTTTTATCATAAATGGATATTGGATCTTGTTGAATGATTTCTCTGTGTCTATTGAGATGATCATGTGGTTTTTGTTTCTCATTTTGTTAATGTGGTGTATCATGTTGATTGACTTGTGGATGTTAAAACGTCCCTGTGTCCCAGGTATAAATCCACATGATCATGGTGTATGATCTTTTTAATGTATTGCTGTGTTTGGTTTGCCAGAATTTTGTTGAGGATTTTTGCATCTATGTTCATCAGTGATATTGGCCTGTAGTTTTCCTTCTTTGTCTTGTCATTGTCTGGTTTTGGGATCAGGGTGATGTTGGCTTCGAAGAATGTGTTAGGACTTAATAGATATATATATGGAACACTCCATCCAAAAACAGCAGGTTACACATTCTTCTCAAGCACACATAGAACATTTTCAAAGATAGATCACATGTTTGGAAACAAAGCAAGCCTCAACAAATTCAAGAGGATTGAAATAATATCAAGCATCTTTTCTGAGCATAATGCTATGAAACTAGAAATCAACTACAAGAATAAAGCTGGGAAAGGAGCAAAAATATGGAGATTAAACAACATGCTACTGAACAACCAGTGGATCATTGAAGAAATTAAAGGAGAAATCAAATACTATCTGGAGACAAATTAAAATGAAAACATGCATGGCTGGCCCCGTGGCCGAGTGGTTAAGTCCACGGTTCCTTTGTAGGTTATTTTCATCTTCCTCAATTTTCTGGAATAGTTTGAGAAGGATAGGCACTAAATGTTCTTTGAATGTTTGTTAGAATTGTCCAGAGAAGCTGTCTGGTCCTGGACTTTTATTTTTGGGGAGGTTTTTGATTACTCTTTTAATTTCTTTGCTTGTGATTGTTCTATTGGGACTCTCTATTTCTTCCTGATTCAGTTTTGAGAGGTTGTAAGAGTCTAAGAATTTAGCCATTTCTTCTAGGTTGTCCAATTTGTTGGCACATAGTTTTTCATAGTATTCTCTTATAATCTTTTGTATTTCTGTGGTATCCATTGTGATTTCTCCTCTTTCATTTCTAATTTTATTTATTTGAATCTTCTCTCTTTTTTTTCTTAGTGAGCATTGCAAAGAGTTTGTCAATTTCGTTTATTTACTCAAAGAACCAACTCTTTGTTTCATTGATCCTTTCTACTGTCTTTTTTGTTTCAATTTCATTTAGTTTTGCTCTAATTTTTTATTATTTTCCTCCTTCTACTGATTTTGGGCTTCCTTTGTTCTTCTTTTTCTAATTCTGTTAGATGTAGTTTGAGATTGCCCATCTAAGATGTTTCTTGTTTCTTGAGGTGAGCCTGTCTTGCAATGAATTTCCCTCTTAGGATTGCTTTTGCTGCATCCCAGATGAGTTGGTATGGCGTGTTCTCATTTTTTTTTTTTTTAAGATTTTATTTTTTCCTTTTTCTCCCCAAAGCCCCCTGGTACATAGTTGTATACTCTTCGTTGTGGGTCCTTCTAGCTGTGGCATGTGGGACACTGCCTCAGCGTGGTTTGATGAGCAGTGCCATGTCCGCACCCAGCATTCGAACCAATGAAACACTGGGCCACCGGCAGCGGAGTGCGTGGACTTAACCACTCGGCCACGGGGCCAGCCATGCATGTTTTCATTTTAATTTGTCTCCAGATAGTATTTGATTTCTCCTTTAATTTCTTCAATGATCCACTGGTTGTTCAGTAGCATGTTGTTTAATCTCCATATTTTTGCTCCTTTCCCAGCTTTATTCTTGTAGTTGATTTCTAGTTTCATAGCATTATGCTCAGAAAAGATGCTTGATATTATTTCAATCCTCTTGAATTTGTTGAGGCTTGCTTTGTTTCCAAACATGTGATCTATCTTTGAAAATGTTCTATGTGTGCTTGAGAAGAATGTGTAACCTGCTGTTTTTGGATGGAGTGTTCCATATATATATCTATTAAGTCCATCTGGTCCAGTTTTTCATTTAATTCTACAATTTCCTTGTTGACTTTCTGTTTGGATGATGTATCCATGGTGTTAGTGGGGTCTTGAGGTCCCCGACTATTATTGTATTGTTGTTGATATCTCCTTTTAGTTTTGTTGATAGCTGCTTTATGTACTTTGGTGCTCCTGTGTTGGGTGCATATATATTTATAAGCATTATGTCTTCCTGGTGGAGTGTCCCTTTTATCATTGTAAACTGCCCCTCTTTGTCTCTCTTTACCTCTTTTGCTTTGAAGTCAACTTTGTCTGATATAAGTATAGCAACACCTGCTTTCTTATGTTCATTATTAGCTTGGAGTACCATCTTCCATCCCTTCACTCTGAGTCTGTGTTTGTCTTTGGGTCTGAGGTGTGTTTCCTGAAGGCAACATATTGTTGGGCCTTGTTCCTTAAATCCATGCTGCCACACTGTGTTTTTTGATTGGAGAATTCAATCTATTTACATCTAGAGTGATTATTGAAATGTGGGGGCCTAATATTGCCATTTTATCACTCATTTTCCAGTTCTCCTTCATTTCCTTTGTTTCTTGTCCTGTGATTTTTGGACTACCAATTCAAGTAGGTAGTTTTCTATATTGGCTTTCCTCTTATTTGTAATTTGTGTCTCTATTCTTGTTATTTGTTTAGTGGTTACCATGTTTTCTGTATAAAACATCTCATAGATGAGATAGGCCATTTTCTGATAGCCCATTTCCTTAGATTAAGCTGTTTCAACCCTCTCCTCTTCTCCTTCTAGATTATTATCATCAGATCTTTTTTTCTTCCTTCTTTGTTGTGAGTTTCTGGTTAAAATGACAAGAGTATATTTTTTCTTGGTGTTTCCCTTCCTTTTATCTTTAATGCTATACTTAACATTTGCTAACCTGTTCTGATCTAGACCTGCAATTTTCTGATTTTGTCTTTCTACTTATCTCCTTTGCTCTGGGCTTTGTAACCCATTTCCTTTTTTTTTTTTCAGGTATGAGGGTCTTCCTGAGCATTTTTTGTCGGGGGGGGGGGGACTTGTGGCGAAGAACTCTGTTAACTTTTGTTTATCTGGGAAAGTTTTTATTTCTCCATCATATTTAAAGGATATTTTCGCTGGTTAGAGTATTCTTGGCTGCCAGCTCTTGTCCTTCAGAGTTTTGAATATATCATTCCATTCTCTCCTAGCCTGTGAGGTATCTTCTGAGAAATATGCTGACAGCCTGATGGGGGTTCCTTTGTAGGTTATTTTCTTCTGCCTTACTCCCTTAATATTTTCTCTTTGTCATTGAGTTTTACAAGCTTCACTATGATACACCTCAGGATTGGTAGTTTAACATTGATAAAGTTTGGAGATCTATTAGTTTCTGTTACATGGATTTCCATCTCTCTCCCAGGATTGGGAAATTCTCAGCCATTATTTGTTTGAACAGGCTTTCTGCCCCTGTCTCCTTCTCTTCTCCTTGGATACCTATAATCTTTATGTTGCATTTCCTAATTGAGTCAGATATTTCTCGGAAAGTTTCTTCATTTCTTTTTAGTCTTAGTTCTCTCTCCTCCTCTATATGAAACATTTCTATATTCCTATCCTCCAAATTGCTAATTTTGTCCTCTATATTATCAAACCTACTGTTCAGAGAGTCCAGATTTTTCTTAATCTCCTCCATTGTGTTATTCATCTCCAACATTTCTGATTGGTTCTTCTTTATAGTATCAACTCTTTTGTGATGTAGCTCCTGACCTCATTGAGTTGTGTATCTGTATTCTCTTTTAACTCATTGAGTTTTTTAATGATAGCTATTTTGAATTAGTTGTCATTTAGGTTATAGATTTCAGTATCTTTGGGATTGTTTTCTGAGTACTTGTCATTTTCCTTCTATTCTGGAGATTTAATATATTTTTTTCACACTGCTTAATGGTGTGGATTTGTGCCTTCTCGTAGAGACAGAGTTTGGTTACTGCTTCCACTTGCTTCTACTGGTGGGGAGGGTGCAGCAGCTGTGTAATCTGCACTGACCAGGATCCCTGTAAGCTGTTCCTGACCAAGCCTGGGCCCATCCTCATGATCACCGTGGCCCTATGGGGTCTCCCACCAGCTGTGGGAACAATCACAAGGGGACCTCAGGTTGCTGGTGCCTGCTCTTGCAGACCACCTAGACATGTTCCTTCCTTAGGGTCTGCAGTGGTGTTATGGGCTTTCACAGCAGCTGGGAGCAGGTTCACCTAGACTCACAGCTTTGCCACCATCAGGTCTTGTAGGATCTCTCTTGTCCACTCTGGGCCACAGCAGAGCCATGGCTATCTAATGCAGCCTGCAGTTAGCTCGCTCAGCTGTGTCACTTTTGCCCTGGTGCCTCCCAGCCTTGTGATTGCTGGGAAGAGCCTCTCTGCTAAGGCTGAGTAGAGGCTTTCC
Source organism: Equus asinus (assembly GCF_041296235.1). Lineage (NCBI taxonomy): Eukaryota > Metazoa > Chordata > Mammalia > Perissodactyla > Equidae > Equus > Equus asinus. The sequence goes on from NC_091814.1 coordinate 21,191,632, forward strand.
CTGCAGCTGCTGTGGGACTGTGGATTTTCCTCTGGACCAAGGAGCAGTCACACTGGGGCTCCGAATTTTCACTGCCCCATCACATTGTCCCACGGGGTCTCCCTTGCCCCCTCAGGGTGGCATCAAGGCTGTGTATGCTAAATGTGGCTGGCAGGTTGCTCAGCCAGCCAAACCCTTTTTGTCCCAGAGCCTCCCAGCCTTGTGATTGCTGAGTGGGGCCTCTCTGCTAAGTCCGAGTAGAGGCTTTCTCTGCAGCTGCTATGGGACCATGGATTTTCCCACTGGACTAAGGTGCAGTCACAGGTGGCTTAGGGCTGTAGTCACCTGTTTCCACAGTCGTGTCACCTATGCACCCGCATGCCCACCCTCAGTACCATGGTGATGCTATGAGCATGTCAGCAGGGAGAGAGTCACTCACAGGTACTAGGTTGTCTGGGGGTTGGGGAGTTTTCAGTTATCTCCACCTCCTCCCAGGGGCAAGTCTGTCCACCTTCTTATGTATAGCAGCACGGGTCTGTCAGGCGTCCTGAAGTGCTGTGTGGATATCTTTTGTTGAACAATGAATGTCCAACTAGTTGTATTTTGAAGGGGGAGAGAGAAAGAAAACTGCTCACTATGCCATGTTTCTCTCCAGGTAGTTTTTGATTTCTCCTTTGATTTCTTCATTAACTCAATCATTGTTCAGTAGCATTTTGTTTACTCCCCACATATTTGTAGCTTTTCTGATTTTCTTCCTGTAGTTGATTTCTAGTTTCATACTATTATGGTTGTGAACGATCCTTGGTACTATTTCAATCTTTTTAAGTTAATTGAGAGTTGTTTTGCAGCCTAATATGTGATCTATCCTGGAGAATGTTCCATGTGCACTTGAAAAGAATGTGTATTCTGTGGTTTGGGGATGGAATGATCCTGTGTATATCTACTAAGTTGAACTAGTTTATTGTGTCATTTAAGGCCAATGTTTCCTAATTGATCTTCTGTTTGGGTGATCTATCCATTGGTGTAAGTAGAATGTTAAAGTCCCCTATTATTATTGTGTTACTGTATATTTTTCCTTTTATGTCTGTTAACAATTGCTTTATATATTTAGGTGCTCCTATGTTGGATGCATAGATATTTACAAGTGTTATTTTCTATTTTTTTATTATTCCCTTTATCATTATGTCGTGCTCTTCTTTGTCTCTTGTTATAGTTTTTGTTTTAAAGTCTATTTTGTCTGATATAAGTGTCACTTACCATAGCCTTCTTTACTTTGCCATTTTTATGTAGTATCTTTTTCCATCTCTGCACTGTCAGTTTGTGCATGTCTTTAGGTCTGAAATTTGTCTCTTTTATGTGGCATGTATATTGGTCTTTTTCAAATCCAATTGGCCACCCTCTGCCTTTTGCTTGGAGCATTTAGTCCATTGACATTTAAAGTAGCTATTGGTAAGGGGCTGGCCCCGTGGCCGAGTGGTTAAGTTCGCGCGCTCCGCTGCAGGTGGCCCAGTGTTTCGTTGGTTCGAATCCTGGGCGCGGACATGGCACTGCTCATCAAACCACGCTGAGGCAGCGTCCCACATGCCACAACTAGAAGGACCCACAACGAAGAATATACAACTATGTACCGGGGGGCTTTGGGGAGAAAAAGGAAAAAATAAATAAATAAAATAAAATCTTAAAAAAAAAAAAAAAGTAGCTATTGGTAAGACAGTATTTATTGTCATTTTGTTATTTTTTTCTGTGTTTTAGTAACTTTTCTCTATTCTTTTCTTCTCTTGCTCTCTTCCCTTGTAGCTTGATGGCTTTCTTTCGTATTATGAATGGATTCCTTTCTCTTAATTTTTTGTGTATTTATCATAGTTTTCTGGTTTGTGATTGCCATAAGGTTCATATATAACAGCCTACTATATAGCAATATATATTAAGTTGATGGTCTCTTTTGTTTTCCCTCTTGCTCAAACCTCTACTCTCCTTCTCTTCTCCCCCCACATTTTATATTTTTGACATCATATCTAACCCCTTTTTTTGTGCATGTGTATCCATTACCCTTTTATCATGAAAACAGATAATTTTAGTACTTTTGTCTTTTGACCTTCATATTAGCTTCATAGGGGGTTGATCTGCTACCTTTACTGTATATTTGCCTTTACCAGGGACTTCATCATTTTTTGTTGTTGTTGTTTTATTGCTCTTATTTGTGTTCTTTTCTTTTCCACTTAAATATTTCCCTTTAGTGTTTCTTGCAAGGCTGGGTTTTGGTGATAAACTTCTTTAATTTTTGTTTGTCTGGGAAACTTTTTCTTTCTCCGTCCATTCTGAATGATAACCTTGCCAGGTAGAGTATTCTTGGCTGCAAGTTGTTTTTCTTTCAGCACTTTAAATATATTGTGCCACTAACTTCTAGCCTGTAAGGTTTTTACTGAGATGTTCTTCATTTCTGATTGCTTCTTTTTTTATATTTTCCAGTTCTTTGTTGAAATTCTCACCGAGTTCATCCATCTGTCTCCCAAGATCAGTGAGCCTCCTTATGACTATTATTTTGTACTCTTTGCCAGGTAGATTGTTTATCTCTGTTTCATCTATTTCTTTTTCTGAGGTTTTGCCCTATTCCCTTACTTGGATTGTATTCATTTGTCTCCTCATTCTGCCTCTTTCTCTGTGTTTACAGCTATGCAGTAGGTAGGTCAGCTACATCTCTCAATCTTGAAGAGGTAGCCTTATGTAAGAGATGTCTTATGATGTCCAGCAGTGTCCTTCCCTCTTGTCATCAGTTACAGATGTTCCAGTAGTGTCCCCTGTGTGGGCTACATGCGTTCTTCAGTTGTAGCAGGGTTACTCTTGCTGCAGATGCCTGGGGGGCCTAGGCTGTCCCTCTGGCTGGCTGGTTGTAATGCTCAGTTGTGTGTGGTTGCTATAGACTCTCAGACACTTTATCATCTGTGAGAAACCCTAGCACAGTTGCCTACAAGTTCCAGTAGCACACTGCTGTTGCAGTTTTTCTGTTAAGTAAGTAGGTCCCCAGCATAGCCAGGCTGGTTGCTAGGCTCACAAACTTACAATTTCTGTAGGCCTCTGGCCTGCAAGTCTGTTGTCTCATCTCTCAGGATTGGCCAGCCTCAGGCATGGGAGCACCCAGTTGTTTTAGGCTTTGTAAGGTGGGGCTAATCCCCTATGTGGCTGTTTGAGAATCAAAAGTCTGCTGCAGCTGACAAGCCCCACCACCCAAAGGGCCACACATCCTCTCAAAAAAGTCCTTCCTGTGCATACATCCTGAGCCACTGAAGTAGACCCAGTTGCCCCACTACAGAGGCCCCACACACTCCACCAATGCAGCCCCACCACTTGCACCTGCCCTTCCCTACAGATGTGGACCCACTTTCCTGGCTGCAGAATTTCCAGGCATGCTGCTGATGTGGGTCAACAAGTTTCCCGAGAGCTTGTTGTTGGGTATGGCCTGTCCCTAGGGTGGGTTGCTTGGCCTGGCTGAACTGTATTAAATTGATGCTTTTCTGGGTGGGGTAGGCCCCTGCACTAACAGGGCAGAGGAAGAGCTCCAATGGTGTCTCATAGCAACTGTGTCAGCACACCTGTACTAGGTCATAATAATGACTGCCACCAATGTCTCAGTCCCTGGGGAGGGGGTTCCAGCCTGAGTAGGTCTCGCCTCTCACTGAGATGTGCTCCAAGACTATCAAGTGAGTCTCCTTTTGCCAAAAGACTGTGCACCTTTATTTCTGGTGATTTTAGGTTGCTTTTCATAAGGAGTGAATTTGTGCATGGGCCCTTTAAGAGCAGGCTTTTTATTCCCTTATGTCCATTAGTTCTTCTGCGGGTATTTGCCATTGTTGTTGATAGCCAGCAAATCCAGATATTATAGCACTTATCTTGGTTGTGCTGAGTCAAAACCTGCTTATTGTGATTACAGTCTACCACTCAGATCCCCCACTCCTTCAGTGAAGGCTTCATACCTTAAGGTTGCTCCTGGCTGGCTGTGAAGTGCTGTAGCTAGAAAGCAGCTTTTCTCTCTCCAGAAAGATATTTCTGTCTCCTCCACCTCAGTCAGCACTGTCCCTTGTTGTGGGGGTTGTTTTTATCCAGTTTTCAGTTCTCTCTCAGGGGTAACTGTTCCAAGAGGTGTTGTAAACTTGTTGTGTAGATGGGAGGAAGTGAGTTCAGAGTCTGCCTTTACCATCATCTTCACATCATCCTCAGGAAATTCTTTAAGGCCCTTAGTTGGCCTTTGACCAAGGAGTAAAACTTGCCTGAAGAGGATTCCCTGTAGTCTCGAGTGGTCATTTTTTAAAAGGCAACTGTTTAATGATCTCTTTAGAGTGGAAAGTCAATTGAGATAAAAGCATTACTGAATGAGTACTGGAATAAAGGAAGATAGAGAGGAGCAGTAGGATTTATATTTGTCTTATAGTCTTTTATTTTAGGTACCACTTGTGTTTTCAATTTTCATTAGCCTTTTACAACAAATATTTCGACAAAAGCATTTTGGAATTTTGAAGCTTTTTGGAGGCTTCTGCCTAATTAAAATGGGTACCACAAACTTTTAAGTGCACTTCCTAATAGATGCTGTTTGACTGGAATATTCCTCATAATGGCCATTTTAATTTCCCTGAGGACTGGCAGCAGTTTAATAGGGCACTTAGCCACAAAGTTCAGCTCACATTTCTGTTCAGTCTTATCTGGCTGCAAATGGGGTTGTACCATATTTTAGGGCTCAACCTGACAGTTACCAAGCCAAGCTCTCAAGACACAAAATTTTAGATTATCTTTAGTAAGATTCTGACTATTTTTATAGATATTTTAGCTACCAGGACCATAGCTCTTAAGCAGGTGTGCCAGAAGGTGGTGTGTTTAACTCTTTTGTTTTTAAGGATTCAATATTTATTACTATTTATTTTTAGTTATCTCCGGGGTCCTGACATTTTAAAGACATGTAAGGTTTATATTTTCAAGGGATAAAGAAAGAATGCAAGTATTCTAGGAGTTTGGTGGTATATTCATCTATTATCATAACTCTAGGCTAATTACAATTTAAATTTTTCCTTTTCCTTCTGAAGTGTAGGACAATTGTACTTCCAATGTCCTGACTTTTTAAATAATATCTATAAAGATCTGAAGGCCAATAGGAGAAGGTCTGAGTGAATTTTGAGTTGCTTTCAGAGTTGATTTTTTTGCTTCTCTAAAGAGTCAAGTTGCCAATCAAGAATTATTTATTTTAATTATTTTTCTCTTTTTGCATTACTACAAGCTATCTTCAAAGACTTGGTTAGCCATATCCATTATGATACTTAGGCAATACTAGTCCACTCAAGCCCACTAATTGAATTTGCCTTTTTATTTATTTATTTATTTATTTATTTGAGGAAGATTAGCTCTGAGTTAACATCTGCTGCCAATCCTCCTCTTTTTCCTGAGGAAGACTGGCCCTGAGCTAGCATTCATGCCCATCTTCCTCTATTTTATAGGTGGGATGCCTGCCACAGCATGGCTTGACAAGCAGTGCATAGGTCTGCACCTGGGTTCCAAACCGGCAAACCCCAGGCTGCCAAAGCGGAACGTGTTAACTTAACCACTGCACCACCAGGCTGGCCCCTATTTTGCCTTTTTATATTGAGGGAAATTTTTCCTGTTAAGGCAGAAATTGAAAGATTTCTATATTCTGGAATTTTAAGGTTTAGTGCAGTATGCTTTTGAAAAGTCTGCATAAAGCAATGAATAAAGGCCTTTGAATGTTCTCCTTCTTTCTGGGTATACAATAGAACCTTGGGCCAATTCACCTTAGGTGGGGACACCATTACTATTGCTTCTATTAGCCACTGAGCACTAGCCTCCAGCTGATCCATTTCCTGATTATTTGTAGGAGAGCTTGGGAGTTTGCTGAGGAGACAGGGCCCTTTTTAAGAAGGGGGATTAATGTTGGATGTGGACTTTAATTTTTGTTCCAAGTCTAATTTCTACTCTTTTATCTTTTTAAACGAGTCACTAAGGCTAGCTGTCACACTCCTTTGTATCCACTTTTAATTTTCTAATTTTTAGCTACTAAGATGACAGTTCTTTAGGATGAGAGGTCTCTAAGATGTTTTTCAATCTATTAGTTTTTCTAATTGAAAGGATTCACTGTCAGCCCATTGATGAGTATGATCTATTAATGTTAATAGTGACTCAAACCAGTAAGTCTTTTTATGGCTTAACCATGGATGCAAGAGGTATCACAAAGGAGACTGCAAAAAATGTAGCCCTCACAAAATCCAGCCAAAGAAGACAAGGACCTTTGTTATCATAATGAGAAAATGAAGATTGAGACAACAAAGTCCCCTGATAGACTGGGACCCATTATGACAAGAGTCCCCCGAGAGCTGGAATGAAGTCATCCAGTCAAATGAAGAGCCCTCACACTGGACCCAGTCCAACCCAAGTTAAAGCCAGTCTGGCTTCAGCTTGGATTCACAGCCTGCTCGGCTGTTTGCCAGATGCATATCAGTACGCACAGCCTGTGGTCAGTGGTGGCCAGAGTAAATATTCTCACTCGTGAAAAAGCCAAGCCGTCAAGACATAGAACAAGAGACAAATGAAAACAGAGGAAAAGGACTAATAGAAAACAAGAGGACTTATACCAAATCTTTACCAGAGTCACTGTACTCAAGAAAGAAGTTACATAAATATTTTCTTCTGGTAATCTATATTTAGAAAAAGAAAAAAGGACTCTCACCACTCTTGCTTCCACCAGACCCTGCAGATAGAGATCTAGGAGACTGATGTAGTGAGAATTCTTACCTTCCGCCAGACCTTGTCAGAAGTTCCAGGATCTCTCAGCTGCAGCAGCCCCAGAGTGAGCAGCATCCTGACAGTGAAGGTCCTATCTGGGTTGCCAAAACTGTAGGGGCAGAAAAATTTTCCCTTCTACCGTTCTAGTTTCTTTGGCTGGTCTAATAATTAAATTGACATAAGACAGATGGACAGGAGAAAAACAAATTTAATTTTGTAATTATGGGAATTCCATTAAAAATATGGGACCTAGGGGCAAGTCAGGCAGTTGATACTTAGATGCTGTCCTGAGCTAAGGAATGAAACAGGGCCCTGGGGCCTCAAAGGAGAGGAGAGTAACTCACAGGACAATACGAAGTGCAGATTTACGGTAATCTGATTTTGCCCTGACATACAGATGGTTCATTCAGATAAAGTTATTACTGGTAATAGCTCTGTCTCTGAGCCAGGCCCCTTATCTAAATTCTTTTAGGTAGTTAAGGGAGAGGTAAATATTTTCTTGAGTCTTCTGCATCTCAATTCCCTTCAGCTCAAAATAATGTCAAAGTGGCATATCTTCCCTCTCTGATGGATTCAAGAAAAGTTGTGATTTTGATTATCCAGTTTTTTTTAAATGGTAAGTATGACAGTGACGCTCTTTCCAGGTTTCTATTACAATCTTAACTTTCCAAAAAATTATTTTCTTCCTTAAATTAGCCTGAGATAATTTATCTTTACTTGTAAACCAAGAAATAACAAAATAAATAGCCCAAACACAATTATCCTGGTGGCACAAAGTACAAACAAATATTTAAGAGCCTTTAAACAGTTATAAACATCATGAAATAGGGAGGTCAGCTTGTCCAGCAGAGACCAGCTTATATAAGACAGGTATGGGACATTTAATCAGGACCAATAAGAAGGGAATTTTGGATAAATGGTTCCAGAATACTCTATTAACTTCCCACAAGTTCTCATTGGTTTCTTATTATAAGTAATAGGATTTACAACAGGATTCTGTGTGTAAACTTCATGTTTATTAGCACGTGCTTTCTTCCTAAATAAAACCCTGTAATGTTCTCATTTCACCAAGGACGGTTACAAGAAATGCTTTCTGATGTCTTAAAAATATTTTATATTCAAGTTCTCCATAATTTTCAATAATAATTACATGCCTGAGACAAATTATTCCATCATTTAAAAATATTCATTGAGCACCTACCTCTTACCAGGCACTCTGTTAGATGTTGGGGATCCAGCACAATAGGAGTATTGGTCCAACACCCCAAGCCAACCACTGAAGTCAAGATTCTGAGTGCATAAACATCAGTTAAGGATCACAACTTTAGAAAATGTTGTTTTAAGCATGCTTTTTTTTTGTTTAGAGAGCCTAAACATTATAAGAAAACTCAGCACACCAAAACTTATTATTCTTGGTTTAATTGTTTTTCTTCCAGAGTAGACTAAAACCTCCTTGAATAAAGTCATCTCATTTTCAACCACTGTATATTCATGGGTGTAGTAAGATGCTTGTATGCAGCAGGTGCTAAGTGACTGTTTGGTGAGTGAACATTTACCAATGAGAGTCAAACAGGGGGTTTTTCTTTATGTGTTTCAATGTTCCTGTGGTCTCTTTGAAGGCAACTGGTTCTTCCCTAAGAATAGCAGAGAATTGGTGGTAACTTACATTGTTACACAGGGCAATCATAGAGATTCTAATGAAGCAACAAATGAGAAGTCAGAGAAGTGAATGAGGTGGGGTGGGGGTGAGATGGGGAAGAGAATATTTGGGGAACATTCAAAAAAGGAAGAGAAGGACAGAGTGACAGAAAAGAGCAGGGGCATGAGAATATTAGATAGGGTGTTGGGAAGCCATTAAGTTTCATGCTTCAGTTGTATGAATGAGAAAAAAAGTCCCCAAGAGGTAAAGTGACTTTTCAATGCCACACAAGACTTGTTCCGTAGCAATTGAGTGAGGGGAAGGTGAAAAGGATGGAAGCTCAAGAGGAGAGTCAGCACTGGAGGGGCAATGAGTCTGAGTAGGCAGTCCAGAGAACTGAAGGGAAATGAGATTCTGAGTCAGTGGCCCAGAGAACTAAAGGGGAGTGAGAGTTGAATAGGTAATTCAGGGTTTAGGGAAAGAGCAGGTTTTTTTCTTTTTGAAGACAATGATTAACAGAAATGTTTTTCTGATAGAAGTAGAAGCAAGTCATAATAGAAATATTGTGAGGTAGGTTTGTTTAGAACAGAAATCAAAGACCAACTTTTCTGAGAGAAAGAAAGAACATCTGCAAATGAAATGCTGTTCCTGCAGCTTCTATTGCTAGCAGTTCTCCTCCCAGGTGGCGACAATAAAGATGGTAAGAACTCTGACAACCGGCCAGTTGGATGCAAGAGGGTCTGTGTGTGTGTGTGTGTGTGTGTGTGTGTGTGTGTGTGTAGGTAGTGGGTTTTCCCCAGCATATATGTACAGAGTGAAAGTGTCAGCCTTGTTCCATTCTGGGTATCTCTGACCAGGTCCTTGTGTTCTTGTGCAGGCTGGATACAAAGCATGGGGCCCTGAAACAGGAAAGTGTCTCTTGATATAACACTATGGCTCTTATTTCCTTCAGATTCTAAGTTTCCCCTCTATTTCACCTTTATTTATCCATTCTCTGTCCTTCCCAATGTCTGTTTTTGTCCTTATTTTATCTGCTCTTTCGCTACAGACTTCCATCAGCCAGTCTCCTTCCAAGTCATCCAGATCTCATCCTTTTACAACCATTCTTGGTTCCAAACTTTGGGCTCAGTCTGGTTGGATGAGTTCCAGATTCATGAGTGGGAGAGCAACTGTGGCAGTATCATTTTCCTGAGGCCCTGGTCCAAGGGCAACTTCAGAAATGAGGATTGGATGGAACTAGGGAAGTTATTCCATATGTTCTCCAGTGGAAATCTTCAGGCATTTCCCAACCATGCCAGTCAATGGCAGCATGAATGTGAATTCTATTCCTTCCACAGGGAGTGGGGATATTGGTGGAAGTGTGTCTATGTCTCAATGAGTTTCTTTTTCTTCTACGAAACAGTCTTCATTCACTTCTGAACCTTACCTCCTCTCATCATAAATCTGCAATTACACACTTTTGGGCAGACTGTAAAATTGAAATCCTGATTCTACAAAAGCTTCGAGTCATCTGTTACTTACAAACTCCTCTCTCATTGACATCAGGCTTGTGCCTTATTATCTTCCATCAGTGGTTTCCAGTGACCACTCCTTTCCCTGGCATCCAACAAGATACTCTCAGCTTCCTCACTCTTTGATTGACTCCTTAAAGAAGGATTTTCTTCCCCATTCCATCTCTTCAGCAATCTGTCAACACATTCACTGTAATCTATTGCATTCCATTCACTCTACATTATTATAATGGCAACTCTCTCACATTCAGTCCTACCTTATTCTCTTGTCCAAAGCATTCATTTTGTGTTATTTCAACAATTTGGCCCCTTCCTCATTTCATCCATCTCTTCCTCCAACTACCACTAATTTCTCTTTTTCAGAACCTCTGTTGAAACCAAACTTTGCCCCATTCCCTCAAATCTCCTAGATTTTCCCTTCTGTTTGTATTGTCTTTTGCTTCCATTCATTTCATTTTATATTTTTTACTCCCTCCTAATTCCCAACCCCTCTTCCCCAGATCCCTTTGAGTTTCAGACAGCAGGAGACTGTGAGCTGCACTTTGGGGCAGCCTCAGTAGGCTTCATGGGGGTTTCTTATCAAGGATCAGATTTCTTGAGCTTCCAAAACAATTCATGTTTGCCATCTCCAGAGGGTGGAATTAGGGCTCAGTATGTTTGCAGACTATACAGTTTGGACCAAGTCACCCTGGAAATAATACACAGGCTCCTTAGTGACACCTGCCTCACTTTCACTTGAACCTTCTTGATGCAGGAAAGGCAGATGTCCAGCGACAAGGTCAGTGCTGCAACCTTACTCAAAGAATTCTCTATTTTAAAATCATACCTTCCCATTAGCTCCTTCCCACCTTTTTAAGAACGAGCCAAGAGGAAAAGATAATCATAGGTGACAGATTCCTAGAGATTGTAAAGATGTGTCTCTCTAAACTGATGTGTAGGTTTGAACCTCTAAGTCTGTGTTAGAGTCCTCATCTGTTTATCTTTCCTATCCTCTGCAGAAAGGCCAGAGGCCTGGCTATCTGTTAGCCACAGTCCTGGTCCTGGCCATCTGATTATGATTTGTTACCTTTCTGGCTTCCACCCAAAGCCTATTTGGGTGATGTGGATGTAGAGTGAGCAGGAGCATCTGAGTACTCAGCAAAGTGACACTCCCAATGTAGATGGGGCATGGTATCTTTGGAAGTTCTTAGATGTGGAAGCCATTGAAGCAACTGACCTGTCTTGCCAAGTGAGACACAGCAGTCTAAGAGGCCAGGACATCATCCCCTACTAGAGTAAGAAAGAACTGGGGCCCAAGCTGGGAATAGGAGTAGGTGATCCTCAAGCAGACCAGGAGATGAAAAATTTGGGATTCTACGGACTACAGACTCAAAAGAAATAAAAGTAAGTTATCAAAGAAATAGAAAACTGGAAAATGAGGGATCTGCAGATGTAGGAGGATGTTGAGGGTTAGATGAAGTCTTCATCTCTAAAAAGGGATGAAAGAAGAAATAGAAAGAAAGGACATATTGGTGGGGCAGACACTCAAATGAATAAAAGAAGACCCGGGAAATGCAGTAAAACAGAGAGTGGATTTGAAATGACACCCTCGTTTGCTCCAAAATCCACAGAACATCACATCTCCATGGGTTTGATCTTGACAGTGATAATGTCCGTGGTGCTTCTGAAAGGTCTTGAATTTTGGCTTAGGAAGTGGTGGTGAGTTCTTTGTATCCATCCTTCCCAATCTTTCCCCACTCCCCACTTTTCTTCCCATCTTTTTTGTTTTCTCTCTCCTCAGTTCTCCTCCCAGTCCCCTTCCTTCTTACTCTTCACTTCTCACCTTCACCTCATGCAGAGTAACTTCCATCTTTGTTCTTGACAGGACGCATTGTGAAATTCCAAGGATTCTTCTCCCTTTGGAATGAGATCCCAGCAGCTAAGAGGCTCAAGACATATCTAAACTTATCCCTGTGTTGATATTCTTTCAACTTTCCTTGTACAACTTTGTGTGTTGTTGTTGATTTTTGCTTAATTGTCAGTTGTCAATACAAGCTAAATATAATTTTGGAGGATTTGTTGTTCTGACCTGGGTTCTGGAACTTAAATCTCAAATTATAACTCTGAATGGATGAGGTCCTAGTAAGCTTCACATATTCAAATATTAATGGGTCATCATGTCCATTTCAGATGTCACTTCCTCCAGAGGGCCTTCCCTAATGCACAAGTGGAAGCAGTCTCTGCCTTGTCTGAGTTCCCAGCACATTTGAATTGTACTTTGCCAAATCTAATCCTCACTTCCTTCCCTTTATTGCAGCTATTTAGATTGCTTTTCCCTTATAATTTTTATGCCATTTGAGAGCAAAATCCATGTCTTTTTATTATTGATATCCTTGGCAAAGTGTCTCACCTGCACGTAATATGATCTCAATAAAAACCTGTGTTGAATTTATGCCATATTTATAATCTATTCTTATTCTTTTTCTTCCTGACACCTTTGTAATACTTGACACATTTCATGATTTCCTTGTTAAGAGTCTTCTCACTTTTCCAAGAGACTCAGACTTTCCTAACTCCTTACTGGCTTCACTAAACCCCTAAGGAAAAACAATGCTGCCTCTGACCATTCTTATATGTAACTAGAGAGACCTACTGGAGTGAACCTAATGCTCCCAGTATTCTAAACAAAAAGAATAAGGCAGGATGTAGGCCCTTGCTACTCAGTGTGGTTCAGGGACACACAGCAGTTATCACCTTGGAGCTTGTTAGAAATGTAGAATCTTGGGCCTCACCTTAGAACTTCTGAATCATAATTTTCATTTATCAAAATCAATAGGGGATTGAAAGGTGCGGAAAAATTTGAGAAGCACTGATACAGGTGATGGATGAGAGTTAGTGCAAGTGTGTCACTGAAGAAAAAGAAGATGGTCAAAGACAGAGAAGAGGAGTGTTGATCCTGGATTGAAGTGAGATCAAGGCAAAGAGAGAACATACAGTACATTCTCACTGTTCATGGCTGTTGTGTTAAAGTCACTGTGAACACTGAGTTTGTGAATATTGAACCATCGCTCCTTTGGGAAATACAGGGTTAGGTTCCTGGGAGCTTCTGGTCACAACATTTGTGTCACCTGATGAATACTTAGCCTTGTTCTATGTGTGTTTCTATTTAAAGACACCTTATTTAATATATATTTATTTCCAAATGATTTATTTATTATATGCAGTATTCTTTTATAGTAAACCAGCCAACAAGTGTTTAACATATTCCCAACCCGGGTGATGTGTTGGTAAGTTTCTCGGGCTTTCATCTACATAGCTGTGCTATCCACTATGTTTTTAAAAACAAAGAAATAAAGAAGCAAACAAACAAAAAGCAGTAATCATCTCAAGATTCCACGAATCTGGCTCCTTTTCCATCTTTCCATAACTTCATCATAGCATTATAGATATTACTTTAGCACTCTCTGGAGTGGCTCCACTTACAGATCAGCAAATTTCCTTTTCCTTTTTCTGGAAGTACTGGATTCTTGATTCATTAACACTGAACTCTTGGCCCACAACCCTATAACTCTTGCCTGAACAAAGCTTATCTACATATGCATCTTCTCCATAAGGCATATCACAGCCTTCTTGTGCTTAGGAACACTGACAGCTCTTCAGGACTATGTTTCAAGGCCATTTTAAATAGCAAGATTGCCAACCAAAATCACAAAAATGCAGAAAATGTGGCACTCAATAGGCTGTGGAAAGGACACATTTACAGTTATGAGAACCAAAATAAGAAGGCAAAGTGTCACCTTGTTCAACCTCAGCTAGAAACATGTGAGGTGAGGTCTCAAATTTTGTGCTACTCTGCACATATCTATGAATGACTGTGACAGTATTGTGAATAATTAGTTGGGGATAACAAACTTTAGGAGCAGCTGAATTAGCCAATACAGGATTCATGAACAATGGAGATCCACTCTTTCTAACTAATGACCATGAATGGCAGTGTGAGTCAACATACCCATGGCTAGACTTCAATTACTTTAGGATTTATTAATTAATTCAATAAATACTTCTTAAGCATTTACTTTGCAGCAGGAACTTATTGAGTATACAGTCACCGGGGAGAGAAAGAATTGCTATCTTCTGAGCTTGAAAATATTGCTGCCTTCATTTGATTCTAGAGTTTACTGTTTTCATTGCTTGTTGTTTCTTTCTTAGTTCCTTAGTACAGCAACCTATTTGGGTTAAACTAGGGGAAAGGGACTTCACTCTAATTTGTTTAGGGGGCTGAGAGAGGAAGCCCAGGGCAAGGAGAACATCCGGAGGGACCCAGTGCAGCTGGTGGCAGCTGCACATGTGGAAATTTGGAGAAAATAAAATTGAGATTTGATAGCGGAGAAAGATGAAAACTATGGGATGTGGAAGAGCAAACATTGGGACCGCTGCAATCTTTCCACCTGGATTAGACTGGTTGCTTCTCTAGGCTCCAATCTACCTTGTCACCCTCACGTGGCAACCATGTGATTTTGGTTGATTGACTCCAGCCTCATTTGTAGTCTTGGACTCTGAGCAGACGAAGGCGATCATGAGAAAATATCCTTGATGATGTGATAGGTTAAAGCATGGACAGGGAACCTATAATTTAAGCTGAATCATGATACAGATCCCACTTATCCTTGCTCAGAGTGATGGCTCAGCAGTAGGCACCTGCTCTAAGGTGACACAGTTTATATGAAGCTTGATTCTTGTGTTTGATGGTAGGGAAAAGAGATGCTGTGTCTTGTCCTGGATGTTATGGTCTGGGGATAAGACTCGAAACAACTAAAGCCATGTTTTTAGCATCAGAAAAGCAAGCTGAAGATAAAATCACAGATGCATGTAGACAGAGAAATTTTGCACTTAAAACTTGCTAAAAGGGTAGATCTTAAATGTCTTTATCACAAAAAAGAAGAAAAACAAAAGAAAATAGTGACCATGTGAGATGATGGATATGTTAATTAGCTTGTTTGTAGGGATTACTTTATAACATATATGTATATCAAAACATCAGATGTATGCAACTTTTATTTGTCAATTATAACTCAGTAATCCAGAAAACAACAGGAACAACAACAATAAAACATTAAAAAAAGACAGACGGCAGACCCATGGAAAAGTCCAGATTAAACTGTAGCTAAAGCCTGAATGACTCTTGATTCTCAGTTATGGCAGTTAATAAATTCCCTTTATTGTTTCAGCCCAAGAAGTTGGCTATTCTCTCGTTTGTGACTGAAAGCATCCTCTGTGGTGTATGTGAACCTCAGGGAAATCTTGGCTAATTTTTAATCTTACTTGCAACATTTCTCTAACTTCCCTCTTCCTTTTCCTCTATTCTTTAAAATTGATTTCTTGACCTTCTGCTTTTTTTCTAATACACATCCTCATCTTGTTAAACTCTTATCTGGTCCTGCTTTTTAAACTATTATTTCATCTCAGGCAGGAGTAAGAGATTAAGAGGAATTTTAACAAAAATAAAGGAAAAAGCAATCTGTATCATGTATCATGAAAATTAGTATTAACAATTTTTGCTTTGAAATTCATTTTCTGTGTGATGTTAGCCTGAGGGCTAGAAACATTAATTGATAAATTTGATAACATGTTAATGGTGTATTAAAGACGTGTAGTACATTGTCTTTTCATCTTTATGCAAACCCTGAGAGTATATATTTTTGCCTCCACCTAACTAAAGAAAATAATGAAGACCAGGGAGCCTTTCCAAAGTCACTCACCTGCCCGGCGCAGAAGCAGCACTTTGATTCCTTGTCAGGGTTTGTTAGAAACTTATGAAGAGTCCAGGAGAGAGACTGGTCCAGATGCCATAGCTAAAAACGACATGGTGAATTTGATAATTGTGTGGTCTATAAGTTTCAGAAATGATTTCTTTATGCCTTGTTCAATTTTCTGCGGTAATTTGTAAATTCAGGAACTCAGCATTTAAAACGGGAAGCAGACATGGACTGTGAACAAAGCACCTTATCTGCACGCATATATTTCTGCTTTCTGCTTTTGTTTAATTTTAATTATTATGAGATTTTTTTAAACACTGGTCACTAGGGATTAGTTTTTGCAATCTTATTACCATGCATTGTTTTTACATAGGTGAGCACATCTTTTCTCTTTCGGGTTCATAAATGATTCTAAAGTGCCATATAGGGGAATTTATAGGTCTAAAAGCATTTATTTGTAAAGAAGACAGAATGAAAACATAGGAGTTAAGATTTTAATCGAAGAATCTAGAAAAAGAACAAAAAATGAATAGGAATTTAGAAGGTAGAAAATTAATTTAAAAGCACTAAAATTTAAAATAAAAAGCAAACCAAAAATTTATAAAAGTGGCATAAAACTAAAGGCTAGTTTTTTTCAGAAAATTAATAAAAACATAAAAACCTCCATCAGAATTGATCAAAAGAGTAATAAATTTTAGAAAAGTAGACATATTACAAATAAGTAACATACAGCTTCAAATTAAAAGATATATAAATAATTTATAACAACACACTTCTTATAGATAAAATTTTATTTAAAAAATCCTAGAAGAGGGAGGAAACCTGAATATATAAGTAATTGTTAAGAAAATGAACAAGTAGCCAAAGTTCTTACTAGTCGCATAAAGTCCTAGGTCCTCACTACATGGAGCAGCAGATAATTATATTGCATATACATTGTTCCAGGTAGAGGAAAATATGGAAAACAATCCTAACCAATTTTATGAAGCAAAATTTTCATGACAGTACAGCCAGCAAGAATTCCTCCAGAAAAAAAAAAAACAAATGTTAAAATAATAACTATTAGGTAATATGATTGATATATATTTACTAAGAAATTATGTATATAGATCCCAATAAAATATATGCAAGCAAAAACCAGCATCAAATGAAGTGGGATTTATCCACAGAATGCAAAGATTGTTTACCATTAAAAATCTCTTAATAGAATCACATCCTTCAAGAGATTAAGGATTAAAACCATGTAATTATCTCCAGAGTTACATAAAAGAATTTGGCGTATTTAAATGTCCACTCTGATAAAAGATTACAACTCAGAATAGAAGGAAATTTCCACCATGTGGTCAAATGTAGCTACAAACAACCTACATGTGATATATCTAATTTTGAAGCTTTAAAGCATCCAGTGAAAATCAAGAACAAGATGTCTGCCTACTATAGTCATTACTTTTCAGTAGAATACTAAAAGTCCTAGATAATCCAGTAAGACTAGAAAAATAAAGAGATATGAAAATACAAATAAATAAAAAAATCATTATTTGCAGATCATATGCTTGCATACAAGAAAATAAAAAAATAGCAAAATATTGGGAATAACAAGAAAGCTTATGTTATAAATTTAACATATAAATAAAACTGGAAGTATTTCAAGGGAATAAGTTTTTTTTTCAGATGATGTGACTTCTATCTAGAAAACTAAGAGAATAAAAAAGTGAACCATTAATGCTATCATGAAAATCTAGACACAAACTTTTAAAAAATCAACAACCCTTTTTTATATAAGCAAGAAACAAAAGAAAATAAGATACTGCATGAGTCTATAACATAACTAAAATTTAGCTAAAGAAAGAATATATAAGAACTCTACAGAGAAATTCTAAAAACTATTAAAGATCATAAGAGTATTTCTGATAATTGGAATTTTATGGAAGAAATTATTATAAAAAATTATAATTCTTTTAAAATTATTGTATAACATTAGTAGATTTCTGACTAACATTCCAACTGGATTTTGGAGGTACTTAATAAACCTATTTTTTATATTATATAGAAGAATAAATGATTACAAATATCTAAATCATTTTGAAGGAGTTAAGCAAAGGTTTGTTCACAATAGAATAAAGTCCTAAACGCAAAAGATAATACTACAAAGTTAGTAGCGTCTGATATAGAGAATATCTTTATGAGGTATTAGTGGGGAATTATTTCTTAAACTAAATTCCGGATTTGCAAACTATAGAGCCTTGGGGAAAAATGGGCCATGGCCAGTCATTCCCCCCACCCACCATACACAGTTTCAGTTAAACAAGGGCCCCTGAGGGTGCTGGTGCCTGTTGCTCCAGACCTTGGCCTCCAAGGACTTGGCTCTTCCTAAGGGCCTCTAACTAAGTCAGTTCCTGCTGGGCGGGGGTCCTGGGTTCTCCATCCCCTGGCGGATAGGAGTGGGCATGTCCAGGTGGGGGTGGGGGGTGGCAGCACAGACTGTTCTACTGTTTTGCATGTTGTTTCTTCTGAACCACAAACTGTATACAATTGACGGGGCTTTTTTCAAAAAAATAATAATTAAATTGAATTAAATTAAAAGTAAAAATTGTTGAATTTACTTTATAAAATTATGACTTTCTCTTCAATAAAATATACACGGAACAAAATTAAAGGGTGAAAAATTGACAGAAGTATTTGGAATTCTAAAAATTAAAATTATATATATTTTATACATATATACACAGAGTAATAACGGAAAGTGTTCAAAAGAGTGCTGAATGAATACATTAATGAATGAAGCACACATATAATATCTTTTGTTGAAATTAAATTCTACTCAAACTCGTTAGTAAGCAGAGAAATGCAAATTAAGACAGGATCGCATTTTACCTCGCCAACTTGGCAAAATCAGAAAGTTGCAGAAGCCCAGTGTTTGCAGGGATGTGGGAGTGGTGGCCATCCTCATGCATTGTTGGCGGTGAAGTAATTCTGGAGAGTTTGCAGCAGTATCTTGTCTAATATGTACATTTTGACCTTGCAGTCTCACTTCTGAATATTCACAATAGAAAATATTTACCCGCCTCCAGAGGGATCATATATAAACATGTTTATCACAGCATTTTTAAAGCGCTGAGGTCTTGGAAGCATGCTAGATGTTCATCCATATGGGAATACGTGGAATAAGTAAAACGTGGTAGATACACACTATGGGATTCTACGCAGCAGGTAGAAGCAGCAGACTAGACATAGAGTAATGGAGGGTCTTAAAAAAGTGCTGAATTAAATACATTAATAAATGAAGCATATAGTACAGTACTTTTTGTGGAAATTAAAATTGTACACATCAAACAACACCATATTTTATAAAACACTCAGAAACAGAAGGGTAACACATTAATATATTAGAATGTGGTGAAGAGAAGCAAATGGGGATAAATAAATAAACCAAACAGTTTATAGATGAGCTCTGCTCAGACCAAATGATATCCATGAGCTTTTAAATGGAGGAGAATGATTCGCTCAACAATCTGCACTTAACATTACAAAGGCAAAACAAAACACAACGAGGCCAAAATTGGAAAATGTTTGATGAAGCTCTACGGAATAGAGACCGAATTGGGATAATGGGGTGTACCAAAGGAGGTATCTTCTCAGGGAAAAAACATGAAAATATACAATATTGTATAAAATACTTATATTTCTGGGCACAGAATCAAAATATCTGCAACACCAAAAACCTCTGCTTGAAAATGTCAAGCTTTTTGTAATCATCAAAAGCTACATATTAGGATAAAGGATATCACTCGGTGATAGTAGAGCTTAAAGCAGAGTTTCAGCATTCCATTTATTACTAAAATATTAGAAGTCCCCGGAATCATCAAGCAGCTTACAAATCCATGCTGAAATTCACAACTTTTTAGGTCTAAAAATAATTGAAAATTACCTACAAAAACAAGCGCATAATATTAAAAATATAGTAATTATAATATAGAATAGAATCCAAGGGAATATACGGCTGGTAAAAAATGATGAAGCCAAGAGTGGAGTAAATTTAAAAAAGTGTCATGATACCCTATACACTGGCTATATGTGGGTTGCAAATTATTAGAGGAATATAAGATGATTAAGACAGGATTAGTTACATATTCACAGTGTCTAGAAGATAAAGACAAATAAGCGGTTCAGGAAAAGTATATCTATTCCTGATCTTGAGGCCACAGAGAAATTTGTCCCATCAGTTCTTATAAAGAAGAAACTATTTGGTTCAGTGAACAATGTTCTTAAGAAAGTTCATTTGGTAAATTTTGCCAGGTTCACAGGCCTGTTTTGTTTTAAGTCACTTAAAGTAAGATGATTATATCAGCCTAAAATAAAACATGGGGAAAATAATTCTGCACAACACAACATGATCTAGTCCAGGTGGGCAGCTCTCTGATGTTCAGACAAACTCAGGCGTAGGCTTTACATTATCTATAGGAATGAGTAGACTGTAAGTCTCTTATACATATTGTTTATGTTGCACTAATATAATTATTTTTGATGAGCAGTGACTTTTAGATTATGTACCGTAACGTATGCCTTATGTACAACAATTTTATATTATTTGTTAAATACAGAGCAGGAACTTTAATAATCAATTGAGCTATGGGTGGAACAGGCAATTGGAAATTTCGAGTGGCTTTTGGAGATGTACTCAAGAACTGCTGCTTGAATCTCAGGTTTGCTCTTGGGAGGCTGATAACACCCATAGAGAGTAACAACATTCTTCTTGAAATATAATTCTGGTTCTGTTCTTAGATATAGGCACTTGTTGGCCCAACTACAAGTCTTTCCGTCCCCAATGCACAATCAATTCTACCTCAGAGAGAACATGACGTTAGACAAGAAAATATTTAAAACAATTGTGAGCCTTAATTTGCATGTAAAGTGTCCTGAGAAAAGCACCTATGGTCTTTAAGCTTTGAACAATTTTATTTCCAGGTTACCTATTTAAGTGAAACTGGTTACGAACTATACACCGACAAACCTAAATGGATAGTGAACTTCCAAATAGTGTTTTACCCCTAGTTGTCTCCCAGAATCTATTTCCCAATTCCTCCAGAATAAATTAACACCCCAATTGTTAGTTGGAAAGAATAAAAGCTGCATCTCTTAGCCACCCTTTTAGTTTGTTGTGGTTATGTGACTGCAGTTGACCGATGAAGTGTACAGTTTCTGGGAAGTGAATCTGAAGCAGTGGAAACCTTCCTCCTTTCTCCTATCTGCCAGCTAAAAGGTGGATTTGAGGGAAGGACATCTGGCAGCCATCTCAGAGTATGGGATGACCTTTGGAATGAGGATCAAGCATGGAAAAACCAAAACAAAAGAAACAAAGCAAAACAAAAAATCCAAAAAACCCCCAAACAAAAGAGGAAACTAAGAACCATGTATGTGACCAGTGTAAAGCCAGAACAACCCTGAATTGCCTACTTCTAGCATTTTCTCAAAACAGAAATATAACCACATCTTTTTAAAGATATTGTTCATCTGAATTTTCTATCATTTGCAGCCAAACTTGATGCTAACGAATCCAGGATGTTGGCTGAAAATCAATTAAAAGTTGACAACTTTCATTCATGAAATGTTTATATGTAGCTCTTTACGAGCTCATTTTACTGAGATAAATCCAAAGTAGAATATGTAACTTCACCTGTATTTAATCTAGGGAAGAGCTGTAACTTAAGACAATAACCAAGGAAGTTATAATCAAAGTTGGAATAGTTTTTAGCATATATTTTCATTAATTTTGATAACATGAAAAATTAATGGATGTAGTTTAGGAGAATAAATTCAGTTAAGCAGACAATTTACAAAGGCACTGCTGGGGCCTTTGTTAGAAGAGAACTGTGGAGAAAAAATATTGTGGAAATGGAGGATAAAGTAATTTGTGAGAATCTTTTGTTGGAGCCAAATAAAATGGTCTTTGGCTTTAGAAATTAGGGCATGACCACACGAGTTTTTATCTTGTTGGTATTCAGTGGCCTATAGGGTTCAATATAACTGGCTTTTAGATGCTGTTCAGCAGCCTCTTTAACTTTGTGGCCTGGACAGATAGTTGTAGGTCTTGGCATCTAGTGTCCTTTTGAGGTTTTTCTGTGGCACATTGTTGCTTCTTAGGATGGCTTTGTCATGTCAAGTGGCTGTTTTTATATAGAGGAGTGTTTTGGGTCTGTTTCTGATGAAACAGACTCAGATGGACCTCAGCAAGTAAAACATTTATTAGGAAGTGCTCTCAGGAACAACACCTGTAAAAGAGAAAAGGAAGCAGGACTAAGCAGGGTGAGAGGTTGAACTGTGATGCAGTTGCAACAGAGGATTTAATCAAACTTACAGAGAGTCTTACAGCTAGGATGGCCCTTCAGAGACTTCCTAGAACTAATGGAGCTGTACCTTTTTATTCCAACATTTGATGTGTGCTTTCCGCAGGGAAGGGACAAGCCTTTGGACAAAGAAACTCTTTCACTGAAGGCAATTCCTAGATAGGGACATATTTGTGAGTAGTCAGTAGCTAATACCTCCCTAAGCTGAATGAAGGAGCATATTTGTCCTGAAGGGAGTATATTGGTGGCTGACCACAGCATCTGCTCGTGCAAGAGTATGTTGCTGTGGAAGTAGGGATTTACTTGGTGGACCTTAAATAAATGCATAAGCCTCACCAACAAAGTCAGTATTGAAAACACACACCACAGTCCAAAATAAACTTAGACAATGTGCATGAGATTCTATAAGCACTGACCTTCAACCAGCCTGCCCCAGCCAGAATGGCTAAGGCAAAGATTTTGTTAAAGGAATCAGAGAGCGCTTAGATATGGATTAGTTTAAAACATTAGACAGAAAAATATAATTTTTCCCTTGGCTTTCAGTCTAGGTGTGCAGCCTAGATGAGATGCCCCAAATGTGCTTCCTCTCCCATGCTATTTTGAATTGGCTTCATGGTCAAAAAGGAGACCTGTGAAGAAGCTAACCCTGAATTCATGAGACTTGTAGCCGGGCTCAGGAGTCACTTCCTGCTATATAGTCTCAATTTGTCTATACTAGCTTTGTTATTGCCTAGATTTCTGACAAAAAAAAATGTAGCTTTACACATGAGGGGATGGTAAGTTTTATAAATAAACAATTAATAAAGAAACGAGAGGTCTTCTGCTTCTGGAAAGGGTAGACTACCTAATTTGGACCAACTCTCCTGTCAAGGACAACCAGAAACAGTAGGACAAATATCAAATAAAATCTGCCCCAAGGCAATGAAGAACCAACAAAGGAGAGATGAATTCCTGGGTCATTATCTGGTAGAAGACAGAAACTCACAGAGGTGCGCTTTGTATTTGGGCTGCTTTTCCCCTAGGGGCATCTGCTGACTCCACAGAGAGGCAGCTAAAGAGACTGAGAAGCTAAGCAAAGCTTTCAGCGGAGTCATAAATCTTCAAAGATATCACTGTGGCCTGAATTTTGAATTGTAACTTTAAAGCGCTGCATCCTAGGGGTAAGTGTGGAGCAGGAGAGTGATCTTTGCAGAGACTGTAACTAAGATCCAAAGTTTCTTAATCTCTGAAATTAATAAGGTGATTTTGTATTGCCAGTGCCCCTAAATGATTCTGGAGGAAGATAACATTATCCTAAGCCTCAAATTATTTCTATATTTTTTAAATCTAAATGATCAACACTCAAAGATGAAAACAAAACAAAGCAAAACACCACACAGAAATATAGAGTGACAGGATAAAATGAATAAAAATTTAAAATAAAGGACAACAGAGAACAGACACAGACTTACCAGGGTCCTGGACAATGGAGTTATATACATAGGCTTAACATGTTAGAGGAGATAAAAACAAGATTGAGAATTTTTGCAGAGAAGTGGAAGCTCTAAAGAAAGAACAAAACAAAATTCTAATATGGAATAATAAATGATAGTAGCAAAATAAACCAACAATGAATGGATAGTTGTAATAGTGGATAAGACCCCACTGAAGAACGAATTTGTGAACTGGAAGATAGATTAGAAGAATGAATCCAGATTGAATTTTGGATGGGCAAAAGTTTGGAAAGTACAAAAAAGACGAAGTATGCAATTGAGGGAATACTATGAAAAGGTCAAACATATGTGTAGCTGGCATCACAAAATGACAAAAGAGAGAATGGAGTAGGTAATGATTGAGATGAAATAATGACTCACCAAAAGAGAAAGTGGGGTTCAAATATTCTAATGAGCCAGAGCAAAGTGAACAAAAAGTAAGTCATTCCATGTACATCATAGTAAAACTACTGAAAACCAGAGACAATGAGAATGTCTTAAAAATAGCCAGAGACTACAGACTAATTTCCTAGAGTTGAGTGGTAATTTGATTATCATCTGGATTCTTAAGTTCTTAAATACAGAAATTAATGTAATGTTTTCAGCAGGCTAAGGCAATATAACTAAAGATCTAGAATTCTATATTTAATGAATATATAATCAAAACTGAAGATAAATACTGTTTTTTAGACAAAGAAAAACCAAAATAATTTGTCATCATGCAAGAAAAAACTGTATTCTTTAGGGAGAAAGCAAAGTATTACAAAGGTGTAGAAAAACTAATTATGATGTTGGAAGTCAGGATAGAGGTTATGTTTAGGGATGAGAGATGGAGTAATTTGGGGAGTGGCATAAGGAGTCTACTGAGGTGCTGGTGATATCCTACTTTTTGACCAGAATTGCAGAACACAGGGGTGTTCTCTTTGTGATAATTCAATGATCTTTATAATTATCTACTGTGTACTTTTTGAATGCTGATTATACTTCAGTAAAAAGTTGAAGAAAAGATAGAAGGTTTTGAAACATTTATTGTACACAAAATTTTTCAAGTGGTGAATAAAACAACTAGGTTCTGGTTGCTTTTTTGAAAACCTCATATGTATTATTATCATTATTATTATTTAATTTATGTTGAAAGTTTTCTAGAGATGAAAAAATCATCTGATGAATGAGAATGAGTAAAAGATGAGCAGAGTTATCATATGTTAATAGTGAAATCTCCTTAATAATACTTGCATACAAAAGAAAAGTATTCAAAAATGAAATGATTAAATTATATAACTACGAATGCTATAGGATTATCTGTGCATGAAAATATTGGCATGCTGTGAATGAACACACAATATAGATGATCAGAGAAAGAAAGAACTATGTAAATATAAATCAATGTGAACACAGACTACGCCAAAGAAGGTTAAAGTTGAAGCAGAGTTAGAGAATATCAAGTTGTTTCAATCCAGTCATTTCACAGTGAAGGAAACTGAGATCTGGAGTGTTAATCAATGCATTCTAGTAAGCGGTCCCTCTAAGAGTGTATTCTTACCCTGAGGATGGGACCCTTTCCGCTGTTGTACATATGAGAGGGAGGAGGACACAGAATAGAGTCAAGGACTGCTGCTGGAAGCCACAAAGGGGACAGAATAACTGGAAGAAGTGCTGAGTGGGAAATAAAAGGTCTAGCAAAAGACACATGGTTGTGGGAAGGAGTGTGGCTTCTCAAATAGGGAAGTGACCGGGGTAAGGTTTCCACTGGCAGAGAGGAGGTTGATGGAATGTGAAATTGTGTGGGGTAGGGACATGACACCAGAGTTCTGAGGAGAGCTCTCTTTCTAGGGGAACAAAAATCATCCACTGAGATGAACTTGGGTGAAAGCCAGTTAAGAACTCAGGAAAAGATGAACATGAGGATGCCCTTGGCCTGAGCACAAATGAGGTGAACAGAGGGAGCCTGTGGAAGGCTGGTGAGAGAGAAAAAGCACTGGGCTCCCCCAAGATATCCAGGACTCTCTACTCAGGCTGGAGTCTAACCATAGAATATCCCACACATCTGATTGTGTGTATCTAGACAGCCTGTATAACCACCTCTTTCTCTCTTCATTGCCTTTTATATAAATTTCAGATTCTTGGATCTATGTTCATAAGTATTCACCAGTCCAAATAGTCTGTCAGTTTCCCTTCTCATGGAACCCACTCCCCTCTACCTCCCCCACCCTTTTTGTTGGAGCTTGAGCTGGATGAGTCTTTGTCTGTTGAACTAACATCCTTAGGAGTTTGGTTTATTTTTTATGAAAGTAATTGAAATATTTTAATCATGAGCTTGACACAGTCAGGTTTACATTTTACGGAGCAACTCTGGAGCAGAGTGCTGAAGAGATCTGGAGAGGGTTTGGATTGTGACGTACAGCTCAGTTATTGTGGTTGTAATCTGGGTCACACATGATGAAAGTAGAACTAAACGTCAGTGGAGTTAGAGAGGAAGAGGCAGATTTTACGAATTATGGAGAGAAATGATATAGTGATGTGGTGACTGTGGGGAGTCAAGGAGAAGTAAGTTTCCAAAGAATGCAGGTTTCTAGGTTTCTGTTTGGATGATTGGATGGCTATTACCATGTCATGGGATGGGGCTATCTGCTCTTCTCATTCCCTCAAAGGAGAATTTTCCCTAAATATTTTTTGTTTCTTTCCTCACTCCTTATTCTTTCCCATGAAAATAGAGTGAATTATCTCATTGGTGAGTCTAGGAGAGAGACTGTGTATGTAATATGTCAACACCTTCTTCCCCCTCTTTACCTCTGAAGCCAAGTTCCCCTCAGAACTGTCAATTCTCGTGTCCTCCTCCATGCCCTGTCTCACACAGGAAGAGACCCTCAGGTGGGGAAGCTTAGGGGTTTTCCAGCTTTGCCTTGACTAAGTGAGAGAATTCGTCTGCTCAGGCTGGCATAACAAGATACCACAGGCTGGGTGGCTTAAACCACAGTTTATTTTCTTACAGTTCTTGAGACTAGAAATCCAAAACAATTTGGTGTCTTGTGAAGGCTCTCTTCACAGCTTACAGATGGCTGCCTTCTTGATATGCCCTCACCTGACCTTTCCTCTGAATGTGGGGAGAGAGAGAGTGAGCAAGAGAGAGAGGAGAGGGCTCACTCTCCAGTCTCTCTTCTTATGAGGCCCCACTCTTAGGATCTCATTTAACGTTAATTACTTTCTTAGAGGCACTACCTCCAACTACAACCATGCTGGGAGTTAGGGCTTCAACATTTGAGTTTGCGGAGGACACAAAGAATGAGTTTG
The DNA here is from genome assembly GCF_041296235.1 of Equus asinus. NCBI lineage: Eukaryota > Metazoa > Chordata > Mammalia > Perissodactyla > Equidae > Equus > Equus asinus. The sequence continues at coordinate 21,218,383 of NC_091814.1, forward strand.
TAACAGTGAGTAAGGCCACGTCATTTAAAGTTCAATACTAGCAAGATTACTTGGATTGCACACTTAAGGGAAATTTTTTAGCAGCTTTATCAGAAGTAAAGTTGACAGGTTGATTCATCTATCTTATGTTCTATATCTTTATCTCATTTGATTCTGAATTCAGGAGGAGGGAAAGGATCCCAATTAACAGTTTCTATAATATTAACCAGTATCATTAGGTTGTGCTGCAGTTATAAATAAACTTGAGAATCTTAGAGGCTAAACACAAGGGAGTTTATTTCTCATGCAGGCAAACTCCGTGTAGATCAGGCAGCCCTTCTCTGTCTTGCAGCTCTGCTGTGTAGAACAGGTGTCCTCCAAGCTGGCACTGTAGGGCAAGATGATCAGCACACTTTGCTGCCCAGAACTCGGTCACATGACCCTAACCCAATGACAGGGGAATAGGAAGATTGGGTTTTTCCTCTAAGCCCATGGGGAAAAATGTAATAAACATAAAGCATTATATCTGCTGATCGTGTCCTAAAACCACAAACTAAGAGTTTGCCATTGACAAGAAGATTTGGGCAAAGATGAGATCTGGTTCTTATGAGTGATTTGGATGGGGCTTAAACTGTTTATTGTTCATAGAGGAGTTTGTACCTCATAGAAATTGCAAAATATCTTTGACTATAATAGAAAGAGCTCACTGAGTGTAACTTCCAGCCTCATTATTAATGTTGATAAATCTGAAAGAAAAATAATGCTACAAATGGGATTTTAAGGGACCCTTCCCCTGCATTCAGAGAATTAATCAAGGTCATTAAAGTGATATTATAGTAATAAACATATGACCTGAGTCTTAAAAAGACTTTGCATTCGCATATTCACACACATTAACCAGTCAGGACCATTGACAAATCACCAACTACTTCTCAAATGGACTACTTAAATAAATTCAAATATGAACAAATGTTACCCTTTTTGACAAATATTTTTTATCACATCACAAAATTTAACTTCAACACAGATTTTTAATGTCTTCCATTGTCTGCACCCTCTTGAAAAGCTGCATTTTCTGACAATTATAATCCAACACTGTTTTACACTGCTGAGAAGTTTAGCCCTCAGGTTGAAAACCATGCTGCTCTTCCAAGACTTCAAATTATGGATGCCCCGGGGTTAAGCAATCAAAATACCTCTCTGGAGGATATTGTTCTGTACAAGATTGTATCTGGGATTCTAGAAACTGAAATGGTAATTATCACAATGCATTTTAATTCTTCGTTTAAATATACTTCTTCTAGTTTAAAGCTCTTCGATAGGAATGAATACATTGTCAATCTCTGTATGTTCCCACACCTACTAAGATACTTGGTACCAAGCATGTGTTGAGTGACTTTTTGGTGAGTGAATATATGAATTAAACTCAATAGGAGGGATTATTCTTTATATTTTTCAGGATCCTATGCACTCTGGGATGGCTGCAACTTTATTTCTAAGGATAATGGAATGCTGGCTATAGTTTATACTGTTGCGTGGGGAAACCATAAGAGATTTGAGAAAGCAAATTCTCCAATTTATAAGTGGGCCAGTGAGAATCAAAAAAATGAGAAAGGTGGAGAAATAAGAGGGGAAATGGAAAAGAGAATGCTTTTAGGATATTAAAGAGGGGAAGAGTACAATGGAATGTCCCGAAGAAGAGACATGATGGAACGTGGAGGCAGAGTTTAGTGAAGAAACTGAAAGACTTATGATCTGTTAAAACAGGCAGAACCCAGGGAAACAATGTAGTTTCTTTTTTTTTATTTTAGAGATGAGCTGCAAGTCCTAGGTAGGTGAAGTGACTTTTCAATGTCACGCACAACTTTGTCCATGGCAGTTGAGGAGAGGAAGTAGACAGGATGAAAGCTAGTATAAGGAAAGCAGCTGGAATCCAGATAGGAAAGAATAATGTTAAGTCAGAGCTGGAGGAGAAGTGAGAGAATCAGGTAGGAGGCCCAAGGTTGAGGGAAGCAGCAGATTCTCTTTGTTACAGTGAGTGGTTGGTGTGAGGATTGTCTGTTGGTGGAAGAAGGAAGTCAGAATACAGATACCGAGGGGTAGATTTGCTGAGAACAGAGAGAAAGAAAAGAACATCTGCAAATGACTTGCTGTTTCTGCAACTTGCATTGCTACCTGTTCTCTCAGGAGATGACAATGCAGATGGTAAGAACATCTGTCAGCTGCCCAGTTGAACAGATCTGGGTAGAGTGTAGTGGACTTTCCCATGATGGAGTTGGACTTTAAGGATACCGGAATGCTTACAATCTGAGCATTCCTGTCTCCATGTCTAGTTTACTCTTTTTAAGGATGATGGTAGAGCATGGGGCCCAGTGTTAGGAAAACATCATCCTTAAGGTAGACATACCATATCTATCTGTCCGGTAACTGGTTCATTTTCTATCTTCTCTCCATCCTGCCTGCTTTTTTTTTTCCCTTAAACTACCTGACTTTCTACCCCTCATAGTGGTCCAAGAAGACATCTTGTTCCGTGTCATCCAGATCTCATCCTTTGCCAACCACTCCTGGGCACAAAATCAGGGCTCGGGTTGGCTGGATGAGTTGCAGACTCATGGCTGGGACAGTGAATCAGACACAATAATTTTCCTGCACACCTGGTCCAAGGGTAACTTCAGCAGTAAGGAGTTGGTAGAGCTGGAGCTGCTGTTCCGTCTCTACTTCATTGGATTAACTCAGAGGATTCAAGACTACGGCAGTCAATTGCAGTTTGAATGTAAGTTCAATCTATTCAATTAAGGGAATCCTTAAGAAACTTCTTCTATATCTGGGAAATATTCTCACACCTTTCTGTACTGTTTAATATTCCCGTAACACCATAAAAATCTTATTGCATAAACATTTGGGGGGTTTTTCCAGACATTGACTTCTCAAGATTTCCTAGACTCTTGCTTCTTCTGGACACTTTTTTTCTTGTGCTCTTTTATCTTTCCTCAGTGGTCTCTCTTCTATGGCTTAAAACCCAGATTCATGCAATTGTCCCACTCTGTGCTTGACTACCTTAAAATATGATCTCTTCCTCCATTCAATTTCTTCAAAGGTTTATGCCCATAGTCCAACAACTATTATGACCCATTTCATGCACCCTGGAATGCTGCAGTCCCACCTCCCTTGCATGGGTTCCTCCCTCACTTCCTTTAACCTATATCATGTGCCTCGTCTATCCTTTCTCCCCAACTTCTCCAAATTAAACTCTTAATTCTTGGCATTTATCCCTCATGCTCCCTTCCCCATCCCAACACTTCTTATCTTCCTTGTTCCTGAACAAACGCATCTTTGACTCATTCTCACACCCATATAAAACCTTCTTGCTCACTTTTCTAAAAGGCCCTAGGGTCTTATATCATTCCTCTCATTTTTTACTGAATCTCTCTTTCTCCTTCCTCCCTTTTCCCAGATCCCTTTGAATTACAGGTGACAGCCAGTTGTGAGCTGCATTCTGGAAAGACCACAAAAAGCTTCCTCCAGGTCGCTTATCAAGGAACAGATTTTCTGAGTTTCCAAAACATGTCATGGGTACCATCTCCAGAGGGTGAGAGTAGGGCCCAGAGGGTCTGTGATGTAATCAATCAGTATGAAGTCATCAAGGAAACAGTATTTAAGCTCATCAGAAACATCTGCCCCCGATTTGTCTTGGGTCTGCTCGATGCAGGGAAGATGGATCTCCAGAGGCAAGGTTAGTCCAGCCCCTTCCTCTAAGATTTTTCCAAGTCTCGACCCTTCTAAACATCCTCTTCAAAGCTAGGACAAGGAAAAGTTCAAGAGGGAGAGGGGTTGTGGGTGAAACATTCCTAGAGGAGGATAATACATGCATAGTAATTTGGATTATGTGTCCCTAAGCTGTGTTACAGTCCTCGTCTGAATAACTTTCATGTCCTCTGCAGTGAAGCCAGAGGCCTGGCTGTCTAGTAGCCCCTTCCATGGGTCTAGCCAGCTGTTGCTGGTTTGTCATGTCTCCGGATTCTACCCAAAGCCTATTTGGGTGATGTGGATGCGGGGTGAACAGGAGCATCCGGGCAGTCAGCAAGGTGATGTGATGCCCAGTGTTGATGGGGCATGGTATCTTCGGGTGATCCTGAATGTAGATGCTCAGGAGGCAGCTGGCCTGTCTTGCCATGTGAGGCACAGCAGTCTAGGAGACCAAGACATCATTCTCTACTGGGGTAAGTAAGATTAAATCTGTAAGTATGAGAAGGTGATTGTTGAGCTTAGAGGGTAGGGCAGAGGAAAGTTTCATGATGCCAGATCTAAATGAGAGAGATATTGAGAAGGAATGAATACAGCTGATTCCAGGAATAGGTTTGGAACATGAGAGACATTCAGATGTAAGAGATTTGGGGGGAGAAGAGAACCCCTTCCCTGAGCAGAGAAGGGAATAGGATGATTGATGGGACTCATACCTAACACACATGTTAAGGCAGGGAAATTAATGGATGAAGCAGCACTGGCAGTGGGTTTAAAGTGCCATGCATGTGTCTCTCCAATATTCAAGGACATAAGCTTTCCATGAACTTGATCCCCTTGGCTGTGATAGTGCCCCTAATACTTCTAGTGGTCCTTGCATTATGGTTGAAGAAGTGCTGGTAAGGTCTTTGTATTTCCTCCTCTCTTCCTAATTTATTATTTCACATTCCATTTTTACCTCCCTTAGCTTTTATCTCTTGACCATCCCCGCTTATTGTCAATCTCTACCTCTAACTTATGCAGAGTTTCTCCCTATTTCTCTTCTTCCACAGCTCATACCAAAACATCCAACAAGATTCCTCACCATGCTTCACTCACTGCAATGAGAACTGTACAGCCCAGGAACATAGGACAACAGAATAAAGTCATCCTTTCTACTCTTCCTTTAAATCTTTGTTTCTCTGTCTGATTTATAACCACATTAATATAAACTAACTTAAATTCTGGAAGTCAGTATGGAATGCCTTCCCCGTAATGTCCATTTGCCCAATAGTACTCAACCTTCAAAGCATATTTCTGATGTCACATCCTCTAAAAATTTTCCCTGATCCGTAAGTGGGAAGCAGTTTCTCCCTTATCTGAGCCCAGATAGCACTTCAAATGTACTCTGCTACATATACAAATCATTTCTTACCCAATGCAGGGTAAGAAAGACTCTTTTCTTTCCTTTTTTCCTTCTTCCTTCCCTCTCTCCCTGTTTCCCCCTCTTCCTCTTTCCTTCTGCTTCCCTCTCTCCTTCTGTATCTCTCTTTCTCTTTTCCTCCCTTCCCCCTTCTTTCTTTCTCTTTCCTGGCTTTCTAGGAGTCACATCTAAATCAGCATAACTTAGTGGTAACCAGTGATTAGTCAGAAGTTGTGCCTTTACACCTTAAACCAGTAAGGCTTCCAGCTTTTCCTGAGAGGATCTGTGAGGTTTTGAGCACAGGTTTACCTTTCAGTTTACAAATATCCCCCGGCTTCTACTTTTTCTTTGTGCAAAGCTTCATGTTTCAACAGAGGTAAAAAGATAACTGTGGCCCTCTTTGGTCTCTCCTTAGTATATGTGCAGCTTTCCAAACCTCTGAGAGTAAGTGGGAGCTTGTCAAAGTCCTTTATGACTGTCTCATTTCCTAGAAGTCTTTGTTAAGTTTTGGCTGGTCTCTTCTTTGCCTCAACTGGCATTGCAACCTCAGGCAGCTATAAAATTGGCCTTTTATTTTGGCCACCAATTGCTATTGTTTTCTACAACCTCCCTGGGCATGTGGCCTCTCTATGGAGTTCCAAATCTAGCATACCCTTCTGGTGACAGCAAGATTGCTAGTCCTCAGCCTATGGCATCACCAAGCCAGAAGAATGGGGAGAGCAACCCCAAGTTAAATTGCCCTCAGTGTTTTTGCTAAGGTGCAGATAGTTCTTCTAGCACTTTTCAATCTGTTGTATGCATTTGGTCATTTTCCAGAATTCTGAAATGGTTTATTTTGAAAATTTTATCCTGTATTATATTTGGAGAAAATATTTGCTGAGCTCCTTAGTCTGCCATTCCGGATGTCCTACTCTATGTAGACATTTTATGACATTATCAATCAAACAAACAAACAAGAGTTTCACTTCTTGAAAATTGAAAGCAAAATGCAACAATGAGGATAAGCACTTACCAAGTTGGTGACACACCACAAGTCAGGGACTATTTCAATCGACTTTAAAGCATAACAATTTGTTTATCCTCAGGGGATATACCTTAGGGTAAGAAAACATATCTTAAATTGTTTTCAATAGCGATATTGGTGATAACAGTGTTTGTCTAGTTATGCTAAGACTCATGTGTGTGCAGTCTAGTGGGATATAGTCTATAGTGGGATGGGTGAATAGTATACGGTGTAGTGTACAGTGGGATTAGGTTAAAACATAACTGTCTTGATTAATTGGGAACCAGGATTTTCTGTGTGGGAGAAGAGAAGTTGATATGAGATAGATGAGTTGAACTCTGTAGTTTTAAACTTGAATTGAAAGTATAAATATGAACTCATCACAATATTTATCCTTTAAAAAAAATCATTTCAACCACTTAAAAAGCCCAGAAACCAAGACTAACTTAGAACTCAGACCATGGTTTTCACATAATATTTTCCCACTAAATGGAACCAGAAGGCCTCAGAGAAATGGCTAATTTCTAGTTTGGGACAGGAAGTTTATATAAGTCTGCAACATCTTTGCCACACCAGAAAGTAATGGAGAGCTCTGTAATGAAGACATGTTGAAAGCATTCAGAAGCTAGAGACTTGAAAAGAATCCCATGTAACAGATGGAAAAAAATTAGCCTTGGTGAAAACAATGGCTAGGATAGATTCAAGTATTTCAAATATGTTGAAATTCATGGGTATGCAATTATGGGGAAAAAAACCCCTCATTGGTCATCTAAGGAACAAATCATTCTCTTTAAAACTGATGAATGGAGAGAATCAAGTACTTATTCTGTCTTTGGTTATCTCAGAGTAATGAGATAGTAATTTAAAAGAATATATCTATTTAGAAATGGTCTAATTAATAAAAAAAAAAAAAGGTGTCATATCTTTATGTATCCTCTAAAGAAATACCACATCTAGGCCAATTGTTCTCAAGGTGTGTTCAGGGGTACCTGGGAGTTCCTGACACATGCTCAGAGGGTCCATGGGTACAAAACTGTTCTTATAACAACGCTAAGATATTACTTTAGTGTACGTTATTTTCAATAGACTATATGGCATGTAATATTGCATCAGATTGTATTCAGAAGCAGATGTGAAAATATAGCTGTCTTCTATTAAACCAAATGTTAAAAAGAATTGCAAAAATATTTTTTAAAATTAAAAAGCTATAAAGCCACTATTGTCATTATATTTTTTGGAAAAAAAATTACTAAAGATATTACTCTTTAAATACACATTCCTTTATTTTTATTTTAAGTTAGTTAATAAATACATATGCAAAAAACTTATTAGGTTTTACGTCTAATATAGTATCTATCTATTTATCTCTATCTAAAATTCCAGCCCTCATACATTGCTTGTGGTGATGCAAAACAGTACAGCTCCTGTGGAAAACAGTTTGACAGTTTCTCAAAATTTAAACATAAAGTTAACCATTTGACCCAGCAATTTCACCTCTAGGTATATCCTCATAACAATTGAAAGTAGATGCACAAACAAATATTTATATACAGAGGTTCATAGAAGCATTATTCACAATTGTGAACAGTGAATAATGAATAGTGACTAGGAAACAACCCAAATGTCCATCAATGAATGAATGAATGGATAAACAAAATGTGGTATTTACATATGATGGAATATTATACAGCCGTAAGGAGAAATGAAAGAAAGTTATATGATATAATGTATGATGCACCTCAAAAACATTATACCAAGTCAAAGGAATCAGAAAAGTATACCTATTGTATGATTCCATTTATAGGACATATCCAGAGTAAGTAAATCCATAGAGACAGAAAGAGAAGATTATTGGTTAACAGCAGCCTGAGGAGAAGGAGGAATGGGGGTGACTGCTCAATGGGTATGGGGTATTCTTTTAGGGTGATAAAAATGTTTTGGTTAGAACTGATGGTTGCACAACATTGTAATGTATTAAATGCCACCAAATTGTACACTTTAAATTTTATGTTATGTTTCACCTCAATAAAAAAATGAGTAAGCAATTATAAGACATTCACACTATAACATGAAACTCCATATGAAACAGTATAATATGAAACAACTCTAAGATGTTCCATTAGAAAAGAATGGAAGAAAAGATGGGAAATCTTTGGAGAGAAAAAGTTCCCTACAAAGTAACAGAATGACAGAAATTTTGTTATCAATAGCAGATGCAAGAAAACAACAAAATAGAATTTGACACTAGAATTTGAAATGAAGGTATAGTCTGCTATTCAGATATAAGAATCATATGGACCTCACTGTATGTACTCTTTAAAGAGACACAACAGCTTGGGGTCAGCCCAGTGGCACAGAGGTTAAGTTCGCACCTTCTGCTTACACAGCCAAGGGTTCGCCAGTTTGGATCCTGGGTGTGAACCTACACATCGCTTGTCACGCCATGCTGTGGCAGGTGTCCCACAAATAAAGTAGAGGAAGATAGGCATGGATGTTAGATCGGGGCAGTCTTCCTCTGTAAAAAGAGGAAGATTGGCAGCAGATGTTAGCTCAGGGCTAGTCTAACTCAAAAAAAAAAAAAAGATACAAAACAGCAAAAAGAAAAGTGAAACTACAGGAACAGTCATGTAAAAAAAAAACCCAAACCCAAAAACATGCAGTTTGAATTGAAGGGGCAATAGGGCAAAAATGCAGTGGCTTTGCCAATCAGTATTTTTTATTTTGGGTAATATGAAAAGTTCAGAGATGGCTATTAAAAGCAAGAAAAATACAAAAATGTTTCCTTGAAAAAGAACTAAAACAGTTTAAAAACTGATTTTCCCCCAAAATCCAATAATTGTGATCTAGGTACCATCAGAGTAAAGGCTTCATATATTCGTTCCTTTGATAAGCATGAATTCATGCAGAACTATATAGCCAAGTGTGTATGCAAGAGAAACATGTATCACACACACAAGAACACACACTCATAGGGCAGACACACAGCTGAGTTTTTGTTGTTCTAGGCACTTCATATCCATGTTCTTAAGTGTGCCACCCTCCTGTCACATTTGACAAACTACTCTCAGATGTTTAAATCCCTCTGTGTCCAAGTAACTGTGGAGGCAGGCAAATTTTCACTGGAAAGATGTCCCTTATAGATAAACTTTGAGGCTCTTAGCAACTCTTAAGAACCTATGGATCCTGAACAAAATTAAGCCAATCAAGGTCCCTGAGCTAAAAAGGAGTTTGTGGACTCACTTCCAAGTGTGGGGTAAGGTGGAATGGGTGATGAGAATTTGAAAAGTGAAGAGGTAGGGCAGAGCTGCTACAGTCACAAACAAGAGGCACTCAATAAATAGCTGTCAAATAAATTAATGAGGGCTTTTGAACTGTCTGACTCTCTGAAATGGGGGCTGGAGTTCTCAGAATCTCTCTCTCACTAGTGCTTTTGATTTTCAGAGCATGTCTCTGGTGAGTGTACACTGAGACACTGTGGGCACTCACCGAGATTGATTTAGCATCCTCTCTGAGGCTAACTATATCTACCTCCCTGTGTGGGAGAATTAATCTACTCATTATGCTTGCACATCTCCAAGTTCTTAATATTTATTCATGCAGGTGAATCTACAGTGCATTGAAAAAACTGAATCTTGGGTGGCCTACCCTAAAGACATACAAAGAAAAAAAAGAGGATGTAATGTCAATGGGGGGTAATGTTAAGTCTCTGCTGTTGTCTCTGGCTATTACCCAAAAAGTAGGTGAGATTATTGTCATGTGTTGGATTCTGGGAATATTGTTCAGATTTATATACTTGGGGATTTGGAGAGTTATTGTAGACTTTCCAATTAGGCAGTGATAATCTTGGATGAAGGCTACTCTTATTAATATGGTGAACCATTTATTTCTAGGAACAGAGAATGTTACTTTACTCATTTTGTAGTTTCTTTTTTTTTTTTTTAAGTTTGGCACTTGCACTAACAACTGTTGCCAATCTTTTCTTTTTCTTCTTTTTCTCCCCAAATCCTCCCAGTAAATAGTTGTATACTTTAGTTGTGGGTCCTTCTAGTTTTGGCATATGGGACGCTACCTCAATGTGACCTGACAAGCTCTTCACTCATCTAGTAATGCTTTATTTGGTGATAGGAAAGGTCAAAATGTAGATCAAGATTGTGAGATATTGTAAAAGGAGGAGGTTCTAATGTTTATAGAATCTTCTACAAAAAGTTATCTTTGACTAGGCTGAAGCTACACACAGCATAACTCCCAAAATTCTGCTTTTCTCAAGAACATACAGTGCTCAAATCACCAAAGGTCAAGAGCTACTAGAAAGAAGGTCGTATACCAGTAGCAGATGCCATTTTTCCGCTCAAAAATTGTTATGGAGAGAGTGACATCAGCATCCCAGCAGAATGAGTTGTTCCTTTTGTCTCTCCCCTCTAAGTCACAATTAAATGGACATCCATCAGCCAATAGAGGATTCCTTACACAACACAGCAGGACACTTGAGAGATATACACAGTTATACATCTGAAGGTTGGTAGACTAGATCTCTGGGAACTGGAGGAACTAAGTGAGCAGACACACCTCCTCTTCAACAGCAGCAATCCAGGTTGCAGATCCTCGTATAACATCCAGCATGACTATGGGTGGAGGCAGGGGCAGTCTGGCCCACAGGTGAACACTTTTAGAGTGCTAGTCTGGCCCAGGAGAGCACCTACCTACTTAGGTGGCCCCATCCATGTGAACGCTCCCCATTGAGCTACAGTAGCTCAATCCACATGAAGGCACCCTTTCCCTGAGCACAGCAGCTTGGCTGGACACTCCTGCCACATAAAACACTCAACCTGTGTGAAGGCATTCCACCTGCCCAGCACAGCAGCTCAGCCAAACCCATCCATTGAATATAACAGCCTGGCCTGCATGAAGGCACCCCACTCATGCAAGCATAACCTGTTTACTGAGCACAGCATCCTACCAAACATGGAGGATCCTCCTACATGAGCAAGACCTAATGAGTGGCTGCAGCCATCCAATGTAAATGCAGAGCTGCTAGACTGGCATGACTACAAGCAGATAGGGTGCAATTAGAAAACATAACCCCTGCCCTACCTCAGCAGTGGCAGGTGGAATCTGTGACCTGAAACTACCACAAGTGTGCTGGCAGAGGATCAATTCATCAAACACTGTGAAGAACTAAATTCACACTGTAGAACAGAAGGAATATGACAGCTCTCCAGAAACCAAACTTGAATTCACAGAAGATTATAACCTAAATGATAAAGAATTCAAAATAGCTGTCATAAAGAAACTTGACAAATTACAAGAAAACACAGAAAGACAGTTCAATGAGCTCAGCAATAAAATGAATGAACAGAAGGAATACTTCACCAAAGATATTGAAGTCCTTAAAAAAAAACTATACAGAGGGCCAGCCCAATGGCACAGTGGTTAAGTTCGCATGTTCCACTTCAGTGGCCTGGGGTTGGCTGGTTTGGATCCCAGGTGAGGACATGTCTTGTCTTGGCAAGCCATGCTGTGGCAGCCATCCCACATACAAAGTAGAGGAAGATGGGCATGGATGATAGCTCAGGGCCAGTCTTTCTCAGCAAAAAGAGGAGGTTTGGCAGCAGATGTTAGCTCAGGGCTAATCTTCCTCAAAAAAAAAAAAAAAACTATATAGAAATTCTGGATATGAAGAACACACTTAATAAGATTAAAAACAGTGTAAAAACCATAACAAATAGAGTAGACATGGTGGAGGACAGAGTCAGTCTCTTAGAAGATAGAAATCTAGAAATGCTGCAGGTGGAGGAGGAGAGAGAACTAAGATTTTCAAAAATGAAGAAATTCTTTGAGAAATATCCAACTCAATTAGGAAAAATAGCATAAGGATAGGTATTCCAGAGGGAGAAACAAGCAGAGAGGTTGTTCAAAGAAATAATAGCTGAGAACTTCCAAAACCTGGGGAAAGAACTGGACTTACAAGTATATGATACCAATAGAACTTGGGATTATATCAAAAAGACCTTCTCCAAGGCATATAACATTAAAACTGTCAAAAGAAAATGCCAAAGAAAAAACATTGAGGGAAGTTAGGCCCTGACCCTAACTCTCCAAAAAGCAAAAGTCTAGTACCAGATGGCTTCTCTGGATAATTCTACCAAAGATTCAAAGAAGACTTAGTGCCTACCCTTCTCAAACTATTACAAAAAATATAAAGAAGATGGAATGCTTCCTAACACATCCTCTGAGGCCAATGTTACCCAGATATCAAAGCAAGACAAGGACAACACACAGAAGGAAAATTACATGCCAACATGACTGATGAACATAGATGCAAAACTCCTCAACAAAATATTAGCAAGTCAAATACAATGATACATTAAAAGAATCATACACCATGACCAAATGGGATTTACACCAGGGACACAGGGATGGTTTAACATCTGCAAATCAACCAATGTGATATACTACATTTAAAAAATGAGGAATAAGAATCACATGATCATCTCAATAGATGTGGAGAAAACATTTCACAAGATCCAACATCTATTTATGATAAAAACTCTCAATAAACTGGGTATAGAAGGAAAGTACCTCAACATAATAAAGGCATATATGACAAACCCAAAGCCAACATCATACTTAACAGCAAAAAGCTGAAAGCCATCCCTCTGAGAACAGGAATAAGACAAGGATGCCCACCTTAACCACTCTTATTCAACATAGTCCTAGAGGTTTTGGCCACAGCAATTAGGCAAGAAAAAGAAATTAAATGTATCTAAATTGGCAAGGAAGAATTAAAACTCTCACTGTTCATGGGTGACATGATTCTATATATGGAAAACCCTAAAGAATCCACTAGAAAACTATTAGAAATAATCAACAACTACAGTAAAGTTTCAGGGTACAAAATTAACATACAAAAATCAGTTGTATTTTACACACCAATAGTGAGCTATCAGAAAGAAACTCAAGAATACAATCCCATTTACAATTACAACAAAAAGAATAAAATATCTAAGAATACATTTACCCATGGAGGTGAAAGACCTATATACTGAAAACTATAAGACATTCCTGCAAGAAATCGAAGAAGACATAAAGAAATGGAAAGATATTCCATGCATGTGGATTGGAAGAATAAACATAGTTAAATGTCGACCTTACTTAAAGCAATCTACAGATTCAATGCAATCTCAATCAGAATCCCAATGACATTCTTCACAGAAATAGAACAAGGAATTCTAAAATTTATATGGGACAACAAAAGATCCCAAATAGCCAAAGCAATTCTGAGAAAAAATAATAAAGCTGGAGATATCACAACCTCTGACTTCAAAATATACTAGAAATTCGTAGCAATCAAAACAGCATGGTACTGGCACAAAAACAAATACACAGATCAATGGAACAGAATTGAGAACCCAGAAATAAAACCACACATCCACGGATAGCTAATCTTTGACAAAGAAGCCAAGAACATACAATGGAGAAAGGAAAGTCTCTTTGATAAATGGTGTTGGGAAAACTGGACAGCCATATGCCAAAAAAAATGAAAGTCGACCATTATCCTACACTGTACACAAAAATTAACCCAAAATGGATTAAGGACCTGAATGTAAGACATGAAACCATAAAAATCCTAGAAGAAAATATAAGCAGTACATCTGGCATCAGTCTTAGCAGTATCTTTTGAAATACTATCTCTACTCAGGCAAGGGAAACAAAAGAAAAATAAATGGGACTATGTGAGACTAAAAGGCTTCTGCAAGGCAAAGGAAACCATGAAAAAAAAGAAAAGACAACCCACCAACTGGTAGAAAATGTTTGTGAATCATATATCCGACAAGGGATTAATTTCCAATATATAAAAAACTCATACGACTGACAACATAAAAGCAAATAACTTTATCCAAAAACGGGCAGAAGATATGAACAGACAGTTTTGCAAAGAAGATATACAGATGTACAACAGGCACATGAAGAGATGTTCAACATCACTAATTGTTAGGGAAATGCAAATCAAAACTACAATGAGATATCTCCTTATGCCTGTCAGAATGGCTGTAATTAACAAGACAAAAAGTAACAAATGATGGAGAGTATGTGAAGAAAAAGGAACCCTCATACACTGCTGGTAGGAATGAAAACTGGTGCAGCCACTATGGAAAACAGTATGGAGATTTCTCAAAATTTAAAAATAAAAATACAATATGGTCCAGCTATCCCACTACTGGGTATTTATCCAAAGAACATGAAATCAACAATACAAAGAGATTTGTGCATCCCTATGTTTCTCTCAGTATTATTCACAATAGCCAAGATGTGGAAGCAACCCAAGTGCCCATCAATGCATCAATGGATGAATGGATAAATAAGATTTATACACACACACACACACACACACAATGGAATACTACTCAGTCATAAAAAAAGACAAAATCGTGTCATTTGCTACAACATGGATAGACTTTGAGGGTATTTGTTAAGAAAAATAAGCCAGACAGAGAAAGACAAACACTGTATGAGTTCAGTCATATGTGGAAGATAAACAAACACATGGATAAAGAGAAAAGATTAGTAGTTACCAGAGGGGGAGGTGGTGGTGGGAGGCCAACAGGAGTAAAGGGGCACATATGTATGGTGATGGATAAAAGCTAGACTATTGCAGATGAGCACAATGCAGTCTATATAGAAATTAATATACAATCATGTACACCTGAAATTACACAATGTTTCAAACCAATATGACCTCAATAAGATAATTTTTAAAAATTGCCATGGTATAAGATAATTTTGCTTGGATTATAAATTGCAGTATTTATCATAGTTGATTCTGGAATTTGGGTCTGAAATATTATAGTCCAGGTGATGTTTTAATGCTTTTCCTTCATGTAAATGATTGTCACCACACACACAGAAACAAGAACGTGGGGTTGGAGAGACTAGACAAGAGGGATGAGACAAGAAAGAAGAGCCATTGAGAACGTTGGGAAGAGGTAATGACAGAGTGCCAGAGAAAAGAGGGCTGGGGGGGGGAAGGTTGAGTTGGGAGGATAAACCAAAAGAATCCTTCTAGATTAAAGCAGGCTGGAAGCTGGACGATTTTTTAACATTACTTTCTTATTTAACAGATATAGAAGTAAAGGATTAGGGGATGTAAAAAGATCTTTAAATATCACACGAAGGCTTTTCCAAGGTAGTAAGTATAAAGGAAGCTGAGGTCAGGGAGAGTAGCTGGAAGACTGGGAGATTAAAAAAAAAAAATTCTAGAAGTCAGGACTGGAAATGAGAGACAGAGTGGGAGGTCCAGAGCTGTGGGAGGCACGGCTTGTTAGGGATGTGCAATGCGAATGAGGAAGAGATTTGTCAGCTGGAAGAGAGAGAGATTGACTATAGAGTATTGAGAAAAAAGTTTGCTGAAATCAGAGATTAAACACCAGCTCTGAGAGTCAGAAGCTCTATCTCCTAGTGAAATGCTGCTTCTGCCACTTCTATTGTCAGCAGTTCTCTTCCCAGGTGGTGACAATGAGCATGGTAAGAGCACCTCCGGCAGCTCCCAGCACAGAAGCAGGGCATGTGGATAAAAGTATGCTGCGCTTACCACTAACAGTCTGGGCCCTCCTGTCTCTAGCACTCTTCTCCTATTCAGGAGGTTTGGGAGGGAGCCTGAGGCGCTGGGGAAGGCAAATGTCTCAGGCTCTATGGTTTCTTCATATTCTGGATTCTTTTTCTTTGGATCTTTTCAATTTTCATTGTTTTTTGTTCCTTTCTCCTTCTTCCTTTCTCCACACTTTTCTCATCCTTCCACTATCCACAGCCTTCCAGGGGCCAACTTCTTTCCATCTCATCCAGATCTCATCCTTCGCCAACAGTACCTGGGCACAAAATCAAGGCTCAGGCTGGTTGGATGATTTGCAGATCCATGGCTGGGACAGTGACTCGGGCACTGCCATTTTCCTGAAGCCCTGGTCCAAGGGAAACCTCAGTGATGAGGAGGTGACTGAGCTGGAGGAGCTATTCCGAGTCTACCTCATAGGATTCATTCGGGAAGTGCAGGACCGCGTCAGTGAATTCCAGATGGAATGTGAGTGTGGTCCTCTGATCTGGGGAGATGCTCAATGACTTTTTTCTCTCTCTTAATTCAGGCTACTGCTCCCTCTGAACTTTCTCCTTTCCATCCCACTTTACCCAACTGCATCTCTAGAGTGGTCTCCTACTCTGACTTCATACCTCCACAAAACATTCCAAAATCTTCCTGCTTCCTACACTTTTGTCTGTTAGATGAAGTTCCCCCTTTGTAACCATTTCCTAGTTTGTTTGTGTATAACTTACTTTTCTCAAACTCCAAGCAAGAGACTCTTCCTTCTCCTACCCTGTGCCTGGGTGGACTAAAGTGTGACTACCTCTTCTGCCAATCCATCTCCTTGAGCATTTTGTTCTTCTCAATGCGATCCTCTCATTCACCCTGGACTGCTATGCTCCTGAGCCCATCACCCTGCTCCTCACACTTTACCCCCCTCCTCCCCATCTCATGTTTCTTCAGTAGCCCTCCTCCACCATTTACGACATGCATATCTCTCCTCAATCCTTTTCTTTTTGAAACACCTCTGAGTACTGTAATTGGTTTTTGGCTCATCATTTCACATTTCAGACCTTTCTCCCCACCAAAACCCAAAACCTTATATCCTTTTCCCATCCCTTTATTTCTCATTTGCTTTTTAATAACGTTGTCTCTATTTTCCTTCTATCCAGACCCCTTTGAGATCCAGGGCATAGCAGGCTGTGAGCTGCATTCTGGGGGGACCACAGTAAGCTTCTTGAGGGGTGCTTTAGGAGGACTGGATTTCCTGAGCATCAAGAATGAATCATGTGCACCTGCCCCAGAGGGTGGCAGCAGGGCGCAGAAGTTTTGTACACTCATCTCTCAGTATCAAGGGATCGCTGATATCATAAGGAAGCTCCTCTTAGAAACCTGCCCTCGATATCTCTTGGGTGTCCTCGATGCAGGGAAGGCAGAATTGCAGAGGCAAGGTAAGTCTTATCCTCTCCCCAAGATTTTCTATTTTACTTCCCACTACCTTCTTTTTTTTTTTTTTTTTTTTGAGGAAGATTAGCGCTGAGCTACCTGCACCAATCCTCCTCTTTTTGCTGAGGAAAACTGGCCCTGAGCTAACATCTGTGCCCATCTTCCTCTACTTTATATGTGGGACGCCTACCACAGCATGGCTTGCCAAGTGGTGCCATGTCTGCACCCGGAATCCAAACCGGTGAACCCTGGGCCACCAAAGCAGAACGTGGGCATTTAACTGCTGCGCCAGCATGCCAGCACCCCCCCCCCAACTACGTTCTTTAAATTGAAGAGTAGGAGGTACTTAAGAAGAGAGGGTCTTAATCAATAAAGTAATTTGGTTCCCAAAGGAGTGGAAGCGGTCACTGTCAAACTTGTGGGCTTCTGAGTCCCTATACTCTAGATTATAGTCATAATCTAACACTCTCTCTGCCCTTTTCTGCCTCAGTGAAGCCCGAGGCCTGGCTGTCCAGTGGCCCCGCTCCTGGGCCTGGCCATCTCCTGCTGGTGCGTCACGTCTCAGGATTCTACCCAAAGCCTGTGTGGGTGATGTGGATGCGGGGTGAGCAGGAACAGCCAGGCACTCAGCAAGGTGATGTCCTGCCCAATGCTGATGGGACGTGGTATCTCCGAGTAACCCTGGATGTGGCAGCCGGGGAAGCAGCTGGCCTGGCTTGCCGAGTGAGGCACAGCAGTCTAGGAGGCCAGGACATCATCCTCTACTGGGGTGAGAAAGAACTGGGGCTCAGATGGAAATTGGAGGAGATGGTTCTCAAGCATAGAGGGAGGGACTGGGGAAGAGGTGGGACTTGACAGATGAGAAAGAGTAAGACACAGAGAGATTTCTGGGACTCCAGTCCCAGTAGGAATAAAAATAGATGATATGGATATGGATAAATTATGTCCAGGAACATGAGAGAAGGAGTTGGAGATGCCCATACGTTGGAAGCAGATGAATGGTAGTGCTGACACTCACGTGAGCAAAGGCAGGTCAAGAGAATTAGAGAATTTTGAGGAATTAGAGGGTTTTACAGTGATATCCTTGTGTTCTCTCCCAATTTCCAGGACGTTCCACCTCCATCGGCTTGATAGTTTTGGCAATAATAGTGCCCTCCTTGATCCTCTTGATATGTTTTGCATTATGGTTTTGGAGGCGCTGGTGAGTTATTATTTTTAATCTTTTCTGTCCACCCTCCTACTCTTGTCTACCATTTTGTCTATTTATATGACTATAGCCTCAATCTTACCACTGGATCCTTTCCTCTTTCTTCCCAACTCCCATCTTATTTATGTAAATATATTTTTTTTAAATTGTGGTAAGATACACATGACATAAAACTTACCATTTTGCCTTTTTAAAAGGTGCAGTTTAGTAATATTCAGTACACTCACATTCTTGTGCAACCAATCTCTAGAACTCTTTTCATCTTGAAAAAACAAAACTCCATACCCATTAAACATCTCCCTAGTCTCTGCTCCCCCAGACCCTGGCAACCACCATTCTATTTTCTGTCTATATAAGTTTGACTACACTAAGTACCTCATACAGATTAAATCATCAGTGTTTGTATTTTTGTGGTTAGCTTATTTCACTTAGCATAACATCCTCATTGTTCATCCATGTTGTAGCATATGTCAGAATTTCCTTCTTTTTTAAGGCTCCATAATATGGCATTATGTATATATAAAAAACACATTTTGCTTATTCATTCATCTGTCAATGGACACAAGTCCACCTTTTGGCTATTGTGAATAACACTACTATGCACATGAGTGTACAGATATCTTTCATGTAGAGCTATTTTTCTCTTGTGTTCTTAACAGGTCATATCTGAATGTCCCATGAGCTCTCATCTCTCCTTTTACGTTTGGAATAAGGACCTAGAAGCCCAGAAACTCAAATTGTCAGCCCAGGAATCAATCTCATCATATTTCCTCAAACAATCATCATATTTGATCAAATAAGAGTTCCCATAGTTTGTAAGGTAAATCATAATTTGTAGGCTAGCAGAAAAATAATTAAAAACTGCAAATTTATTATGAGATAGTATCAGTAGTAGGATCTACCTAGATTTTATACATGCGAAATGTGAGAAAGAATGCATCTGAGAATAAATGAAATATGATGTACAACTTAATGGTGACCTTCCTTTGGCTTCCTGTTTTAAAACTCTTTTTCTTGCTTCTGTTGAAATATCATTTGTCAAAGTAAGCTAACAATAATTATGCTAGGACAATTGTATTTGCAGAGATGATGAGCACTGTAAGGTAATTTTTCTGTCTCTGCCTGAATGACTGTTAACCTTCAAGGCCCAGCTGTGATGCTTCTTCCTCCAGGAAGCCTTCCCCAATGCTGCAATGGGAGTAACCTTCCCTTGTCTGGTGTCATGCAGAGATCCACTTTACTCGGTACCCACGGCATTGCAGTTATTTTTGGTTTTCTTCCCCTTCTACTTGTAAGTTCCTTGAGAGAAGGACTTGCTCTAGGTGAATCTCTGGCAAGATCTCTTGCTTGCATATGTATTTACTGAGTAAAAATGATCTGAGTTGATATAACTGCCCCGTTAATGGTCTTTTTTCAAAGTCATCTCCTTCCTTCATTTTTCCTCTTTAGTTGATATTCTAGATTTCCCTCTTGCTAAAATATTTCCAACATAAGAAAAAATACCATCCTCTCCTTGCTTCTGCCCTGAACTCCTCTGGAGAAAACCACTTGTTTTCATGCTGTAACTATAGTCTACCTACAAAAATTCATCGGAATAAGATCCTGTTCCTCATTTTCTCAGTGTGAATGAGGGAGAGGCAGGATGGGTCAGGGTTAATACACAGCTGGGTTGTTAAATAGTCAAACAAAAGAATCGAGAGAACTTTTTTGTGGATATTTGTGCTGTATCAATTCAGTTATATGTTTGATTTACATTTAACTTCATTCATTTTTTTTGTTTATTCTATAGTATTTTAGAAACCCCATTTTTAAAACTGCAAACTCATTTTGGTTAAAATAGCAAGAGGGTGGAGGAGAATTTGAGTATATTTTTATAGGACTTGGTAAGGGAGGGCAGAGCAAGCAGAAATTTAGGGGAAGCCGGGGATATTGGAAGCAGCTCTCCCACCTGGAAATTTTAGGACAATACAGCCTTTAGGATTTGGGAAGGGTAGTCCTCATGGTCTAGTGGTTAAGATTCAGTACTCTCGCTGCCATACCCCAGGTTTTCTTCTCATTCTAAGCACTACACCAGCCATCTGTCTGTTGTCATACTGTCGCAGCTGCATATTGCTGTGATATTGAAAGCTATGCCATTGGGACTTCAAATACCCATAGGGTCACCCATGGCAAACAGGTTTCAGTGGAGCTTCCAGACCAAGACAGACTAGGAAGCAGGACCTAGCCACACACTTTCCAAAAAATTGGCCATGGAAACCCTATGATTCAACATAATAAAGGCCGTATATGACAAACCCACAGCTAACATCATACTCAACAGTGAAAAATTGAAAGCTATTCCTCTAAGAACAGGAACAAGACAAGGATGCCCACTCTTGCCACTCTTATTCAACATAATATTGGAAGTCCTTGCCAGAGCAACTAGGCAAAAAGAATAAATAAAAGGGATTCAACTGTAAAGGGAGAAGTAAAACTGTCACTATTTGCAGATAAGCTTTTATATAGAAAAAACCCTAAAAGTTCACAAAAAACTGTTAGAAAAAATAAATGAATACAGTAAACTTGCAGGATACAAAATCAACATACAAAAATCAGTTGCATTCTATTTACTAACAGTGAACTAGCATAAAGAGAAATCAGGAATACAATCTCATTTACAATCACAGCAAAAAGAATAAAATACCTAGGAATAAATGTAACCAAAGAGGTGAAAGACCTGTACATTGAAAACCACAAAACATTGTTGAAAGAAATCAAAGAAGACACAAAGAAATAGATATCCAGTGCTCATGGATTGAAAAAATTAATATAGTTAAAATGTCCATACTTCCTAAAGCAATCTACAGATTCAATGCAATCTCTATCAACGTCTCTATCTCATGGAAATAGAACAAATAATTATAAAATTTACATGGAACCAAAAGAGCCCTGAATAGCTAAAGGAATCCTGAGAAATAAGAAAGCTGGAGGTATCACACTCCCTGATTTCAAAAAATACCAAAAACTATAGTAATGAGAACAGCATGGTACTGGCACAGAAACAGACACACAGATCAATGGAACAGATTTGAGATCCCAGAAATAAAACCACACATCTATGGACAGCTAATTTCAACAAGGGAGGCAAGAACATACAATGGGGAAAGGAAAATCTCTTCAATAAAGGGTGTTGGGAAAACTGGACAGCCACATGCCAAAGAATGAAAGTATACCATTATCTTACACCATACACAAAAATTAACTCAAGCTAGATCAAAAACTTGAATGTAAGACCTGAAACCATAAAACTCCTAGAAGAAAACATAAGCAGTATGCTCTTTGACATCATTCTTAGCAGCATATTTTCAAATATCATGTCTGACCAGGCAAGATAAAGAAAAGAAAAAATAAACAGATTGGACTACATCAAACTAAAAAGCTTCTGCACAGCTAAGGAAACCATGAACAAAATGAAAAGACAATGTAACAACTGGGAAAAGATATTCGTAAATCATATATCTGATAAGGGGTAAATACCCAAAATATATAAAGAACTCATGCATCTCAACAACAAAAACAAACAATCCAATTAGAAAATGGGTAAAAGATCTGAACAGATATTTTTCCAAAGAAAATATACAGATGGTCAACAGGCACATGAAAAGATGTGAACATCACTAATTATTAGGGAAATGCAAATCAAAACTACAATGAGATATCACCTTATGCCTATCAGAATGGCTATAATTAACAAAACAAGGAACAGCAAGTGTTGGAGAGGATGTGGAGAAAAAGGAACTCTCATACACTACTGGTGAGAATGCAAACTGGTGTAACTACTGTGGAAAACAGTATGGAGATTTCTCAAAAAATTAAGAATAAATCTACCATACAATCCAGCTATTCCACTACTGTGTAATTATCCAAAGAACCCAAAAACACTAATTTAAAAAGATATATGCACCTCTATGTTCACTGCAGCAATATTCACAACAGCCAAGACTTGGAAACAACATACATGCCCATCAACGGATGAAGGGATAAAGAAGAAGTGGTATATGGAATACTACTCAGCCATAAAAAGATGAAATCTTGCCATTTGCAACAACATGGATGGATCTTGAGGGCATTATGCTATGTGAAATAAGTCAGAAGGAGAAAGTCAAATGTCATATGATCTCACTCATAAATAGAAGATAAAAACAACAACAACAAACAAATACACACATAGCTACATAGATTAGGTTGGTGGTTACCCAAGAAGAAGTGGGGAGGGAGGGGGGCTATAAGGGTTACTGGGAACATGTGTATGGTGATGGATGGTAATCACACTTTTGGTGATGAACATGATGTAGGTTATACAGCAGTCAAAATATGACGACGTACAACTGAAATTTATATAATATTATAAACTAATGTCACCTCAAAAAAAAAAAACCTGTAGGTGGCAACAAAGCATTGTCTGATATAGTGCTAGGAGATGAGAGGATAGCACAAAAAGACTAGGCAGGGTTCCACTCTGCTGTACACAGGATCACTAGGAATTGGAATAGACTCAACGGCACTAACAAAAGAAATGGCCGAAAATATAGCTTTCTCTCCTCTCCATTGGTATAGCTGGTTACTTCTCCAGAATTCATCAAACTTCACCTTATGTTATAGAGGAGGCATGCTGTGGTTTGCTTCACTGTGCCTTCAGCTACAGTCCAAATGCTTGACTGCACCCTCAGCTATAGTCCAGGACCTTGATTACTCTTGTGTTTCTTGGAGTGTGGACCATGAACCAGCAGCTGCAGCAGTACCTGTGAGCTTCTTGGAAAAATAAATTTTCAGGCCCCACTCTAGACCTATTGAAACAGAAAATCTGGGAATGTGAACCAGAAATATGTTTTAACAAGCCTTTTTACTAGACCTTGGAAATTTGTTCTCTTCCTCTTGTATGTCCTTTCTCTCTCTCATCTTGACAAGGGTTTATCAATTCTATAAATTTTTCAAAAACTAACTTTAGTCTTGGTTGGTTCTTTCTTTGGTCGTATTTTCTTTATTATTTCCTTCCTTCTACTTTCTTTGCATTTAATTTGTTGTTATATAAGGATTCTGATCACCCAATTCCAGTGTGTGGGGAGGGAGTTCCCCCATACATCCAACAAGGAATTCTCTGCACACTAAATGGCTGACTTACAATTCAACTCAATTCTGTCACTATCTACCTGGAGATAACATCAGATTCCACAGGTTAAGGATTCAGTCCTACAAGACTGCCCCTCTCCTTCAGATGCCAATCACAAGTTCAGGTTACTAGCTGTGTTCTGACCAACTGGCTATAGGTCAGAGGTTCCCACAACCTCCTCCTTGGGTTCAATTAATTTGGTAGAGTGGCTTACAAAACTCAGAGGAACATTTTACTTATTAGATCATTGGTTTATTATAAAAGGATGTAATTCAGGAACAGCCAGAAGGAAGAGATGCATAAGGAAAGGTACGGGAAAAGGGTGCAGAGCTTCCATGCCTTCTCCAAGCTAACACTCTCCTGAATTTTGACATGTTCACCAACCTGGAAGCTCTCTGAACCCCATCCTTTTGAGTATTTATTGAGGCTTCATTATGTAGGTATGTTTGATTAAATCGTTGGTCATTGGCTATTGATTCAACCTCCAGTCCCTCACCTTTCCTGGGAGGTTAGGGTGGGCAGGGCTGAAAGTACTAACCCTCTAATCAGGTGATTTGCTTCCCTTAACAATCAGCCTCCATCCTTAGGTTATCTAGGGGCTTTCCAAAGGTCACCTCATTAACATAACAAAACACACATTGATTGCTTAGAAAATTTCAAAGATTTTAGGAGCTCTGTGCCAGAAATGAGAACAAAGACCAAATGTATATTTCTTATTACAAACCATATTATCACATTATGTTTCTATTTTTTTGATATAGATGCTTAAACAATTTATATTTAGCCATTATTTTCTCATACGTGCTTTTAATGCTAAAACTTTCCTTTGAGCCTGGCTTTAACTGCATATCAGAAACTTTTATATGCTGCATTGCCTTTGTCAGTTCAAAATATTTTCTAATGATCATTATGACACATTAGTTATTTAGAATTTGCATTTCTGAATGTTAAGACACAGGAGAATTTCTGATTATGTTTTTATCATTGACTTTTAGCTTAACTCTACTTGTTAGAAAAACTTTATGTATGCTTTTAAACTTTTGAAATTTATTCATATTGCTTCATGGAAAAATGTTATTTTTGTTTAGGTTTGTTGAGATATAATTGATTTTGCTTACATTTAAAGTTTACCTCTTGATGAGTTTGGACATATGCCTACATCCATGATACCATTACCACAACCAAGGTACTAAACATAGCCATACATCATCTCCCAAAATTTCCTTGTGTTCTTGTGTGTGTGCATGTGTGTTTGGTAAGAACATGTAATATGAGATCTATCCTCTTAGCATATTTTAAAGTGCACAATACCATATTGTTAATTATAGATAATATGTACAGTAGATCTCTATGTTATTCATCTTGCATAACAGAAACTTTATATCCATTAAAAAATAATTTCCCATTTCCTGTTCTCCCAGCTTCTGGCAACCACCATCCTATTCTCTGCTTCTATGACTTTGACCGTTTTAGAGACTCCATATAAGTTGAATCACGCAGTGTTTGTCCTTCTGTGACTAGCTTATTTCATTTAGCATAATGTCTTCTAGGTTCATCCATGTTGTCACAAATTGCAGGAATTCCTTCTTTTTATAAAGCTGAATAATATTCTGTTGGATGCATCTACCGCATTTTCTTTATCCATTCATTAGAATAAATGTTTCATGTGTAATTGAAAAGATTATATATTTTTCTGTTGGTAAATTTTTAAATTCTAAACTTATAATGGAAGTCTTGCTTATTAATCATGTTGTTCAAATCTTTTACATACTTGCTGATTTGCTTTTCCTATCACTCAGAGATATATACCAAAAAAACTCTACCATTATACATTTTTTAAATATTTCCTTTTTTCATCAGGTTTTGCTTTATAATTCTCAGAATATATTTCTACATGCATAAATGTTTAGAAATGTTATATCTTCTTTGTGATGCATTTCCTTCTTTGCGTCTATCAATGCTTCCTAGCCTATAAGGCTACTTTGCAATAACTTGGTATTGCTATACCAACTTCCTTTTGGCTAGTGTTTTCATAATGTAGCTTTTCATTGTTTTATTTTTAAATTTTCTGTTTACTTACATGTATAGTATTTCTCTTGTGAGCATAATATAGTTGTTTTCTATTCAATTTTATAATTTTTGTCTTTTAATTATATACTCTACTTATCTTCAGCATAATTACTGATATTTTGGCTTTAAATCTACTATCTTACTATAGCTTCCCTCTTTCCTGTCTCTTCAATATTCCTTCCCCTCCCTGACTTTCTGCCTGCTTTCTGGATTAAGTATTTCGAATTATCCCATTTTCCCATTTACTAGCTTATTAGTTTAATCCTCTTTTAGTATTCTTTTATTGGTTATCCTAGAAACTTTTACATTCATCCTAAGCTTATTGAATTCTACTATAAATTAATATTTTACCACTTCATGCTAGTGCAATGATCCTAGAACAATTTAATTCCTCCTATCCTTCTCCTAACTTACATGCTACAGTTGCCATATATTTTAATTATTTTATATAGACAATTTAACATTTTAAATAAACTTCAATTTATTTAACCCAGTAAATATTTATTTTGATGTATTTACCCTTTTCATTGCTCAACTTGGCAGTTAGGGTTGGGGGCTAGCAATGTCAGTTTCCCTTAATCAAATCAAGAATTGCAATTATTCAGATAAGGGTTTCAATCCCTGTGAAGGCTGCTCTATTTTTTTCTATTTCTATTTGACTTTTGCTCTTACAGTATAGGGCTTTAGAATGTAAAGATTTTAGGGTTTCAACCTAAAGCCTGTGGTGTTTACCAGGGCTTCTCTTCTTATGTAGGCCCCAAATTCCAATTTTCGTCTCCTTAGCCCATGCCTCTGTGGGAGGTTCTGCTCAGTCTTTTGGCCTCTAAGGCACCACTTTAACAGATACCTGTAGGTGAAGGAAATGTGGTCCCAAATGCTGGGTTTTACCTCTCAGGACTTCCTTCCTTTCCTGGATCACAGCCATCCAATTGCTCCCTGCCTTGGCAGTTCTCAGATATTTTTGAATAGATGATGTTTTTTAAAATCATTCTTTACTAACAGTTCTCAGCAGGATATTTTTTCTTAAACAATCAAATCCATCATTGCCAAAAGAGAAATTCCTGTGTTACTGTAAATAAAATTGGTTAGGATTACAACTTTAAAAGTTTAAAGATTTAGCAATCAGAGAGGCAGATGGAAACTGATTAATCTATGACATTAGCACATTCAGGCACCATTACAGGGGAGACATTATTGTTTTCTCAAGCTACAGAGATCATCTGGGAAAATGATTGATGATGATGATGGTTGTGGTGGTGGTGGTTCTAATGATATGAGGCGCTTCTAATTTTTAAATGCTTTTTGAGTCCTTTTTTTGCATTCCTCATTTAATCCTCACAATAACCCAGGAGGAAGATAATGTAATTGTTCTCATTTCACAGATGTGGATACCACCACTCAGAGTTGTGCAGTTTGTTCAAGTTATATCCACATAGAGCAAAATGGCTTCAATTCATTTTTTTAAGTGACTCTCAGGGAAAATAAGAACTTCAACCATTTTTCCTATACTATTGGAACAGAGATGGAGATGACCTGAGAACTTGAAGGTGGGACTCAACTTGGAGTGCTGATGTATAAGGAAAAGTTGGGGAAATGGATAGCAGAGACAGAAATGGTCACTGACATGGTTGGGAGAAGAGAGACTAGCAGGTCTTAAAAGACTTAGTAAAACCCAAAATATAAAATAAATATACATGAACCCACATAAATATAATAAATGATGAACACATTTATAAAACTTAGGAAAAGAGATAAATCTTCTCAGAAGAGTTCCTATTATCTATGTAGATACTCCTCTTCCAGGAGGTGGAGCTTGATCCCCTGCCCTTGAATGTGGGCTGGACTTAGTGTCTGACATCCAATGAATAGCGTGTGAAGTGGTAGAATAGTAACTTTACAGTGAAACAACCTGACAGGCACAACTGTGACCAAGGGATCAAGATTCATATCACCAGTCATGAGTCATGTGGGTATCATGTACCCCTAATATGATGTGATGAGAAGGGCATGCCGCTCTGTGGTACTCATCCCTCAAATCCACAACCCCAAATTAAGTGTGAGAAAAACATCAGAAAAACCCAAAGGTTTTTTTCCAAAGGGAAATTCTACAAAATATCTGACCAGTACTCTTCAAAATCATCAAGGTCATGAAAACAGAGAATGACTGAGAAGCTGTCACGGATCAGAGAAGACTAAGGAGACATAACTAAATGCAGTGCGATATGATGGATTGAAACTTTGAAGAGAAAACAGAAATTAGTGGAAAAATTGGTGAAATCTGAATAAATCTGTACTTTTGTTAATGATAATGTGCCGACGTTAGTTTCTCAGTTTTGCCAAGTTTACCACAGTTATGTAAGATGATAATTTTAGGAGAAACTAGGTCAAAGTTATATGGGAACATTCTATACCATCTTTGTACCTTTTAGTTAAACCTACAATTATTCTGAAATAAAACATTTGTCTTTTGAGCCAGCTCTGATGGCCTAGTGGTTAAAGTTCAGTGCTCTCACTGCTTTGGTGGCCTGGGTTAGGTTCCTGGGCACAGAACCACACCACTCATCTGTCAGTAGCCATGCTGTGGCAGCAGCTCACATAGAAGAAATAGAAGGACTCACAACTAGAATATAGAACTATGCACTGGCCCTTTGGGACAAAGAAAAAAAAGAGGAAGATTGGCAACAGATGTTAGCCCAGAGTGGATCTTTTCCAGCAAAAAAACAATTTGTTTTAAAAAAAAGTCCTAGTAAAGTCTAAAAACAAACAAACAAATGACCTACACAAGTATAGGCTACATGAAATAGCACTTTCTCTGAGGGCAATGATACAACTAAATGAGGGCTAAGAACAACTAAAAAAAAATCCTAGAGTGTGAGCTACAGAAAGAAAAAAACAATTAGAAATAGATGGATAACATATTGAATTAACTGGAATGAAAATTATAAAGGCTGAAATTTAGTATTAAATCTGTTATTCAAACATTTGTCACTGGAAGTCTTCATGAACCTATTGAGAAGTTTCAACTCTCCTGGCTGGAGACCATCAGAGAAGCTACACTTAGGGCGATGAGAAACCAGCCTTACACAATGGCCACTCCATCTTTTACTATACTTCACTAACAGTGTAAGGATTAAAGAAACAGTAATCTTTAGCCACAGAACGTAAGGTATCACAGACTAGGTATTGCGGATGGAGAGGGTAGGGTGTTGTGATGATGGATCCTCCAGACTCCCTAAAGGAAGCACTGCAGTCTCTGTGCAAGTGTGTCAGGGGTTCCAGGTTGGGCTGAACAATGTTTGTCTTCAGAATCAGATACAAGGGGAAGGTCTGGCTGATCCATGGACTGGACACATTTGACTCATAGAAAGCCATAAGAATGTGGATAAAAACTAAAAGTCTATCTTCAGTTTAAAGACTAAGTCTATATGTTCCAAATTAAAATTAAATTAAATTAAATATTGTACCAGACAGAACAGAATAGAGCATTTCCATCATGCAGATAGTTCTGTTAGCCAGCACTACTCTAAGATGTGGTTAACATAACTTAAAACTCCTTAAGCTACATAACAAAAATGTAACTAAAGGTGGGGAGAGAAACAGGGATTTCCATTTGAATTTAGCACTGTGAGGGCCTCAGAGCTTACTGTACTGTTTGGAGCACCTGGGCCTAGTTCATGTCAATAGCATGACTATAATGTGCATGACAGGCAGTGACTGAGGGCAGAAGAGACAGGGACATGGAACTTGCACACAGCTTTTCAAAAGGTGGGAGCTAAATGGAGTCACTGGTGAGTTCACAAAAAAATCACAAAGGTGCTCTTAGAAATAACAATTTAAGACTCAGGGGGATCTGAAGATAACCCAATAAGAGCTAAGAGCAATGATCAGAGCACTGTGGATTAATACTGCCAAAGAGACCTGTTTGTATCCTTTTACTAGAGTTATGTGGGAAAACACTGGCTTCATAAATTCACATGAATGAAATTGTTATCTAAAGGGAAATGTCTCTGAAAAAGGAGACTTCAGATAAAAAATGTCACTGAGCTTTAGAATTAGAAGAAGGAAAAGAGCTGGAATATATAAACTTCCTGGAAATTAACCATTGGAGGAGTTGGCTGTGTAGGCAGAGTTGGAAGATTAAACAGTTGCTGAGTAGGTGAATGAGGCTTAGAAAAGGCCCAGCTGTGTGATCATATAGGACAGCCTGAGCACTTACCTTTCCATCTTTTCCTGCTCCTGTGAAGAAAGAGCAACACGTTCAAATGAAAAAATGAGATTTTATTATACAAAACTTTGGTTGGCTATTGAATGGTGGTAGATGTAAGAGAAGTTGATGTTATTTTATAACTTCTGTTAATATTTTATTAAGTTGGCATTGTTCATTCTAATATCATAAAAGTTGTAAATTAGACTTCTTTGAAAGAAACACAGGAAGTCCCCAGATGATTACAGTCCTCAGTAGTAGCAGATGGAACATTTTCTTACGTTTATACAAACGTATTAAAAAATGCTTCTTAAAATCAATTCCTGGTGATCTCCCCACCACCAGTTTTCTTAACTTAAGATTATGTTGTCTAAAGCCACATCTTGTAATACGTTTCCAGTGAATTTTTCAGTTTTGGCAAGAAGGTTAACAAAAAGGGATCTGTGAGTGTGACTATGAGACAGCCCCAGAGAAAAGCATAGGAGGGGGAATTTCTTCTTAAAAGAGACCTGGCCATGGACAGTAAGTATTTTTAGTCAAAAATGGTGGTTAGATACTAATGAAATTGTCTCAGGCAAGGAGGAAACTATTATACCTTATTAGATATCAAAAATTAAAATTAGTGTGATATATATTTTCCTTTGAAACTTATCTTCTGCATGATTTTAATTTAGAAGGAAATCTCATTAAAGATTTGTTAATTATCATTGGGTTGTTGCCAGAAATTTATTTCTGTTTTGCTCAGTTCATTGTAGTGACTTGTAAATTTGGTAAACTCAAAATTGAAAACTGGTGCGTGGTTGTTTTCACCTGTATAATAGTGCGATTTCTTGTGGAACAATGAAATTATTTTCTTCTCTAACTTATTTTTGCTTTATTTTATTTTGTAAAAGATTCTAAAATTCTTCAAATTAGTGAAGTTACTTGTAGCATTAATATTTGGCATACATCATCCCAATCTTTTGACACTATGTTATTTTTTTGTAGGTCAGTATAAATTCTCTTTAATATCTATCATTGTCTACAGTTCATAATGATATTATGAAACCAAGGTAGATTTACAGAGCAATTTATGGCTTTAAGTGTATTTGTAGAAAAGAAGAAATATTGAAAATAAATAATCTAGACATTCATTCAGGAAGCAAGTAAAAGAACAATAAAGTGAATCCTAAAGTGTAGAAGAAAGAAAATCAATAGAAAATCTAATATTAAAACAGAAATTAAAACAAATCATATAATGGAAATTATAAAATGAGCCACAAACTGTTTTTTTAAACATTAGTAAAATATAAAAGTAAACACTAGAAGGATTGATAAAGAAAGATAATTTTCAAATAACAGGATTTAAACAGTAGGCGTTAATAGGTACAGTAAAGAGTAAAAATTAATAAAAGAAGACTATATACAATTTTATTCCAGGTCATTTGAAGTCAAAATGAGATGGAAAATTTTATTGAAAATTATAAGTAACTAAAATAATCCCTAAAGGAAGAAGAAACCCCAAGTGTACCAATTACCATAAAAATTGAAGCTGATGGCAAATTTACAACAAATCCAAAAGGTCCTAGGCTCTTACATGGTGGTCAGTTTCAGGGTTTATAAAGAGATGGAAAACGAGTGAAGTCATTTGATGAGGCTAGAATTTCGCAACACAAAAACTGAGCAACCTGGCAAGAATACTGAAACAAAGCAAACAAATAAAAACAAAGCAAATAGGCAAACCAAACACCCAATAGCCATTATCCAATTTCACTTACAAACTGAAGTAAATTTAAACATACCACTTACCGGGAGTGTAAGAATAATTAGACATTAGAAAATCCATTAAGGTAGTTGTCTATATTATCAGATTAAAGAGGAAAAAATGAACCATCTGATCATCTCACTACATGCTTAATAAAACCCTCAATAAAATTAAATACACATTGATGAAAAAAACATCTTACCAATTTTAGAACAAAAGGGAGCTTTCTTAGTATGGTTTAGTTTAGCTATAACCAGCATATATAAATATACTTAATAACAAAAATTTAGATGGTTTAACCTTAAAATTAAGAACTGGATGGGGGGGCCTGCTATTGTCATTACTTTTCAAAGTAGTACTAAAGTGATACTTTCTAGCCCAGTGAGTGATTAAAAATAAAGAGTGTAAAGAAAGATGAAATTGTCATTATTTACATATGATGAGTTGCTTTTTTTTTTTTTTTTTCCCAGGTACAACAGCAGGTTCTTTTCTGGTTCCTCAAAGCGCAACACAGGGTGGGGGCAGAGACAGAAGAGAATGTAAACATTGGGTTCCACCCCCTGGAGCTCGGGCGCCTTACCCAGAGAAGAGGCTGGAGGGTTGGAAGGGAATAGGTGAAAGGTGAGGACCCTGGTGAGACAAAGCAGGGGAGGCCTGAGAATACAGAGAAAGGTGGGCGAAGAGGAAGGAGAGCAAGGAGGGTGGTGGGTGGGAAGTGAGGGACATTTCCTGTTCCAGTGCATGTCCCGCCTTAAATAAACCAGAGTGCAAGAACACTGCAGGAGAACCAAAGGACAGAAGATAAAATGAGCACCCTGACCCTGGGCCAACCACGTCCTCTGTATATCATTACAACACAGAGATGTCAAGAAATAGAGCGAGGAGAGCCTTAGGCCCCAGCCAGGAAGTGGGGGAGACAGGCGGGGCTGAAGAAGGGAAAAAGGAACCCAGCTCCACTTCATGGGTAAGGGGAGCAAACTGGAGTGTGAGAATCTGAAAACTGCTGACACCCATAGCCAAGAGTCACCCTGTAGTGACAAAAGGCCAGTCAGGACCCCAGAGGGAATTGGGGCAGGAGTGACAGACACCCAAGCTGGGCCTAACTGGAGGTGAGGGGCTCTAGACTTGTTCACGGCTGCCCGGGGGAAATGCAGCTGCCCCATGCACTCCACCTGTCCTGCCTGCGCATATGAGGAGTTTTTTTATAGAACAGATTAAACAAAAGAGAAATTAACATAAAAAGAAAAGAATTCAGCAATTTAGCTGGACAAAAATATCAACATGCTAAATAAGTATAATAATGCTAAAGTAAAAAAATTCCTATTGACCCCAACGTATCCAATATGATATCCAGCAAAAACGAAATAAAATAAACAGAAAAACACTTTATTGGCAGAAACACAAGATGAGTTGTTTATGACATATGTAGGTAGAAAATGAATGTGTGTTACATTTTTGTTAATTTATACTTTTTATTTATTTATTTGTTTTTCAATGCTATTGTGGCTGCATGAAATGTTTCTCCATTGATTTAGGTCTTTAATTTCTCTCGGCAATCTTTGTAGCTTTCAATGTACATGCCTTCTATTTCTTTTATTAAATTTGTTCCTATGTATTTTATTCTCTTTGAGGATTTCGTGAATGAAAGCGCTTTTTTAATTTCATTTTTGGATTATTTATTGTTAATATATACAAATATAATTGATTTTGGTATATTTATCTTGCATTCTGCTAGAAATTTATTATATTTCTCAATTCCAGAGTTTTCATTTAGTTGTTCCCCCCAAAATTTTTCTATTTCTTTACTGATATGCTACATTTGATGTGTCATTGTTGTCATACTTTCCTTAAATTCTTAATCATGATCTTTATTCTTTGAACATAGTTAATATTCATTGTTTTCCAGCTTTGAAGTTTTGCTATGTCTAGCACTTCAGCAACATCAAAGGCAGTTTCTATTGATTTCTTTTTTCTCTGTGTATAGCCATGCTTCCCTCTTTCATTTTAGACTTTCTTTTTGGTTATTGAAAAATAGATATTATAGATGGTATAGTGATTCCTATCTTCCCAAGTTTATTGCTGGTTCTCTTTGTTTCTTTGTATGTTTGTTTACTGACCTATCTGGACTAATTCTATACAGTCTGACTCTCCCACAGCGTGCAGCCGCAGATATCTCTGCTAATTATTTTCTTTAATTCTTATTTTTCTTTTTAAGCTGGTTTCTTAGGGATCACTCTCTGTCAGCATAGCTTAGTAAGTTTGTGCTCAAACACCTTGAGCTGGCAAGTCTTCTACCCTTTGTCAATGGATCTTTGTGTTCGGGAATGCATCCAAAATTCAAGAAGTTTGCAAGTCAGCCCTCACTTTTATTTTCCCCTCCACTTTCTGTGCCTCCTCATAGCATATGCACAAGGCTCATATTCATCCAGGGACCTGCAGAAAGCTGGAGTTGGTTGTTTCTGGTCTCTTATGAGCATGCATGCAGCCTTGCACATGTGTGCATCCTTCCAGACTGCCAGGGATATGTGGGGATTATCAACACCCACTACAGCCGTCTTATTCACAGGATCTCCCTCCAAATTTTCTGGCTAGTCTGCAGGTATGTTGCTTGCTCCATCCAGTGGTACATCCTCGGGCTACCTGGGAAGCTGACCTTTCCCATTTGTTTTCCTTTGAGTTTGCAGTTGTTTTCAACCATGCCCATAGTTTTGGTTTTTTTCCCTACTCCTCTCTAAATCAAGTTAGCTGCCTTAAGCTTCTAATTTTCACTGTTTCCCCTGCCCTGGTAGAACTGCACTGTATGTACTGCAGATATGGAGGACGTGGGAGCAGCCCGGGTTAGAATCATAGCTGTGCTTACCCCAGGTTTAGAAGTTTTTCTAGAATATGCAAGTAAATTTTATTTGTTGTATGCTTTTGATCCATTTCCAGAGGCTCAATGTGGTTGTTTTGAAAATATTGTCCAGTTCTGTCATTGTTTTAAAGGGAGAGGATTAGCCAAGATCCTCACACCACTATTGTGGAAGTTTCCCATGATAGAAAAATTAGACCGTCAGAATTGTTGCAGCACCTCTTTTTCTGCATGGTCTTGTGATACATTGTGAATATTCTCACTTACCTAAGGGATTAGTGTCATGCACAGAACCACAAAACTTCAACAGACATCTAGTTGGATGTTCAAAAGGCCCTGGGTGATATTGGAGCATGAGTGAAGGGCTCAAACTTTAGCTCACATCTGCCTAACATGGTGGAGGGGTAGAGGAGGGAGACCTCTCAGTAGTCCCACAAGACATGGTGGTGGGTTGGTCTAAGTCAGTAGTGGTGGAGCCCGCATGTTACCCAGAGGTTACCTAAAAGGCCGTCGTTCTGAAAGCCTTGGCTGACCAGCAACAGGAACCTCGTACCTCAATGAATTGATAGATCAATGAGCTCTGACACATCTATTTCTGAGCTTGAGATTTTCAGATGCTGCAGGCTACTTTGAGTAGACCTACGTCATTATCAGATGATAGGCCTCCTGACTATGTTACCTGGAATGTAAACATTATACAACTTTTACTAAAGTGCATTATAGAATTCAGGGCACAATACTATCCAAAAATATGTTTTTTTTTTTTCAAAGAAAAGATATACTTAAAACAGAAAAGCAAATTTTAAGGATGTTTGAGAAGTATTGTGTTATGACATACACGTGAATTGTGTCCTTTTTTCAGTTCCTCAAATGAGATTTACTCCCTCTATTTAGTGGGTCTTTGCATGTAGTGTGTTCTCTTTTCCAGGTTAACTCCTAATCTTCCTTCAGAATGCAGGTCTGTCATCATTTTCCGGGAATCCTTGCTTGGCCTTTCTGACTCAGTCCATTCCTCTTATCATTTGTTACCATAGCATTGCGTACTTCTAAGTTCAGCTTGCATGACAGTATTTACCCGTTCGTTTGTATAAATCTTTTCATTCACACTAAACTCCATGAGGACAAGGACTATACACCTCCTTCCCAACTCTTAATTTGCTCTACCATTATATTCTCAGCTCTTAGTAAATGTTTGGCATATGCTAAGTGCTCAATAAATACTTATTTAATGAATGAATAAATGAGAAAACTTTAAGAGACTTGAACATTTTCTAGAACACAGATAATATTTATTAAATTTAACTTAAAAATAAAATTTGAAAGAGAGGGACAGATTTGTAGACGTCTACACTTCTTTCTGTGCCACCACGTGCTTGATAGGTTCTGTGTAGTCCATAACACCCACTTGCAACAAACAATATTCCATGAACCACCGAAAACATGACCCAAATGGAACTGTGTATCTCAATGCCATCCATCCCAAACCTGTGTTGTCTCCCTTTGTGAGTGGTTCCACTTTATCTCCTCCTGGTCACATTTCTTTGTTTGATTAATCCTGATTACTTCCACGCTATCTTTGTTATTTTCACTCCTCCCCTTTCTCACTGCTACTGCCTTTGTTCAGGTCACTAAAGTCATCTGCTGTCTTGGTCTCATCACTCTCTGATACATTCTCCAGTGAATCTCATTGGAATTTAGGAAATTTTTCTAAATGCCATTTTAACCACATTGCTCTCATGTTTAAACTCCTTCACTTGCTTGAAAAACAAACCAAATTCTTCAGTATGGCACACATCATCAGGGCTTAGCAACTTCTCCTGCCTTGTCTCTTTTCTTTTCTTTGGTTCCTAAGCTTCAATACGCATTTGTCTCATACGATAAGTTTCTATACATCTTCCACCTGTTTTAACACTAACTTTCTAATATGTTTTAGTCTGTAGTAAGGCAAATATTTTCTTCATTACTATTTAGCAAAGATATGTAGAATCTTATGCTTTTGTTTTTTCATATAAAATTTTAAATAAATATGTCAAAATCTACCTTAACTTCCTTAGAACTAGGAGGCTGTTACTCATGATACACTCTGACCCCCTCTGCCTTTCTGTGCATGTGATGCAACTGATCCTTCAGTTTCTAGCAAGAACAAAGGAGGTGATGTTGAGGGTATAGTTGCCTTAGTCTCTGATCTGCTTCCCTTGCAAGTACAGTGTCGTTTTCAGGCTGAAATAGCTCCCCAGGCAAACATATCACTCTACTAAGAGAGAAGTTCTTGGGTTATGGTCATGTGGCCAAATGCTCTTGCAGCCTGAAACTCAATAAAACCAGTGTTAATAAATGATTCTCTAATTGATTATCAAGTTTTGTATGTTTTCACTTATATTTATAGTATTTTCAGACATCCTCTTATATTTGTATTATTTTTCTTCTGCTTATGAAATTCCTTCCTAGTCCGACACCACCAAGGGGACATCAGTGCTCCCAGGCCATGTACTGTGAAGGGAAGGTTGCCTGACTGCCCTTCATACCCAGAGAGAAACTTGCTCACTGACAAGTAGACACACTCAATGCATTTCGGGTAGGAGTTGGGATCCAAGGCCCCTGTGTTCCTTCTAGATCCACTCATACAACCTGAGTGAAAATCTGCCTGCCTCCCAGCTCACAAGTTCCAGGTCAAGCTCACTCATAGACCCCTTCAACTGTGACAATTTGTCTAATGGGGAAACTGAGGAAAAGTGTATTTTCTTTAGAATATCTGATAACCTATATGGCCACTGCTGATCTTTTTCCAGTATGGGTATGGAGATTTGCATGTGAATTATACAGCCACACTCAGGATGCCTTGTATTTTCTGATAATGATTTTGAGAAGAGCAGAATGAAGAGACAGAGAGGAGCCTGAGGGGACAGGGAGAGCAGAAGGATTAGTGAGAAGAGTTAAAATACACTCCAGAGGAAAAAATAATGGATAAGTAGAGAAAGACGAGGAAGACCAAGAAGAGGGAGAAAGAGAGACCAGGAAGCAGATGAGAGGAGAAGACCACAGAGAGATAAGGAGTGGGGAGACTGCTGGAAAGGCCACTGGACATCACTGATGACATTCCATCACTTTTTTTCACAAAAGAGGACGTTAATAACCCAAATGTAGACGTGATTTCTCAAGGCCAAAAAGTACTAAATTTTCCAGCCATACCAAAGACCACAGACTTTCTCATAAACCAGGACTCATTTTTATAGAATTGGTGCAATAGGGGAGGTCAGGAGAACACAGACAAGAGCAGGAAGAAAATCTGGAGGCCAGATAGTGGGAGAGGTGGATGGGGAAATGAGAGACCCTGTGGGAAGCCTGTGGCTGAGGGAGGCAGTGGGGTTTCTCTGACAGGAAGTGGGCAGAGGGAGAGGTTTGTCTGTTTGTGTGGCAAGGGAAGTCAGATGAAAATGCGAAAGATTTTGGAGGAGAGCCGACATCTGAGTTCTGAGGGCAACTTGTCCTGCTGAGGCATCTTCACCAAACAGAGCTTCAATGCTGCTCCTGCTGCTCCTGCTCTTCAAGGGACTTCCCTGCCATGGAGCAAGCACAGTGGGTAAGAAGGTCCCAGATGGAAAGATACTGAGGTTGGGCACAGCAGGGTGGAGAAGTTCTGGGGAGGACCTGGGGGAAGAGAAAAATGCTCCTCCAGGATGCCCTTGGAGTCTGCATGCCAGACTACTCCCAGGCAAAGTGTCCTTGTCCCCAGTCTCAGTTTCTTTCTCTGATTTTGGAGAGAGCAAGCTGGTCCGGGGGAAGGGGATATGGGTATACGTATAACCTATGTAACTATCTCCATCCTTCCGCTCCTATGTGGGCTTCTCTTCTCTCATCTTTTCACAATCTCTCTGCTGCTCATTCCTCTCTCTTAGCTCCCCTGCTCCTAGGATTCCGACATCCAGCATCAGAAGAGCCCCTCTCCTTCCGCTTTGTCCAGATCTCCTCCTTTGCCAACCACAGCTGTGCGCACATCCAGGCATCAGGCTGGCTGGGGGATGTGCAGACTCATGTCTTGGACAGTGTCTCAGGCACCATCCGCTTTCTGAGGCCCTGGTCCCAGGGTACCTTCAGTAAGCAAGAATTGAAGAACCTTGAGGCGCTATTGCTGTTGTACCTGCACAGCTTCAATAAGGAAGTGCAGGCCTTCGCGAGCCAGTTTCAGTTTGAATGTGAGTTTCTTGTCCCAAGCTGGGACAGCTGGGAAATGATAATCTTCCAATAGTCCTAGGGTTAAGGGGTGGGGAGCTTGGGAAATGGGTAGGAAAGCTGTGCATGAGAGGATAAAAGTGGGAGACTCCAAGTAAATAAGGGTGCAGAATGATAGCAGTTAAATTTCAAGTATTTACCTGAGGGCTCTGACCATCTGCCAAAGGGGAAGATGATGTATGGGCTCTGACCGTCATCCACCCTTCCTGACCTTATTTCCTGTCCCCTTTGGCTCACACTCTTACCCATCACCACCATTCCCACTCTTCGCCTGACCCTACCACATAAACAGAAAGGCTTACGTGTACCTATTTCTTCATACCCCTGACTGTACCCTCATTTTCTGGTTCCTTGGAATAGTTGTCTCCTTTTGATCTTCTGCTCACCATCCTTGGCTTCAGACACAGACTTTTCAAACCACAACTCTGACCTCCTTTCTACCTGGCCTGAGTGTTCCCATGCCCAGGCCTGGATCTCACCACTCCCTAGTGGGCTTTTCCAGACCCATTTCCTAGCTCCCTAGCATCCTTCCCAACTAGCCCTGTTAATTATTTCAAAATACCTTTATTACCTTCACATTTTCTTCCCCCAAATTTCCTCCCCCTTTCCCACCCTAACTCTAGTCTCCCATGTGATTTCCCAGCAAATTTTCCTTTCCTTGAACCTCTTTACTTTCTAGATTGTTTGCTTTCCCTCCCTGGAAATCTTTGAATATTGATTCTTTCTTCTTTTTCCCCCCCTCAGATCCCTTTGAGCTCCAGGTATTAGCTGGCTGTCAAATGCATGCTGGGAAGGCCTCAGAAAGTTTCTTAAATGGGGCATATCAAGGATCAGATTTCCTCAGTTTCCAAGGAAATTCCTGGAAGCCATCACCAGGAGCAGGGAGTAGGGCTCAGAATGTCTGTAAGGTGCTCAATCACTACCGGATTATTAAAGAAATCGTGCAGAGCCTTCTCAGCGACATTTGCCCTCGATTTCTGGCTGGCCTCCTTGAAGCAGGGAAGTCAGAGCTGGAACAACAAGGTGAGCCCAACCCTCTCTCCTGTCCTATCCCTAGTGCTTTAACTCTTATCTTTGAGTTTTCCACTTTATGATTAGAGGCCAGAGCATAAGATGTGTGTATTTAGGATTGTTTCTTAGACAAGAGAAAGAAGTGATTATTCAATCTGCTAAGGCACCCTGAATCATTGAACTCTGGCCTAGGGTGCCCTCATAAATTCCATTTCTCCTCATCTTCTCATCGCTAGTGAAGCCAGAGGCTTGGGTGTCTAAAGGCCCCAGTCCTGGGCCTGGTCGTCTGCTGCTGGTGTGTCATGTCTCTGGCTTTCATCCAAAACCTGTGTGGGTGATGTGGATGCGAGGTGAGCGGAAGCAGCCAGGCACTCGGCGAGGTGACATTCTACCCAATGCTGATGGGACATGGTATCTCCGAGTTACCCTGGAAGTGGCGTCTGGGGAGGCGGCCGGCCTGACTTGTCGAGTGAAGCACAGTAGTCTAGGAGGCCATGATATAATCATCCACTGGGGTGAGAAGGAACTGGGGTCCAGCTGGGAAATGATAATCTTCCAATAGTCCTAGGGCTAAGGGGTGGGGAGCTTGGGAAATGGGTAGGAAAGCTGTGCATGAGAGGATAAAAGTGGGAGACTCCAAGTAAATAAGGGTGCAGAATGATAGCAGTTAAATTTCAAGACAATGGAAGTAGAGGATTAGAAGTACTAAAGGGAAGATAATGAAGGACCTAGTGATTTGGTGAAAGACAGGGAGGGGGGAGGCCAAGGACATAGACTCAGGAGGAATTGAAATGAGGGCTCTGGAAAATACACAATAACACTCTGGGAAGGCCCCACCCCTGTGAAATGAGAAGGAATAAACTTAGAAAGAGAGTACTGTATAGACTAACATCCTTATTTTATTCCCAACTAGATGGAAACTCCATCTTCCTGATGTTGATCTGTTTGACTATAATAGTTACTCTGGTCTTGTTGGTTGTAGTTGACTCATGGTTTAGAAAGCAGAGGTAAGTAGTCTTTTCTAGTTCTATTTCTTCAACTTATCAACTCATTCTTTCCTCTATCTCCTTTTTTTCCTTCCCCCTTTCTCCTGATTTGCCTTGTTTGAGTTCAAGATTCTCTTCTTCTCCCACAGCTCAAATCAGAACATCCTTTCTCTCCATGTACCCAACCCTGCCTTTTCCACAAGGGTCAACATTCAA
Organism: Equus asinus; assembly: GCF_041296235.1. Lineage (NCBI taxonomy): Eukaryota > Metazoa > Chordata > Mammalia > Perissodactyla > Equidae > Equus > Equus asinus. The sequence continues at coordinate 21,259,190 of NC_091814.1, forward strand.
GACCCCAGGAATTCAGGACATCAGCTCTGCTTGGCACAAGAATTTTGGATCAAAAACAGATTCTTGAAGAATTGGAAAACAAGCCTAAAGCAACTCTGGTGACATTAGTTTTACCTTAAACATAAAATTCTCTTCTGCTTTTTCTTAAACGTGATTCATATCTATAAACAAAGCATGATTTTGTTAAAACAGCTTATTCTGGCAGAGGTCGTGAACCCTTTGGAAATAGTTTTTTCATCTTCCAGCAATACGTTTCTGCTTTGTCACATGTTCATCACTATTGATCCTTCAAACTCCAATGCAGGCGCCTCTTTCTCATGGATATTTCCCTGAATTGCCCAATTGAAAGCTCTTATGTACTCCCCAAATTGGACTGATCTTCCTAAATACACACATCTTTTCCTACTTGGAACAGTAGTTACTTAGGTTTTTACTCTTGTCTCAACTTGAAAGCAGGATTTAGGGGTTTCTATTGTATCTGTTACCAAAAGCCTTACCTGGATTCAGGGCCAGCTTCATGGGCATGTGACCTGTGCAGTTGTTGCTATATTGAAATTCTTCATGATTTTTGAAGAAGAGATACTGCATTTTCATTTTGTACTGGCCTCACAAATTATCTAGCAGATTTGGCTGAATGATATATTTCTCAATAAATATTGACCAAAATAAACTTATTGTCAAATTAAACAATGTTGTCTCAATCTATTACCTCTTTGACATCTTTGCATCATTTTGGCTATGCTCTTATTAAAATACTTTCTCACTTTCTTTGTCTTTCACCCCAGGTGAAGGAGGTGAGTAAGTGTTCAAACTTCACAGGGATCGAAGTGCTTGTGCATCTTCAGAAATATACAAAGAAAATAATATTGCAAGAGATGTTTCCTGTCAAATTGAGGATGGGGTTGGACTGGCATTCCTACTTCTCTGTGATTGTGTGTGACTATGCATGCATTTATGAATGCACATATTCAGGGGAGAAATTCATACTTGAGTAGATGAGAAGAGGACATGGAGGTCAAGGATAATTTTGATGGGCAGAGCCAAGGCAATGAAGGAAAAGAGTGATTGGGTACCAGCTAAACTATACGTTTAATTTTCTTTATTATTATGGTTTGTTATTGTAATAATAACTATTTATATTTTGATTTCACCTTACTTTTTAAATATGGATTTTAAAATTATCTAATTGTTTTAATTAAGATATATTTGATTAAGCCTCTTGGAGAGCAGGAAGTCGTCAAGGTGCAGAGTTCATACTAATGTCCAACCAACATCTTCCCTTCAATGGGATAATTGAGCAGATTATATAGATTTCTTAGCAGAAATTTATAACTTCATATAGGGCATTTTTAAGTTAACAGATTGGGTTACATGATCACTTATCAAGCTGTACTGTTACCTGTGAACAATGAATTGAGGCCAGCCCTTTCACTGTTGAGAGTCCATTGCCTTCTGTATGACATGTTCAGACAGCCTATCTGGAGGCAGGACACCAGAGTCCAGAGAGGAAGGTAGAATTTTAAGGGGCTATTTGGAGCAATAAATGATGAAAGTCAAGGTTCCGTTACAGGGTAGAAGCCCACAAGGGATGACTTCTATCAAAATGAAGAGATTCAAGTAGCAATCTTTTAGTTTCTAGAATAGATGTGCAGTCCAAATATATTTCTGATATTTCCCATTTGAATGAACTTTTCCCCACTACACCAATTTTTTTTATTACAATAATTCTTGAACTCCTAATCTGGCTCAAGTTAACCTCTCTGGCCCCACGTCTAATCTTTCTCTGCTGTATATATTATGCTTCTCTGACACTAGACTTTTTGTCCCTCAATTATACAAAGCTTCTTCTCAGCTCAAGGCCATTATGTGTACTTTTCCCTCAGCCTGGAGCATCCTTCACCCAGATCTTCCATGGGTTATTTTGGGGTAACTTATAGTTCTCAGATCAAGTGTGACCCTCATACAGAGGACTTTCTTTATCAATCTAGCTAAAGTAGCATATTCTACCTCAGGCATATTCTATTCCAACATTCTTTAATTATTTATGTTGAATAATAGTTTAGTTGAAATGATCTTATTTATTTTATTGTCCTTTTAATCTAAAATATAAGCATCATGACATCATGGATTTTATCTGTCTTGATCACATTCATATTCCAGTGCCTGGATTATAGCCTGACACATAGTAGATGATAAAAAGTATTTTTGTTGAATGAACAAGTGATATAAACTTTGACTTGCCAGAAGAGGTCTTAGAGACACCATACCTACCATCTGATAGGCCACAGATTTTTAGGTACTAATATCTTTCCAAAGTGCTAGTGTCACTGAAAGACGTAGGTGGACCATTGATATTGTACTAAGATGGTAAACTGATCACAATCAGCTCTCTCTTTCCTTCAAGTTGTTGTCTTTGTGAATGTGGCAAGATTTCAATATATGAATATGAACTTATGAAGGAGGGAGGGAATCTCAGAAAATCTTATCAGAGTCCTTTATACAGCAAGTGACAAGCCCAGTTCAACATAAAGTATTACTCTGGGTTTCTCTGCTGTTGCATTTTAGTGGTGTCCAGGGAATCTCTTAGGGAAAGATGACTGCTGGATACAATGATTTTCAGGAAACTCTGGGTTCCTGAACGCAATAATCTAATGTTTTCTAATTCCATTCCTAACAAGGTACTGTAGTTGAGAAGTGGGCATACATTTGGGTGAGGCACGAAATATAGCCCCAGGAGAAGAGGGATCTGGGCTGCCTGCACATATGCATCTCCCCTCTCCATAAAATGGCATAGTTGGGTTCAAAAAGAGCACTCAGGGCATATGATCATGTTGCCAGAAATATCAGTTCAACGAGATTTGAGGCCATTTTAAATATTGGTTCATGAGATTGTCAGAAAAGCTCTGTGTCATGATTCTAGTGTAGACTTTTGGGTTGCGTAATTTAACCAGAGTTCCTGAGTGAGGACCTAGTATGTAAGAACAAAATGTGTCACTAAAACATCCCAGAAGAGAGATATCACCTAATACTGTTAATCACATCATTCTGGCTGGAACCCTGAAACATGGGGCTTATTGCTTAAGAGGGCCAGGGTGTGTTTTTTCAATAGTTAGGGATGATACTTTCCATTCCTGCCAGCTGCAAAACCAGAAGGTAGCCTGCTTTGCTGACAGTACAAACTTGGAGCTTGCTGTATTCTGTTATGCACACAAATACAGTAGAAATTATAGGAGAAGGATTTGGAAAAAGAGATGGAGAGGATATTCTTGGTTGTTGGTAAATTTCTCTAGGAATGGCATTAATTGTTGGAGGGGACTGCAGTAGGACTGATGGAATCAGAATATGCTGGAGCCAAAACTCAGAGAAGCACCGTAGCCATATGCCCTTGACAAACCATGGATTTCGAAAATGTCTATCTGATTTTTTCTGCCTAATAATGAAGTAAGCTGAGGCTGTGAAAGACTTGATTAAGTGGAGTGACATAAACTGAAACAAAGTTCCAGGCCTCCAAGTATATCACCTCAGATGAAGAAAGATATTTCTGCAGCACCCGCTCTGGAGCCTGTGTTCATGGAGAGAGGAGAGGTATTGTTAAAGGTTTCTTCAGGTTACCCACAGAAGGTTCTTATGGGTCCTTGGGACTTGGACTTTACCCTTAAGCAATTAAAACTAGTTTGTAAGTTTTCTTCATTGACCATTTTCCCATTTTTACTTTCTTCTGTAAATAATCCCATAATTTTACTAGTCTCTCAAGATCAAAGCCTTCTTCTCTTTGCTTCATCATTCTCCCTGAATAGCCAGTCATCAAAGCCTCCTTTATAAGGTCTTTTACAGTCCATTCCCTTTCTAATCAGCTTGATTCAAGTGTGAACACCCTGCCCAAAATTGTAATCCAAATTAGTGATCTCATTATCAATAACATAATAATGACCACATATTGAGCATCAGCTCAATTATTACAGCAAATAAGAGAAGTACCTATTTCATGGTTAAAACTGATTGAATAGTAATAAAAAAAAAAAAAAAAACATTTAAATGGAGCCTGCTTTAGGCCAGACACTCTTCTACATACTTTATACATGTTAACTCAGGTAATCCTCACAACAATCCTGAGGCAGATAGCATTATTCTCATTTTATAGATGAGGAGACAAAGGTCACATAACTAGTAAGTATTCTAGGCAGTTTTGCTCAAAAATCTATGCTGTAACTACTATGTTACACACTCAACAAGTAATTATTGGAAGACCACCATGTGACAGATGCTATGACACCTAATGAAATACAGCAGAGACACAGGATAAAATATTCTTACATACAGAACTTACCTGGTAATGCATGGCAGAGAAGACAGACAATAAGTAAATAAAAATATTATGTGTAAGGTGATGGCATATGCTACAATTAAGAAATGAATCAGGGGAAGAGGACCAGAGAGACAAATGGGCTGTTATTTCAAAGATGGTGGACAGAATGGGCCACTCTGAGAAGGTGGCTTTTGAGAAGAGACCTAAAGCAAGAAAAAGAAATAAGCCATGCAGTAACTGGGGGAAGAGCACTGCAAGCAAAGGAACTGCAAATAAAAGCAGCATAATACTAGGTGTGTTCTCCAAATTTAAAGACCCACAGTGTAGCTGGATTGGAGTAAGTGAGGAGGAACATAGTAGGAGATAAGACCAGTGAGTTGGAGTCAGATAAAAAAGGGGTTTTATAGGCCATTGCACAGAGATTGAAAGTCATTGGAGGTATTTGAATAAATGTATAGCAGTTGTTAGGGAAAAGGAAATTGGTTCTTAAAGACAAATATTACCTGGCCTCATCATTTGATCGCTACAAAATGGAGCACAGTTGTATCTATACTCAAATTGCAGTGACCCCGATCTGCTTATCTGCACTGGTACAAACTTAGCCCTACTAAAAGTATTCATCTATGCTCACAAACCAGTCATTCAGCATGGGTTTCCAAGTGGCATCTGACTTGTTTTTTCCTCTCCAGTTCATGCTTCCATTTGCCAACTGGCTGCTGCCCACGAGGTTGCTTGGAGCAGCCTCAAGCTTCCATGGTTGCTAGTACCCAAGATAAGATGATGATATCTTCTCATCTGTTTCTCTCAAAGCTTCTGACCAATCCTCAGGTGCTTTTATGGAAGGATGCTCCATACACAGGCATAGGGTATGGCTTACTCCACAGTTGTTTGTTTCATTTGATATCTAGTTCCGGAAGCTGCTTTATTTGTGTGTAATTGCATGAAGCCTCTTGTGTACCATAACATCAGCTCTCGCTGTTCCCTATCTCTTGGAATTCAGTAAAGAATCCCTTACCTTTTCCTTCAGTTTCAATTGGCTGGCCAAATTAGCTAGAAAAGTCATAGTAGCAAATGAAATCATATAGGTTGCAAGGGATTGACATAAACTCAATTTGAACCCAATACATTAAAAGACCTAGAAAGTATTCTCAATCTCTGTCACCATTAAAAGTATCCCCAAGTAGCAGCACATTTGCTTACCACTAAAATATCATATGTGCCCCAGAATCCAGATTCTACATTTAAAGAAAAACGGGAAATTCCTTTAGGGGAGATGGTTGCTTCCATTTTCTATGTGAAAAATAATCTAACCTATCAATATTTTTCAAATGAAGAACGACAATGATCTTTGAAATATGAAATAAGAGTATCTAGTTATAAAGCAAAAGAGGTTTGAACATTATAGCACATGTTTAATTTTTATTGATTTTAACAAGTATGAGTGTAACATATATATATATATACCTTCTATTAATTATAATTTCATTCATATGCATGACTATTCGTGTAAGCAGGCAAGACTAAACAGAGAAAATAATAAGCCAAGTAATCATAGAAATAGTATATATTGAATCAAATACAGGAAAGATTTTTTACCAGAGATAATCATCTATATAACAACCAGATGGAAAAGGGATCCTACAGTTAATCATCACAGATGGCCACACGCAATAGTAAAACACAAAGAAAGTTCGAAAGTGTGTTCCAACATGATGAATTAGTCAAATATTCTAAGAGGGATAATTAACTATGCAAAGTAAATCTTTATATCCTAAGAGATGTATATTTTAGTTGTCTCTACTAATTATATTAAATACTAGGGACTTTTGTGTAATAACTGTGATGAATACTATGGTAAACAAATTTTACTAATGCTAACAGACTAAGTGAATACATGGCCACAATTGTATAATAGATCAGGGAATTCCACCTCCTCACAAGCTAAAAAATGATAGTTTTGGGGAAAGACATGATGTTTAAAAAATTAAAATCAATATAGAAGATATAGACTTAAAAATTCCATGGTGAAATATTTAGAATTTTATTCTCAAATACACTCAGCTGAATCTTCATTACTTTAGTCTTTATCCTTGCTCATATTTTTATTCTTAGTCACTTCCCACCTCTATTTTCCTTATAGGAGAAAATATAAACAAAAATTAAAATGCTACTAACTTTTTAAAAAGAGAAATACACAAACACACACACATACAATTTATATAAACTCCTAGTTAATTTTCCTCTAGGATTTGCCTTCCTAGTGTTTCACTAATTTTACTAATTTCATATATTTTAGGCTTTCTAATTAGTTGTGTGTTTAATGCACAAGTACATGGAAGGATCCTGATTGTTTAATGTTTGAAGGAATACTGTTTGATATACTCAAGTTATTACTAAACTGGCTTTAAGTTAGTCCAAATTTTAGTGAGTTTTTCCTCACACACACAAAAGCTTTGTTGGACAAAAGAAATATATATCAATAGGTTCAAATTCAAATTCAGTCCAAGGGACTAGGCAAGGAGCAGATGTGCGGCTATCCTCTCCATTGTCATCTTTCCCCTTGCAAATCTCTATTCAAGAAGAGTGGTCAGAAGTGAAATCCTAGAAGAGTGAGCCTCCAGAAAACTTACTGTCTTGGGGGTCACTCTGAACCTTATTCCTTTTCTCTCAAGATGATGGGAACCATTGGGAGGTTTTGATCTGAGAAGAGACATGGTCTGACTTGTTTTTCAAATAGTTATTCAGACCGCTTGATTGAGAATAGACTTGAGGACAGGGTGGAAGTAGCCAAACCAATTTGAAGACAACTGTAGTAATTCAAGAAAATGGTGATAGGAGTAAACCGTAGCACTAGAGGTGGAGGTGGTGAAAAGAGACTTGCAACTGTGTGTTTTCAAAATAGAAGGAATAGGACTTAATGATAGATTCTATCTGTTGTGTTAGAAAAAAAAGGAGTCTGGAATGACTCCAGGTTTTTGTTTGGAGAAGCTAGAATTCCATTAGGAATTACAACCAAGATAGATGAGATTATGGAAAGAAAAGATTGGGAGGCCAAACTGAGTATTTGGTTTTGGATGTTTAGTTTGAAATGCCTGTTATGATTCAGAGTGAAAAAATCAAACCGGCCATTAGGTTTAGGTCTAAAATTGAGAAGTATCCATGATAAAGACACTTATTTGAGAGAAATAATGAAAAGTTTAAGAGCTACTCTACAATGGTGGAGATAGCCATATGAACAAATATTTGGAATACAATGCTATGATTGCTGGTCAGAAGCCAGTATTCTGTGTTAGGGGTTATGTTGAAGGCATTAGAGAAGGAATGGCCAGTACTTCCTGCGGGATTACAGGACAGACCTCAGAAATTCCACTTAAACTGAAAGTCAAAGGATGATCAGTACACCAGGTCCACTCGTGGGGGAACTCCAAACTTAGGAAGTGGAGGCACGGAGATAGACAATGTTTCAGTTTTGAATGTTGTGGGGATTCTGAGTATTTGGAAATACCCGAAGCATAGAATGCCATTCTAAATGTGGTCCAAAGATGAGAATGAGCCTAGGAAATATTTGTTACTCGTTTGTGACAAGTATAGAAACTGAAAGTAAATGTTTAGGAAATTTTATAACAATTCAGCAGAGTAATTTTTTGTCTGTTAATCTAATAGTAAAACAAGAAAAGCTTGAATATATCTTTTTTGTTTTGTTTTTGAAATAATTCATTTTCCTTGTATTTTACAGAGTTGTTGGCACAAAGTAAACTTGGGGGAAAATTGGTCTTTCACCTCAAATTGAGAAGCACAGACATAGAATATGAGGAGGGGAGTAAGGCCATATATGAGACTGGAAATAAGGAGTAAGACATACAGACCTTTGCACATCGTGTTGCATTATTTGGATGTGGGCTCATAGAAACAAAAGGCCATTTGTTTAAAAAATATTTTAAAAATCTTCTTAGAAAAATTTATCTCAAGAATATGTCAAAATTTACTAACGTACTAGCAAGTAAACCAGCAAGGTGATGAAACCATAAAAAAGTGCAAGTTTCAGGTATGTTATGGAATCGGAGGAGTAATAAATTGGGGAAACAGAACACTTATGAAGTAAGAGGGATTATAATATAATTTTACCGTTGTATAAGCCATCATTAAATGCAGAAGCAGTAATGCAAAGAATCAGGAATGCAAATTCTAAGACATTTCCTTTCTTATCTAATTCTTCCCTTTACTTGTCTGTTAAATATCCACCTGGTGAATCATCAGCAGTAGAATACAAATGTCAGAATCTCCACCTACATCTGACATATTCTGAATATGTATGTGTAGGGGCTGAGAGTATGGTACCCTCACCAATCTCTGAAGTTGTCCCCAAATACACTTGCATCAAATTTAATTTGGGCATATGTATCCACTGGTGTAAGAAAAATACACCCTTTCCAAAGTCAAAGAGAAGGTGTAATTTGGAGGAAATGTAGTGACAACAAACTATAATGAATAGAGAGACGAGCCATCTAAAATAGTTTCTACCTTGTGTATTTTATCAGGGCTCTAAAGCCGATTCAATGTTACACTTATCTTCTCCCAGGACAGTCTTCACATTGTTGGGAGCATGCTTTGTTCTCTGCTCAAAAGAGACATATGAAAATCACTGGGCTCAAAGTCTAGATTCTTAACTTTACCACTGCTAGTTTAGTGACATTGGGAAAATCCCTGCACCTTTTGTGTCTAAGTTTCCCCGGCAGGAAAGTGAGGAAAATGTCCTGATGTGGTACATGCTTCAGCTTTCTCTGACAAAGGATCAGCAAAGGGGAAGCCCCACGGGGACTTAATACAAAGACTGATAGCCTATGGCAGTGAAGATTCTAATGTGCCTACACCTGAAGTGTCATCAGAGTTTGGATCCTAGCTCAGTCCCCACCTCACAAAAGCCAGCTAGGACTTGTCTGCCCATAGCAGCATTGCCAACAAAGCCAAAAAGGTAACCCATCCTCCACCTCCCACCAAGATAAGCAGTATCCTAGACCACAAGACAAACTTCAAAGAATTTAAAAGGATGAAAATCATACAGAGGATGTTAAGATTTTCCAACGATAATGGAATCAAGTTAGCAATAAGTAACAGAAAGACAATGGAAAATCTACAAATACATGGAATTTAAATGACTCATGGGTCATAGAGGAGGTCACAAAGGAAATAAAAATAATATATATAGCTGAACAAAAATGAAGTTACAATGTTTCAAAAGTTGTGGGATGCAGGTAAAGCAGTATAAAAAGGGAAATTCATAGCACTAAATGTTTACATTAGAGAAGAGAAAAAGTTTCTAATAAATAATCTACACCTTATTTCAAAAAACTAGAAAAAGAAGAAGAAAATTAGTGCCCAACTTGATCTATAGTTTAATGCAGTTCCTTTTAAAATCTCAGTGTTTTTTTAATAGAAAAGAGAAACTTATTCTATAATTTATATGGAAAATCACAAGCCTTTACATAAGTGTCACAGCCTGAAAAAGAAGAAAAAAATGGAAATAAGTACTTCTTCAACTATTAAGACCTACTGTATAGCTACACTACTCCACATAGTGAGATACTGACAGGTATGAACAAAGAGTCTGACTCCATTTTATAAAATGTGTAAAGTCCTTCCTCTTTTCCTTTTTCCACACATCGGGGAAATCTGATAAGAAAGCCTGGTGCCCCTTCTTTTGTCATCTGTGGGAGGTTGAAACCATGCAAACCTCTGCACCAGAAATCTCACCCTGCCTCCACTCACTAGTCACTGAAAAACCCCCAACCCAGTCTCCTTTTTCAACCAAGTCAAGTCATTTTGGATGGAACTTTTTCATAAATAAAACACAAATTTCCATTTGTGATTATTAAAAGATCTAAACACACTCTAATGTTTAAGGTATAATATTGTTTGTGAAGTCTGAAAGTTGATTGTTGCAGAAAAATTGAATTCTGATTTTCTTTTCTATTTTATTATGTATTTTTAAGGTGTACAACCTGATGACTCGATATATATATATATATATATATATATATATATACATTGTGAAATAGTCACTACAATCAAGCTAATTAACATATCAATTACCTTACATAGTTACCATTTCTTGTGTGTATATGGTGAGAAAAATTAAGATATGATCTGTGAGCAAATTTCAAGTATGAAGTTCAGGATTGTTACCTATAGTCACTATTCTATACATCTGGTCTCCAGAATTTATGCATGTCATAGAACTGAAAACTGTATTCTTGGCTGACCTCTACTAATTTCTCCCTCCCTACAGCTTCTGGTAACCACCATTATATTCTCTGTTTCTATGAGTTCGACGATATTAAATTCCACATGTAGGTGAGATCATATAGTATTTATCTTTCTACATCTGGTTTATTACAGCTTATTTCACTCAGCTTAATGTCCACTATGTCCATCCATGTTATCACAAATGGCAAGATCTCCTTATTTTCTATGGATGAAAAATTTTCCATTGTATGCATATACCATCATTTCTTTGTCCATTCTTCCATTGACGGACATTTAGATTGTTTCCATATCTTGGTTATTGTGAATAGTGCTACAATATAAGTATAATTCTAAAGGTTTTATTTTTTGGTGTTACTGATATTGATGTTTAAAAATATCATTTTTTTGTTTTTTGTAACTAATATGAAGAAAAACAGTTGATTTGAGACCTTGCTAAATATACTTATTAGGTTTATAGCTTCTGATGTAGATTTAGTAATATTTTCTAGGTATTCAGTCATGTCATTTGCAAATGAAGAGTTTTATTGTTCCTTTCAAATCAATATAAATTTTAAACCTTTTTTTACATTATTGCACTGCATTAGACCTCCAGTATAATATTGTATAGAGACAGTAAGAGTGGTCATCTTAGGAAAAATAGTTCAATATTTCACAGTGACGTAGGGTATTAGTTTTAGTTTTTCATAGAAATAGAATTTTTATCAATAATGAGTATTGATTTTTACAAATGATTTTTCTATAAATATTGAGATGAGCAGCTTATTTTTTAACCTTTGTTTTGCTGATGTAGGGAATTCTTTTAACAGATTTTCAAATAATAAACCAGGCTTTCATGCTTGGAAAACATTCCTTTTCTCATGAAATATTCTTTTTATATATTGCTGGGATATATTTTCTAATAATTTGTTAGGAATATTTTTGAAACTACAGTGATATGTTATTGTGGCCTGCAATTTTGTTTTCTTATGCCATGCTTGTCAGGTTTCAGTCCCATTGTTATTCTGGTAACATAATTTAAGGTATAAATTGTTCTCAACATTATATTTCCTGAAAGAAATTGTGTAATTTTGTTTTTCTTTTTTCCTTAACTGTTTGAAAGAATTAACCAATGAAACCATGTGAATCTGGAGTTTTCTTTGGGGAAGTTTTATATTTGTTTAACAAGTATTGGACTATTCAGATTTTCTATTTATTTTTGTCACTTTTGATAGGTTGTCTTTCTAAGGGATTGTTTTTACCTAAGTTTGTTGATCGACTTTAACTTCTTCATGATGTGTCTTCACACTCTAATTATCTGTAGGATCTGAACTAATACTCCTTTGTTCATTTATGCTTTTTCTAACAATTTTCTCTTTATCCCTGACCAATATTGTTAGGGATTTATCCATTTAACTAAGAATTTAAAGGACTCAAATTCTACTACTGCTGACAAATTTTTTCTATTATATACTTTTATTATTTATATCTTTATTATGTTTTTTCTTCTCCTTACTTTTTATTAATTTGACTAGTTCCCCCAAAAAATTAGATTCTTATTTTTTTAGCATAGATCATATTCTTGATAAATTTCTTTTTTAATATAAGAACTTGAATATAAAAATTTTCCTTTAAGCATTTTTTAGCTGTATTTTACCAATGTAAGCATTTTTTTAATTATTATTGTTAGGCTAGAAATATTTTCTTATTGCACTTTTCTTCTTTGACCATGGGTTATGTAAAAGAAAAAGAAACATCCATTTCTCTGGCTTTATTTGCCTGCACACTGCTTGTACCAATTACTCCAGCCAGAGGTTAATATACTTTGATTGGTCCAGATAATATCAGGTAGACCTCTTGGACTGAGGCATGGGTTGAGTGGGTAGGATATTTAACCATAAATAGAGTGAATGGAGATGAAACGAAGGAGTTAATAAGGACTTGAAGAGATTCAGTGATTCCTTTCATAGATAAAAATTATTAAACATGGACAAAAACATTAAGAAGAAAATTCTAAGTGACTAGAAAGTGACCAAAGTCAATGAGAAGTTTGAGAAAAAGGAGTGACATCATATCATGGTGGAGTGAGATTTTCCCCTGGGCCCTAGCCCCTAAGACATAATGAAAAGGACATTCATAATCAACAGAGGACATCCACACAACACAATAGAAGTTTGACACATCCACATAGCAATACATCTAACAGTGGGGTTATGGACCCCCCCAGAAGGTATAGGAAGGAGGTGAGCAGATCACCTCCCCCTCCCCAGTGGCAGTGATCTAGGTTGCAGGACTTCATGTGGTTGATAGTGTGCAACTCTGAGAGGAGAATGGGGAAAATGCAGCCCTCTGCAGGAACACTTTTGTTCTCAGAGTTGCTTCCCAACCTATGGGGACACCCCATAGGAGGCGGCAAAGCCATCATAGGGGGAGTACCCCCAACAAGCTGAGCAGAGCAGGTAAGCAGGCAGTGAGTGGAAAGCAGGAGCATGGGTAAGAAAGAAGCCCCTCCCTCCCTCCCTATGCATCAATTTGGCTGCTCAGCCAGAGCAGGGGATCCTCACCAGACTGTCTGCACCTGTGTGTGTGAAGTAGCAGTGGCCAGATGCAAAGTCCTATTGTTACAACTTCCCCTTGATGGGCACAATTACCAGGGGTCACAATGGGCTTGGAAAACACAGGTCCTGTCCCCCTCATTGGTGGCAGGGGGAATCTGTGACAAGATCCTATCACTATTCAATGGCAAAGGTCCACCCCATCAATCAACATGAAGAAATAGATTAACACTCCAGACCAGGATAAAAAGGCCAGTATGTAGAAAAAAATCCTGAAGTCACAGAAATTTATGATCTAAAGGAGAGAATTCAGAATAGTTAACATAAAGAAACTCAATGAGTTAGAAGACAACTCAGAAAGACAGTTCAATGAACTCAGGAATAAAATTAATGAACTGAGGGAATTCTTCACAAAAGAGATTAAAACTATAAAAAAAAAAAAGCCAAACAGAAATGTTGGAGATGAAGAACACAATGAATGAGATAATAAAAAAAAAAGAAAGAAAAAGAAAATCTGGGGATTGGTCCTGTGGCCAAGTGGTTAAAGTTGAATGTGCTCCATTTTGTTGGCTCAGGTTCACAGATTTGGATCACAGATGTGGACTTACTCCACTCAACAGCAATGCCGTGGAGGTCTCCCACATAGAAAAATGTAGAGGAGGATTGGCACGGGTGCTAGCTCAGGCCAACTCTTCTTCAGGAAAAAAAAAAAAACCCTGGAATCATTAAAAAAAGCAGAGCTGTCATTATGGAGGACAGAAATAGTAATTTAGAGGATAGAAATATAGAAGTGCTTCAGGTGAAGGAGAGAGAATAATGACTAAAAATAAATGAAGAAATTCTCCAAGAAATATCCAGCTCAATTAGAAACTGCAGTATGAAGATTATACATATTCCAGAGGGAGAAAAGAGGGAGAACAGAACAGAGAGATTGTTCAAAGAAATAACAGCTGAGAACTTCCCAAACCTGGAGAATAAACTAGTATAGATGTAAATGAAGGTAAGAGAACTCCTAATTACATCAATGGAAAAAGACTTTCTCCAAGCATATTAGTAAAACCGGCAATAGTCAATGACAAAGAAAAAATATTAAGGGTGACAAGGCAGAAGAAAATAATCTACAAAGGACTGCCTATCAGTCTCTCAGTGGATTTCTCAGCAGAAACTTTATAGGCCTGGATAGAGTGGTATGATAGATTCAAAATACTGAAAGACAAAAACTTTCAGCCAAGAATAATCCATTGAGTGAAGCTATCCTTCAGATATGATGGAGAAAAGAAAAACTTTCCAGAGAAACAAAAGATGAGATAGTTCATTGACACAAGACCCCCTCTACGAGAATGATAAAGAAGGCCCTCATATCAAAAAAAAAAAAAAAAAAGAGAGAGAGAGAAAGGGTTTACAAAGCCTTGAATAAGGAGATAACTATAAAGACAAAATCAGAAATTTGCAGATCTATATCATCACAGGTTAACAAACACTTAATTATAAATTAAAGATAAAGGGAAAGAAAGCATTGAAAATAACTATAATCACTTCATTTTAATCAGAAACTCACAACACAAAATGGAATAACAATAACACAAACTCACAACACAAAATGGAGTAACAACAATAACTTAGATGGGGAAGAGGAAAGATGTAGAACCTGCTTAGGCTAAGGACATAAGATGCTATCAGAAAATGGACTATTTTGTCTGAGATCTTTTTATATAAATATCATGGTAGCCTCTAAAGAAAAAATCAGAACAGAGACACAAATGATAAATAAAGAGTAAACTGAGAAAACCATCATAGAGAATCGTCAAACTGAATTGGCAGGTGGAAATACTTTGGACAAGAAACAAGGGAAATACAGAACTTTCAGAAAACAAAAGATAAATGGCAGTACTAAGTCCTTATATATCAACAATCAAGAAGAAGAATTAGACAACTTCCTTAACAGGCTGAGTAGATGATTGTGATAACTTAGGTAGGTCCCAGACTCAGTCACTTGATATCTATCTGCCAATCTCCAGAAAAAGATTAATGGTACAGGCTCCTCCAGATGTCATAGTGTAGATGCTTCACTGACTTCTAAGGACATTCAATCATGCAGCAATAATCCAAAACTATTTTTTAAAGGATCTTGTCTTTGCAAATACCTTTCTAAAAGCAGTCTTCATGTCCTTATTCCTGAGGCTGAAAATGAGGGGGTTTAGGAATGGGGTAATGACAGTGTAAGGAACTTCTATCAGTGTCTCATCTCCCCCTGAGCCTTCAGGCTTCAGATAAACAATAGAGGCAAAACCAAAGTGGATGATGACCACTGTGATGTGGGAGGCACACGTAGAAAATGCCTTCTGTTTACCCTCAGCTGAAGGGGTCTTGAGGACAGTGGAAAGAATGAAAACATAAGTGAGGATGTTGAGCAGGAAGGTGACCAGCAAACCTGACATTGAGATCACAGTTATAATCAATTCTATGAGGTCAGTGTCTAGACAGTTCAGCCTCACAACTGCCCGCATATGACAGAAGAAGTGTTTGACAAGTTTGGGGCTGCAGAAAGAACCCTTGAATATCAGTGCAGTCTCTATCAGAGAGATAAAGAATCCTCCAGCCCAAGCAGAGGCCACAAGTTGTCCACATTCCATGTTGGTCATAAGCAGTGGATATCTGAGACGGTTGCAGATGTCCAGGAAGCGATCATAGCCCATCAACGTAATGATGACACAATTAGTGCCACCAAGTCCCAAGAAGAAACACATCTGCAAGCCACAACCTATGACTGAAATGCTTCTACTTTTGGCCAGAAGATCTGCCAGCATCTTGGGGATGATGGTCAGTGTGTAGCAGGTCTCAGAGAAGGAGAGTGCACTGAGGAAGAGGTACATGGGGTTGTGGAGAGCTCTGTCCAAGCAAGTAAGACCTATGATGGCCAGGTTACCTGTGAGAGTGAGAAGGTAGAGGCAAAAGAAGACCACAGAGGAATGTCTGTACATGTGGGTAAACAGAAAAGCCAATGAGAATGAATTCCTGCAGGATTGTCTGGTTGATCTTCATTGTTTGAATGTTTAGTATCTGAAAGAAACAGCAAGTAAATATTTACCCCTCAGTATGCTTTGAAAATTGTGATGTGGGTAAGAAAAATGATCAGTTACCAAGTGCTTTTTTAATTTAGTTTAGCAAAACACCATATATATGTAGGTGACGTGTTTCCTAATTTTTAATTCATTCACTTCCTGTTTATTCAGTAACCAATTACTGATTGGTTATGTCACAAGAAGACTTTTTCTGGACTATTTTTTTAAGAATTTTATTGGCTTTTAATATAATAGGGGAAATATTCTAATTGATATCCAGATGAAGGAGATGCGGGTGTATTAAGAAGCCAGATTTGAATCAGATTCTGAATGCTGAAAAAATTACCACATAGCTAATAGACAAACAGGGTCAAGGTTCAACATGGCAACTTTCATGTAATGTATGATCTGTAAATATCTACTGAGTGAAGTTTGATAGTTGACATAATAATTAGGGAACAAAAGATAAACAATGGCTTACAATTATTAGAGAAGTCTAAAGTCATTATTTCTTCTGAGAGAGGATATTTAGATCTGGTAATATTAAAGGAAAGAAAGAACATGCTCCCCTTCCTCCACTCTGAGGATAAAGAAAGAAGATAACACATCCCAGGACCCCTAGGATAAGTAGTGATTAAATAGAATATGTTCCTGTATTGATAAACAGAACGTTTATCCAAGCATAGTGCAGCTGGCAATTGAGATTGTTCCCATTTCTTCAACACCAAGCTTGGCATCTGAAAATGATAAAGGCTAGTCGTTCTATGAATTCTTTGATAATTCCACATCTGATTTAATCTCATCCTCCTCTGATTTCTACACCATGTTGTTTTTCTCTTATATTTAATGCAATACTTCAGCTTTGTATTATATCATGCTATTGTTTCTCCTGTCCCACATGCCAACATGTTTAATAACTAGCATTTATAGAGTCTACATTTTGCCAGATTCTTTCAAAGGTGAACTGATTTTACTCTTCACAGCATAAATGTGAAGTGTATAGCACAGCTGTGAAATGTATAGGGCAGCTGTGATTATTTTACTTATGTTAGAAATAAGATAATTGTACCTATGAAATGACATATTTGTAACTAGAATCAAGCTGTCTTGATTTTAAATGTATATTCTTTTCATTTATCAATGTTTTCTTCCTCAGGAAGGAGACTCTGAGTAATATATTTCTGTGTTTCTTAGGGTGATGATATAGAGCATTTTAAGAAGGTAATAATTCCCTACACATGTTGGATGGATAAGTTAATCATAAAAAAATGTCCTGAATCTATAAGCAATTTCTGTTTCACTCAGTTATTCAGCATTACTCAGTATTTGATTTTGAGCATGGAGATGAACATATTTTCTACTCCTAATGTAATTTAGTTCAGGCTAAAAATAAACTTTCTCATAGCAATGTCTAGCTGGTCACTGACAGAAGAGGAAGTAGGAAAATAGTCTAAACTGTAAATGGTTCCAGAAATAATCCACAACCCTATAGACTTTACTTTATAGATCCCTTTGATTCTTTTGCCTTAGAGCTGACAAGACCCTTATTCTTTCAGTCATACAGGAATCACATGACAATCTTTTCTTATCTCCTATCTTGCTCTTTTCCTGTTACTTCTTCTTCTTTTATTGTTTCCCCCTTCTCTGTATCCACACCTTCTTATCTGTGAGTAGTTATCTCCCAATGAGAAGACTAAAGTGTATTTTTGTCTTCTTGCGTTAAGTATAAACTATGAGGAACAGTGTCTAAATGATTCTTGAGCTCCCTCATGAGGCCTTTCAGTATAAGCCTCCTTAGTGTCCAAGTTTAGTGTGAATTTCCTTGGTATCCAAATCCATACTTGTAAATTATTGTTTCACTCTTCCCTATAAACAAACTTCTGAGGAATTCTGTACTGTTTCAGAAGACTTTCTCTCCATCTCAAAAATACTTGGTCCCAATACATCCTTCTACTTATCCTTAAGCCATTTTGGAAAATTCCTTCTATCACTAGAGCACTTTATATACTAAGGTTCTTAAATTCTCTTAACTCTTCACAGTAAGTCTATAAGAAATGCAATTATATGGATTGTGGAACTAAAAGATTAACTAAGTAAATAAAAAAGAAGAATATATAGGCAAAACAGGAAGTTGTTTTAGTACCTGGTGCGATGGTGCAAAACCTAAGCTCTTTCTAACATAACTACCTGCAGAACAGCCTGATTTCACATAATATGCCATATGTCCTCCAAGACAGCCAAGAGGGTTGTTTTGAAATCCATCATGAAATTTAGAAGAATTTTGAAAATGTGAAGAATCAGCAAGACAAATTCCAAGAAAGGCACTTTCTTATCTAATTCTTAACTTTGATTGTGTGCTAAATACCTACTTGGTGGACCATAAGAAGTAGAGTATGAACATCAGGATCTTCACGTACTTCTGGCATATTCCTAATGTTTGTGTAGGAGGTGAGACTGCTATATCCCACCGCACTCTCACCTAAGTCTGAAGTTGTCCCCAAATCCACTTGCATCAAATTTAATTGGAAATAAAGATCCACGAACAAAAGAAACACACACTCTTTCCAAAGTCAAAGAGAAATAACAATTTGGAGAAAATTTAGCGACAGTAAATTATAATGAATAGAGAGTCAAACCATGTAGAATATTTTCCCACCTTGTGTATTTTATCAGAGCTCCAAATCCTATTCAGTATTGAGTTATTTTCTTCCGTGACAGTCTTCACATTGGTGGAAGCATGCTTTGTTCTCCACTCAAAGCAGATAGTTTGACTTTGTATGAAAATCACTGGTCTAAGATTCTGGATGCTTAACTTTATCACTGCTAATTTAGTGACATTGGAAATTCCCTGCGCCTTCTGGGTCTAAGTTTCCCCAGCTGGAAAGTGAGGAAAAGTCCTGATTTGGTAAAAGCTTCAGCTTTCTATGACTGCAGAGTTTTTTAACATGAGTTGTGAGGGTAAGCCATATGTGCTGTGATCCATTCTCACCACTCACTAAGTCGCAATGGTTTAGACTCATTCTTTCTACTAGTTTAGAGAGATTGTCTGATTATCGTGAGGTCCCAAGGTTTCTCAGCATTAGAGGTTTAGTTCTCATTAGGAGACTCAAGGAAATTCCTGTCTTCTTTCATCAGAGGGAACAAGAGAATTTTTCCACTCAACTTTGTAGTTTGTTCTCATTAGTTACAGGGCTTTGTGTAACATATGACTTGGGGAATATGACTCCAGGAATCTCTGGGGATTTAAAACGTGCAGAGTCCATATCCTGCCCATAAACAAGGCTTCCTGCTACTTCATAAGTTTTATTTTGGCAGGGAGGAGAGTGCATGAGAAGTTGCATCCTAATGCCCATTGAATTCGCTCTCTCACTTGCCACAAACACACTTTTTCTCTCTCATCATCCCTTCCTGGATAGTAAGAGGCATTTACACTGTTTAAAGACTGTATTATGGGAGAACTCAGAAAAGTATAAGGAATAGTATCTTCTTAAAAGAAGATTTATACTTCAGTGGTGGAAAAAAGATAGTGCCTATGAAAAAAGAATTATACTAGTTTGCCTTTACTCACAGGGAACACGTTCCAAGATCCCCAGGGGATGCCTGAAATTGCAGATAGTACCAAACTTCATATATACTATGTCTTTTCCTATACATACATAACAATAATGAAGCTTAATTTATAAATTTAGAACAGTAAGAGATTAACAATAATAACTTATAATAAAATAAAAGAATTATAACAATATACCATAATGGAAGTTATGTGAATGTGGTCTTTTGCTCTCAAAATTTATGGTACTGTATTCACCCTATTTTTTGTGATTCTGTGAGATGATACACTGCCTACCTGATGAGCTGAAGTGAGGTGAATGTCAAAGGCATTGTGATGTAGTGTTAGGTTACTATGGGCCTTCTGACAATATGTTTGAAGGGGGATCATTGATCCATAATCATGTCAGTGGTTAGGTATCAGGAACAGATGATGTCAATGGTTAGTTGAACAGAATCATTGTGATACTTCAACTGTCAATATGATAACTGAGATGACTAAGTGCCTAACAGGTGGGTAGCATGGGTAGCCTATATAGCATAGATATGCTGGACAAAGGGATGATTCACGTCTTGGGTAGGATGAAGCAGGATGACTTGAGATGAATCATGCTACTCAGCATGAGCTGAATTTAAAACTTATGAATTGTTTATTACTGGAATTTTTCATTTAATGTTTTTGGACCATGGTTGACAGCAGGGTGACTGAAATCATGGAAATTGAAACCATGGATAAAGGTGGACTACTGTGTGTTGTAGTGTGCTGAAGACTAAAACAATGAACAGACAAGATAAGACAAACTGGACCAGGGTGGTCAGAGAAGGTTCCATGGAGGAGGAGTGTAGGGAAAGGCTTTTAAAAATAAGGGTTGGAATTCCCATTCCTCGTAGAATATAATATCTTCTTGTAGTCCACTACTTCCAATTATGTAATGACTACATAAAATTGATTAAACAAACATATTTCAAAAGTATATAATATAATGACAATGAGATTTTAAAAGCACTCAAAGAATATACATACTTGGGGTATAAGCACTTGAAGAGATGCCCAACATGATCAGTCACTAGGCAATAAAAATTTAAAACCAATGTGATTCTATTAAATGCTATTAGAATTTCGAGAAATAAAAAAATATTGACTATACTAGTGTTATTTAGGATTTTTAAGCATTGTAACTCATACACTGCTATTAGGGATGTAAAAATTATAAAAAAGCTTGGAATTTTGGAAAATAGAGTGCCAATTTCTTAAAAACTTTAATCTATTCAGATTCCAGAAAAACATGGTATATATTCACTTTTCTCTACTCTCCCCTTTAAATGCAACCAAATAACTTGGAAACAATTCAACAGACAATCATAAAATGACTGCATGGTGAATAGGAGAACATTATTGAGTATAATTAATAATACTGTATTGCATATTTGAAAGTTGCTAAGAGAGTAGATCTTAAAAATTCTCATCACAAGAATAAAAACAATTGTAACTGTGCATGGTACTGATGTTAACTAAACTTATTCTGGTGATCATTTCACAATAGATACAAATATTGAATCACTACATTGAACACCTGAAACTAATATAATGTTATATATGAATTATGCTTCAATTAAAAACATATAAGTAATTTTTTCTAAAAGGAGAAGATGGGTTGGTTAGTGACCTCAGTACTTGAAGAATGATACCACAGTGAATTCCAAAGGAATTTTTTTATCCCCCATATATCCTACACTGGGGTGTGGAGGACGCTGACACTTGCATCCTGAAACTATCAACAGTCCTAGGCAAAAAAAAAGAAAAGAAAAGAAAAGTAAAGTAAAGTAAAAAGTAAGGTCCATTCTCTTTGGCAAAGACCTGGAAAAGGGAATCACAATAGGACTTAATAGGGAGACTCATAGCCATTGGCAGTCAGGAGGCTAATCTGCCTGCACCTGAAGTGTCAGCAGGGCTGATTTCCTAACTCAGCTCCCACCTCAAAAAAGCCAGCCAGGCCTTGTCTGCCCATAGTAGCAGTGCCATAAGAGCCAAGGGAGTAATCCATCCTCAACCTCACACCAAGATAAACCATATCCTAGACCACAAGATAAACTTCAAAGAATTTAAAAGGATGAAAGTCATTCTGAAGATACTATGTTTTCCAGCAATAATGGAATCAAGTTAAAAATAAATAAGAAAGACAATCATAAAATCTACAAACATATGGAATTTGAACAATCCATGGGTCATAGAGGAGGTCTCAAAGGAAATGAAACATACAACTGAATCAAAATGAACTTACAATGTATCAAAATTTTAGGGATGCAGCTAAAGCAATATTAAACACAAAATTCGTAGCACTAAATGTTTATGTTAGTGAAGAGGAAAAGTCTCTAGTAAGTAATCTACATCTTATCTCAAGAAACTAGAAAAAAAGAACAAAATTAGTTCCCAATTTGATCTATAGGCTCATGCAATTCCTTTCAAGGTCCCAGCAAGTTTTTTTGTAGAAAAGAAAAGCATTCTATAATTTATATGGAAAGTCATGAACCTTTGAATAACTACAACAATCTGAAAAAGAAGAAGAAAATGTAAATAAGTACTCCTTCCAATATTAAGATCTACTATATAGATACATTAATCAACACAGTGTGATACTGGCAGCATTGAAGAAAGAATCTGACTCTTGTTTGTTTTCTGATGTCTTTTAAACCTTTAAATGCCTTCCTCTTCTCCTTCTGCCACACATCTTGGCACACCAATAAGAAAACCTAATGCACCTTCCTTTCTCACCTGCAGGAGGTTCAAACCGTGTGAGCCTCTGCATAGAAAATCTCAACCTGCTTCCACTCCCTAGTCACTGTAAAACCCCCAAGCCAGTCTCCTTTCCCTGCCATCTCAAGTTATTTCAGATTTGCTTGGGAAGTGCCTTATAAATTGTGAGACACCTATATTTTTCTGTATATGGGCATAGAAAGAGAAGAGGAAAGAAAGAAAGAGAAAGAAAGAAAGAAAAAGAATGAAATAAAGGATATATAATGGAGATATAAACAAATGAACAAATAAGGATATGTGCATATATAATATACATATTTAAAATTATCCCATATATAATATTCCCAGATACTGTATATATTGATATTTAACATATTGCTATCAGCTCATTTTTTTCTTTTTCTTTTCTTTTTTTTTTTTGAGGAAGATTAGCCCTGAGCTAACATGTGCCATCAATCCTTCTCTTTTTGCTGAGGAAGACTGGCCCTGAGCTAAGGTCCATGCCCATCTCCCTCTACTTTATATGTGGAATGCCTGCTATAACATGGCTTGACAATTGGTGTGTAGGCTTGCAACCAAGATACAAAACAGCAAACTCTAGACATTGAAAATGGTATTAAAAGATTAAAAAAACATTCTGTTGACCAAGTATTTTATATCCAGCAAAACCATATTTCACAAATAAAGACAAAATGAAGACATTTTCAGATAAATAAAAATGGAGATAATTTGTTGCTAGCAAACATGCGCTATAACTGAAGGAAGGCTGAAGGAAAATAAAACCCATGGTAACTTAGATATGCAGGAAAGAATGAAAAGCACTCAAAGTGGTAAATGTACAGTCAAATGTAAAGATCATATATACAGATATAACTTTTAATCTCTTTAAAAAGCCATATGCCTGTTTAAAAATTAAAACAAAGTGTTGGTAGATTTATATAAAGGGAGCTATGTCATTGCAAATTTTCTGTATTTTACTAGAAGTAATAAAATATTGTTTAAAAACATTAAGTTAAAAATATAAGCTTTAATCTCTAGACCAACAAATAAGACAATAGTGCAAGGAAAATATCTCTAAAGCAAACAGTTATACTAATGTTATACTAGTTTTCACATCTTACTCAATTTTGGATCCTTCTAACTAATACAGGTTACAAGGAATGGTCCGATAGTTAAGAGAATGGGCTCTTTTATTTTTAAGTTTTTCTTGTTGTTTTTATTATTGTTTTAAATTTTACATACAGTAGAATTCTTTTTGTTATGGTGTACAGTTCTGAGTTTTAACACATGTATCATTTCATGGAACTACCACCACAAACATACAAAAAAATTCTATCACCTCCCTCAAAAGATACTTTAAAAAATTTTTAATTTAATTCAACTTAATTTCATGATATCATCCATCTATTCCACTTCTGGGTATTTATCCAAAGAACATGAAAACACTAATTCACAAAGATATATGCATCCCTCTGCTCATTGTTGCATATTCACAATAGCCAAGACTTGGAAGCAAAGTATGTTCCCATCAATGGATGAATGATATATATATATCATATATATAATTCATATTATATATATGATATATATATCACTAATATATATCATTCATATTATATATATAATGGCATACTACTCAGCAATTGAAAGACAAAATCTTGCCATTTGTGACAGCATGGATGGACCTTGAGTGTATTATGCTAAGCAAAATAAGTCAGAGATAGAAAGACAATTACCATTTAACTTCACTCTTGTGGAAGATAAACAAACGAACAAATACATACATACAGAGAACAGATTGGTGGTTACCAGAGGGGAAGGGGGTGGGGGAAGTGCAAAAGGGATAAAGGGGTGTGTATGCACAGTACCATACGACAATTAGACTTTTGGTGGAGAAGACGACACAGTCTACAGAAGTCAAAATATAGTGGCATATCCCTTAAATTTATATAACGTTATAGACCAATGTGACTTCAATTAAAAAAAAGAGAGAATGAGGGAGTGACATCAGCATCATGGTGGAGAGAGGTCTCTTAGAAATCTTCCCTCTCCAATATACAATGAAAATCATCCATACTCCAACAGAGGACATCCAAACTCAACAGAAAAATCATCAGAGAGATCCACACAGCCATGCAATGAAGTGTGGAGAGGCTGGAAACCTGCCTGGAGGTGGAATGGAGTAGGAGAAATCTTCACTCCTTCCCCTAAAGACTGTGATCCATGACTGCAGGAGGCCTTCTAGAGGGAAGGAATGGGGGAGGGGATGTTCATGGGAACACCAAAGACTCCTGAGGGCCCTTGCCACCTAGAGGGAAGCCCACTACAGGGGTGAAAGCTTTCATTGAGGGTAACGTCATAAAGCCAACACCCAAGGAGAGCAGAGGGAGAAAACCCTGAGAGCACACAGGAGAAAGTGCCCCTCCTCTCATCCACTTAGAGTGGCTCCAGCCCCTGGGACTTCAGCTGAAGTCAGAGGGCTCAGAATGCATGGCTCTTGACCTCCACCCAGTGGTGACAGCTGGTAACTAGGACCTAATAATGCCAGGATGTGACAAAACAGAGCCTCTAGCAATATCAAACACAATATTAGATCTTCAGGTCAGAGAGAAAATGACAAGTATCCAGAAATCAGTCCTGAGGACACAGAAATGTGTAATTGAAATGACAAAGAATTCAAAACAGTTATCATCAAAAAACTCAACAAGGTAAAAGACAATGTAGAGAAACAATTCAACAAATTCAGGAGCTACTTTGCAAAAGAGATTGAAACTGTGAAGAAGAATCAATCAGAAATATCAGAGATGAAAGACACAATGGAAGAAATAAAACAAAATATAGATTCCCTGAACACTCAAGCAGACACCGTAGAGGAGTGTGTCAGCATAATCTAAGATAGATATGTTGAAGTGATCCAGATAGAGGAGGTGAGAGAACTAAGACTAAAAAAAAAAAATGAAGAAAGTCTCTGAGAAATATCTGACTCAATTATGAAATGCAGCATAAGAATTGTAGGTATTCAAGAAGGAGAAGATAAGGAGAATGGAGCAGAAAGCTTGTTCAAAGAAATAATAGGAGAGAACTTCCTAAACCTAGGGAAGGAAATCCATGTGGAAGAGGCTGACAGATCTCCTAAATATGTCAGTGTAAAAAGACCTACTGCAAGACATATAGTAATGAAACTGGCAAAATTGAATGACAAAGAATGAATACTAAGGGCAGCAAGGGAGAAGAAAATAACCTACAAAGGAACCTCCATCAGGCTTTCAGTGGATTTCTCTTCAGAAACCTTACAGGCTAGGAGAGACTGTAATGACATATTCAAATCATTGAAGCACAAAAACTTTCAGCCAAGAATAATCTATCCAGAGAAAATATCCTTAAGATGATGGAGAAATAAAAACTTTCCCAGACAAACATAAGCTAAGGGAGTTCATAGCCATGAGACCAGCCCCCCCCCCCCCCCACAAGAAATACTCAAGAAGGACCTCATACGTGAAAAAGAAAAGGTGAAAAGTGTTACAAAGCACAGAGTAAGGAGTTAAATAGGAAGACAAAATCAGAGCAGGATAGCAAATACTCAAATATAGCATTAAAGACAAAGAGAAGGAAAACACCAAAAACAAAGATAATCTTGTCATTTTAACCACAATCTCATAACACAACATGGAATAAGATGTGAGAAAACCACTTAGGAGGGGAAAAGAAAAGGGACTAAATCAGTTTAGTCTATGGAAATTAGAGGCCATCAGAAAAGGGATTATCTTATCCACGAGATCTTGCATAGAAACCTCAGAGTAACCACTAAACAAAAAAGCAGAACAGAGACAAAAAAAAATAAGGAGAAAACAAGGAATCACAACATAAAAAAAATACATAACTCGATTGGTAGACCAAAATACATAGGAGAGAAACAAAGAAAATGCAGGAGAACTGGAAAACGAGTGACAAAATGGCAGCATTAAGCCCTCATATACTGATAATCACCCTAAACATAAATGGATTGAATTCTCCAATAAAAAGACAGAGTGGTGAGATGGATTAAAGAACAAGACCCAACAATATGCTCCCTCCAGGAAGCACATCTCAGTTCCAATGACAAACGCAGGCTCAGAGTGAAAGGATGGAAGACGAGACTCCAAGCTAATGGCAAACAAAAGAAAGCAGGTGTCGCAATACTTATATCAGACAAGGTAGACTTCAAGATAAGACAGGCAAAGAGGGGCAATATATAATGATCATAGGGACCCTCCATCAAGAAGAAATAACACATAAATATCTATGCATCCAACACAGGAGAACCAAAGTACATAAAGCATCTATTAAAAAACCTAAAAGAAGGCATTAATAATAACAATAATAGTAGGGGACCTCAACACTCCACTCACATCAATGGAAAGATCATCTCAAAATAAAATCAACAAACAGTGGGATTAAATGAAAAGCTAGACCAGATGAACTTAATAGATATATGTAGAACACTTCATCCAAAGACAGCAGAATACACATTCTTCTCACGTGCACACAGAACATTCTCAAGGATAGACCATATGTTGGTAAATAAGGCAAGCCTCAATAAATTTAAGAAGATTGAAATAATAACAAGCATCTTTTCCAATCACAATGCTATAAAGCTAGAAATTAATTACAAGAAAAGAGCTGAGAAAAGGACAAAGATGTGGAGACAGAACAACATTCTATTGAATGAGCAATGGATCAATGAAGAAATTAAAGGGAATATCAAAAAAAATCTGGAGACAGGTGAAAATAAAAATATACCACACCAACTCATATGGGATGCCACAAAAGCTGTATTAAGAGAGAAATTCATTTCAATACAGGCTCACCTTAACAAACAAGAGAAAACCCAAATAAGCAATCTCAGACTGCTCCTAATTGAATTAGAAAAAGAAGAATAAACAAAGCCCAACGTTAGTAGAAGGAGAGAAATAATAAAAATGAGAGCAGAAATTAATGCTATTGAAACAAAAAGGCATTAGAAAGGATCAATGAAACAAAGAACTGGTTCTTTGAGAAGATAAATAAAATTGGCAAACCCCCAGCCAGACTTAGAAAGAGAAAAGGAGAGAAAGCTCGGATAAATAAAATTAGAGATGAAAGAGGGGAAATAACAACGGATACCACAGAAATACAAGGGATTATACGAGAATACTACAAAAAATGTATATGCCAACAAAATGGATAATCTAGAGGAAATGGGTAAATTCTTAGACTCATACAACCTCCCAAAGCTGAATCAAGAGGAAATAGAGAATCTGAATAGAGCAATCACAAGGGAAGAGATTGAAACAGCTATCAAGAGCATCCCAAAGAATAAATGCCCTGGACCAGATGGCTTCCCTGTAGAATTCCGTGCTTCCCTACCAAACTTTCAGAGAGGATTTAATATCCATCCTTCCCAATCTATTCCAAAAATTTAGGGAAGATGGAACAATTCCTAACACATTCTATGAGATCAACATCACTCTAATATCAAAGCCTGACAAGAACAACACAAAAAAGGAAAACTACAGGCCAATATCGCTGATGAACATAGATGAAAAATTCCTCAACAAAATATTGGCAACCTGAATACAGCAGTGCATCAAAAAGATCATACATCATGGGGTTGACCCTGTGGCCAAGTGGTTAAGTTTGTGTGCTCTGCTGCAGGCGGCCCAGTGTTTCACTAGTTCGAATCCTGGGTGCGGACATGGCACTGATCATCAGGCCATGCTGAGGCAGCGTCCCACATGCCACAACTAGAAGGACTCACAACTAAGAATATACAACTATGTACCGGGGCGCTTTGGGGAGAAAAAGGAAAAAAAATTTAAAAATCTTTTAAAAAAAGATCATACATCATGATCAAGTGGGACTTATTCCAGGGATATAGGGATGGTTCAACATCCACAAATCAATCAATGTGATACACCACATTAACAAAATGAGGAATAAAAACCACATGATCATCTCAATAGATGCAGAGAAAGCATTTGACATGATCCAACAGCCATTTATGATGAAAACTCTTAACAAAATTGGTATAGAAGGAAATTGCCTCAAGATAATAAGGCCATATATGACAAACCCACAGCCAACACCATACTCAATGGGCAAAAACTGAACATCATCCCCCTGAGAACAAGAACAAGACAAGGATACCCACTATCACCACTCTTATTCAACATAGTACTGGAGGTTTTGGCCAGAGCAAATAGGCAAGAGAAAGGAATAAAAGGAATCCAAATAGGGAGTGAAGAAGTGAAACCCTCACTGTTTGCAGATGACATAATCTTATATATAAAATACCCTAAAGAATCTATTGGAAAACTATTAGAAAAAATTAACAACTACAGTAAAGTTGCAGGGTATAAAATCAACTTAGAAAAATCAATTGAATTTCTCTACTCTAAAAGCGAACTTACAGAAAGAGAACTCAAGAACACAATTCCATTTACAACTGCAAAAAAAGAATAAAGTACCTAGGGATAAATTAGACTAAGGAGGTGAGAGACTTATTCAATTAAACTATAAGATATTATTGAAAGAAATTGATAATGACAGAAAGAGATTCCACGCACATGGATTACAAGAATAAACATAGTTAAAATATCCATCTTACTTAAAGCAATATACAGATTCAATGCAATCCCAATCAGAATCTCGATGACGTTCTTCACAGAAATAGTGCAAAGAATCCTAAAATTCATATGGGGCAACCAAAGGCCCCAAATTGCTAAAGCAATCCTGAGAAAAAAGAACAAAGCTGGAAGCATCACAATCTCTGACTTCATAACATACTACAAAGCCATAGTGATCAAAACGGCATGGTACTGATACAAAACAGACACACAGATCAATGGAACAGAACTGAAAGCCCAGAAATAAAACCACACATATACGGAGAGCTAGTCTTCCACAAAAGTGCCAAGAACATACAATGGAGAAAAGATAGTCTCTTCAATAAATGATGTTGGGAAAACTGGAGAGCCACACACAAAAGAATGAAAGTAGACCATGATCTCACACCATAAACAAAAATAAACTCAAAATGGATCGAAGACTTGAACATAAATCCTGAAATCATAAAACTCCTGGAAGAAAATATAGGCAGTACACTCTTTGACATCGAACTTAAAAGGATCTTTTTGAATACCATGTCTTCTCAGACAAAGGAAACAAAAGAAAAAATAAACAAGTGGGAGTTCATCTGACTAATGAGCTTCTGCAAGGCATAAGAAACTAGGATCAAAACCAAGACGACCCACTAATTGGCAGAAAATATTTGCAAATCACACATCCAACAAGAGGTTAATCTCCGTAATATATAAGGAACTCACGCAACTGAACAACAACAAACAACCCCATCAAAAAATGGGCAGAGGATATGAATAGACATTTTTCCAAAAAAGATATACAGATGGCCAATAACACATGAAAAGATGTTTAATATCACTAATCATCAGAGAAATCCAAGTCAAAACTACACTAAGATACCACCTTACACCTGTTAAAATGGCTATCATCACTCAGACTAAAAATAATATGTGTGCGAGAGGGTGTGGAGAGAAGGAAATGCTTATACATTGAGGTGGGAATGCAAACTGGTGAAGCCACTGTGGAAAATAGAGTGGAGATTCCTCAAAAAACTTAAAATAGAACTACCATATGACTCAGCTATCCCACTACTGCGTATCTACCCAAACAACTTGAAATCAACAATCCAAAGTAACATATGTACTCCTATGTACATCGCAGCACTATTCACAGTAGCCAAGACATGGAAACCATCCAAGTGCCCCTCAACTGATGATTGGATAAAGGTTGTACATATACACAATGGGATACTACTCAACCAGAAAAAAAGACAAATTCATCCCATTTGCAACAAGGTGGAAAGACCTGGAGGAAATTATGCTTAGTGAAATAAGCCAGACTGAGAAAGACAAGCACCAGATTACTTTACTCATATGTGGAATACAAACAAGCACATGGACAAAGAAAACAGTTCAATGGTTACCAGGAGGGGGTAGGCCAAGTGGGTGAAGGGGAGCACCTATGTGGTGACAGACAAGAAATAATGTACAACTGAAATTTCACAGTGATGTTAACTATTATGAACTCAAATTAAAAAAAAAGAGAATGAGTTCTTGAGTCCACTTGCCACGGTGTCACCAACTGGCTGTGTTATCTTGAGTAACTTATTTAATTTTTCTATGCCTCAGTTTTTTCATCTTAAAAATGAGGGTGATGGTAATAATCTTTAAATATTGTGAGGGTTCATTTCATGTAACAACGTTAGCAAAATGTCTAGCATTGAAAATATGTTAACAACAAAGAACTAATACAGCTCAACAACAAAAAACCCAACAATCCAATTAGAAAATGGGAAAAAGATCTGAACAGAGATTTCTCCAAAGAAGACATACAGATGGCCAACAGGCATATGAAAAGATGCTCAACATCATTAGCTATCAGGGAAATGCAAATCAAAACTACAATGAGGTATCTCCTCACTCCAGTCAGAATGGTTATAATTAACAAAACAGGAAATAACAAATGTTGAAGAGGATGTGGAGAGACGGGATCCCTTGTTCACTTCTGGTGGGAGTGCAAACTGGTGCAGCCACTAAGGAAAGCAGTATGGAGTATCCTCAGAATATTAAGGATAGATCTACCATATGATCCAGCTATTCCACTGCTGGGTATTTATCTAAAGAACTTGAAAACACAAAGGCATAAAGATCCTTGCACCCGTATGTTCATTGTGGCATTATACACAATAGCCAAGACATGGAAGCAACCTAGGTGCCCGTTAAGGGAGGAATGGATAAAGAAGATGTGGTGTATATACACAATGGAATACTACTCAGCCATAGAAATGATGAAATCCGGCCATTTGTGACAACATGAATGGACCTTGAGGGTATTATGCTGAGTGAAGTAAGTCAGAGGGAGAAAGTCAAATACTATATGATCTCAGTCATAAGTAGAAGATAAAAACAACAACAAAAAGAAAAAAACATAACATTGGAGATTGGACTGGTGGTTACCATTGGGGAAGTGGGAGGGGGGAGAGCAAAAGGGGTGATTACGCTCACATGTGAGGGGATGCACTATAATTAGTGTTCGGATGGTGAACATGATGTAATGTACACAGAATTCGAAATATAATGTACATCCGAAAAAAAAAGAAGGATGCAAACAGTCATGTGAACGTAATAATGATTTTTTAAAATATAGTAGATTCATTTTCTAAAAGATTAGTGAATTTAATGAATACTAAATAGGTGTATTGAATAAATGTTAAAAAAAGAAAATATGTTAATAATTATCATTATTGTTTCTATTGAATCAGTGAGTGTGTGAAAACGTGTATTGGAAGTATAAATCTTCACATCATTAGTATATTAGAGAAAAATGCACATTGAGAGTAAAGAATTAGATAAAGTGATAAACCTAGATGGACGTTCTGGACATTTTCAGGTTTTAGGACAATTTGAGCGGTAGAAAGTAGATTGGAAAACTGGATGCAGATATTGCAGTATAGTAGAAAGAAAAAAAATAAAAAGAGGTTGAAAATAAGGTAAAGTTGCTTTCAAAAAAATGTGTCTGAGGGGCTGGCCCCATGGCCGAGTGGTTAAGTTCGCGCGCTCTGCTGCAGGCGGCCAGTGTTTCATCAGTTCGAATCCTGGGCGTGGACATGGCACCGCTGGTCAAGCCACACTGAGGTGGCGTCCCACGTGCCACAACTAGAAGGACCCACAACTAAGAATATACAACTATATACCCGGGGGCTTTGGGAAGAAAAAGGAAAAAAAAAAATCTTTAAAAAAAAAAAAGATGTCTCTGAAAGAAATGCAGTAGATAGATATTGATACAGGAAGAAATTGAACCTAAGAGAAATCAGGATATTCTTCAATGTGTGAATATGAATACGTATGAGACTTTGAAACTGCAAACACCTCAGAAATGGTCCTCTCAAGCTCTTGAGACAACAGTAGGGGGAGATGAATTTCTCTTTTCTTACTATACATATTACAGTGTGAATTTAAAAGCATAATTAGAGTGCTGTGATCTTGAACTGACCACTTAAACTCTATCAGACTCAGTTTCCTCTTCTATAAAATGGAACTATTAGCACTTTCTGCTAGTTGGTTGTAAGTTTTAAAAAAGATTTAACATGTGAAAATAATATAATATTTAGCACATAATAGATATATAAATTATTTTTAAATCATGCTCCTAGCATCTCTTTGTTCACATTTCCTTTCCTATTTTCTCCAAAAGAATATTTCCAGATAATTAAAAGCACAATTACATGTGCTTCCCAAAACAGCACCCATTGGGACTGGAGAGCCCTCAGAGAGAGAAGTTGTTTTGATAGAAGCAGATAGGATTCACCACCTGGGGCTAGGGTGTGGAAGGAGATTTCCTGGTATCGTTTGGGACATCACTCTTTGCTCAGAATGAGCTTCTGAGATGGATCTCAAGTCCTTTCTCCTGCAGGCAGGCCTTCGTTGGGGCAGTCTAGTGAGTGGCTGCTGAAAAGCAGGACTTGCCCTCGCTGTGAGCCTCTTCAGGTGAGTGGAGAATCCTCCCTTACCTAATCTCTCACATGCCTTGGTTCACAGCAGATTTTTCAGAGGCAGTAGAGCCTGATGGCTGATCTTCTGGATGAGCGATACACAACTTGCCCTGAGCCTTGATTCTTCCTTTGGTGCTCAGCGTGGACTCACATTTAAAAGGACTTGGGGAGGGATAACATAAACACAAGGGATTTTTTTTTTGAGATTGGTACCTAAGCTCACATCTGTTGCCAATCTTTTTTTTTTCTTCTTATACTCCCCAAACCACCGCCCCCCCCTCAAAATACATAGTTGTATATCCTAGTTGTAGGTCCTTCTAGTTCTGCGATGTGGGATGCCACCTCAGCATGGCTTGATGAGTGGTGCTAGGTCCACGCCCAGGATCTCAACCAGTGAAACCCTGGGCCGCTGGAAGTGGAATGCGCTAACTTAACCACTTGCCATGCCCCCAGCACAAGGGATTTTTGTTGAACAAGCTGTTTCTTATTCTGTATTCATGTTAGTGAGTGTCCGACAATGTCCGAGAAGATTCGTCATTATTGGGAGAAATAATGTTAGATTAGGATTCCAGACACTTTTCTAGTCTTGACTCTGTGTGACTTCAAGCAAGTCACTTGATCCTCTTGGTTCTGTTGCCTGATCTATAAAATAATATCCATCAAGCCACCCTACCTCAAGTTCTAACAGGCAATATGTATGTGTCCAGACGTGTATTTTTATGTGGCAGTGTATGTATTATGTTGGTATGAATATATGTGTGGTACACATATTTACATATGCATGTGCTATATAAACTTATATGCATTTATAATGTATGTGCATGCCTGATATATATGTGGATATGATCACTAATGTTAAATGTGCAGTGCATAGTTTTGAATGTGTGAAATGTGCATAATTATGTGTGAGTGCTTTGTATGTGGTATGCATGTTTATATGTGCCTGCATATGTGTAGTCATGTATGTGTTTTCATGCATGTGTGTGTGTGTATCTTTGTATGTCTGCGTGTGCATAAGTGCATTTGAGAATGGACCCATACATCTGGGTATCTAATGTAACAAATACCTTCTGAAGTTTGATGGTTAGCTAAGTCAAAACTTCATTTTTCAGTTACAACAGGAACAAAGAAATGAGGATCCACCTCATGTTGTCTTCTAAAGAAGCTAGGCATCTATTGACAAAGTGGAAGGAGTCAACAGATCTATCAAACATGTCACTTAGAATGGAGCACACCAATGCAACCTCCTGGAGGGGCTTTGTCTTCCTGGGCTTCTCTAGCTTTGGGGAGCTGCAACTCCTCCTTTTTGTGTTGTTCCTCTTCCTGTATCTTATCACCCTGACGAGCAATGTCTTCATTATTGTAGTTATCAGGCTAGACAGTCATCTTCACACCCCAATGTACCTCTTCCTTTCCTTCCTATCTTTCTCTGAGACTTGCTACACCTTGGGCATCATCCCTAGGATGCTCTCTAGCCTGGTCATGGGGATTAAGGCCATCTCTTACGTGGGCTGTGCTGCCCAGATGTTCTTCTCTGCCTCATGGGCTTGTACCAATTGCTTCCTTCTGGCTGTCATGGGCTTTGACAGATATGTGGCCATCTGTGCCCCACTGCACTATGCCAGCCACATGAATCCTACCCTCTGTGTCCAGCTTCTTGGCACCTCCTTCCTGAGTGGATACATATTTGGGCTGGGAATGACACTGGTCATTTTCCACCTTCCATTCTGCAGTTCCCATGAGATCCAGCACTTTTTTTGTGACACTCCACCAGTGCTGAGCCTGGCCTGTGGGGATACAGGTCTCAGTGAGCTAGGGATCCTCATCCTCAGCCTGCTAGTCCTCCTTGTCTCTTTCTCCTTTATCACTGTCTCTTACACTTACATCGTGGCAGCAATCCTGAGGATCCCCTCTGCTGAGGGGCGGAAGAAGGCTTTCTCCACCTGTGCCTCACACCTCACAGTGGTCATTGTTCACTATGGCTGTGCCTCCTTCATGTATTTGAGGCCCAAAGCCACCTACTCTCTTGAGCGGGATCAACTTATTGCTGTTACCTATACTGTGGTGACCCCTCTCCTCAACCCTGTTGTTTATAGTCTAAGGAATCGAGCTGTGCAGAAGGCCCTGAGAAATGCTTTCCAAGGGAGATTGCTGGGTAAAAGATGAGACCTACCTTAATGGCACAGTCTTCTCTCTACAGGATCAACATAGACCAGCAACTCTGGCCAAGGGGCCAGGTATTCAGGGCCTCAGGCCAAAGTTTTTCCACCCCCAAGCCCTGGGAGAGCCCCATCCTGCCTCCTGCACTTCCTTTATGGCTGCTGGGGAATGCAGAGGCAAGACTTCCTGCTCTGTTCACTGTGCTACCTCATGCTAAGCTCAGAATCTGAATTTTCAGATCCAGCCTCATAGATGCCACCCCTAGTTACTGAAACCCAACTCATTAAGAATTTTCTGAGTTGAACGAGATGAGGGAAGTTTGGAGTGCTCAAGTTCAAGACAGGGCTGGCTGGGGCCCTATCAAGGATACTGTAGAGATGTCTAAAATCATTAAATAATTATATTATCCAATCTATACTATTATTTGAAGATCTGAAACTCATTGAATACCAGTTTGACAAATCAATTTGAATGTGTTGTTAAATGAAAGTTATTTTCTCTCTCTCTCAAGGGGTAACCGAGTGTCTTTCATCTTTTTAGCTAGTTGTCCTCTACCTCTGGCTCATTATTGCTTTGCCCTCTTCCTTTTAATTGGCTATTCTAGTTGGGTAGCATCTATTTCAGAAAATATATTTATTGCCTATTTTCCTTGATAATTGCTGTTGTTCTCTGATGGCCTCATATTCTTGGGTATCAGGTACCCTCCTCACTTGGGTCACTTCCCAGCATGGATCCTGTTCTTTAGAATTTTTGGTGGAGCCCTTTACCCTGCCTATTTCACTTCCCACCTACAATACATCATGCATGGTTCCAGATATTCTTAGGGATAAGTAAAGGTATAATGAATTTACACAGCTCTCAGGTAGGAGTTTGAAGACAGGTTCTGAAATTTACTGTGTGACCCTGGGTAAATTACTTAATGTTTCTCAGCTTCAATGTCCTCATTTATAAAATGGTTGTAATTTCATGGTTTGCAGTGTTGACTAACTAGGATCATGCATGTAAAGAATTTAGCACAATACCTGGATCATAACAATATTTAAATAAATATTGGCTGCTGCTATTGATAATGTGCTAAGCAAATTGATATTGGCTTTTGGTTTAGGAAGAGGTTATTCTCAGTGGAGGATGAGAGAAGTCTTCATGTCTGAAGCAGTACTTGAACTTTCTCCTAAAGGATGGGTGAGTTCTGAAAGTAGTAAGTCGTAAGAAAATATGTTAAGAAAAGAGAACAGAATAGCTACAGTCTCCATAGCAAGACAATATAGGCCTGTTTCAGAGTGTGGTGAGTTGTCCAGAGGGACAATGGAATGTTTGAAAATGTCTCCCAGGTGCTGAGATACTAAGTTAGCTTGGGTTAAGATTTCTTTGCAGACAGTGGTTTGAATACTTTGCTTCAGACCTGATCCTTTTGGCAGAGGGGGATAGGACACAGTAAACCTTTGAGCAGAGAGTAGAGCGGCATTGGGAAAGTGATTTGGAGAAATAATCTAGCAGTAGAGAGGGTGATAGATCTCAGCAGGGACAAAACAGAGGCAAGGAGATCAGTAAGAAATCCATTGTCATCATCCCAAAGCAAGGTAAAGAGACCTGAAGATGGATAGGGGTATTGGAAACTGAAGGAAATTACAAACATAGGAGATTTTGAAAATGTAGGATTCACATGATTCAGCAATGAGTTAGGAATGGGGCAAGACTTGAGAAAGAAGGAAGAACTTATGTTGAGGGAATATTCAGATAGGAATCCATATTTTTCCACTCTTCCAGGGAAGAAATACATCCTATAGTTAGGATTTGGTGGAAATCAAATTTGCAAGGAAGAAAGATAAATCCCAGAGAAGAGAATACGTTGTAGAGAAGTTGGAGAGTTAATTAGTCAGATGGTAGAAAGGGCCTAGATCAGGGGAGAAAGGCCGTGTACTCTGGGGTGCTTTTCACTACAGGCTAGAAGTAATCCCCCAATTGCACTGAGCCTGTTTGAGCAAATTCATTTCTAAAATCTATTCTGTCCATCTAGCATAATGTTCCCTAAATTCACATTGAGTAATGTTGAGTAAAGGTGTTCTAAGAATTGCAAAGTAATACTCAAATGTCCATCTAACTTCTAAATGTAGTAGTGTTAAGTATGGAAGGCTACAAAAATCACTTGGAGGGGTTTTTCAAAATACGTCTTCCTGGGAACCATCTCTATAGACTTTGACGCAATTTATCTGGGGTGGGGACAGGTTGAAATAGTTTACAAAATCTCCCTAGATGATTTGAATTCCCTTTTTTGATTAAGACTGTGACCATGTGCTCAAAAAAGAACCCTCCTTCCAGGTACACA
The DNA here is from genome assembly GCF_041296235.1 of Equus asinus. Classification (NCBI taxonomy): domain Eukaryota; kingdom Metazoa; phylum Chordata; class Mammalia; order Perissodactyla; family Equidae; genus Equus; species Equus asinus. The sequence goes on from NC_091814.1 coordinate 21,296,734, forward strand.
CACACACACACACACACACACACACACACACACACAGCAAAGTAGAGGTCCCTCTGATGTGAACATGACCACACATGCCCAACTCATGGTCCTTTAAAGAGCCAATTAAGGCCAGAGTCTCTGGAGTCAGACTTCCTGAGTTTAAAGCCTAGTCTTGCCACTTTTCAGATGTGTGACCTAGGACAAGTTTCTTAACATTTCTGTGCCTCCATTTTCTTAATTGTAAAATGGAATCATGATGGTATGTATTTTATATGGCTTTTTTGTGATGATTAATACAGAGTCTTTAGAACAGAGCCCGTATTACATGAAGCACTCAATATAACCATCTATTATTATTTGGAGTTTCCAGATGGTATCACTTTAGGCTGTCCTATTTGTTGCCTAGTTGATGCTGGCTGAAGCTAGAGTCAGCAGTGTCCACCATCTTATATTTCATGATATCACCAGTCAAAGAAAAGCAAAGTTCTGTTACCTGGCACAACGTGTGACTGGAGAAGGTAGGAGGATGGATCTAGACCCAGAGACTTGGGAAGATTAAGTACTGGGAGATGGCTCAAAATATAGGAAATAAAAATGGCTTCCAGGCCAATGTTTGGCATGAGAGAGTCCCATAAAAAGTAAAAAGGAGTGTTCAGTTAAGAGTGGAAGAGTTTTTGAGACCAAACCAAGCGCAGGAATCATGAAAGAAAAATCAGAATGTAACCATAGGGCTATGGCTCAGAGGCAGGCTCCAATCTATATGTTGTAAAGAAGAGAATTAGCAATAAGAAGTCAGAGATGCTGGTCTAAAGTAAGTGAACAGAAAGTCAAGAAAAGATAAGTATCAATTAGGGGAAACTTAACCCTGAGATTGAGAGACACATTTGATACAAGTTCTAATTGTCATATTATAAATTGAATATTTATAGTCCCCAATTAAATAATGTATGATAATTCCCATATTACAATTTTTTGCTTGAGTGCATAGGTAGTCAGAATTTAATTTCAGAAGGAGCTGTGTATAACTCTGACAGTTCCATATTCTTATGGCATTTTTGTTGATTCTTCAGAAAAACATTGTCATCACTAGCTTCTCTTTTATAAGATGGTATAAATGGTCCTTTGTCTTAAAGAGCATTTCTTGACCTATCACGTGTCTAATAATCTGATTTAGTCCTTGTAGGGCAGGGGTCAGGTAGAGAATGGAACCATACTCACCTTTGCCTTTGGTTATTTCAAGAACACATTTTTTAGATTTTCCACAGTTGGTAAATGTAATATTAAATTATACAGATTTTCTATGCCATATCGGGCTATACTTTTTTTCAACTGTAACCATTTTTGATAACTCATAATCAGATAATCAGACATTTAGACATTTATGAGCATTTTTTTCAAATACTTTTCTACTGTCATATTTCATAGTATCCAATTGTTTAAGCAAAAATCAGTAAAACCACTTACGAGCAGCAAAGATAGCTTTTTAGTTTTAACCAAAATTCTTTTAAATGGCCTCTCTGATAAGACTTGCCCCGGACTAAGGAATGACTAATTTATATGCAAAGGATAGTATTGAGATTTAAGATTGTAATCGAGTGGCTATACACCTGGGTTGAGAGGTGGAGACTGTTTGTGCAGGATATTAGCAATTTCACAACAGGCAAAGAAATGACCTAGGAATTCTCACAGCAAATGATACCATCAAATTTTACAAGTCTGGATGGAACATCACCATTTGAACCTGTTCAGACGAACATGACCTGAGAATTCTCTGAAGATAGTACCATCTCTTCCTGTTTTTTTCTTAATTCTTGATTTATAAATAATTATACTCACTCTTACACTAATAGGAGATGGAAGTAAATCAAAACAAATATTACTTTTTATCACATTAAAATTTAAGAGGAAATTTGGGGACATGAAGGATAAAAGGAAGTCCTGTTATGCTGGAATTTTGCTATTCTGAGAGTAATAGCATTCACTTTAATAGGGAAGCATGAAAAAAGACAGATTATGAAGAAAATAGGCGCTATGCTGGCCTTCTCTGTATGGCTCCATTTTACAGAGCAAAATATTGGGGCTACCCACAATATCAAAATCTTCATTTTCAAATGTAAGAATTTAAACACATTCCAACGCTCAAAAGAAATTCTTTGTAAATCATCCTGGGTCTTTTTCATCTACTCTACCATGGCCCTTAGCTGCCCAGATTTATGTAACAGAACAATTCTCAAAAATGCAGAAGTGCAATTCGGTCAATAACATTTTATTTCACACTGCCCTATTAAAAAGAAATACTTAAAAAATAAATGCTTTTTTAAAAAAGAAAACACCTTAATCTATAATCAAAACAAAATAATAAAGCTATGTTGAACCCCAAAAAGTAAAAAATAGAAAGCTTGGCACCTCTCAGTGGTGACTAGCTTCATACAAAATAAGCCCAAGCCCTCCTCTTCTCAAACTCTGTTAATGCCTTATAGCTCCCAAGCTTGAGATTTTTCCAGGTCCTGCAATAAATGTCATAAAACACACATACACACACACACACATACACACACACACACACTGGATTATCTTTCCACTCTTCATTCCTTTCTCCATCTTTCCCCAATACTTCCCACCACACCAAGATTTTCTATGATTCAGAAGAAGCTGCTTCTCCATTGGCAAAGTAGGAATTGGTGAAGCCAACATAGTCATAGCCAGAAAGGTGGCTTCGGCCCCGTGGGTCCACATATTGCTGCATATGTGAGGCACAGAATGACACTTGTTCCGGGGTTAGGGCCTGAAACATAAAAAAGAAAGATACAGTTACAAGGATTCAAAATACCTGGATCATTGGGGCTTCCATTATGCCCTAAACCCAGAAAGTGGACAAACTTTGGAAGAAAAAGCCAGCCCTGTTCCTATCGCACACTTTTCTCATAAATCCAAAATTTCTCATGAATAAGACCAATTCATTTCTTCAACTCAGCTCTGACCTCAAGAGTTTCATCTCACTTTGACTACATTATTTATCTCATTCACTAAATTTGATTTATTAAATAAATGGGGTTAAAAAATAGCCTTAAAAACTGAGTTGTAAGTTTGGGATTGACCCTGATAGTCACTAGAGATTGCCTGTAGGTTATTGAGCTTGGTCAAGACAACACGAATTGGTGATCTAAGCAAATGATATCTAGTATAAAGCCATATTTGAGCAAAAAAAAAAACTGGGTTTGGCAGGGATGGTAGTTGCCTGTAGTAGGCAACCATGCTCGAGGTGAGCAAAATCTAGATTATAATGAGACCATAATGAGAATGGACACAACTGGACTCTGACCTGTTTCATGTCCTCTTTGGTAATATAGGCCTTGCCCTCTGCCAGGGCTTCGAAAGCATTCTCTATTTCATTGCTGGACTTGATGTTCTCTGACTCCTTGTCAACCAGGAATGAGGTATAGTCCTTTTTTGAGACATAGCCCTTCCTGTGGGAGAAACGGATCAAGAACTGTGCCTTCTCAAGATAGAGTGAAAGCAGGCCCTTTTCTCATCTTATTCAGTGTGTCAGAGACAGAGGGAAGAAAGATTCTCCAAGTGACTCTTTCAATTCAGCTCTCTGAGACCATGGGCTATGATCCTTATTTGACCCCTCTCCTCATGCTCTTACAGCCAAATAAGTGGTTTCCAAAGTTCCAGCCTCTGTTTCTACAGGAGTCATTCTGCCTGACTCTCTACTTAGAATTTGGGAATTTCCCATCAACACCAGTCTTTAGATACTTCAAGCTCTTCCAGTTGAGTTGAAGACCTTTATTTCTGGTCTTCTTTGGTCCTTGGCATTAGTAAGAATTACTCCCTAAGGTAACATGATCCCTCTATGACTCTATTCTACCCCTACAAGCACACAACAACCTCACCCCCATGAGTCAGCCTCTGAATCATCCATGTCTCCTTAGGATCTTACACATGTGAAGGGATTCTTCTCTCAAGGTCCATTCTCAGAACCAGCTGAAATTCACAGATCAAACCTAACCCAGGAATTAAACAAATTGCAGAGCTGGTGCCTGAGTTGTAGTTAGTGCCAGGAACTTCTGAGCTAATTCTAAAAGGGCACCAAAAGCTGCCCAATTCATTCAAGGTAGTCTCCATCTTCCTTTTCTTAAGGTGAACTAATTTCATATTTTATGACTCATTTTACTCTCTGTATTTGTCCCTCCAAGCCCCATTCCCTGCTATGGTCTGGCCCTTGGTCTTCCTCCTACCTTCCTGGATCAACAGCATCTAGGAATTTCTCAAACTTGGGCTCAGTTTCATCCTCCTCCACCATGGGCAAGTAGTAGTTGAGTGCTCTCAGGCAGGACCGGAAATCTTTGTGACTCAAGCATCCTGTTAAATTCTCATCAAAGTGTCTAAAGAATAAAAAAAATTTATCAGATTCAATAGAGAACCAGATTAGAATAGAAAAGAACAGCTGTTGGTGCATCAGCTGGGGCTTTATTAACATGTCATAAGGTTATCAGAGAACTGAATGGAGAGCTTGCCTGTGTTTCTGCATTTTTTTAACCTAATGGATGATGGAAAAAGCATAAAATGTTAAACATGAAAGATATTTGTTTTCTAAAGTCCAGGAATCTCACAGACATATTAAAAACCATGACTTGAAGCAAATAACATATTTAGATCTTCATTTAAGATTCTACTAAGCCATACTGAGGGAAAAAAAAGAATGTTAGTTATTTAGAGATTCAATCTGAACGGTCTGCAAAACAAAGAACCAATCATCTATGAAGTTATACTCACTGATATATTGTGCTAAACTCCTTTAGTGTCTCCTCACTCACACCTAAGGTGTCTCTAAAAGGAAAAACATAAATCAACCCATGAAATAAAACAGAAAAATAGCAGAAGACACGTCATTTGAAACAGAGAGGAATTTTAGTGGGTGTTATGCTATTTGAGTCATTTAGTTCAGGCGTTGGCAAACTATGGCCAGTGGATCAAATCCAGTCATTCACTTGCTTTTGTATAGTCAGTGAGCTAAGAATGTTTTTTACATTTTTACATTCTTAAAAATAATCAAAAGAATAAAAATGTTTTATTAAACATAAGAATTACATGAAATTCAAATTTCAATGTCATAAATAAAATCTTATTGGAACATCTCCATGCTCATTCATTATGAATTATCAATAGCTCTTTTCTCTCCACAACAGTAGAGTTGAGTTGTTACAACAGAGATTATCTGGCTCTCAAAGCCTAAAATATTTATTATCAAGCTCTTTACAGGAAAAGTTTTCCAATCTCTGATCTAGATAATAATGCTGTCAAAAAGCTATGGAAAGCTAAAGCTTGTGTTATATAATTAATTTATTTAGAAAAAAGTGAATTTTGCTCTTCTCCTCTATAGCTTGAATGTTTCTTGATTTCTAGACATTTTAGAGGGAATTTCACAAAAGGAGGTGCTTTCTGAAAAGATCCACATAAGATGGTGAGGAGACTCTGAGAACTAGATGATGAGTAGATTCAGGGAGATGGGAGCGCTATCTCCTATTTCCTAATAGATTCCCATATAAAGAAAAATATCATTCTGTGGGTCAATCAAGAGAGGGAATATTAGTTCTGGAGATGATTTGTGTACTATTTCTGAAGCAGCTCTTTTATCCAGCACCCCAAACTCTAGCCCTTGGAATTAAGTTCCTGACACCTAATACTACCCACACCCTTCCCCACCCCTGGCCACAGGTTCTCAGTACTTGGCTTGGATCTGTTGCTCCAGGTTATGTTGCATTTCCATCCCAAGCTGCGAGAGCTGGTCCCACTGCTGGGCCAGCCCAATGGTGCTGTATTTGATGTCCAGGACCACAGCCTCTTCTAAGCTGTCCCCCAGGTCCCCAGTCTTGGTCAGATGACGCTTCATCGCCTGGATCTCCTTCTGCTTCCTCTGAAAAGAGACAGAAGAAGAGAGGCAGTCACTAAGGGTAGGAGATACAAGCATAAAGATGATAGAGAAGATAAGAAGTTAATGAGTTTGAGTTTCCCCTAATTGCTCCTCTTTAATTATTTTCAGAAATCTTCCTGTACTCTGTGAAAAATCATTTCTGTATTCCTCATTTATAAAATGGTAGGAAGGTTAAGTGGTAAGACTCTGTCATTCTGGTAATATGTAATATATAAATCTAAGAGTTAGTAGTTACATACTGCAGATAGAGAAGAGTAGAATTTCCAGGATCGACGCACCATTAGCTCCCAGTGATCTGCATCATGAAATATCTGCACTATTGATTGTGGTTGAGCTTTCAGGCCTACTTAAGCTCCCCATTGTTCATTCTTGGGCCTCCTTCATCTGCTTGGGCAGACTTCCACAGGCTGCTCCTATCATCCAGGTACATTATATTCCAAATTTCTGCATCCAGGCCATGCTTTCTCAACAGGGGACTATTTTTCTCCAAGGAGAGGAGGAGTGAATTGATTCTGATGATGGGGATGGGTGTGAAAACATTTAGATATTACAATGGCTTATAGCCCTCCGAAAATCAATCCTACCCGGTAACGTCTTACTCTTTAGTATTTAAGTTCTTTCATTAGGGATAAATTAACTTTAACTAATTATTTTTTTCTCCTTGGTGGGGGCAATAATGAAAATAAATTTAAGAAACACTGTTCTAGCCTATTGCTTCATTCAATTGTCAAGAGATTATCTAGATTCAGTTGGATTATCTTATCATATCATAAAATAACAGACGTTTGCTGATGCTCCAGGTTGTAGTCTAGGAGTTTTTGCATTTTTTTCTCTTAAAAATAAAAGTAACTCTATAATGTAGATATCATTAACTTCATTGTGTAGAGCAGAAATTGAAGTACAGAGATTGAAGTCCATGTCCAGGAAGTGGTGGCTGATGGTTAGAATGCAAATTGTTGGCAGGGTTGGCACCAGAGCCTTACGCTCTTGACTTTCAGGCCAGGGAGTTTACCTAAAAGTATCACTAGGGTTGCCTTTAAGTGTTTTTTCCTTTCATTACTTGTAACTCTGGCAATATCTTCAGCTAATGAAGACCATTACTTACTTTATTTGCTTCCAACTTGGATTCCAGAGTTCCTGTTTCTTTGAGCAAAGATCTAGTTAAGAACCAGAGGACAACATTACTCATAGTATCAGAGGTCAACATTTCACAGAGACTGACCACCTTAAAGCCCCTGTACTTCCCTACTTCTGCTTCTTCCAAGTTATGTGGCCTCTCTGAAATGAGTTTTCATAACACCAAATCTTCACAAAACCAAATCCTTCTGTCTCTTGGCAGCCTTGCCAGACATGCAAGAAGTGAAGCAAGGCCTGACCTGGTTGTTCTCTGTCTACAAGAAGGCTCCCCGACCTCCCTCCTAGTTCTTATTTCAAACATACCCTTAACCTAATGTAGGCAAGACTCCACCTGGTGGAAGGCCAGAATGGTAGGAAGGTTAAGTGTTTCTCTTTCTCACGCTACATCTTTATCTGGGCACCATCAGATTGAGGTGGGATGAAGATGCCTCAGTACTAAGTTCTCCTTAACTAGTTCTTCCAGAATAATATAACAAAACAAGAATGAGGACATAAAATACTGACCCATCCAGAAAATAAGCTCTGGACATGGAGGTCCGGCACAGGAATCAGTGGAGAGAAAAAAGAAATCATACGTTAACGTGGATTATTTCAATAATCTTCTTTCTCCAAATTGATGAAACATTCTAAATCTTTGATAGCCATAAAATATGAACCTGTTCCACCTATGGATCCCAAAGTCTCTCCCACACTGAGAACCTCGGAGCCTTCTGTGCTGCAACTTACCTTAGGATGAAGAGCTCAGGTGTCAGGAGATATGATCAATGTTGGGCGCATGCTGCCAGGGGTTAGGGGACCAAGACCAAGGCAGAGGAGGCTGAGCTGTGTTTCTTCTGCCTCTTTCCACATGTTTTCTAGCCTTTACAGGGTTTCGTTTGGTTCACTGTCTGATTTATCCTTGTCAGTGGGTTTGTGTGAACAGTATATATCATAGATTTTCTAAACCACTACTTTAACTCTCAAAATTCTACAATTCTGACCCACCTATTGGGTACAGTCTACCAACTTCATTCATTTATTCTAATGTGTTAACACCTTATAAGTCTCCTCTTTTCCAGGTCACTTGTTCCAGAAGATGTGACAAACGTTATTTTCATATATAGAACATTTGCATTTAATAAAAGCAATTGGCATATATTATCTCACTTGATTCTCACCACAGGTTTAGTAGGCAGGCAACAGAATACCTTCTTATTAGGTGTTCATAGGAGGCTCTGCTTCTGGTTGTGCCAATAAATACACTATATGTAACCTTGAGCAAGTCAATTTATCTACTGAACTTCTTTTCACACTTGGAAACAAAGATAATAAGGTCTGCTCTATACACTTTTCAAGGTTGCTCTGAACGTTAAGTGAGGCAATGGATACAGAAGTACTTTGTAAAGTACAAAGTGGTATGTAAGCATAAGTGACTGTTACTATTTTTGGACTGTAATTACAAGCAACAGGAGAAAAAGTGAAAGCATCAAGGAGAGAATACAGAATGGTACACAATGGGCAACAGGATGAAATTCTCATTTCTTGATTTTGAAGGGATTGATTGAGAAAGCAATCAATTCCAAATATAAAGCACAGGCAGGATATGGTGATTTGGGGGCAATATAAATGCTGTGGGAGTCCCTCCTCCTCCCTTCAGATATGTATTTCATCCCTATGGTGAATGGAGTGTGTGACAGGAGGATTATGAGTTTCAAGGTAGCACAACACACCTGTTCTCCGAGACCCATTGAAGGAAGGCACTGGCATTTTGTTCAAACTCCTGGCACATCTCAAAATTCTTGACCTGTCTTGCCTCTTCCTTTTGTAGCTCCTGCTCCCGTTCCTAAAAGCCCAAATCACAGATAGTGGGGTGCACATTGAAGATCTTTCTCTGTGGTAAAATAACTGTTTTGTAGGCTCAGTTACACATCTTCCTTCTCCCAAATCTAACCTATCTTCCAGCCTGCATGTTCATATTTCTTTCAGGCCACCTCTTCTCATCTCCAAAAGGTGAAGAAAGCTATGTCACTTCCCATAAGTATTCACAAGTGTCTCTAAGATGAAGCCCAGTCACAAATAAGATAGCAATAAAGGCAAATCTTTATCTTCTCAATTTTTTTCACATGAAAGTTTTATTTATTTATTTATTTATTTATTTATTTATTTATTTATTTATTTTTCTGCTTTATCTCCCCAAACCCCTTCTGTACACAGTTGTATATTTTAGTTGCAGGTCCCTCTAGTTGTGGGATGTGGGACACCGCCTCAACGTGGCCTGATGAGCAGTGCCATGTCCACGCCCCGGATCCGAACCCTGGGCCGCCACAGCGGAGTGTGTGAACCTAACCACTCGGCCACGGAGCCGGCCCCTGAAAGTTTATTTAAATGAACATAAAAACAGTCTTAAAGGGAAAGGTAATAGTAACAAGCGTTTCCATCTAAAATTGGTAATGTTATGGGATAATATTTCTTTGTTAAACTTTTTTATATTTTCCATAGTTTCTATGATGAACATAATTATAGACAGACAAAAATTAAATACAAACACACAAAAAGGTACTATTGGAGGTGTTTATAAGATAAGGAATGCCTGAGATGACAGGAATATAGACTCTGAACATATATACAAATCCTCATGAACTTTTCATGATTGATTTTTAAAGCCAACTCTTGGAACTTATTTTTGCTTCCCTGAATCACTGCTAAACACCCAGAACCTTAAGGCTCTCTAAACCATGAGGCATAGGGCAATACCTACTGTGAACATACTTCCAAATTTTTCTTAGAAAATCCTATTTGTCGACTGCCATCCCAATATAATTATTAACAATTTTCCTTTATTTTTCAAAAGTCCCCCCAACTTGGATAGTAAATTCATTGGTCATGCTCACAATAGCCAAAGGAACTCTCTGCCATGCCCCAAGTTACCTTGATGATGTCAGATAGGTGCTTCCAGATCTTTTCTAGCACCTCCATTGTTAACCAGGTATAAGGGCTGGAAGGCACATTTAAGGCCTTCATCTGCTGGTCTAGCTCCTGCAAATCGTTGAAATCTGCTTGGGCCTTTGCCAAGGAGGCCAAGAAGACCTCATGGTCTTTCTGCAGCTGCCGAATCTCATTCAGGGAGACACAGTGCACAGGCTCTGACAGGTTCTCCTCAGCATTTTCACACCAGTTGTTGAAAGCTGAAGCCTTTTCTGCAAATTTCATGAATAACTTCTCAGCCTACAGAGAAAAAAAAAATCTTTATCTTTCCCAATAAAGCCCCTCAGCAAGAGAAGACTGTGGAGAAAAAAATGGCTGTCTTTCAATATTTTCAAGGTCAGCACTCTAACAGGGCAGAACTAAAACTAATGAGGACCATGTGATCTGATAGATGGACTGTGAGTTCAAGGTACAAACCCTGGTCTTGGTCTCACTATGTTTAATTAGTCAAGTATTCTGGTACCTACAAGTGAGGAGGTTGAATGACTTCTAGAGTTATTTTAGCTCCAAGATTCCCAAAGAGGCCAGGGTCATTTTCAATGATAAGATTTCATGATTTCTTATTATGAAGACTGTGCTCCAATTCTACCCGGTACTTAGTAAACATGCAAAAATAAATGTTAAATGAATGAAAGGATAAATGATTGAATAAACAAATCTTTTATGAGATAGGCAAATCTAGCCCATCCTTTATCCACTTCCTCTTTCTCTCCTCCAATCTTCTGCAGACCGCGCCTCTCTGATGTCTCTTTGTCTACACTGAGTTGCTTTCCTATCTTCCTTCTAAACTTTGTTTACGACTCATCTCATGCACGAAGCCACTGCTTAAATCCATTTCCTACCCTCTAACTTGCATCCTTATCTCTGCATTACTCTCTGGAGTTAACCATGTGCTCTGGCTGACTGAATTTCTGAATGAGAGAAATAACATGGATTCCAGACAGTAGGCAATCAATAATAGCTTTAGATTTAAAATGTGTCATAGATTTCTGGTCAGCAGATTCTACTTCCAAAGAGATTTATGCTGTGCAAACGAGTTTCATCCCCAAACATAGGGGTTACCGCAGAAAAAATTGGCCCAAATAAATGGGAAATTACAAAAGTATTACACCATTACATCTTGCCTGTACTCACTTCAGCAATGTATATGTTAAAATAGACCAACAAAGAAAAAACTAATTCATCCCTAGACAGGAAGGACATGAAATCCTAAGTGTTTTGCATTATTTTCATAAATTTATGTATCAACCGAATATTTTACAAAGATTTTATAAACAGAAAATAAAATAACAAAACTCTTTGCAGTTTGAAAATCAAGTAAAATTGAGTCAGAATGTGAAATATCTTCCTAGAATAGATTTTATAAGTGTGTAAAGTTGCCATTAATTGATGTAAATTTTCCCTTAAGGTTTATTTCTGTACGTCCCATGTTCTTCAATAGAGTAGAAATTAAGTAAGGGTCCAGATTGATTGATTTTTATTTTTGTTTCCTAATTCCCCTAACTCCATACCTTAACTTGTTGTTAGGTACAATACTTCTTATGGTCTGAGAGTGCTCAGTGATTTCACTGACCATCTTGACTTCCTTTTACTGTTGATATTTATTTATGATCAATATCCAATACATTGATGGCCACTACTAGAAAGAATATTTTAATCACTTATATCGATATTAAGTTTAATGGTTTATACTGCATTTTCCCATCCATTATCCCTTTTAATAGTAGTAACACAGAACAGTAGGAGATGGGTGGTAACATTTACCTATTTCATAACTGGAGGAATCAAGGTTCAGAGGCACATATGAATTCTCCCAGCTAAGAAAGGTCAATACAAGATGAGAACACAAGTTTTACTTGTCTAGTATTTGAGTTAGAGAAAAGCAAAGGTATAACTTTGACTCCTGCCTGCCAGTTTTAGTTCTTCCATACACTAAGATCTTCCACCCTCTTGTCCTACCTACCTCTTCCATTACACGTGCCTGGCTTTCATCTCAAGTCAGCTGGATAACTGATAAGTCAGTCTAAAAAATAACTTCCTATCAATCTAAAAAAATAAATTACTTCTTGCTCAATAAGAATATCCTCTTGATTCTTTTCAACGTACTTATTCAAATGTCTATGGATTATCCAAACATGTTTCTAGTATCTATTTCTGGATTCCGTGGCTAACATACAGAAAATCGAAGCCTGATCATGGCTCATAATTTTTTTTTTACCTCCTCCAGGGGCAGCTGTTTCTCTAGCAATTTATGTCTGTGGGCTTTACAGGCTTCCAGCAGCTGTTCCCAGCGCCTCAGCAGGGCAGCATGGCGCTCCTCAATGGCTTCGGTCTGGCTATGCTGAGCTGCCACCAGTCGGTCCTTTAGGTCAGTTATCTTTGGCAGTCTCTCTTTCTGGAAGCTCTCCAGACTGGCATCCAGTGTGTCCTGAGAAAGACCCACAGAGAGGGTGTGAACAAAGAAATAATGCAGATCCCAAGGAGTTATTCACACTTGGGTTCTATCAGATGTTTATCGTGAACAAGATAAGGACGAGACAAGAGTTCAAGTGATGATGAAGGAAAAGGAAATATGACTTAGAAACTTAAGTGAACACTTAGGATTGGAATTATGGTTAAATTCCAATGGACATATGTTCTGTAATTAGATTTTAGGTTAAGTGTAAAGTTAATATTAAGGGAATATGGGAAGATGCATGATACGATATTTCAAATTTTCCAAATCAAAACTAAATCCTTCCTACAGCTCATATCCTTTCTAAGCTTCTTTTTTATCACTTGTTAGATTTTGTGTTTTTGTTAGTAGCAGTGCACTAAAGGCCTTACATATGCAAACTAACAAAAGACCTCCCACAGGTGCCAATTATACAAATGATTTTTTTTGTGGAAATGTTGATATCAGAATCACAAAATTTGAGATGTTCCATTTCCAGATTTAACAGAATGGCTTATATTTGACCAATTCTCCCTTTGAGAACAACTTTAACTACTTGATGAAAGTACAAAAACTCAGTAGGTTTGAAAGAAATCAGAATGCAACTCAGGTAGCTATAACATGAAGGATCAAAATTCCAGAAACAAGTGAATAGTATTGAAGTAAGATGGTAATATTCTCTGTTACTTCTCCCTTTGAAGAATAAACTAAAGAGGTTTAGTGGAAACCCTTGAAAGGCCCTAGGTGTAAGAGTAAACTGGGAAAGGTTAGGCCTAAAAAAATCTGAGTTATTTCTTGTTTCATTTAAATCTCTTGCCAAAAAGTAGGGGTTGGGTGGGATGGAGGGTGTTAGATTATAGCTTTAAATCAAAACTGATGAATTACTTTAAATGAAAATGGGCTCACTGTTCCAATGAAATAATCAAATTAGATAAATAAAGCAATGCTTAACCATATGATATTTATAAAAGCACTCTGCACTTCCATGTTCATTGTAGCATTATTTACAATAGCCAAGATATGAAAACAATCAGAGTGTCCATCACAGATGAATGAATAAAGAAGATGTGGTGTATATATACAAGGGAGCACTATTCAGCTATGAAAAAGAAGGAAATCTTGCCCTTTGCAACAACTTGGATGAACCTTGAGGGCATTATGCTACATGAAATACATTAGACAGAGAAAGAGAAATATTGTTTGATATCACTTATAAGTGGAATCTAAAAAAGCTGAACTTAGAGAAACAGAGAGTAGAGTGGTGGTTACCACAGGATACGGGGGTGGGGGATGGGGAAATATTGGTCAGAGGGTATAAACTTCCAGTTAAAAGATTAACATGTTCTGGAAATCTAATATATAGCCTGGTGATTATAACTAATAATACTGTATTATATACTTGAAAGTTGCTAAGAGAGTAAATCTTGTATTCTCACCACACACACACACACACACAAATGGTAATTATGTGATGGTTTGCAGATGTTAGTTAATTGGTGGTAATTATTTTGCAATATACAAATGTATCAAGTCAACAAAAATAAAATAAAATATAAAGACATAAATGTTAAAAAAAAACAACTAAAGGATGGAAATAGACATACACTATAAACACTAAACAAAAATAATTGAAGACTATACTAGCATGTGAAAACAAGACTTTAAATCAAAATATGTTATTAGAGAAAAAGAAGACATTTCATAATTAAAAGTATGAATTCATCAAGATGATTTCATAATTCTAAATATCAACACAACTTTTAATCTAGCCTCAAAATATATATAAATAACAAAGTATTTAAACAACCTGATTAACAACCAAAATCTGAAAGGCAACATAAACCACTGAAAAACGCAGTTTTCTTCAATTGTACATAGACTATTCAGCAAAACAGACCATTTACTCTATGCAAGTCAAGCTTATAAAACAATATAGAATATGTTTTTAAAGTAAAGTGGAATTAAACTCAATACAAACATCAAAAAATTAATGTGGAAATGCCCCATGTTTAGAAATCAAATCATATAATATTGAATAACCAATGGGTTAAACAAGGAATTGCATTAGAAATGACAGAAAGTTAAGTGAATGATAACAAAAAAGCAAGAACTTTGTGCGATGCAGCTAAAGCTGTGCTTAGAGAGAAATTTATATCCTTAAATTGATATAATAGAAAAGAAAAAAATGGCTAAATATTTGATAATCTAAATATCCATCTCAAGAATTTTTTTAAAAAATCAAGTTAATCCAAAAGAAGGATAAATATATAAAAAGGTATTAATGGAATATAATACAAAGGTATAACAGAAAGAAAGCAAAAATTGGTTCTCTAATAAAAATGATGAACACCCAGCAGCAAGTCTGAGGAGAGAGGGGAAGGGAGGGGAAAGGCAAGCGAGAGAGGGAGAAAAAACTAGCAAGTTATCAATATCAGGAAGGAAGAGGGAACAAGATTACAGGTCTTACAGAAAATAAAACCACAAAATTCAGGAATGAAATAATTCTATGTTTTCAGCTTCTGTGTGATATGGGTCTTGGAGTTCACTAGAACCTGTTAACAAGGAAGCCTTGCTCTCACCTGTTTTGCCAGGAGAGCGAGAAAGCCAGCGAGGTCTGCACCATTTCCACTGATCTTCAGGCTTGCTTCCTTCTCAGCTAAAGAGCAAATGTCATTAATTAGAGGGGGAAGATAGTTGCTCTTGTATTAGTCTTGGTAAGGAGAAAAGGAGTATTTACTACAGTCCACAAGAGAGCCTCTTGACTCTCAAAGTGGGTGATTCATTGAAATATGACAGCAATGGGGACCAGTGGATTTTTTATCTAGACTTATAAAGGATAAAACTGACTATAATAGAGCTAGGGCCAAAAGAACTTCTGAGTGTTTCATATAACAAATGAAAATTGCAGATTATACATAAATAATAATTTAATCAAACACATAGTTTATTTCCTAGACTGTATATTTCCCATGGCTCTATCTTTCTGTATATCACATACGACATCACCAATTCCCAATAAATGTGTTTGTGTTTTTTGGTATTATGGTACTTAGTCATCCCATCAGCATGTTTCTGTGTGTGTGTGTGTGTGTGTGTGTGTACGTGAGTGTAATTGTGTCCAGAAAGGATAGAGTGAGTGATGAAGAAAGCCTCTCTCTTTTTCAAGGTAAGTGAGAAAGCCCCAGGAAACATTCTATAAATAAAATTTAGCAGCATTTCTCAAACCTAAGGCCCCTCATACATCACACCTATCCAGGCTTCTACCACGTCAACCTTCCAATTAAATTGCTGAAAGGCATATTCATCTTCTAACTGTGACTTCCTGGCAGCTATTGCCTTGGCCAGAGAAGGGGCCTTTTCATTCAGAGCATATATCTTGGCAGAAATCTTCTCCTTGTGATGACTTCCCTCCTGCAAAACAAGGTTGAGGAGAGAAGGAGAGAGACAGATATATTGATGAGCATCCAGGGCTAGAAATGTGAATTCTTTAGTACGATTAAAAAGCTCTCATCTCTCTCATTCCAAATATATAATTAATCTTCTCTAGGTCTAGTGTAATTATTATATTATTCATCCATGTCCAAGATGGTCATTTCCATTCCAGCATTTGGACAATCTTCTCACGTTTTCCCACAGAAGTGTGATGTTTTTAGCTGGAGTTGTCTCTGCTTAGGCTTTTTTGTATATCACTTTGATCAATGAGAGTTTGCAAAAGCAAGCATTTAAATAAAAGAATGATTCTCAAACTACGAAGAGGTTTCTAGTGGTATTCCTCCATAAAGCCTCACAAAGAAATGTCTTCACATTCTTATAATACTCAATAACCAAAGCAAGTGATAAGATCTTTATAAATGCCACATTCTGCACATAGTAAGAGTATCAACAAAGGATTTAAGAAAATTTGAAAGGTGTACCTATAAGAACTTGAAAAAAGAATTTCCAGAAAACAGGAATTGAACAGATAATTATTTGCTGACAACAGCAACAAAGACAGCCAGGAAGAAATTGTTAAAGTTTTATGTATGCTTTTAGCACTGCTCATGATTCTATATTTGTGCCAATCCCTTTTTGAAAATGATGATTTGACCTAGAATCCCTGGAGGCACTCACCTTGCCCAGGATGTCTTCTCCTTGAGCACACACACTTTGCACTCTGGTCTCATGGACAGCAAAGTCATTATCCAATGCTTCATGCTTCTTTAGCAAGCTCTGAGTAAATGAGTCAGTGAGAATCAAAGCATGCAAGGCTGAACAATCCATCCCACCCGTATTCTGAGTCCCTTTGATGCCATTCAGCTAACTTGGCAGAATTGGTGAGTGTCCACTTCTTCCTGTACATCTCCACTAAATTCTTTTCCCATAACTCTTCACTTGCCAAAAAGGACAATCTTTACAGAAAGAAAAAAAAAAAAAAACAGTCACAGGAATTCAAGTGACACTCCTTCTAACTTACTATGTTGTGGGGGATTGGAATTGGCCACTCCAAGATATGTCTCTTTGGGATGAGGATTATTTTGGGCTGATTACTGTTAAAAACTGCAGACATGAGAGGAACTCTGGAAAGTAGAAGTTACCCTTTGTTAAGAGACATTTACATTTGTAAAGGAAATCTCCATCTGGAAAGGTGTCTCCCTCTCTCCACCAGGAAGAAGAGGGGATGACCTTATCTTTAGAAACTCTTAGCAATACAGAAGGCAAGGACTTAAATCTGCATAATAACCTTACTCTTGTTTACTGTACTTTTCTGGTAATCTCCCATAACTGACACCCCCCCACCCAAACATCCTCCTTTGTAGCTGAAGATGGTATTTAAGATGAGAACATTTGCCATTTTGGTGAGTTGGTCAGTTTTCCTGAGTCTCTCTCACGTATACATGTTATAAAGCTTTGTTTAATTTTCTCCTGTTATTCTGTCTCCTGTGAATTTAATTCTTAGCCTAGTCAGCAGGACCTAGAGTGGGTAAAGGAAATGTCTTCCTCCCCTACAATGTGAACTTAAGCTTTTCTGGATTTTGGAATGAGTGTGTTGATCAAGGTCATGTATAAGGATTTCTCCACATTGAAACTTGTATAATTGAATGAAACATTGTATCTAGCAGAAAAATATCAAGAACATCCTATACTAAGAATGGATCCTAAAGGAAGGTAAAGCATTGAGCTGTCTTTGAAAATCATTCCAAATCTTCTCTGTTTCTAACTGCTCTCGGGAACCATGATGTCTGTGTAGCTGGTAGGATGGAGAAAGGGGTGAGGAGGAAGCATGACAAGTAGTACTTTTCCATCTTTTGTTGTATTTTCCTAAGTGTCATTTATACCAGCCCTCACCACCATCACCACCACCACTACCATCCACAGCTACCACTGCTACCACTGCTGACTTTCTTCCTCCTGTCATAAAGGCATCCCACCCATTCTTTTCTTCTACACCACATGCTAATCCAGGCTAAGGGAAGAAATGGATTTTGTATGACTAATATAGTTTTTAACTATCACATTTTGAAAATAAAGGAATTTCTAACACATGGTGTTCTTAGGCATTAAAATAAGATGGTTATTCCTTTTAATACAAGATGTGCTACATTATATTTTATGATTTTATTATTTTCATATTTATGCAGAAACGGTAAATGATGATTGGTCAGATGATACACAATAAAACACTGTCTGATTTAGCCATTTTTATATATGTGTGTTTTTATATAATAAATGAAATAAAGTCTCTTTATTTAAGGAGAAGATGAGGTAATTGGAAGCAAAGCTAAATTCAATATTAAATAAACTCTCTTTTCTCATCTTAGCCAACATGTATGGGCCCAGGAAACTAAAAATGCAGAAAGTCAATTTTTTCTTCATGAATGAGGACGTAGAAGGACTATCTAGATAGATATCTTAAGGTAACTCATGAGGATTATTAGCAATAAGTTCTTATGAAGCATTTTATTGGTATTTGTATGTCAGTTTTAAAACTTATTAAAATGAGCCTTTGAATGTAATGGTCTAAATATACTAACTAAAAGACAGAGATTGGTAGAGTGGATTTAAAAATTTGACCCAACTATATGCTTTCTACAAAAAACTCACTTCAAATATAATAATATAAAAAAGTATGAAAGCAATTCTTCTGCAGTAAGAAGAAAGCTTTTTCAATGAAAGGTGCTAGAGCAATTGGACATTTGTGGGCAAAATAATTAGCCTTGACCTATGTCTCATATCAGATGAAAATGAGCTCAAAATGGATGATGAGTTTAAAATTAAAATGTAAATCTCTAAACTTTTGGAAAAAGGCATGGGAGAAGATCTTTGTGATCTAGGACCAGGTAATGAATTTTTAGACATTATACAAAAGCACAATCCATATAAAGAACTCTTAAGTTTCCTTCTATAGTTAAACAAATAAAGAAATGATCCAACTAGAAAATGAGCAAAAGACATGACAATATATTTCACTGAAGAAAATATTCAGATGGCAAATAAGCACATAAAATAACATTAAACATCACTAGCCATTAGGGAAATGCACATTAATACCACAGTGAGACATCATAATAGGCAAGAAATGGAAACAATATCCTTCAACAGGTGAATGATTAAACCATGGTACATCCATACCATGAAATATTACTCAGCGATGAAAATGAAGGAACTATTGTTGCACACGATAAGCTGAATGAATCACCAGAGAATTACGCTGAGTGAAAAAGCCAGTCCCCCAAAGTTCCCTACTGTATGATTTCACTTATGTAGCATTCTTGAAATGATGAAATTATAGAAATGCAGAACAAATCAGTGGTTGTCAGGGATTAAGGAATGGGTAGAGGCAGGAAGAAAGTGGGTGTGGCTATAAAAAAAACATGAGGGATCCTTGTGGTGATGATAATGGTCTGAATCTTGACTGCATCCATGTCAATGTCCTGGTTGTAACATGGTATTATAGTTTTGCTAGATGTTGCCATTGGAGGAAACTGGATAATATGTACATGGGACCTCTTTGTATTATTTCTTACAACTGCATGTGAATCTACAATTCTCAAAATAAAAAGCTTAATTTTAAAAAGGAGAAGCCTTTGAGAGTGTTTGATATGAAACCTTAAACTGCTTGAAAATGTACAGTGGGGTGCACATGTGACAGAAGACTTTCCAAATAAGAGGACTTGTTAGTTTGAATTATATGCTATTCAGGTTTTAAGCTTTCTTTCGCCAGTTTAGGCCTTTCCTTACAACATCTCATAAAAGTGAATTAATCTCCACAAAGAATTCTTGGTAAATCTCCAAGTTTTAAGGCTAGTGGGCACAGTTCTCAAGGTCCCAAAACAGTATTATATTATAATCCTTCTCTCAAAAGCTGTAAAAATCCACCTTAACTCAAGATCACACTGAAAACTTGTTCATTTCTTTACTGGGAAACTGAATCCTGTATTTAAAAGTATCTTTAAATTGTGTAAATACTCTACGCACCAAACCCTTCTAAAGTTATATTTTCTACAAACTACCACCAATGGCCAGACATAAGAATTTTTCCAATTCAGTGCAACATTAGCATTTGAGAGAATCTTAGGAAATCTGTCAGTATAAGGAAAGACTTTAACTCACAGAGAGAGCACAAAGCATAGATTAAGCTTTCAGCCCTGCGTTCACACCTGATTGGTTCCATGATCTTGGGCAAGTCACTTACATCTCTGGACCTTGATTTTTCATATTTAAAATTGGTAGAATTAGCAGTATTTCCATCATCTTCTCCCACAAGGAAAAATATTATAATTTCCCAGGTGAAAACATGAGCTACTTAAGAAAAGATTCAAATTAAAGAGAAGAAAATTGATCCATTCAGCCTGTTGCTCACCTGAGTAGCAGCCAATGTGTCTCCAGACTCCCCTTGGGCAACGATAGCTTCCTTTTCACGGATCCAAGCTTCCTCCTCCTTAGCATTCTCCTTGAACTGCAAGTATTCTAGAGACTCTGCCAGTTGAAGCCCTCTATAACAGGGCAGTAAGCCCCAGTAAGGATAAGAAGAAATTAGTAGGCAGTGGGAGTGTAGCAGAGCAGCACAATCTCACAAGGCGGACACAGTTGATCTGGGCCACAGAACAATCTGACATGTGCCTATTGGTCAGCAGTGCTGAGCTCCTGTGACAAGCGGGAGACCCTTGCCCCCAGAAGTCCAGTTTTGTGGCATCATCTACTCTCTAGGAATCTTTGTTGGGGGAAGGAAACCTTGTCCAAACCAAAATGTCAAGATTTCATAATTGGAGAATAACAGCAGTGAAGCAGTGTCTCTACTCTGAGCACCGCCGTTCTTCTTATACAATGAAAGTATCATAAAATGCTAGAATCTCTCTTTTATTCCCCAGAAAAATATGTCTTCCTACTGCCAACAAGCATGAAATTACAGGCAGAAATTATTCTTCTTGCCTATATGGTTCTAATTGGGCATATGGCTCTAAGGGAAACATTATGAAGTGCTGCATGCAATGCTAAAACTAAGGACATATTTAAGTAAAACAGACATGGGCAGAATAACCCGGTATGAAGTATAGCATCTGCAGGGTAACAATGATAAAAAACAGCCACAAGTAAGTGCAGGAGTAGAGGTATATTCAGAACACAAGCAGTAATCACTTTTTCCTTGGAGAAATGAGGGAAAGCTTCGTGGATGATGTGGCATTTGAGCAGTGACTTAGAAGATAAATAGAGATGTGTAGTTGGGGAGAGAAGTCAATGCTGCATTCAATACCTACAACCCAGGAAGAGAACTGAACCTCCTATCCCCAAACTCACCGAGCCTTGGCCAACTCTTTGAGCTTCTCCCAGTGTTCAACAAACTGAGCAAGTCGCTTCTGGATCTCTTCTTGTCCTACAGCAGCCTTGTCACCTAGCTTCTCTGCCATATCCAGCACATTCTGAAGAACACACCCCCTCCATGTTGCATTATCCCACAGTCTCTCCCCATTTAGTCATAGTTCTCTGGCAAAGTATCTAGTCCTTCCTACCCTCCAGATCATCTCTAAACTCCGTGGTACTTAGGGTTGTCCTGAAAATCTTGGAAAAGTGAAGAAAGTTACAACAAGATCTATCATGCTAAACTTCCCCCAGTATTTGGACCAATCTCTTGGTGTTTACACTGGGCTACTCTCCATGATCTGCTTTATGGATTATTCACAGTCGCAGGCTGATCCTGCTGCCAAACCAGACCCAGAGTTGCCTTCTTCCCATATGGCTTGGCTCAAGTACAGCTTTTCCAGATGGCCCAACCTGCATCCCAATTGTCAACAACGGTGCCCTGAAGTATAAGAGTGCTCCATCCAGGGAAGAGCACGGGTTCCTGTGCAGAAATCTTCTATTCAAGGAGACAAATTGTGAAGGAGAAGAGAACACTTATGAACTCTATGACTGACTTTCTGTGTGACCTTGGCCTGCCCCTTCACATTTTGTAGCCTCATCCTATTTGCCCAAGAAGGTCTACTATCTCTGACTATCTATGTCTTTCCAGGTTCATATTTGACTATTCATACCTGGATGGCAGGTTCATGTGCCACCAGTTCCCCTTCTAGGCGTTTGTGCTTCTTCATTAGGTTCTGAACCCCCGGCAGATCCTTCACATCGTCCTCGGAGCTCACTCGACTCAACCTGTCCCTGGGACCAAGGAAGAAAACAAAAAATTTAGAGTTTAGACATCTGAGGTCATCCTGGAACAATTGTTTTCTAAGAGTGTATGTGTGGCTAGGGGTGGGGAGGTGGTAAATTCTGGAACATTCTGGTGAAAATAACCACAAAGATAATTAGTGCCAGAGGCTTTCAGTGAAATTTCTGACTTATGCCAATACATACAAATTAAAATAACATACTAATCTCCATGATATGCACAGCCATAATAGCCTTCCCATTAGTTCCTCTTCCTGTCTAACTCTGTATCTTTCTGTCTTTGGTCAAGAACATACACTAATATTTTACTTTCCAAAACAAAAAGTGAAAATTACACACACACATACACATATATAAAGAAACACATGTACATATATGACCTTCATGGCTTTTATTATTTTTGGCCGTTAATATCAATAATGAGTTTAGGTAGAATGGGTGTAAAGAGCTGACGCTCTAGAAGTCATGGCAGGTGGGTTGGTTCCGAGCATAAAATATTTGACCAGCACCACAAAGCACAACCAAACACTACACAGACAAAGTAGTATTATCTTACTGTTTCTAAAAAGTTCCAAAATGTCCTGCTTGCTGCCCTATGTACAGTGCTTCCCTCTAATTCATTGATTACTAGTAAGAATCATCGGGTTTGTAGAAGAGGAACATGATGAGGCAAGCTTAATGAGATGTAGAGAAAATAATTTGATTTACTAAGATTTTCTCAATCGTAGTTTTTACAGCAAAAATAGAATTAGTGGGGCCATCCAGGTGGCACAGTGGTTAAGTTCACATGTTCTGTTTTGGAGGCCCAGGGTTCACCAGGTACGAACGTATGCACTGCTTGTTAAGCCATGCTGTGGTAGGCATGCCACATATAAAGTAGAGGAAGATGGGAAGGGACGTTAGCTCAGGGCCAGTCTTCCTCAGCAAAAAGAGGAGAATTGGCAGTGGATGTTAGCTCAGGGATAATCTTACTCAAAAAAATAAAAAATAGAATCAGTAATGAAACTATAGCAGGTACCATGTAACATTCTCTGTACAGTGTCCAGTTTGGTGTCACAAAAGATACACAGGATACAGAAAGAATAACAACAGTGATCTCGTCAGCCTAGTAAGTTGTAAATGCCCAGCTATCTTCATGAGCATTACACATTCTATGAATTGTCTAGAACATTCCTTTTGTTCCCAGAACTTATGTGAACCATTGCCCACTGCATCCACTCTTGTCTCCCTCTGCCTGCATCCAGTGAGAGAATTTGGGTAAAATAAAACCAATGTTAACTTTAGGCTAAGGCACACATGATTAAGAAGTAATACCAACTGCAAGAAACGATTATATATTTCATTTCAGCATCAAATAAGAACATGTTTGGTAGATTATCTATTCTGGATTATTCACACAACATGAGTTGGCAGTACATACTGTATCCAGGATTCCTCATTATCCAGGTCTTGGAAGAACTGGAACAAGGCATAGTCCTCTTTCAGTTTCTCATGGTGTGCAGCTGCTAAGTTCTGGACATTCAGGAAGCGGTCGTTGACATTATCCCTTTTCTCCACAATCTGCTCAACGTTGAATGTCCCACTGGAGAGCAGATCCGTAGCCAGCTGATTCAGGTCCTTGAGTGCATCCTAGAAAGTCCCAGTACACTCAGTGAATAGATTAGTACAGGCATTAAGTAGATCCTTGACTTTAACCACTGCTGGCTCAAGTTCAAAGACTGGGTCAAATAGATTGTTTTCAAAGATATTGAATTTGATTTTATGCTCTTTTAACTCATTGGATAAGGCCAAGTTCAGAGGACGATATAGATAGCGTGACTACATTACTCAAGCTGCACATTTGTCCTTCTGTGTCCTGTTCTTCTTTCTGATGGTTTCCCATATATTTGCTTCCTCTCCTCAACTAGAAAATAACACCTTGGTGGGTAAGCACACTGTCCCCAAACAGGACCGTCTTCTTCACAGTACTGAATTTGATGTAGATTGATTGGCTGAAATATTTAACAAGAACTACTCTATTGGTAACGTTCTTAGACTGGGCACAGAGCAAACCCAGCCTCTTCTGTGTCTGTTTTCATTCTAACTCTGCCTGCTGTCACAGGGAATATCATCAAGACCTGAAATCTTGCACTTAGAATGACTTAGGCTTCTTGTCCTTTCTGTATCTGTATCACCAAATAAAACTGATAACATAAAATCCTCCTGTATAAAATTAACACCTGCCAGCATGTTTACCACTGTTCATGGGACAAATCTCTGCTTGACATTTGAATGCAACTAGAATTCTCCATAGACTTTCCAGAGTTTATATGTAGTTCAACTTTACCGCATACATCCCCATCTGATTTTATTGTTTTTCTCTCTGATTCTATGAAATAAACTTCCATTTTCTTTCAAAGACAGGTGAAATATGTGGCTTTGGGTGACGGTGAGTTTATATGCATGCATCAGTAAAAAAATTTTAAAAAGATAGCTTTTAGGATACACTTCCTGGAGTCTTAGAATCTATAGTTTAACAATCATTGGTTAACAGTGACTGTTGCAACAACTCTGCAATGCATGTGTTTGACGTGGTTATAACTGCTGGCTGAGAACACTAAGGTCAGTTTTGCAAGGCTATGTTCTTAAACTATCTCTTAAGATAGAAGAGAGGAAAATCAGAAACATTTCCATTCCTCCCAGAGGACTTGGATTGCAGCACCACTTACCTCTCGGGTCAACATCTCTGTTTCCAATAGCTGATGCTTCTTGAGCAGGTTTCCTGCAGATGCCAAGTCCCTTGCCTGATCTTTCATGGCCAGCAGTGTCTCTGCCTGGGAATGGAAGAATAAGCAATAAAGCTTCCAGATGAAAACTATCTTTAAGGAGAACAAGATTAGCAACTATGCCCTCAAACTTCTCCCATGAAGAGTCAAGCAAACTGTTCATGCATAAATCCATTTATCTGACAAGTATTCAGTAGCTCCCATGTCCCCACCATTTCCAGGTGCAATCACCTCTGAGAGCCAGAACTCAAAGTCTCGGATGCCTGTGTTGAACCTTTGTTGGCGACTAGCCTCGTTGAGCTTCTCTCCTTTGTCAATTGTTCTTGTATACAGGTCATCCCAGTGTTTCTGCAGCTCTTCCAATTGACCCTAACCCGAAGAAATTGAGGGGTCATTATAGTTTTTAGGATCCTGGGTCCTATGACAACTTGAAAGGATAATGTAGGACGGCTCTGGAGTAAGGTACTAGTCAAAATCTGCCAGTACTTGAATGTCATACATTTTAAATAATTTATGTTTAATCTAGGAAAACAACAAGAAATGTTAGGAAAAAATTTGAAGAAAGGGTCCTGGGCTGATTACGGCAACTGATGTCTGAATGCCAGAAAACTTTTGGCAGTAGGGATAGAAAATGTAAAACAAGCATAATACTTAGGAATTAAGTCTAAAGCTTTTTTGGAGTTCTTGGTACTGACTATGATTGCAGTGATAGGATCTGAGCATCACTGTTTTCCTCCTTCTTTGTGCAACAATCAG
Source organism: Equus asinus (assembly GCF_041296235.1). Taxonomy (NCBI): domain Eukaryota; kingdom Metazoa; phylum Chordata; class Mammalia; order Perissodactyla; family Equidae; genus Equus; species Equus asinus. The sequence goes on from NC_091814.1 coordinate 21,322,349, forward strand.
AGGGAAGACTATTAACAGAACATCTTTCATATCCCTATACATGAAAACATTGAAAAGTAAAAAATTTCTCTTCCTGTGCCTTTGTAGCCCCCAACCCATCTTGAGCAGAATCCCTACCTTCACGATCTCTTCCTTGCCATCACATGCCCGCCGCTCAATCAGGGAATTCCCCATGTTGATGACTCGGTTCACATGCTCAGCTTGGCCATAGACGTCATTTTCAAAGGTTTGGTGCTTCAGGTATTTCCTCTGAAGGGAAAGCAGAAACTAAATTGCCATCTTATTTAGAGAAGCAAGATAAGGTAAATTCTGTTTATAAAGAAGAGTTAGTGTTCTATCATAACCAAAGTGATAATGACTTCTTTTTTTTTTTTTTTTTAAGGAAGATTAGCCCTGAGCTAACATCTGCTACCAATCCTCCTCTTTTTCTTTGCTGAGGAAGATTGGCTCTGAGCTAACGTCCATGTCCATTTTCCTCTACTTTATATGTGGGATGCCTACCACAGACAGCATGGCTTGACAATTGGTGTGTAGGTCCACTCCTGGGATCCAAAACGGTGAACCCTGGGCCACCGAAGCAGAATGTGCAAACTTAACCTCTGCACCACTGAGCCAGTCCCGATAATGACTTCTGAAGACCTGCTCCCCATTTGCCTCAGAAGTCCCTGAGGTCACAGACAGTGGCCTCAACAGTTAAAGAAATATTCAGTATAGGGAGATGGCTAATCATCCAACAATCTGGGTATGCTGAAGTTTTCCAAGATTCCTATTTTGAACTTGCCTGAATGTTGGTGGGGTCTTTGTAGGATTCATCATAGGCTATGGGCAGCATACTGCTGATCCATTCTTCCAGGTCTTCAAGGTCACGGTAGAATTGTTTCAGGTCAGCATAGTCGCCGAGTTTCATCCACTCAGCAGTCAGCTGTGCTTTTAGTGCCTTCCACCTGGAGGAGGTGGCCAGATCACTCTCTGCTCTCTACCCTTCTCCCAAACTCTGATACCATATCCATGAATCTTCCCATTTTCCAACTTGTTCCTTCTCCTCTCATTATTTATATGTTTATATGTTATGTATAACATCATTTCATCATTTTCAAGTATAAACACAGTGGCTAAGCCAGGTAATTTCTTTTTTTTTTTTTTTTTTTATTAATGTTATGATGGATTACAAGCTTGTGAAATTTCAGTTGTACATTTTTGTTAGTCATGTTGTGGGTACACCACTTCCCCCTCCGTGCCCTCCCCCCACCCCCCCTTTTCCCTGGTAGCCACCGATCAGATCTCCTTCTCAATATACTAATTTCCACCTATGAGTGGAGTCATATAGAGTTCGTCTTTCTCTGACTGACTTATTTCGCTTAACATAATGCCCTCGAGGTCCATCCACATTGTTGTGAATGGGCCAATTTCGTCTTTTTTTATGGCTGAGTAGTATTCCATTGTGTATATATACCACATCTTCTTTATCCAATCATCAGTTTCTGGGCATGTAGGCTGGTTCCACGTCTTGGCTATTGTAAATAATGCTGCGATGAACATAGGGGTGCAACGGACTCTTGAGATATCTGATATCAGGTTCTTAGGATAGATACCCAGTAATGGGATGTAAGCCAGGTAATTTCTAAGGTAACTTCTCTGTCTTTATTTTATGAAGTCAGAAAGTTTTCTAAAGTTTCAAGATAGTTTTAGGCATCTAGAAATAAGAAGAACTCAGTGTTACCCCAATCCTTAATGCTAGCAAAGAGAGCACTTTGCTACATCTTTCTATAGCTCACAAAACAATTTCTCAGGTCTGACCTGTCTAGCACATGTTGGAGCTGAGCAGCAATCTCTTCCTTGGCATAGTGGTCATCAGCTATGAGCCGTTCAGCAAAATGTTCTAGTTCTGTGATCTTCTTTTCCTAGACAAGGGAAAAATAAAAAGCCCAGGTGGCTGGAGATGATGCCCTTATTGCAACCCTGACCCCTCCTGGAAAAAAGCAGAGATATTCTTTGTGGCTAGACGAAAGGAAACAAAACCAGGCCAAAGGGTAAACACCTTACAAGGAGGTGGCTTTCAACTCAACAAGAGGAGAAACATTGATAATGATTCTGAGATGGGCTACTTGTGTAGTACTGAATTCCTTAAAGAACACACACTTCCCATGGCCAATATCCCACTTCCTGCCTTGGGTGGGATATTGGAATAGACAGCACGCAAAGTCACTTCCAATTCTAAAAGTTGGGTTTTAAAAGGCTGAACTTAAAGTAAGAAATTTCAATGCCACATTATGTCTTCGACAAGACTAAGACACAGTGTCAAGCTGCCCTGCCTACCTCAAACTTTTCTGTAAGAAGTAAATGGGAATAAAAATACTTATAAATCATAAAACTAAAGACTCATGTAAGATTTCTCTTATTATTACTAACAGTTATTATTGGAACTCTTGTATTACTTGTTATTACCTGGGTAGTGATTGCTGTGTCCAAATCATCACGTTTCTTCATCAAGGCCTCTAGACTGTCTAAGAAACCTTTATCATCTGACCTCAGGACATTCTCACGTGCCACCATCCAGCTCTCAGCCTGATCACAGTTCCCTTGGAACAACTATGGGGAATGAAGGTAGAGGTATATGATATATCATTCCAAGGGGACAGAGGAAATTATCTCACCCTCTCCTTTGATCTTATATAAGAAATCCTCTAAGTGGTGCTTATATTCTTCCAAGAAGCATTCATACCATGAATCTTAGCTATACTTGACCTTTTACTCTTACCTGAAAACACAATTTTTATATAAGCTATATTCCTTTCTTGGGGTGTTATTTCCCATATCCTACATCTGGTGAATATTGGCTGGTTATTTCTTTAAGACTCTGGTAAACACTATGCTTCAGAGTAGTCTGTGACACTCTTACTTCCTTCTCTCAAAAACATTAATCACTCCCTCTTCTTTAGCCTCAAAACATTCATACATTTTGTTTTATTAATAGTCATCTTACTGTACTAGGATGATCTTTCTACATGTATAATTTATCTTCTTAAGAAAATGGAAAATCCTACCAACTTTTGTGTTCCCAGGGCCCTGCACAGAGTAGGTTCTCAATAAAAATCAATCAATCAAACCCTCAATCAATAAATAAATTATAATAACCCCACTTCATGCCCAGGACTCCCTCTTATTTTATTTGGCACTTCTAATAGAGATAGGAGCAAAGAATATCAAATGATCAAGCTACAAAGCAGAGAATGCAATGTCAGATAGTCAAGAGACATCCTTGCATTTATAGGAGGAGAAGTCCAGTGAAATGAGTGCCAGTACTAACCATGTAAAATTTCATAGACAGAACAGACTGAGGCCAATCCTGCTTAATGCCTAGGAATTTCCTGTACCTGCAATTCCAGACACTGATCTAGCATCTTCTTGCGTTGTTCCCAAGCTTTCTCCAAATCATCCCTCTCTATCCTGACAGCTTTAAGCTTTTCTTCAATTTCAGGACTGGCATGGTGACCACTGATTATAAGTTCTGTAGCAAAATCTTCTAAGTCCTGGAAGGTGGGAGCCTTGGCATTCATGTCAGCATGATGATCCTGTGGGAAAAATGAGGAGGAGACTGGTGAGGCCAATGACATCTCACCAAAGTTGTTAAGTGAGGGATGGTTGTGAGGTCATGTGATCAGTGGCTATGACTTTTGTAGCCATACCTGATGTCGCTCTATCAAGATCTCTGTGCCAATTAAATCTTCAGCCAGCTCCTGTGATGATACCATGCCATGAATGCCACTGATCCAATTCTGTAGGTCCCTAGAGAAATAGAAATGTTGAGAGTGACAAGAAAACCTTGCAACTTGCTACAGGGCTGTCTGTCCTTGGGCTTTTTCCTCTCTAGAAAACATTTCCAGATTAACACTTTCTATTTGGCTTTATAAACTTCACAGATCTTAGGTTTGTTATTTTCATTGCCTGACAACAGTAGCAACCCCTTGCATTTGAAAAATCTCTTCACATATATTATCTCTTTCAATTCTTGTAATGATCTTGTATAGAATTCTGAGAATTATTTTTCTTCCATTTTGGAGATGAGGGAGTCAGCTGACAGAAGGTAAGTGATTCGTCTGTGTGATATAACTACAAGACATCCGAACTAGAACCAAGACACTAGAATTCTGGACCAGTACATATTCCATTACTCTTAATTATTCCTGTTCATTTAAAGTGGATTCTTGGATTTAAAGATCATCTTATTATGGAATCTAAAGGAAGACAAGTCCTTCCTCTTCCTTTTATTCCCAATAGAATCCAGCACATGCTTCTGCCCACCACACACACACACACACTCACACATGCACACACATGCACACACACAGACACTCTATGTTGTTACCTAAATCAGGGCCTATTTCCTACTCTTTTAGACATCAAGATGTTAGACAAGGAGGGCTAAGGTCCATCCTCACTAGAGGGTAAATGTCAAATAACCATGCATTGAGTTAAAATTATATATGATGACCAAATTAAGCATCTCATAAAGAGTGCCCTACTCTTGATGCTAAATAGGAATCATGAGCTCTAGGGCAGAAAAGTCTCCTCTTTTGTAAACTGTTTTATTCACTTATTCAAACAACTAAGTTTTATTGGTGCTTACCAGCTAGCAAACATTGTGAAAAAGACATATTTATGTCTTCTAGGAGCTCACGCTTTAGATTAAAAGAAAGAAAAAAGCAAACAAAATTTAGACACTAATACCTACTAAAAAAAACCCTGAAAAGCAAAAGTGTCATAAAGAGGTAAAATAAGATATTAGAGTTGCTCTGTGAGTGGGATTATTACTTTTCCAAGATTGAAAAGTGTGACTTTATAAAGGAAAAGAGGCGGCCTTTAATTTGGAATCTGAAGTCCAGATAGACTCTGTATATACAGGGATATATGCACATTTATATGCTTTTGGGGAATGAGTATGGACGTTGTTTATTTATACTGTGTGAAAAACTATAGCTTTCCAGAGATGGTGTATTGGGAAAGGGGTTGCCAAGTGCAACCAAAATCATTTGCCAAAATTTGACTCGTTTTTTTCTTCAAAAGTATTGTATTGTGAGCTACTACTTTCTGAACCCTCAATCCTAAATTCTCCTCCTAGCAGACTGATACTATGGGACAGAATGTGGGAATTGTTCCACAGATAAAGTATGTATTTGCTAGACTGTGAAAAGGTCTAGACTCTTTAGTAAGACATTGAAAATTTTCTAGGATTTCATCTCAACATTTCTAAATTTCTCTCCTGCTACTTCTCCTTACCCCTCTGACACACAAACACTGTGCTCCAGCTGCTCTCACTTCACAGACATGCTGCACATTTCTTCTCCTTGTGTCTTTGTGTAGATCCATATATTTGTTAGGATGCATGTTTGGGTTGTATTATGTTCTACCATGGTTATCTGTATCCTTCTCTCTCTCTCTAATAAAATGAAAACCCCTGTATCCTCCTACAACTCCTGACAGAACACATCATATAGTATGCACTCTGTAGAAGCTTACTTAATTGGCCTAGATGGGATTACATTTCTTCAAACCTCAGTATTTTATGGCTTAAAGTACTGAACCTGGGAGTTTTGTGCCTAACCAGAGGTGAGATCTGGACAGAAAGGTGCCCACCAAATCCAGCAGTGAAGAGTACCCATACCGGGACTGCTCCTGGAAGCTCTACTCAGAGGCTAGACATGAAAATTGCCCACCCCACCTGGTGGAGCTCTTCCTTTTGAGCTTTACCTGGCCTTGCTGAGGAAGAGGTAGAATTTTTGGGCCTCATTTAGATTCTCCTTACGATCCTTTGTACACCCCAGCAGGTTGTCCCAGGCCTCATTCAGCTCCATTCGCTTCTTATTCAGGTCATCAATGGCATCTGGGTGGGCCTCACAGAGCCACTCTGCTGTTGCCCCCAGTACAGTCACCTGGGAAGATGCAAGAGCTCTGATAATCAGCCTAGAGTCATGCCTAAATTCTAGCAAAAGAATCAACCTGAGCCTTAGTGGTGCTCACTCTTCAAATAGACATCAGTGAGGTACAAGAACCTCTTATTACTTTATGAAATAACACCAACCCTTTGGTACACATGATAACTTGATGAAGCAGTCAAAATGGCATTACCATACTTTTTTAAGATTAGAAGGCTGTTAGGCAGGGTGGTTAAGTGACTGCTAGTTAGTAGCAATACAAATTATGGACCCAAAGGTCCTGAATTTAATGCAAACATCTTTCCAATATAGACATTTTCTGTGCTTCTTTTTGCTCTGCATGATAATGCCAAGATGCACGATGCCTCTGGTTCATCTGGAGCACTGGAGAGTGTATCTGGAATGCTTTGGAGTTCATTTTTGGTTGGAGTAGGATTAAGCTCATCTAATTACTTGTGAAAGAAACTCTGCATCATGCTCAGGCATAGTTCTGGTCATCCTGAGTATGGCAATTTCCTGTTTATCTTAGGCTGCTGGCCTCCAACTATCTTTTGTACATTCCGGTCACTTGGAACCCACTGAAGAGGTACTTGGACAACAGAAAGTTCATTTCCAATATGTTTTTCCTCCACATTAATGTTCCTGGGGGATGTCCTTTTAGTGGCCTTGCCTTAGGGACAGTGTACAAGAACAAGTATGAATAAGGTAAAGAGAAATGTAAGAAGAAAGGATTGGGGAACAAAACCGAGGACGAGGGTGTTGATAGGAATAAACATGAAGAGGAAAGTGCTGGAAAAGCTTGGAAGCACATGTCTCACCTTTTCCCCCAGGGGTGCGAGATCTCTCTCAAAGCCCTCATGCTGTCGCAGAAGAGCCTGAACACTGAACAGGTCTGAGCCAGGATCAGCGGCACTGAGGGCCTTGCACTTCTTTTCAATCTGCTCCTTCGTGTCATCTGCGTCTCTGGTACACAAGAACAGAGTTTAGGAGTAATAATGTGTACCAGAGGCAGAATAACTGGGCTCATAAGGAAGTCATCACTACCAACAGCATCACCATCTTTTTTAACGTGTTAGAACTTGGGTTTATTGACTCTTCACAACGACTACTTGAGGCATGGTTACTATTACTGTTCCCATTTTACATATGAGAAAACTGAAGCTTAAAGAGGCTATTTGCGCAGGGTTATACCACTGCTAAGTGGTGGAGCCTAAGTTTGAACCAGGCAGCCAGATTGCAGAGCCACATGCTTAACTATTATGTTTCAAGGCTTTCCATCTTAAGCCATTTGAAACAACCAGACTCATCTACATTTCAATTTTCCCTTTTCTGAATATTCCAAAATATATTTATACACAGCGAAAGTGTTTGGTTTCCATTTTGTTTGTTGGTATGTTTGTTTACTTATTTAGTTACATATATGTTTCTTAGCGTAGACACAAATTTGGAAATCAGACATAAAAAATTTTTGAGTCAACAGTTAGAGTCAATGTGATGTCTGTTGTCCTTTACTGTTTACTTCTGGTACAGGAATACAATTACTTAAACCTCTTATTTCTACTTCAAGTTTCATCCACTACCATGAAAAAGTATATAGACTGCTAATTACGTACCAGGGCCCAAACCTAGGCACTAGAAAATTGAAGTTGATTGCCTGGGAGTATCCTATGTGCGAAGTGAGGGATGTACTCCTGAAACACCTGATCTCCTACTATCCCTGTCTCAGGAAGACGGGTTATACTAATGGCTATGACTGTTCTATAGTAATCACACTTGAGGATTTTTGAGTAGGTTCTAGAGCAGCACTGCTTTTTAGGGTTAAAATTCTCACCTGTGAAACATCTGGACAGCATGGGCACTGCCCAGCATCTGGCGCTGTTCATCTGCAAGCCGCTGCAAGGAGTCCCAGCGGGTATTCAACTCCTAAAAGAGGCAAACATATCACATTTTAGCTAGGGAGCTAACACAGATAGTTCTGTGGTGTGTGAAGGCTAGATGGGGTTTAAATTATGATAGTTTTCATGTTCTTTCTTTCATAAATTACATAAGCTTATTTCTTTCTTGGAAAGCTTGAGCTAGGGCCTCATTTATGCCAGTGCAGTTAAGAAAGGGATTACTTTCCTTCCCAAACTAATGTTCCAGGATGGAGCCATCAACCCTGGAGTAGCGATTGATGTTTGCTGCCACAAAGACTACATCACAACCCCTGAAAATAAGTGGAAAGTGTTGCCTTGGTAGTTAGAAGGTATTCTCAAGGAGAAATATAATAGCTTTCTGCACCCTGAATTGACTAAACCAAGAAGCCTCTTAGAGCCCTACTGTCTGCAGAGAATAAATAAATTGTTCCTATGCACATTCCTTCTCCCTCTTACCCCGTGTCCACTACCACAAAAAGAGGGAGAAAACTCATCTTTACTGGTTTATGACAATCCAGAGAGCTGGACTAGACATTGCATAAATATTCACTAGATCTTTTATGGAACCATAAGTCCAAATCTGAATCAGGTCTAGAATGCCCCTCCTCCATCTCTGCTGATCTATATTCTTCTCCTTCTTTCATCAGATTTTATCAGAGCCGATCTGTTTCAGTAATGTTTCTTGATTAACCCCTTCTTACTATCACAGCTCCTTTATCTGCATTTTCTTTGTATCATGTATGTAAGCAATGAATTTGTTGTGTCTGTGGTGGTCGGGGGGAGGTGGAGCATGTATTGCAATTTAAGGATTTCTGATCAGCTCAAATGTTTACATGGCTGGACTATTTGGACTATTGTCTTTGATCTTTCTTGTAGTCAGCTCCATGTTCCCATTACCTTCTCCATGTTCTACCTGATTTATGGAATATGAAGTTGAGTATAAGTTAGAGGAAGACTCCCAAAGCTCAACCTAGTAGTGAGGAGAAAAGGAAGGAGAACTTAGTTACCTTCCGTATTTGAGTTCCTTCTGGTGTTAGAAGGCCTTCAAATAGAAGATCATCAGCTATGTTGTTGATATCCTTCAGCCGAGGCTCATTGGTCTTCAAATCCTGGATGGAAAAATTTGTCCAAAGCAATGTAAATCCCCTTCTCAAGAATCTTTTATACTTGTCTGCTTATCTCGCCTTCAATTTGGCTAAATATTAAAACATATTGCTAACTTCACTTGCCATCCACAACAAACCACCTTACTCCATTCTACCACAAGTAAGAGAACCTTTAAACTCCCTGACAACTGGTGGCTATCAAAAACCTGGCAAGAAAACTTTTATTTACCTGGAGTATGGAGTACCTACAGTTTCCTTGATTTCTTAAAAATATCACTACAGATTAAATTACATCACGAGAGGTGTCTATACTTGCAGCATATAATATTCTTTCCTACCAATATAAACTCCTTCACCTTCTACAGAATACCACTGACTGAGTTGCAATCTCTTTATATTAAAGCATTTGTAAGAAACAGCTCAAGGGGGCTCATCACCATGTCTATGGTGATGATATTTTTAATTACGTTATACAATGAACTTTCAATGAGTTTTCTCATGGAACTCTCATTCCTAGTTTTCTTTTATAATTTTACTCTTATTTTTCTCATTCTTATGTTTTCCAAAACTACACACACACACACACACATATATAAACTCTATCTCTATCTCTATATTTATCATCTATCTATCTATTGCTTTGAATTCCATTTGGAAGGTATCATAAAAAAAGAAAAGAAAAAGGAGTTTATACTGATGCTAGTTAAGATAATAGAATGAATCTGAGAGAATATAGGAGAATGGAAGGGTTTTAGGTAGGCAGAAACTTAGGAATTGTCCAGCTGTAAAGTCAGGTTGTTATTCCCATCTTCTCACCCCAACTTCTGCCCCATAAATAGACCTTACACAGAGTCCCAAAACACCCCATCTCAACCTGGGCATCAGCATGAACACAGTACAGTATAGGACAAGTTTTTAGGAGACAAGCACTCCCAGTAGTATTTGGGAGTGGCAGGGACCGTGGCTGCAAAGTTAGGGTCACTAGTTTCCTCAGCACCCTCTTTGCATCTACAATACCCAGAGGAAGATGTGAAATATGGAACCGTCAGTGGCTTTGGGGAGGATATTTAGTAAATATGAAATTAAGGAGTTGCTTAAGAGGAGTTATAAGATAAAAGAGAAAAATGATAATCCTTAAAAAGCTGTCTAGAGGAGAAGGTTCCTCTTTCTCACCGTTTGGAACTCATCAAACTTTTTCTGCAGCTCCCAAACATCATCTAGGTCTACCCCAGTGTTTTCTGCCTTTTTCTCTCGGATCCAGTCCAGCATGTCTCCTGCCTCATAGGCCAGCAAAAACTCATTGTATCGTTGCAATAGACGACGTCTGCGTTCTTCTGCCCGATCAAGGAGGGAGCGATACCTGAGTGGAGAAATGAAAAGAACGGGAAAGATGGAACAAAAAGTGAAGAAAACACAGAAGAGTAGAAGTAGGGTGAGAGAGGGAGAGAATGAAAGGGACAAAAAGGAGGTAAAGGAAAAATCAATTGAAGAATGGTAAAGGAGAGGAGGAAATAAAGATAGAATGAAAATAGCATTACAAACAGAGACATACACACAGCGTTCCACCTAAAAATAATAAAAATGTTAATGTTCCAGTAGTGAGACTGGCAACATCCCTTCCCCATTATATGTAAGTGAAAGTTCCACAGGCCTGTGGACAACTGGATATGAAACAGCCTGGTATAGTAAACAAAATTTATATGAAGGTCAGAAGACCTTTCAATAACCTTGAAAGAATGCCAGGTGGGGAGTCAGAAGATGTGGCTTAATTAAGTGTCTGACCTCAGGCAATTGATTTAATGGTTCTGGGCTTCCCTTTCCTCATATCAAAACTGAAGTATCTGAAGGACGCTAAGTTTACTTTTAGCTCTTAAAATCTGCAAATTTGCAGGACATCTCTAGTCTAACAGATGCAGAGTCATGAGAAGTGTCTTTGGCCAGTAGGAAATGTTTGGCCAAACACTGTCCAGTTCTCCAGCCTCCAGAACTTACTGTTTCTCAATCTGTTCCTGGCGCTGGGTGATGCTGCCTGGTTCTTCTCGCTGCCGCTGAGGGAGCATAGGAAACTCATCATGGGCCAGCTTCCTGACATAGACAGCTGGCACAAAGCCCTGGTGATCATCAGCTTCCACCTTCCACCAGTCCTGAAGGGAGAGCAGATCCCCACTCCTTCCTTAGTTCTTGGAAAAGCTACAAATAGGAGAGGCTTCAACTCTCATAACTAAGTCTTTAGGCATGGACGTGGGCTAATGGCCAAGAGAAGCAAACCTTTGCTTATGGGTGGCAAATAATTTTCATACATTACAAATAAGGTAAATAAGGAGTTTCAGGAATTGCAGAGATGAGCCTTTGAAATGGAGGAATCTGACATTTGATGTTAGACTCTTAATTTTGTTGAGGTTTTCAAAAACTAGTGACAGTTCTTTTAATGATGGGGCACTCTGTCTACTAGGAATTCACAAAAAACCCACAGAGCCAGAATTGAACTGGGCTTCTTGTGGGTGGAGCAGCTGTGTATGACAGTATTGTGCAAGAACTTCTCCTCCTCATCTCTCTGAAAATTGTGTGTTGCCCTGAATTTCACTTATGTGAATGCTTTATGTTTAAGTATCCCCCTGATCCCCACAGAGTATTTTTGGAGTGTTGCTATACTAACCACTCTAGAGTTAAACTCCTCAGAGAATAATGTACTGAAATGGAGAAGCCTGTGGGCACTGGCACACAGCTTATTTGATAATAAAACATCTTGCTTCTCTAAAAAATTCACTTGCCTTCAAAGTAACGATATCTGAAACTCTCTTCTTTTCTTCCCAATCATTTTTGGAGATAAATTAATATTAGAATATAAAAATTACTTGAGCTATTATGAAAAATATAGTTAAAATCCTAGCCAATATTTTATCAATATTCTCACAGACATAAGGTCTAAAGAAAATCAAGCTGACAAAAGACTTGTCCTTGATCAAGCTTCCCTTGACCTCAGCCATTGTTGTTCCATCACTAGGAACACAGGTACAGAAGAGGAACATGCAAAGAGACAAAGAGAAAGGGACAGATAATTCTTGTAAATATATTACAGAATTGCCCCTCATAGCTTATATGTCTTTAGACTAGTTACTTAAGCTCCTTGAGTCTTCATCTGGTTAACTGTAAAACTGGTATTATTATCCCAAAAGATATGTGCGTACAGGATCATACATAATATCTGGAGGAAAGAAAGTAATCAGTAAATTATGGTTATTTAAGAGAGATAACAAGAGAAAAATGTTGGCTGGCCAAAATATACATATCTGGGAGGGTTGGGAGAGATGACTGTGGAAGAACTACATGGTGGGAAGAAGGTTAGAAAGGAAAGTCACCTTGTTGATGGAACTGAGCAGAGTTAAGACATCACCTTTCTTCATGGTGACTTCTCGGTTGCTGCGGGCCTGGAAGTCATATAAAGCCATAACCCTCACTTCTCGAGCAGCTCCTTCCACTGGTGCAGCCTGTTGTTGCTGAATAAAAACAAGAAGCAGAACATGTCAGTCACCCATTGGAAATATATTCCTGTACAGCCTAACAGTGGTAGGCAGTCCCTGGGCCTAACAGGAGAGAGTTGCCTCTGGTTGGAAGCTCTTACATAGCTGCCAGTACAGAGAGATCACAATATGTTGTTTTCAGAGATACTGCTCAATCCAACACTTCTCAGGGGACAGACGAGCTGGGAAGTTTGAACAGAGATTAAGCAAGTAAGTATGTAGTTTGTTGGAAATATATTAAGTACTCTAAGACACCAGTTCTTAAAGCTGGTAATAAAGGATTATACACATCAACATTTCAAAAAATTGTTTGAGAAAGTGAAAGACCCACTATCTCTCAACACCATCTCCATTCCCTGGGCTTCTACTGAAAATCCTTCCAACCCCAGGCCTTTACACTATTATTTCAAGGAACTGTGGGATTTCTTTTTTAGAGATGAGTGATCTACAACATAGGAAACACCACAGAATTTTAAAAATTGAGAACATAAACTGAGATCAAATATCTTGTATTTCTCTTTAGCAAGCAACCTGCTCTCCACGGTGTAGTCGTCTCTGATTTTTACTTCCTGCAAACATCTTATCTCCGAAAGAATGAACACAATATACAGCCCTTTCATAAGTAATGACCCACACCTTCTTCAGACTGGAGTTGAAGATTGAAGGTTTACCTCCCCTTGCAGATCTCTTTGATTTTATATCCTTCAAGTACTGTGTTTCCTCATAATGTACAATTCATAAGTCCACCCATTCTTGTTTAGATACCCTCTGTGCACAGCTTGATGAAGGCACAGAGTAGAAATTCTGTAAAAATATATATGACTTGACATGTGGGTCCATGTCTTTTGTCTACCCCCAGTGTATGAATTCAGAGCCTCTCATTAGAAAGAATTCCTTGAATGTAAGAAGTGTTTTTCTTTTTTCTTCCACTACACACAGGAGACACTTGTATCATTTAATTGATCCCAGCTTCGTCACTCTTTGGGACATTCCTTTTCACCTTGCACCCTAGCCATTCTCATATTCTCAACTATTTGTATTTCCAGTTTCCAAAAACTGCTTGACTATTTTATGCTTCAGTGCTTTTGCACTCACAGCTCATTGACTACAAAGGCCCTTCTCATCTTTGTCTGCATAGCAAACGACCTTTTTTTTTTAAGTAACTCAGATAAACTGGTTTGTCTCAGCTATGAAAATGTTCCTATCTTCGAGCATTCTTATTCCAAGAGAACGGAACACTCCTTTGTTTGAGACCATTTTTCCTGTTCATATAGCTATTATGTGCACTTATTTGTTAAAATTTCTGATCACCTAATATACCGTAATTTCCCTGCAAGTCAGGATTATTTTTATTCATACTTGCATGTATCAGACTTTTAATAAGTGTTGGTATAAAAAAAACTAAAGAAGGAAGGAAAGAAATCAGGAAAAACATAAGAAGGAGAGATGTGAATAAAGAAAGGAAGAAAGAAAGAGGAATAGAAAGATAAAAGGAAGGAAAAAGGAAAGCAAAAAGTACATTAACGAACACGTGATAGCACTTATTGAGAACTTGTCTACTAAATTCTGTACATGCTACAAAGATGCTACAATTCCTGCCTATAAGGATCATAAAACTTACCATTTTCTTTGCAATTGCTTCCTGGGTTATAGGAAATAAAAATCAGTAACAAAGAGAATTCCTTTTCTTCTGTGGTGAGGAATGTGATTCTTGTCAACCCTAAGTCCTTACCTGGAAGGCTTCTGCCTGATCCTGTAGAGCTTTCATACTGTTTCCAAATGCTTTGAGATCCACTAGAAAGGCCTCATGCTTCTTTAGAAGAGCCTGGATTTGTTGATGGGAAGATCATCAGAAGCAAATACAGGAAGAACACTGAGCATTCCTGGGGAGTGCTTCAACTACTATTTCGGGTTATACCAATCGTCCTAATTCCTGGTAAGAGACACTTTCCATCTGTATGTAAAGTTCTTTCTTTTTTTTTAACTCTAAATTTGCAAGTATCAAATAGGAGTCAAATGAACAAAAATTTCAATATTTTGCTTTAATCAAAACAAGGTCAAAATTGCACAAGCATTTTATCAACACACCCCAGCTCAAAGAGGAGACTGCTGATAATGTTACTTTGTAGGATTAAACATTAACATTATATTAGATGCCCATTTCAATTATTTCTAGTGCCAAAGATTTGTGAAATACTATACTAGCTTACCACTGGACAATGAACAGAACAAAGGAATGGATGTGAAATACTATACTAGCTTACCACTGGACAATGAACAGAACAAAGGAATGGATATAAAGTGTAATTCTGACCTTTGACGTTCTTCTTGCCCTAACATGTCTGCCTGATTTTATTTCAATAAAGTAATTAAGGTGCTTATATCCTAAAGCCATGGTTGGTTTGTGAAATCCCAAGGTTAGTTTGGGCAGTTTAGGACGGGACCAAGACAGGCACGGATCTCTAGTCATGCTTTTTCAGGTTTAGATAATCTCTAAGGAATCTATGGATTTCTGTGGGATTAGGAAAATGTAGTGTATCTTTTGGGACCTCCATCAACTCTGAGGTCATCCCTGCAGAGGAAGGCCAAAGGCTATCACACTGGAAACTCCAAATAATGTAACAGAAACTGTAGCTGTCCTACAATCTAATTCGGTATCATTCGGTGAGTATTAGACAAGGTTTATTCCCATGCCCACCTTACCTCAGCTGCTTCTTCATCAGCTCCATAGTTAGTGTTGTCTACAATAGGTTCCTTCTCTCTAATCCATGCTTCTGCTTCATGCAGGTCAGCCAGGTACTGCTGGAACTGGACAATGGCCTCAAGATCATTCTGCCGTCTAGCAGCTCGAGCCTGGAGAGACTCCATATTCTCATTCAAACTCTTAACCTTTGAGGCCACATCTTCTGCAGCAAAGTGTCCTATGGAGTGGTTGGAAAATAAGTGAGTGTTACCTTCATTAATGTCCACTACACTTCAATCCTTTTGATTGAAGAGAGAAAGGAAGGCATGAGAATGATGCTGCACATAGTCAATATGACATTTTTTTTACCTAAATTCCTGGGAATTGGAATGTTGCAAGCAAGATTAAGCACTAATAGGCACTAATGGAGGATAGGTGTGTACATGTGGTGGTGAATGGGGTGTTACAGCCTACAATATACAGACTTGAAAATGGAATACCTATGTGTAGGCACTAGTCAGAGATCCAAGAATATGTATTCTCTAGACTAAACAGAAATTCAACAGATTTCCATTTCTGCCCCCAAGGGACTTATTACTACAGGAATTGTTCTCCCCTCTAAACAGCTACAAAACAGAACAGACTATAGATACAATGATTTTCAGACAATAGGCAGAGGACTATAACTGCCGAGAGAAGGGTAAAAATGAGATAGGCCCTATGATTGTCGCAGTTCATGCCTGAGGCAGGTCCTAGGCTGCAGTTCTGGCAAGACTAACCCAAGCAGAACTAGCAGCCACACTGGGTTGAGGAGGCAGAGAGCAGAGTTGGAAGAAGACAAGATAGTTGGAGCTTGTGGAACAGTCCTGAAGAGAAGGTACTGCACAGAAATGGAGCTTTGAAGATAATGCAGAAAGGCCCCCCTAGGGTATTTGACTGATTACTCCTTAGCACACATGTGTAAGAAAACTTCTCAAGGGTGAAGAAAGGATGACAGTAGGAAAGCAGTAGGCCAAAAAATTCCTAAGGGTCACATAGGGCTGTGAATAATTAAAATTAGCACCCACCAAGGTGGAAAGATGTTATAATGCAGGAGGTAGAGTCTTCAGAAGGGTTACACCTTAGTAGTGGACTAATCTCTAGATTAGTTCCAGAATAAAGGCTCCCCTAGAAGTACCATAAGAAAGCACATCCGAGAAGCTCAATGATTGCCCAAGCTGAAGAAACAAAGAAAACCACACCAAGTCATATGGTAATCAAAGTGCTGAAAACCAGTGATAAAAAGCTTGAAAGAGTCAGAGGAAAAAATATATACATTACATATGGAGGAGCAAAGATAGTTATGATAGTAGACTTCTCATCAGAAACGCTGCAAGTCAGAAGACAATGCAGTAGCATCTTTAAAGTACTGAAAGAAAGACACTGTCAACCAAGAATTTCAGATCGAGTGAAAATTTGTTCCAAAAATCAAGGCAAAGTGAAGTCTTGGACCAATAAAAGCCTAGAAAATTTATGGCTAGCAGACCTGCACTACAAGAAATATTAGAGGAAATATATAGAAGGAAAGTTATAAAGGTAAAGTTACCAATGGAGACAAAAGAATGAAGAACACAAATATGTGAGTAAATATTAAAGGATTTTTTCCTCATTTCTTAATCTCTTTCAAAGCTAATTTATTATTAAAGCCAAATTAATAACAATGCATGGTGGGCTTTAAAAGATATGTAAAATTAAAATGTGTGACATCACTGTACAAAGGATGAAAGGGGAGAAATAGAAACATGTTTAAGGCTCTTATTCTACACATGAAATGGTGAGATACTATATGAAGTTAGACTGTGGTAAGTTAAAGATCTATAGTTTAAAACCTAGAGCAGTGACTTAAATTTTTGTTCCTGGAATACCTTTATAATTTTTTCTAATTGCAGTAACATTGGATTATAACATTATATATCTTTCGGATGTACATCATAATATATTTCAAATTCTGTGTAGATTACATCATGTTCACCACCCAAAAACTAATTATAGTGCATCCCCACACATGTGAGCCTAATCACCCCTTTTGCCTCGCCGCCCCCCCCCCCACCGCCCCATGGAAACCACCAATCCATTCTCCGTTGCTATGTCCCTTTATAATTTTAAAAATTATTGAGGACCCCTAAAAGCTTTTGATTATATAGTGATATCTATTAATGGTTACCATATCAGAAATCAAAACAAAATTTTAAAACAAAATACACAAGTATATATTCCATTAACCATTGAAGCAATGGCATTATCACACATCATGTAGACTCCAGTAAAGTTCACTGTACACTTATGAATGAATGTGGGAAAGGCAAATAACATCTTAGCATCATTATGAAAACCACAAAACCACAAATAGAGAATCAGTATCCTACAATAAACATACCCACACACCCCACACAACTATAGCTAATAAACAACTATGGAGATAAAATGGAATCATAACAAATGCATAATTAATGCAAAGGAAGTAGAGACTGACAAAGAGAAAATAGCCATGATGCTAGATTTAAACAACCATTTTGATAATTGCTTTTTTTAAAAAATTGAGGTAACATTGGTTTATAACATTATATAAATTTCAGGTGTACATCATTATATTTCAATTTCTGTGTGGACTACATCATGTTAATCATCCAAAGACTAATTACCGTTCGTCACCATACATGTGTGCCCTTTTACTCCTTTCACCTTCCACCTTCCCCCTTCCCTTCTGGAAACCACCAATCTAATCTCTATATCTATATGTTTGTTTTAATCTTCCACATACAAATTAAATCATAAGGTATTTGGCTTTCTCTGTCTGACTTATTCCACTTAGCATAATACCTTCAAGGTCCACCCATGTTACTGCAAATGGCATTAAATTTAAATGCTGTAAACACTCATTAAAAGGGAGAGATTATCAAATTGCATAAAAGAAAAGCAAAGCCTAAGGATATGCTACCTATAAGAAATCTGCTTTAAATACAAAAAAAAAAAAAAAAAACAGAGTATAAACAAAAGGATAGAGACAGCTGGAGTGGCTAAATTAAAGTTGCACTAAGTAGCCTTTAGGGTATCACCAGGGATAAAGAGGACTAGGTTATAATGTTAAAGATTTAAATTCATCAAGAGGACATAACAAGTTTAAGTGTCTGTGCCGGCAATAACAGCTTCGAAATACATGAAACAGACTGATAGAACTGAAAGGAGAAATAAATAAAATCCACAGTTACATTTGGAGATTTCAAGGGGAGAAAAAAAAGACAGTCACTATAGTACTTAGGAACCCCAAATAAACATTTTTAGGTTTGAAATATTCTTGAAATCTGAATTGTTGCTCAGCAATCTGAATTTTAAACTATACTTTTTATAGCTGGACACTGGTTGGCAGCAATTTATTCCTGAATTAATAGAGGAAAAATCCCAATGTAATCTGCATTGCTTATACCATATCTGGCATATGATGTTAGATTCTGAAAACCATATTTAAGCAGTAAGGATTTTTGAAGATGGGAGACCAGAAGGAGGAGAGACATTAAGACTATACAAAGTAAGAAATTTAAGAAAATGTTGCTGTTTACCATAAAGACAATAAGACATTGGAAACCTAAGACACGTCTTCACAGATCCGGAAGTTCCTATGTGGGAAAAGGACCTGATTTGTTTTACGGGACTTTGTAATTCAAATTCTGAATTCTGTAACTTCTGTAGAAAACATATTGATTATTAAAATAAAAATATTTTACTTAAATAATTTTGGCTTTACAGAATACTAGAAATGACTGGCTTATGAGGTAAGGAGGTTCCTACTACTAGAATATACAAAGAACATTGTATAATCTTCTGTCAGAAATGCCCAAGGGGAATTTCTGTACTGGATGGAAAGGTGGGGTCAGATATCTTTAAATTCCCTTGAAGCCCTAAAATTGAACAAACTTCTTCCATAAGTTTGGCATAGTGATGATTGGGAAACCCAATCTGAATCTTACATACCTTCCTCTACCATTTTGTTTCCTCTCTCCGTTATCAATTGAATGCGTGGCTCATGGCTGGCAATGTCAGCCTGAATGACTTGGTGTCTGTTCAGAAGATTCTTGGAGGCAATCAAATCCTTGCCTACAGAGAAAAAAAAAAATTCAAGTTCTGGTATCGTTTTAGTGTTTGGAATAAGAAGAGACTATTCCCCTTCTTTATATCTCTTGGATCTTCGAGTTCTTCCCTTTGAGGTTCTAATGATTGAGTTGGCCACCTGAAATTTATACCATTTGTCTGAATTAATTCTGTTCAGCTTTGTTCTTCCTCTTGCCTCTTTGTACTAAGAAAATTTAATTAATTATTCTATAAAAGATAATGAATAAATCACTATTCTTGTTGGAAAATAGGTAGAAAGGTATGTAACTTTTCAGCTCAAATTTCCAAAATTGTGTAACCAATTTTCTTTCAGCATATTGTGGTGTAAAAAGCAGTATCTTCCACTTACTAGCTTCTATAGGTGTCAGAAAATTATTAAATTCTCTAAACTAGGTTTTTTCACCATGAAAATGGTACAATGTTATCTGTTCTGAAGATTTTTTTTTTGGTTATGATTAGAAATAACTTTAAAAAAGTGCCTCACTCATTGCTTAACATTAACAAGCACATAACAAAAACTACGGATTGTTAATTTCCTTCCCCATGGAGGATCCCCAGTTCCAGCTGTCTACTTCATCCTCCCTGTCTTCTATCCATGCTTTACCTCTCTTCTTTCCAAAATTTCCCTCCCTGGCTTCACACTATATGCCTCTCCAGAAATTCTTCATGCCAGTCCACCCTTCAAAGAGATCCTTTCCTTTCTAGGAAGTTTTTCCAGACTAGCATCTCCATTGTTATTATTGTTCAGCCCCTTATAGATGTTCCCAACATATGCGTATTGTTTGAATTATATTTATGTGCACTTTTTTTGTATTTCATTGCAAGTGTCCTGGCGCTGACAATGGTGAACTGATAGCTTCCAAATGAAGGAAAATTTGCACTTTATCCACTGCTTCAACATTTTTATCCTTGTAATAGCTCATATAGCTATAAAAGAGTCATTGACAATATAGACAAAAACACTTGGTACCTCAAACACTAACCATGGCTGCTCAGCCAACGACCTTGGCAATAAAAAAGTTAGAAGAAGTAGCAAAAAGCTGAGCATCCTAGCTCTTCCTAGAGGTGTTAAATTCATGATGCTGTTCATGTCTGGTTTTAGGAGGTAAACTTTTCACTATGAATTTTTAAAAAATCTTCTTATGGAAGACTGGCAAAGTTTTCATGAGTTGAGGGGAAAGAGCTGAGAGCAAACTTTTCCCCTCTCACTGCTGTATCTCAGACCTCTCAAACAATCTGCAGACCGTCATCTTCTCCTTACAGCTCAGCCTGCTCAGGCTGTACTAACCAAGGTAGGTGGAAGCTGCTGAGGGTTCAGTCTCTTGGATCCAGGCCTCCTCGTCCTCTGTGTCTCTGTAGATCTGATGCAGGAGGAGAAGGTCAATGAGTTTCTTCTTCCGGGTGGCCAGTGGCTCTTTCAGGCCTTCAAACTGGGACACCAGGGACTCCCGCATTTCCTGTATGTCCCCAACCTCAGGATGGCCTGTTTCTTCAAAATATGTTGCCAGGTCTTTAAGGGTGTTCACTTGATCCTGAGGGAGAAATAAAATGGGTGTCAGGAAATCCCATCATTTAGTAGAAAGAGGTGGGTGTTTGGTGGGGTGGGTCATGGGGAGAATCAGCTCGCATATGTAATATGTTAGGACTTCTAATCAAACAGAGTGAAATAGAGTGGGAGGAGTTGCTACATTGAGGACCACTTCATCAAACAAAGAGCTATTTATAGGAAAGTAGTTCTTAAACCATATTTCAAAAAGGACAAAATATTTGTAGAGCCAAAGAAATCATAAAAACCAGACTATAGAGCCTTAATTGTTTGGTAGTATTGATAAATTGTGGCCCCAAGGAAAACAGTGTGAGGCTTTTTCTTAGTTCCCCATCCACCTACTTTCTCTCTCTTTAAAATGAGCCTTAATTGTAAACAACCTGGATACTTCTGAGGCTTACATTTGTGGCATAGCAGGAACAATGCTTATGAGATGAAATGTAATGTTACAAAAACAAATGTCAGAATCTCAGAAAGAGAAATGCGAAGGCCCTGCCTGGCCCACTACCTAGTAGTGTGAATTTGAGTAAATCATAGCCCCCATTCAGGCTGTATCTAAGAAAGGAGGAATACAGAAACAGGATTTTGAAGGATCTTCCTGGAAATAAAATTTTAGCCACATTCCTATATGCTAAAATAGATACGAGATGTATTTCATCTTTATTAGTGAGGTCAACTATAACTGGTCTGGTAGAAGCACAGTAGAGATAAGATTTTTGTTTGTTTGTTTGGTTTGTTTTTTGGGGTATGAGGTGGTGGTACATAAGAAAAGTTCTTCAAGAGATAGA
Organism: Equus asinus; assembly: GCF_041296235.1. Taxonomy (NCBI): domain Eukaryota; kingdom Metazoa; phylum Chordata; class Mammalia; order Perissodactyla; family Equidae; genus Equus; species Equus asinus. The sequence continues at coordinate 21,343,988 of NC_091814.1, forward strand.
TGAATAGAAGGCATAGGTTTTATTTATTCTATTTTGCTATCCAGTGTTCAACCTATAAAGGGTTTGATTTATCTCCTCTCAATTTGGAACAAACCATTGGCCATCAATGGCTTCTGAAAACATATACTCACTTCTCCATACAGAATTAAGGCTTCATAAAGAATTAAAATTAAAATCTCTCACTAAGGAACTGTTCTCATCTCTTAGGAGAAACACATTAACTTTGGAAAACATCATAGTGTAATAGAGTGAATTAAAACATCATAATTATCATTATCATTATGGATCCACTTTACTACTTGAAAATCTCTACTGTAGAGCAAGATGCCCTAGACTGAGGAGATAGAAGACGTGACTTCTATTCTTGGTTGCTAGTCAATTGCCATTTGATCTTGGGAAAGCTCTTTCACTTTTTTTGATCTTAGTTTCCTCATCTACATAATGAGGACTTTGGGCTACAGGATATTGAAGATCATTTCCACTGTCATATTCCATATTGAAAATTTCCTCTTTAAGCATTATATCTCAGCCTCTATCCCAAATAGGAGAATGAATTCTTGGTGATTTGCTGCCCTAACTCTCCCAGAGTAACATACTTCTATTACATGTTTACACAGGCTGTTCCTCTTCTTTGTATATTTTTGTTTACTTTTCACCATATCTCATCTTTTCCCTCCTTTGAAAATCATTGCAAACTCTCCTCCTCCACTTAGATTTAAAAGCTATCTTTATATGGTTTTCCAACCTCCAGCCTTTTACTTTATTTCAAGCCCCATCAAGCCATTCTTAGAGCTATATGAGTGACTGTGTTTGTTTTGCTTTTTCTGTTTTCTGTAGATTATTCTTTCTTCCCTATTTTACTCTGAGTGACCAAAGAACAGACATTATAAAACTGTATTTTAACAAGATAGATCAGTGGGAACTTCTAGGAAACAGCAGAATCATCTTTACATACAAGCTAGAATTCCTGGGATGAGAAATTGAGTGAAGTGAGAATAGATTTCCACTGAGTTCTCCAGATACTCACATACAGTGTCTATACTCTAGAAACCTATTGGATACAGTATTAATAAATAATAGTCTGATGGGATGTCAGGGGATAACCATAAAACTAAGAGCCTGGACATCTGCATCATAGTCCCAGCTCTGTTGCTAATTTTCTCTGTGACATCAGAGAAACCAGTTTACTTCTATGGGTTTCGATTTTCTTAGCTAAAAAAAAAAAAGGTAAGATTAAAGATATTTTCAAACTTTGAGTTGCAGAATGCCAGAACAAGAAGAGGCAATTTTATCCAAATCCTTATTTCACAGATAAGGATACAGAGTTAAAAAGGTGAAAAGACACATGAAAGATCACATAACTAGTCAGTAACAAGGCTATATATACAACCCAGGTTTCCAGATTGAGAATATGGAGTTACATTTGGAAGATTCAACAAAGTCTTATCAGCTATGGGCATCTGACAAAAGACATCAGGCACCCAGGAGAATGGTTGGATTAGAAGAGATATTGGGAAGAGACAGTTGACCAAGTAAAATTTTAAAATGTTTACTTTTGGTTTCTTGCTCTCTTTCTCTTTTAATAATACCTACTTATTACGAGTGTGCTCAGAGCATATACAAGTGTTTTAGCCTACAAGTGGCCAAAGAGCAAGCAACAAACCTGACGAACAGCCACAGCAGACTCCAGAAGCCCATGTTTCCTGAGGAGATTCTGTACATCTGCCAGGCCTTTCCCATAGTCCTCAGAGGAAGCCTGCCACTTAACCTCCATCAGCCAGTGCTTCAGATCTTCTGCATTATTTTCAAATTGCAGCAGCTTGTTGGCTTTCTCCAACTCAGTCCCTGGGAGAAGACACTAGGTATCAGACAGGTACCATAACTGCTTCTCATTGCACAATAATATAGCTTCCATCAACTTAAGGAGCAATATAACATTTTGACATTGCAGTGGGAAAATATACAACTGTCTCACGTTTGATTATGCAAAAAATCACCTTAAATTTGTAGAATTTAAATGGTATTTGTTTTTGAAAGTAGTAGTGCTCTCAAAACAAAGATAAACAATAAGTTTATTCCCTGATGAGGTATAGAGCTACTGCATTTTAACCATGTTAGGTATTTTCATATGTCACTTGCTACTCTCTTTGGAGACCTCCCTTTCAAAAGTATTCAAATCCAAACACTGCACTTTCCACGAGAAGTATCAAACTTTGAGTTGGCTCAATTTGAAATTTTGAAATGTCTTTTTATAAATGCCTTTCTCAGAACCCTGCTACCTCCCTTTTTTGTACCTGTCCTTCATCGCAAACCACACCACACCACATAATTTTCTCTTCCATAAAATGTCCTGATTATCCTCACTGTACTCAGCTAAATTCTTTATTCTATGGCTTTATAGAAATTATTTGCATTATTTATGTAAAGCAATTATTTCTATCTCCTGATAGTGGAGAGTAGCTGCAACTTATTGTTATAGCCAAATTGGAATTTTTTCCTAAACCAAAAATCAGGGTGACATTCAACAAAATCAGTACTATGTACCTCTTCTGTAACCAAGGCAGAGTCTTGTCTATAGATGATGCTCATAACAAGGGGAATATTCACAGGGGAACCTCATTATTTGTGTCAACTATGACAATTGATTAATTTTGCACAGGAAGATGGAAGGTTACTTGTAAGTAGAGACTGTTTAAGCAGACAGGTGGGAATTTTTTTTTAAGAGCTTACAGCAGAGGCTGAACACTTTCAGACAGGTGACAAAAGCAACAAGTCATCAAGCCCTATTTATAAGAATGAAATATTGTAGGAACATCATATGTGGCATTGACAATCTTTTAATGTCTAATTTAATAACCTAGGTCATAAGATCTTGTCTCATCTTTAGAACCAATATATATAAAATCTAATTTAAGGAAACTAGTTTTAGGTGCATAGGCAATACTGAAGTCATGGTTCCTGAATATTTATTCAAGAGAAAGAAGAAAAAGTGGGAGAAGAGTGAAGAAAACAAAAGGAATTTCCCTTAAAAATTCTACATACATGAAGAAAACATAAAATTGTATAAATATATAGTGGGATAAATTTAGATTGGATTTCAAAAACTTCTTGACCAATAGGGGAAGCAAATGAGTAGCATCTCCTCTCATAGAGGTCGCCAGGTAAATTCGAGGTGGTAAAAGATGAAAACAGTAGGTTTCAGAATTTAGGAAGTAACTTTTCACCCAAACCTCTGCTTCTAACCTCTCTGTGCTGTAGCCTGCAGCAATTTCTCCCAGAGGCTGGCAACTTCACTCACACGAGCGGCTGCAGTGTCAGAGGCATAGTGATTATCCTCAATCATTTTCTGGACAGTCATTTTTAGGTTATTGAGCAGAATCTCATTAGCTGCCAGTTCTTCTTCAAAGGCTTGTTGCTTTTGTACCTGGCTCTTCAAGTTCTGTATATCCTGAGACAAGACAAAAAATAAAAGGAAACCAGAAAATGGGGCAGAAATTTTGAGAATGGGGGTTACTTCTCACTGTAAATATAACTGTACTAAGAAGAGAAAACAAGCAAGACCCGTCCTGGTCCAAGTACAGAGCTAGAGAATGCTTAGGAAACTCTTGTGACCAATCCCTCCTTCTCTACACGTGGCGAACTTGGCTAATCAATCCCTGCTTTTATTTCTACAGAACCTAGATCTTTACTCAAGATCATTTTGAATATGACACTCCATGCAAATATTAACAATCAATCAGATCTGTCACAAAAGATGAACTTTTTTTCTATCCCTGCCCTAGTACATGAACCATCCGTTCATTGGCTCCAAAGAGAGAAGATCTGTTTACCCTGTATACACTGGAACCATAACTCCTCTAAAGAACACTAACACATATTACCAAGTTTCACAGAATGAAAGGTACAGATAAGATGCTCAGAATTCTATAAAGATATAAGACCAAAGAGATCAGAGGTATACATTTAAGACTACATGAGATTTAGAAAAGTGAATATTGTGAATAGATATTGGCCTAGAAACCAAGAGACTAATTCTAGCCCTGACTGTAAATGTGAAAGCTTGTGAGTATATATATGTGTGAAATAATAGTTTATATGATATAATATTCGTGAGTAAAAAACATCTGTTTTACACAACCGTAGGGTAGAGAAATCTATGGCTCAGAGGTAATTCAGGAATTTCCCAAAGTCACATAACCTAAAACTGAAGAGGGAGAGAATTCAAGCCCAGGGTCACCTTCTCCAGAATTTGTGATTCTAAAACTGATGTTAAACTGCCTTCTAAATAACTGGATAACTTTGGGCAATTCACTTTCCATTTAAAATCTCTGATTTCCTCATCTATAAAATAAGGAGTTGTTCCCTTCTAGCAACAAAACTGTATGTCTATATTATACCAAACTCTTAGGTTACTTTTAAGTTCACAGTAGATTTCAGTAAACTTGAATGCACATTGGGCTTAGATACAATATTTTCCTACTATAAGGGTGCAGAGGGGAGCAGAAGAGGTGATCCAGGGACAGTAAGCAGCTAAATGAGGAGCAGTCCCTTCCTTCCACCATTCTGTTAAGAACCATTAGAAATTGTACCAGAGAAAAGGGGTGAGAGGCAGCAGCATATGTGGAAACAAGAAACTAGATTCTTGGCTTTTAGCTAGATATATAACCTTAAGGGAGTCATTGCCCTTCTCTGAGACTCTGTCTGCTCATCTGTAAAATGAGGTTCACTAGCTGAACCTTATCATCATTTCAGCTTCAAGACTCTAATTCCATGAAACATAAGTCCAATGAATATGTCCAGGGTCTGAAAATCCTCCTACTTTGTATTCTTCATCATCTGCCAACTTTTTCTTCTTGTTGATCCAGTTCTTTAGGTCATCTGAGTCCTGATACATCTGCTGCAGAAGCAAAGACTCCTTCAGCAATCTGCGTCGAACAGCAGCCCTGTCACGTAGGACATCCCGCCGAACCAACAGCTGCAAAAACCATGAACAAACTCACTGTCAGCAAAACCAAATATGGACAAATGAGATTTACCGCCCACCTTTATCACCGTCAACCCAACAGTTTCTATGACCCCAGTGCACAGGTAGATGCACATTTGGTACCTTGAACATACCTGGTCACGGATAGAAGCGATGTTCTCTGAATCATAATGCTTATTATCAATCAGTTTGGTTGCAGTCTTGTCTAAGGTCTGAAAAAACAACCAGAGTGATTTTCCCTCAGCGGCCACTGAATAAGTGGATACAGTTTAGCTAGCTATTTAAAGAGCGAGCATAGCAATATGGGAGAGCTTCCCACATTGCAAAGAGCACAAGTTTCAGGATCAGAAGATCTATGTCCTAGTTCTGATTTCTATTATAAATTGTATTTCAAAACATATATCTCAGGGAAGTTAATTACCCTCTCCATGCCACAATATTTTTAAAATCTAGGTTATGGTAAGTGAATTTTAATGTGACTGAAAGATGAGTATTGGATCGTCTCTTAAATTTACAAGAGGAAGCACTCTCAATATAGCCATGTTCAGTTGCCAGTCTATTTACCTATCTATCCATCATATATTTTATATATATATATATATATATATATATATATGTATATATATACACATTTATATCTCTAGCTGCACAGGGAGAGGAGTCAGAAATTGTAGAGGTGAATTTCCACTCATCTTCATTTATGAACTCCTAAAATTGCTAGAGCTCAGGATGGATTAGCTGATTGAGAATAGGAAAATGATCTAAAATAAATTATAGCATTTTATAAACAAGACACTGTTTGCTTTTACCAATGAGAGTCATCAGAACAATCCTATGGATTGATAAGGACCGTATTAAGCTCTGTATGACTGAGGATTAACAGAGAAGACTGGGAATCTTATTGTTTTTGTTGTTGTTGCTGGTGGTGATAGTATATGTGTGTGTGAGCTTAAAGCCAGCACCATCCTGGAAGACAGTCAAAGACAGAGTATATTGGACCAAAAAAGTCTTCCTCACCCTTCTCTGAGCCCTGCATATACATTGACCAGTTTCTGGGACATTGTAAATTATAGTTCACAGGAAAACTGTAGTAGAGTTAGATTAGAAACACAAAGATGAAGATATACTTATACAGGAATAGAATAGATATTACTTAGATATCTAGATATTACTAGAGAAAACTAAAAAGACGTTACTGGAGAAGAAAACACTAAAAAAGTAAATTTCAAACATTTTTAACTTTTAAGTAGTGATTCTATGTCAGATATGGATTCAATAGTTTCTACTTACATTGCATAAAAAAGACAATCACACACTTCATTAGACAATATAAATGGCTTGAACTATTTAAAAACTTTCTAAACATGCTTGGTTGAATAAGAGATGTGGTGATAAAAATGGGTATGATTATTTTTCCTGATATCTTCTCTTTTAAGGATAATTCTCATGTAATGTCTGATAGTTATCAGTGATTCTACCTAAGGATAGGTATTGTATGAGATGATATATACAAACATTAAGTCAATGCCCCAACCAGGGCCCATTTCTTACTGTGATCTTCTCCTCCTGGGCAGTAAAGGCTTCCTCGAAGTCATCATGCTTCTGAAGAAGGGCTTCTACACTGCCCAAGGAGTTTCCCAGGTCCTCGTTTTCCAGGAAAGCCTATAGAAGACAGAAACATATAGCTCAGCTGTGCCTCAATGGTGAGAAACATTCCCTTTGGAATATCTCTGAGACAAGGACTACAAAAGGAGGTGAGGGGGTTGGAGAGCAAGATGGGAATTAACACGAAGTAATGTAGTAAGTAGAGACTAATATCAAATATCAGGACATTCAGACTTCCTTCCCAGTCCTCTCATAAACTTTATCACATTTGTCCACATAGAATTCTCCCAACCAATCTAGATACCAGTCTGAGATCTCAAAGCTGCCTTGAGAAGACCGATCACCTCCTCCAGGAAATCTCTGGTTAATTCTGCCTGACTCATCACAAATTTCTCTCTCTGACTCCTTTTGCAAAATACTTTTCTTTGTGTTCAGTTGAGGTTAAAGCCACTCTGCTATGTATTTAGGTAGGTTTTCTATACATTTGTCCATGAGGGAATTCTGGAACCTTACAGAGAGGGTCAACCTTTTCTTCTCCTTGTGGATCACTCTCCAGTTCCCGGGAACTGCTTCAGACCACAGAAGTGCTTCTGAGGGTGCTGATAGTAGTCATAGTGGTAACGAGGAATGGGAGAAATGATTTTGGAGGCTTGCTGAGCCCCTCCTGTTACCTCTTGTCTACTCATCCAACTGTCCACTTGCTCACTGTCACGGTAGAAGAGGTGCAAGTCCAAGCACTGCTCATACTGATGCTGACGCTTGTCCCACAGTTCCAACAGTGCGGCCCACTGATTGGCAAGTTCTGTCATCTTTAGAAGAAAGAGATAATGTATTGAGAAGATATTTAATGAATTTATTTTATCCTACATTTACTGGGCATCTAGTAAATGCAAGGTCTTTTGAAGGATACAAAAAGTGAACAGGAAATAGGCTTTTCTCTTAAGGCTCCAACCTTTAAGCAAATAACTGTAGTCTAGGAAAAATGGAATAAATACCATAAAAGAGGTACAACACACTTAATATGTATAAATAAACAAGAAAAGATTAATTCTGATTGGAAGAATCAGGGAGAAGAAGCATAGGATGTATCATATCAAACAGATTTAAAGGGCAGGGAGGGGGGATCAGGATTACAGGAAGACAGAAAGCCATGAGCAAATAATTACTCTAAATAGTTGTTAGATTACACAAAGTGCTACAGAGTAAAGTGCAGTATCTAAAAAGGGTGGACATTTGGTGAAGTTCAAGTTCTAGAGTAGTTAAAATATCAGACTGATAAATTTGCATTCTTCTCTGAAAGCAAATAAGAACCATCAAGAAAAAAGTGTCATTCTCACTTGTAAAAGCTTTTGTTTCTGCCCGAGCATCTGCCCAAGAAATTCCATCTTATTAACACATATGCTGTATTAACTCTATCAAAAAGAGCACAAATTCTCAGAATCCCAAGACAACAGATAAATTTTTAAGGACTTAGGGTCCTGCTATTCCTTTGGCAGAAAATTGTTAGTAACAGAAATCCATAATATAATGTTCCCATAGAGTTCTGGGGGGAATTCAAAATATGGTCACCTCAATCTCATCCATCATAGTGCTTAAGGCTGAGCTTGGAGTCTAATGAAATGCAAAGAGCCTGCAAATCTTATTTTAATTATTATCCCAGGGAGTTCCTGTGACTCTGTGATTGGAGCAAAATCTCTCTGGGTCAGGGGGTTGAGAGGAGCCCCTGTGATCCAGGAGATTAGCGTAATGGCTAACCTGATTCTTCCATCAATGGAATTCTGAGTGTTTAAAGCTTTCTTGTTATTTAATGTAAATTTGAGACACACAGATATAGGAAAATCAGTTTGATCTGAGGTTGTATGGAGGAGAAAAGAAAAGGCACAGGTGCCAACCATGTGCCAGGCACTGTGCTAGCACCTTAGGGAACCCAAAGATGAATAAGGTGCAGTCCTCATAGAATTTACACTCTAGAGATAAGCATTGGAAAGTGATAAAGTGGAGCATATGTGACAAGGCAAGATGGTATGGAAGTTTCTTATTAGGTAGAAGGTATCAAGATGAAAGTAGGTAGGTTTGTGAAATGAAAGCTCAGACATAAGGAAGCACACAGCATGTCCTGAGAATTTCAAATGACTCAATTTAGCTAAAGCAATTTGAGAAGGAAGCAGTGTGAAATTTAGGCCCATATTATTAACACGTTTACATGACTTCTATCTTCTTCCCATTCAGAGATTATCATATTATTATGAGATTAAGTGGGGGCTAAATAGCTATCAAAATTTCATGAAATTTGTTAAACTACATTACCTTTTCCTGAACTTCCACAGAGGCTTCATGATTTACATCCAACAGGGCTTGACCAGTCTCATCAGCGGATTGAAATCGGTCATCGTAAGAGTCAATCTCATGCTGTGGCCGGAAGACAAAATATCTTAAAATGCAGCAAGAAACCTTCCAATATTCTCGGCATTGAGTCAGGGCACCTCCCTTTTCCTCCTACTGGGGAGGCCTTTCCTGTCTACCTTGTGCTGCTGATGCCTGTCTAGCAGGGCTTCCCCACCAGCCACATCTGTGGGCAGCTCATCAGCATTGATCAGAGTGGTCTTCTCCTTCATCCAGCCTGAGAGCTCATCATAGTCAGATAAGAACCGCTGGTACCTGAGGGAAAGGTAAAGTAAAGGACAGGAAGGAGAAAGTAGACGTAAATGGACTTTGAACAAAAAGTCAGGGTTGGGTTGAGCTAAGATCATTGCTCCCATTTCCCTGATCTGCCTCCAGTTCTGTTAGTGGCACAGGTTGCAAGGCCTTCACTTGGGGTTGTCTATTCCTTGAGTAGATGTGTCATTGTGTGATGAGGCACATGGGCATTGCATTTCCAACATCACGAGATCACACCTATCCAAGAGGCACATAAGGTGGAGTAAAATATTCTTAAAGAGGCCAATAAATAAGCAAATAATAGATAAATAACAGGAAGCACCTTGTGAGGAGGGGGCCTAGAGTTAGGATTAGGAGCCCTCATATATCTTAGTTCACCCTAAACTCTTTCAGTAAAAAACAAAAACCACTAAAATGGTTACCTATTCAAAAATTAAATGCTCATCATTTAATTTTAAATCATAACAATGAGATAGATAAATAATGTTTTCTGGTAATTTAACGACTAATTCTGAAAATTGACCACTGACATGACACCCAGTTTTTTGGCAAGCTAACCCACATTCAGGAAAAAATTCTAGATTTTTTAATTACTATTTTATTTTTTATTTTTTTATTTTTTTGATGAGGAAGATCTGCCCTGAGCTAACATCCATCACCATTTTTCATCTTTTTTTTTGTTTGAGGAAGATTAGCCATGAGCTAATATCTGTGCCAATCTTCCTCTATTCTGCATGTGGGTCATACCAAAGCATGGCCAATGAGTGGTGTAGGTCCATGTCCAGGATCCAAACCCACAAATTCAGGCAGCTGAAGTGAGGCGTGCTGAACCCAACCACTGCGCCATGGGGCCTGCCCCTCTAGATTTATTTTCATGCTCTTCAGCTTAGAAATTGAAATTCATTTCAGTTAGAGTCAGGATTTTGACATTTCTCAAGCTGCTTTTCCAGCTCCATGGGCCACTTCATAGCCTCCTACAACTATACAAACAGAGGAGGACAGAAGGAGTGCAAGAGAGGGGAGTCATCATGCTGAACATTATATCAGCTTGCAAAGGACTTCCCTTGGCAAATTAAATCTTCTTTTGCCTCTACTGAGCAAGCAGGAGGGCTAAATCTCTCATTGTTTTACTTCTTTCACTCTTTTATTTCTGCTTTTTGTATTGTACCTGGACCCTGTAGAGATAAGTAGAGCAATAGAGAGGAGGGTTTTCCCACCCGTAAGAAGCCTGCAGTTTTGCAAATCTGTTGGTATCCAAGGCCTGAATGTTCTTCCAGGAGGAGACCAGATCCTCTGTCATCTGCTTGATCTGAGGTGCATCCGAAGGATGAGAAAGCTTAAGCTTCTCTGCTTTGGCATATAACTCTTTCACCTTTGGGACAAAACAAAAACCTAGTGGGAAATCCAAGCACTCAGAATCCTCCTGGCAAAGTTTCATGGGAGGGATGTAACAAAAAAATCATATGAATAATAGTAATACATCAATGAATTAATAGTGACATATTTCAATTAATATACTAATGCACTATATTAATAATAAAAATTTACTGAGCACTTTTTTGTCTCTTATTGTGCTAAGCACTTCACATGCATTTTCTTGTTTTATAATCTTCCTTTCATAATAAAATAAATTATAATTTATTTTATAGAGCTCCTTCGCTACCCTCTATACAATTTCTGTAAATATTATTGTAGGAATCAGAAAGAAATTTCTACCCAGGAAAATTTCTGCCAAGAAAGTTCCATTAGTGCCAGACCATTTTGAGTACAATAGGGCAAAAATATGAGTGAATATGAGTGACTTTCCACGTTTACTATTAGTCCTTTCATTATACTCAACTATAATCAGGTGTTATCTAGAATTTAGTATTTCATCTCCATTACTCATCAAATCACGAGATTTTATTTTAGATTATTAGAAAAAAAGACAAAAGGTTAAAAAAAATGAGCCAGAATTAAAGAAGAAATAGAATGGTGGAAGAGTTTTCAGAAACTGGACTCAGGAACAGAGCTATGGTTAAAGCACAGCAAGTGGGGATCTGCCACTGTAGACACTCAGGAATAATTTGCTTAAGTTCTGGTTAAAACTGTGAGGAGAAAAAGTTAGGATTGGAATCATTCAATAATACAAGCTTGCTCCAGGTTCTAGTATGCCTATGTCTGCCCCTCTAAGTATCAGAACTGGGTTTTTCCAGGTTTCAGAAGAGAACCCAAAGGTGGGTTTAGTAAGCTCCATGTTTACTATAAAAGGGGAAGAAGAAATATCTTCCGTTATCTACTGAGTGGAGGAAAAAAAGCAGGATTCACCTGCAACAGAAGAAAATATGATTAGATGAAAGGAAATATTCTCTGGCCACAGAGTATGGAGTGAGAGTAGCAAACCATTCTTGGAGGTATCTTTTTTTTTTTTTAATCATAAAATACATTACAAAAAACACAATATTTTCTGAAATATTTAAATAAAAGTAATTCAAATAAAAATAAGAGATATCCAATATCCACATACGAGTTATGAACTAGAAGGAGGAGGTATATTCAAGGGCCACAGAATTTCTCCTTCATTGAAAAGTGAATTTACTGTGTCCTCTGGAGGCAAGATGACCACTAAATGCTTCCTCTAGCTCAAAGGGCTAGCCATTCCTCCAAAAGTACTTACCTTGTCATCCATGACTGCGAGGTTCCTCTTAAGTGTCTTGTGGCTGTGAAACAGTGCCTCTGAGCTGACAAGATCTTTGCCATAGTCTTCAGAGGTAAGCTGAGGCTCCTTCTCCTTGGTCCACAGGATGGCTTCAGTCACATCCCTGGCAGATATCCACATGAGCTCCAACAAAAGAAGATGCCAGGCATTGCAGGGCAAACAGAGCACATGGCAAGGACCACTCTACCTCACCCAGTTAGCAATTACCATGTATTCCTACACACTAATAAAAGGTAATGTAAAGAATTCTTGCTTTTAACTGTTTCCATTGAGATGTAGGGACCCAGGCATCCTGACTATTGAGCCTCCAGATATACTTCCCATGTCAGGGTCAGCTCTCCATGCATGTCTTTCTTCCCAACTCCACCTTCCATCCCATCCAATTCTTAATCTGCTTTCTTTGTCTCTGAAGAGCTTCCATCACTAATTCACTAGTGTTATTTTTATTGCTTTGAGATCCATTTGCCACAAACTTGGCTTTATGGTGGGTGTCAGTTTTCTTAACTATTCTCTCCATTGCTATCTTAAAGGCAAGCACATGATCTTCTTTGTTTTGAGATATTGGCCAAGGATTGCTAACAGTAGACACAGGCTAACACAAATAACAAACATGGTGCTGTTGCAGAGCTTCCTATACTGTGGTGGCAAGATTCATACCTTTTGAATCGCTGGAAGTCTGTAGCATCGGACAGTGTTTTCTGTCGCTTGAGAGCCAGACTGTAGAGACGTTCCCAGGCAGTATTCACCTCATCCTGCTTTTGCTTAATCAAAGTCAGCTTAGGATGGTTCTCCTGTGGGAGGAAAGCAGTGCTGGAATTATACAAAGATGAGATTATTCCAAAAATCATTTAAACCCTTCTCATTTCATATTGGTTCATACTTTATCAGAAGTGGAGAACGACCATTTAGCCAGATACTGACCTTCTCCTTAGCCTTGTTCCCTAGCTCTAACCTGATCCACATTACCAAAATCTAGGAAGCCAATCTTCCAGATATTGTTTTTTGCCCACAGCACTGGACTAACCTACTAACACAGGTTGCCCAACCACGTGGTTATTTTCACAACTCCACCTTGTTGATGCCTGCTAAATCCCCTGAAAATCCTAGAAACCAAAGAACAGAAGAGAAAATTCCTTTTGTGAAATATGACTGAATTTTCCAAAACTCCTGTATGGTGGTTCTTAACTCTTTTGGGTCCTGACATCTTTGAGAATCCAATGAAAGCTATTTCTCTCTTCTCAGAGTTGTATACACATGAATACATATATAATTTTGCAGAAAATTTCACACCTTCTTGCAAACTATCTGAAGCAATGAGATTTATGAATACTAGATTAAGCTAGCAACATCAACTTATTTTGATACTTGCCAATTTTGAGTAGTCCCCATATGCCAAAGTCCCTGTTTATTTTCAGTTCCATTCCCATTCCAAAGCCTCTTCAGACAGAATTTTCTACGTTCTCCTTCCTGAGTGTATGGCCCTTTCCATTGTAGCTGTGTGGGCCCAACTCCAAAAGAACAGACAATACACCCTGTATTGTTTTAATACTTCCTATGGTAGATTAGAAAATGCGGTCACATTATTTTGCCACAAGGTCCTCTTTTCAAGAGGTGAAGTTTATTTCCTCACTTTGGATTCAGGTTGGCCTGTAACTTGCTTACCAATAGCATACAGCGGAAATGATATTCCCTGAGCCCCAGCACTTAGACCTCAGGAGGATTTTCAGCTTCTATTCTCACCTTCTTGGAACACTGACACATAAAGGAGCATGGTTTACTGAAAAATGAGAGGCCATGTGGACAAAGGCTTCCTTATCCTTGCCAAGGCCCCAGACATGGGAGCAAGGCCATTTTGGCTCCTCCACCTGAACTGAGCCAACAATAAATGCAGCCACTTAAGAATACCAGGTGAGGTCTGGAGAACTGTCCAGCTGAGCAGCTGAGTCACTGAATCATGAATCAGTGAGTCTGACTCAATCAGAAGCAAATAACGTTTGGTATTTTAAGTTTCGTGGCAGTTTGGTACGTAGTAATACATAACCAAAAAATCTCCACAATAAGAGAAAGGTGTTGGAGGGAGAACATTTAAGGACTGTTGGAAATGTGGCCTGGAAAAAAATTGAGAAACAGGTTACTTTTCCTACTCCAGTAGCCATTTATCCTGTAATCTTGTTTTTTTTTTTTTTTTTTTAACACAGACAGATCATTCCCATTATAGAGCTGCAATGACAAAGAAATCATAAATGGAAAAATATAATAACCAACTGCTGGAGTTCCATGTTCCTTTATATACATGCAAAATCAGACAGGCTTCCCAGTTTTCTTGCATATACTAGGGTAATTATTCACACATTGAGTATTTATCTGCTTAGATATTGAAAACTTATTTAAGAATTCTCTTAAGTCTATGAAGGTAAATCTGCCTCCTTTCCCTCCCACCTCACAAAAAATCATGTATCATATCATATATATCATAATAGCCCACCATTATTTCATATTCTTCACTACTTTATTATGGTTCTTCTTCATGAAGAAAGAGTGTTGCATAAGCATGAGTAATTAGTCTACTGCACAGTGCAGGAGTTATCTTATTGTGGATTTACTTCCTCCACACATGCACACACACACATACCACTCACACCTCTGTATCCATGGGCTGGCAAGGGATGAATCCAGAGAGAAGAAACTGCTCTGGGCATGTTACTCCAGGGACTTGAATCCCTCTGTTTTCTCACAATGTCCTATAACTTTCATGTCGCTCCTACTAATGGCCAGAAGTTACTCTTGAAGATCATACTCTTTCCCTAGAATGACTCTTTTGTTCCCCACCTCACCTCAGCACACTCATTGGCATATTGGTTCACTGCATCCACTCTCCTCTTTCGAGCTGTTAGGTCCCCTTGGAACTCTTCAAACTTCCTATGCAGAATCTCTGTGTGCTCCCAATCCTCACCCAGCTCCACGGATGTCACAATAGCTTCCTGTAGACACAGAAAATTTTATTGAGTCACCAGCAAACATTTAGGAATTGCTGCAGGTCAAATGCCCAAAATCCTTGCCTACATTCCCAGGATAACCTGGAAGGAGATACTGGTGGAGCCTGGGAGAATCCCTTCAGGAGAAAGCCAGAATCAGGAGTACATTTCCTGAGGTGACACCGTAGCCCAAAGGACAGTGTTCTTTGTGGTAACCCTTCAGAAAGACCAGGGGCATTGTTGGTCCCAGCCCATGGAAGGACCCTTTTACATTTTGGAAGATAAAACATACATTTGAAACATAAAAGTGAATTTGTCCTGGTTCTACTCAATTCAACATACTGAATAACTACAAAAGCACTGTGCTAAGCACTTGCTTGTGTAAATCTTCAGTCCTAACTATAATATTGCTCTATCTATTTGGAAAAATGGAAAACTCCACAGTTATAGGCACTGAGATATAAGGTTCTAGGTAAAGTGCTGGCAATATCCTCAGCCTGGACCCATGATAAGAGCAAAAATCTAGGAGAAGGAATTAAGGATCATGGACAGTAGAAAAGAGACAAGACTAGATCATCTTTCAATGCACAGTTTCTGCATAAGTCCTGCCTTCTCTATATTCAGGTCCATACATTTAGACTTATGCCTCACATCTGACAAACAATGTTAATAACTCCCAAAGTACTCCTAAATCTCTCAAAATTCCTCCATCTTTCAAGGAACAAAGTCCAGGAACAGATACACTGACTTCTTTATGAATAGTCTGCATTAAGTTTACATGGATGCCTAGGACACAGAGGTAGGAAGTCTTGTATGTCCCCATACCTTGTCTGCAATCCACTCCAAGATGTCAGCACACTCTTGTAAGTACTGGTGGAACTTCAGGGCCTGCAGCAGCAGGATACCCTTCTCCTGAGTCAGCTCTAACAACAGGTCCCACAGATGGCGCAGTTCGTCCAGATGTTTCTGTGGGGAGGAGAAACAAAACCACTCAGTCACAGAGAATGTGGAGCAAGTGCAGACTCAGAGACTTGTATAGGGAGGGACCTGGATAAAAATGTCTCCTCCCATTCATGTGTGCATTAATTCCTCAACAAATATTTAAAGGAGGAAATAGGATTTGTATGGAAATAGCTATTAAACCCAGCCATATATTA
The DNA here is from genome assembly GCF_041296235.1 of Equus asinus. NCBI lineage: Eukaryota > Metazoa > Chordata > Mammalia > Perissodactyla > Equidae > Equus > Equus asinus. The sequence goes on from NC_091814.1 coordinate 21,360,065, forward strand.
TCTTTCATAAGATAAAACTTTTTAGCAATGCTTTGGGGTTTTAGAGGATGAAGTGATTACAAACAATAAGACAAGATAAAGTAAGTATTTGTGGAAGAATGCTCATTTTAACTGAACCTTGAGGAACAGATAGAATTTTGATAGGTAGATGATGAGCAGAGGTGTTCTAAGCCCTGGCAAAGTCACATAAGAAACAGCACGAACTGTTTTCCAGAAAGTATAAGAGCTACAATTTTTCGGGCTTATAAAGGGAATCAGCAGTACCAAAGCAATAAGAGGATTTTGAGACTATATAGTTGAGGGCTTTGATGCCAGGTTAGCTTGAAGATCCTGTAGTACATATCTTGTAAAATTGAAGTTGTTGTCTATGTCATGTCTTCAAGAACCTTGTATCTTTCAACTACTCGATTGCTCAAGGTAGCATGTAGACCACATTTTTCTCTGAATCCTGCACAATACAATCTGACATAGCCCCAGTGATTCTGACGGATGTGAAGATGTTTCAAACATTTTTCAAATATTTTAATTAAAGTAGGGAATTCGTGGCACAAAAAAACTGCAAATAATACAAAAATGATTTCTATCTTATATCAAGAAATAAGTTTTGAGATTTTCTTGTTAGAGATTCCTCTTTCTAATAAGGTTTTATTCTAGTTAAAGTCTATATTCCTTGACCATATTTTGTTGACAGTAAAATGGGATAGAATTTGTATGCTAAATACAGAAAGACCATTCTCAATTTTTGAACATGTAATACAAATTTGTTTTAACAATTAAAAAACTAAACAGTAAAACATTCACTCTTACAAAAAAGATCCTGAGTTGGCTATATCAACAAAAACATATTGGAAGCATACATAGATTAAGTCAGAAAAGAGCTGATACATTAATAATGTGCTCCAAAGTGGTGGTGATCTTTAGTGTTCAGGGAGGACTTTCTGAAGACGAATGATTTTAAGAGTTTTTCAACCATGAAGGTTTGGAGAATTATGATAGTGGTTATAGCATTGGGCTGTGAAGAGAACGAGGCATCATAGACAAAGGGAGAAAGATTTCAGAGAAAATTCATATGGGAGAGCATCCCTTGTTTGAAGAGTTTAAGGGACAAGGAATCTGAAGTCATACAAATAATTAGAAAGGTCATTTGGGAAGCCAATTCATCTGGGACATGTAGAACCAGGTTGAAGTGGGCTTGATCTTGAGCCAATTTATCCTGCATGGCATAAAGAGGAATGTGATGCCATCACAGACAGCTTTTGTATCATAGCTCTTCTCCCCACCCCAAGGGACACAATGACATTCCATCATTTTTCCTGCCCCAATCCCAGTAGAAGATAAGAGGCAGAAGCCCTTATTCTAAGCCAACTACATCAAGGTTTATATCCAATATAATCAATTAAAACCCTGATAACATAATCAACAACTAGAAAATTCTATTCAAGAACCCTACCATACATTTACCTTCGTGTCCTCATGGGCAAAATGTCCCTCAGTAAATCGAACTCTCCAGATTTCTTCCAGTTCAGGAATGACCCTTGATTTTGCTTGTACCTCTGCTTCAAAGGATTCATACTTCTGATATTTCCCCTGAAGTTTAGAAATTGGAGTTTATAGTGAATGAAGCCTAGTCTCCTGGACCATGAAGAGATCCTCTTGCTCTTTGTTTTGCTTTTAGGCAGAACTACTTGTTTCCCAACCTAGCTTAAGTGATAACCCATGACCATCGCTGGAAGAGTCACATCCTAAAAGAAATGGTTACTCTAGGAAGAACCACTGCACGTAGGTTTTCAAAGGGCCCAGGCTCAGTTAGGAAGATTTTTTCCTCCCCCTACTTCTTTTGGGGAATTTCCACTACATATCCTGTTGTTTTAAAGTCTCAATTGCCTTCTGTGGGAATGAAAGAATGTAACACAGAGGTTTTCCTCTTCAGAAAAAAGGACTTCCTCTTCAGAAAAGAACTAAGTGCTGTTGAAAGTAGAGCGCAATGAGGGAGATGATCATAACAATAATGGCTTTTTATTTTTATTGAGAGGTTTTTGCATGCGAAATTATGCTATTGTTGTCATATATAAATTACTCCATTTAATACATATCATTTTGTCCTTGTTCCAGGTGCTCTTTCGCCAACATCAATTACCCCTTTTAGGCATGTAACCTTTTCTTCTGATCATGACTGCACCACATGTCATAATACAGGTAGCAGTGAGAGCTTCTGCTAAACCTCTCCTCCTGGGACCTCTCATTTGGACTTCACAAGGGGCATGAATAGCCATTTGGGAAAAAAAAAAAAAAAAACAGGAAAAACCTTGGTTTACTCAGGTCTTTCTGAGGAGAGTAGAGAGCAGTTATTTCAGAAGCATAGATATCTATTCACCTCAATTCCATCCTTCGTGTCACAAAATACTGAAATCACTTTGATCTCTCAGTCACTGTTTGGCCCATAGCTTAACTTCAACTGAATATTACACTCACAGAATGCTATCTAGAATGAATTTCCTTTGTACATCAGACACTGAGGCTGAAGGAGTTGAGGACATGGTCTATTTAGAGGCAGAATTACTGTCCTTAACATACAGTCTAATCTTTCTATTACGTCATCCCCCTACAGTTAACCAGATGTACTCTTATATTATTAAAAGAATGTTTTCCTCCCTAGAGATCTTAGGGTCTGCTCTGGGGAAGTCAATGGAACTGAGTGACCTGTATGTTAGTTGGGTCTTCATAGCTCTTATCCTCTGCAATCTTAAGTTTCTCCATGATCCATTTCTCCAGGTCATCTGCATCTCGTCTGAAAACCTGGTAGTGATAAGACTCTTCAAGCTTCTGACCCCTCTCAGCAACCAGCTCCTTGAACCTCTGGTACCGATTTAACACCTCACGACGCCTCTCCTGGATCTCCTCTGCTGTTTCCAGCACCTTTGGCCCACCACTCGCCATAGCCTGCAAATTAAAAAGCTTCTGTCTATTGCTGGTTCTCAAATCTCTAATTTGTTGTCCCTTTTATATGTCCCAAGGCATTTATTCATATTGGACTTATGTTAAGATATCTTTAAGCCTGTAAATTCTGTTAAAAGGATTGTGATACATTTATATAATTTTAACCATACACAGCTACCATCTAGGCTAAAATATCTTGATCATTCAGAACACTTCCAACTTTTCACATAAACTTATGCCAACATTGATTCAGTTCTACAAATAGAATTAATTTGGACTAATGATGGAAGAGAAGCTTAAAGTAGCAAAATCACAGAGTTTTAGATGGATAACATAAATGCAATTTTATTGTTTTCAAAGGTTAAAAAGGGTGTTGACAAGTACTGATCGTTCTGAACGTAATTTAATGAATAATTAAAAATGACTTGCAATTAACTTGATGAGTGATATACAAAAAAGTTCGGAAATATTTTCTTATTACTTAAAAGTATGTCTCATATATCATTTACTCTTTTATTTGCTTTATTCACAAACACTACAAGTCAAAAGTTCAGTACATCTTCTACACAAGTATTACAAATTTTAAATTATTAGCATCTCAATAATTGGCTTGTGCAATATAAAGCTAATACTGTCAAACTGCATAAAATATCTCTTCCCTTATAGTGAGATCCAAACTGTTTGTGACAATATCTTACAAAATCTCTGTAGGATCCACCTTCATTCGTCTGGATTTACGTATATTTTCCTCTAGCTTACCTCAGCCAGACCATTCAATACAAAGTTTAAATTTTAGTTTCCTTTTTCCTAAGTGTAATCCCTACTCTGTGGATGGCCTTTACTAGTTTGGCTGTAGAATTAAATCATCCTATGAAGATTCAAATCTTAATTGTGTATTATTTTGCTCCAAGTTACCTCGTTATTCTCTGCATGGAACCCTCATAAACAGATCATTGCGGAGGTTTGGTGCTATATAGCTAAAGCTTAAGGTCAGCTTTTAGAAGACTAGACATTAAAAAAAAAGAATTAAATTGAACTTCTCTATTTCTTAAAAGGCAAAAAACAATTCTTAATTATCCTGTCAAAGACAGTAAAGAAAGTTCAAAGGAGAGAGACTTCCTAACTATATTAGTGACAAATTATACTGTAAGGAATTCTGTACTCACAGTTTCCTTTGGAAAGTGTTCTGCTTTTCCTAAAAGTCAAGAGCGTGGCAAGATAAAATGTATCCAAAAGAGAAAGAGAAACAATTCACATGGAATTGTCTAGTCTAACTCAGATAGAGATGACAGAAATGTTGCATACGTGGCAGAGACCAAAAAAAAAGTTCTCTTACTTGGGCCCAGAATCCCGCCACCTACAATCAACATTATCTTCAGGAGACAGATTCAGCAGAGGCAGCCGCTAACTTTCACAGTTGCTGGGTGACTCAGCAGTTTGGGTAACTATATGGCTCTCAAACTTTCTTAATAAGACTTCAGAATAAAAAAAGAAAGCAAGGTTTTTAGATCAAAAATCACAAAGAAAAACCATACTTATAGATGTAAGAGAAAGTGGCTGTGTTAGGACTGTGTTTTTTTTCTTTAATTCATTTTAGATTTTATGTCTGAGAAATATAAATCAGGAAAGAATTCTGGGTTGTTCATTCTTCTGTCTTTGTAGAGAATTACAAGAACTCAGGAGTCCTTGTTCCAACCTATCTCTAGGAAAAATAACTCAACAACTTCATCAAAACCCAACTGCAGATGTTTAACAGTTTTTAAGTCAACAAAATATCCTAATTCTTGCTGTAGAGTCTTTGTCAAAGTAGGAAGAAAATTTTAGTCTTGGTCTCACAGATTACAGTTTAAAAAGTCTTATTTAGCTGTACCCTAATCATTTAAATGGAAGGAACAAAAGAATTAGGATATATGTGTATTTATGTGTATTTGATGAAACAAAACTTAGGATACCTTACTTGAAAAACTAACGAAGTCACAAAATATTTGAAAATGGAACAGACTTCTAAAATGTGAGATAAAAGTCATCCTATTTTATATATTATTTTTAGTGGAGAGAAAAGGAGGCAGAAATTTTTCTCCAAAAGCATGTGCTTTTTTGGCAACTTTACAAGAATGCAACAAACAAACAAAAAGAAAGTAGTGGGATAGTTCTAACCCTCCTACAAGCCTGTGGGGCTATCCATGCCAAATTTCATTTCGGTATAAATCCAGTTTAAATGATCTAGCTTTCATGGTCTACTAGAGTAGATGGAGCTTCTACATTTCTAGTTTTCCCTGTTCCTGGATCATCTCACCCAAAGAAACTGGGAGACATTTAAATTCCCTTCTTGAAAGTCTAATATTACTTTGCTTTTCCACATAGGTTCATTATATTCAAACCAAATTTGGGTACTAAAGAAAGGAACACAAATCTTAGACAGTGCATTATAGCACATGAACAGAGGAACCTCTATCTGGAGTTGGGATGGGGAGGTGACATTATTTAATCTTTATCTAAGAGATAAGAACCACTATTGATTAGAATCTACCATATCTTAGTTCATATATTGACATGATTAATATACATTAATGTCTAATCTTTAGACAATTCTGTGAAGCAAGTATTATCATCCCCATTTTTATATGAGAAAACAGTCTCTGAGAGGTGGTCTCATCCCATGGTTGTTTGGTTTATAAGTATTTAAACAAAGCGTGAAATCCATGCCAGTGTGACCATCAAGACACTCTGCTCCTCATCTGTTTTAGTCAACCTTCTTTTAGTTCATCAACATTTCTGGTTGTCCTTTTTCAGGATCCTCTCACCAAGAGTGCCAACCATGTGATAACCTTGTCTCCAAAGAATAGGGCCCAACCAGCAGGATTGGTCATCACGAAATAAAATAAAAGTGGATAAGAACAATAGCCTTTAGAGCAGGTAGCAATGTGGAAGTGCACAGGAGACAGTCAGAGAAGAGGTTTTACATATTAAAACAAGAGTTCTTTGAGTTTTCAGTCATTGCAGCCAAGATACTCATGGTAAAAGTTTCTCTAACAGCACTCAAGCTGTTCCTCTGGCAGCTGCTGACGTTAAATTCAGTCCCATCCTATCTTCTCAGGCCCTTTAGATTGACATGGTTTCTCCAGTCCCTGAGCATTGTTTACCATTGTTACTATGAGTATTAGGGTGCTCTTGGGATTGATAGGAGGACATGATGAGAAAATCTTAAACTCTGGTGGCTTAACACTTGGACCACTGACCTTCTTGCCACTTTTATTGTTTCCCAAGAATTATTATTGGCTCTGATCACATAAAGACCATAATAAGAGAAGACTCAGGTAAAGAATGCATGAGAGATAGCATGGAGGTATAGAATCAGGTACAATCTATAAAACCGCATGTTGCACTGTACCTAAATGAGTGCTGAGAGGTTACAGAGGAAGCTAGAGTTGCTCACAACCAGCTTCATTAAAGAGAAGTCTTGCATTCAGTTTTACAAGGGTGGGAGTAATTTGGAGGGCTGTTGCACTTGGTCATGGTTATCAGCTCTGGGCAGATCTGTACTTCACACATTACTTTAATCAGCACTACCCAGCTTGCCTCAGCCTCTGCTCAGTTATCAGATCTTCTTTTCTCGAACTCAGAAACTCTAAGAGATGCTTTATATCTGAAACTTCTGAAGTCTCTCCAAATTGTATCACTAACATTCACATGACGTTTCCCGTAGATTTTTTGGAGTCCAACTTTCTCAGCTCATTTACCAACAAGGAAAACTAGGTTAACTTTAATGTAAAACTAATTTCTTCTCTATGGAATAGAAATCATTATTATTTTATTATTTTTAAAATTTTATTTCTTGTTTCTCCAGAATTAGTTCTCATTTAAAAATGTCTCCAAGTTTGACTTCCAAATGCGTCAGAATATTACACAACATCATTTAAAAAAAATAAAAAAGAACTTTCTGCAATTAGCTGTTTCCACTCTAACTCTTACTACTTCAGGTCCTCTAAAGTCATTTGTCCCTAAACTGTATTTGGAAATTTATATATTTTTCAAGTTTGCAGTCCTTTTTTTCCCTACCTTTATCAGTTCTCATTCTCCTTTATTTATTTTATTATTTTTCTGTTTTATTTATTTGGCATTACTGCATTGAATAAGAAAAACCAAACCCACAATATTTCCTTTATACAATGAACCATGTGATTGAAAGCTTGAGATAATGGAAAGTATTCTGTATTTGAAACTGAACCATCTAATTTGAAAGCTGTCTTCCACCATTTAATTGTCAGATGATCACTGGAAGTTTGCTTAAGTTTTATTAAGTACATTATGGGGATAGTAAGGACTAATCTACCTACTCCAGAGAATTATTATTTGACATGAATTAGATGGGTGATTTAAAAACACTTTGTATTTAAACTTACAGAGTAAAAGAATCACTATAGTTAATTGACATAAATAATGCCAACTGCATATATTTCAACTACTTCAAGTCATACATTTCACTTTGAATCGTTAATTTTGAAAATCAGAATGTAAAGAGCAAAGATACGACATGAGATACTTTCTCAGAAATATGTGCTTATCTTTTAAAGAATGATTTGCAATGTATCATTAGAAGATCTCAGATAAAATCGCTTGATGTCCCCATCCACTAATAATTATCTCTGTGTAGTGACCCTGAAGGAAGCCATGTAAGCCTAAATCCTTACAAACCTTATAAAAACAGCATATTTGGTGACATGGCCCAACTCAGGGTAAAAATAGCTGGGCTAAAAAATATTATTTTTCATTAGAATAAAGGAAAGTAGGAGCAAAGTGCCTGGACTAAACATTATTTTCCTTAATAGCCATTCAGAAGGAACTATGAAATTTAATTCTTTTATTTAAGGGACTGAATTCCCAGGATATCAATGAAAGTCCTATTTAGCATCTAAGTATATGCCAGTCATAGAAATTTGAGTGGATTATCTGTGACATGTTTCGGGAAGAAGAAGAAAAGAAAAAAGATTGGCAACAGATGTTAGCTCAGGTGTCAATCTTAAAAAAAAGAAGAAATGAGACTCCTGGACAGTGAGTTTAGCGATTTAATTGGATATTCAAATCATTCATTTATTATATTTTTCATTCATTCATTCACATATTTGGTGAGAGCCCGCTATGTTCCATGTGCTCTGCTTAAAGCTCGAATGAGAGGGATCCCTAAAAATCAGCCAATGTTCCAAACAGACAAATTGCTATGTTCCTCCTGGCCAGCCACACTATGAGATTCAGCTTATGTAGTCAACTGCTTGTTACCTAAGAACACACTTTTATAATTAGCAGAATTTTTTCTCTTTATATTTCTTTTCTGCCTAGAAAGAATTAATATCCTTCACCTTCCCTTTATATAACCCCCTCTCTTGCTCAGAAAAAGAATAAATTAGAGTTAAGCTCAAATACTACCTCTTTGTGAATGATTCCACTTAGATTAAATTTTTCTCTTCATGGTACTCCCATGGAAATAAATTTTGCACTTTCCGTGTCATGGCTAATATTGCAATACCATATCTGCTTCTCCAATCACTTTGTATACTCCATTTTAACCCGATGTATTGTACTAAGTGCTAGTAGATATGGGTGGGAGTGAATTTTATTAAAAGTAGACAGATAAATAGCATATGGCTGAGCAAGTTTGGTTCACAACTATATGGCAACTTTGACCTGAATTCCGAAAACAGAGGAAAAATTTGTCATCTCCGTTTTTTCTGGAGATGAATGCAACAAATTCAGTTCTTCTGAGTGGGCACATCCTATGTAGTCCAAGCAAATAACGTGTAGAAAGAGAAAGATATAATTGGAGTAAGAGAGAGTACTTGACAACTTGATCTCCAATACATTTTAGAATAAGGTAGGAAATAAACAAATACATATATGAAACAAATGCCTTATCCCAGTTAATGGAACCATCATCCTTCCAATTCTTCAGGCCAAATTTCTTGGAGTCAGTCTTGTCTCCTCTCTCTCACAATCCACATTCAGTCAGTCAGCAACGTCCTTCAGTGACACCTTCACAATGTATACAGCATCCAACTACTTCTTAAAACATTCACACTACTACCCTGGTCCAAGCCATCAACCCTTGCCCGGATTCTTGCAATAGCCTCCGAACTTGTTTACTTCTGCCCTTGCGCCCTTTCAGTCTGTCCTCAGCACCATGAGAAAAATCCTACTAAAAAGTAAATTAAATAATGCCATAAAATAACTAAATAATATCTGCCAAAAACCCTCCAATGGATTCTCACTTTGCTCCAAGTGAAACTCAAAAGCCTTTACAACGGTAATTTAGTTTTTACATAATTCTTCCCCCACAATGATTTTTCCAACTTCATCATCTATTTCTCCACACTCACCTCAGTCACTCTATCCACACGCCACTGGAATGCCCCTACCTCGGAGCCTTTGCACTTCTATTCCCTCTTCCTAGAACATTCTTCCTTGAAACATCTACATGCCTAGTGTTTCTTTTCCTGCACTTCTTTTAGTCATTACTCAAATACCAACTGCTGAGAGAGGCCATTCCTGATTTGACTATTTAAAATTAATCATATGCCAGCCCCCAAACTCCCTATTCCCTAACCTATCTTACTATTTTTTCTCCATACCATCACTTCTTACCATTGAACATACAATTGTATTTTATTTAGGTTATTGGCTACCATTCACTCATATTCAGATTTCATGAGTGCAAAGATTTTGGGGGTTGTTTTGCTATAGTTTTATATGTAATGCCTAGAACAGCAATTAGGATAGAGTAGGCATGTAATGAATGATTAACCAATTAATCTTTATTTATAATTATACCATATATACCTTTTCTACCCTTCCCAGGTTGCTCTGGTGTATAGAGCAAGTTCTTTGTAATGCCCAAGACAGGGTTAGTTTAAAGTCCCTATGGTTGATGGGAATGTTATAATCAGGTAACCATAATGAGAACATTCGTATTATAGAGGAACGTGGTGAAAGTGTTAGTGGTATCAGGCTTTGAATATGTATAAATGAATAGGTTAGACTAGTGGTGGGAGGAGAAACTTTGAGCTTAAGAGTAAAATACCAAAGAAATATATAATTTCCTAGGTGTATAATGACCAACATTTTAAAGCTTTCAGCCTGCAATGAAGTTTTAGAATGTTCGTGCATACATACTGTGAGATAAATTAAGCTGTATTAATTTTTGGGGACACTGATAATATATAGGAAAGGGCTATATAATTAAAATTAAAAAAGAACAGATAAGAAAATTCTGTAACACTTTCATATACTGGAGATTTATGCGTATCGATTCTGTAACAATACTTCACTTAGAAAAGTACAATTAACATAATTAATTCGTCAATCTATCAATAAACTAATTTCATTTCTCATTTCTTTTGAAATACATTGAGAATAGATATACTACTTAAACCCAGCAACACTTCTTGTGTCCCTTTTTCTCTCTTCTTTTATTTTTTACACCAGGTATTCTCCAAAGACTTTCTCTTACCAAGACCTCTCCACCCTCAACCTATAGCTTTTCTCTCATTTTCCTTCTCTTCTCTGTCAGAGCTCTTTATTAGATAGCATTAGCCTCTTCTATAAGAACTTTCCCTTCACTTCTGTCTTTCCATCTGACTTTTACGTATCCTAAGATTTAGGGATCAGGATGAGGTAGTGGCTATGGGACAAGAGTGGGAAAATGAGGCTGATAACTATAGGATTCAGGAAGGTGGCTAGGGAAGGGTGAAAATCTACTAACATTTGCATAGTAATAAGCTTTATCCCATCCCAGCTGAGGACCGAGTCCTAGAGAAAATCACCCTTTATGAAGCATGTATTAGAAGAAGCATCAGCAGGAGAAAAAGCCCTCAAACAAAATAGGATGAAAAACAGAGTCCTGCATTCTGAAAGAAGAGGGAGAAAAGATGGAAAAGGGAAGAGCTGTTGTCCACTACAGTTGATCAACTGGCTGGAACAATCAGAATGCAGCATGGTGGTATCAGTTTATTCATTCAACAGATATTTATTGCTTAACTAATAAATACCATACATTTGATTACAGAGAAAACAAAGATTATGTTTTTTGATTTATCATGAAAAAATACTGATTAGTTAACGAATACATTAGTTATATTGCTTTTCTCTTTAAAGTCAATTTTTTTACATTCATTTCTGGAATTTAAAGTATTCTTCAATAACCTCCTTAACCTGAGATTCTCTGCCATAGTCCTTAACTATCACAAACTTCAACCAACCACTTTATGTCAATTTTACTTCTCTCAGTTTTATAGAAGCCTACACATTCTCCTAGCTTCTTGCTGTCATCAATATTGATTAAGTTGATTTGGTGTTTGACAAAATGGCCTCTACTAACTTGACACACATAGGCTCTCTACAGTTGGATGCAAGCACACAAAGATGGTCTTCACACCTGTTATTCACCCAGATATCAAATTAACATTGTGTAGTATTGCCGAGGTACAAATGGTGAAAAGACTTCGTGATAGAACCTGCTAAAATATGTCTAGACTGCTATTGATCAATACACGAATACTCGGTTTAGAAATTATTCTTTGACTATATCCATTGGCAGTACTGTGGTGACAACTTATTCTTTTTTTTTTTTTGAGAAGATTAGCCCAGAGTTAACTTCTGCCAGTCCTTCTCTTTTTGCTGAGGAAGACTGGCCCTGAGCTAACATCTGTGCCCATCTTCCTCTACTTTATACGTGGGACGCTTGCAAGTGGTGCCATATCTGCACCTGGGATTCGAACCTGCGAACCCTGGTCTGCCAAAGTGGAACGTGCGCACTTTGCTGCACTACAGGGCCGGCCTCAGAGAACTGATTCTTATGAAGAAGATTTTTCAAATACCATATCTTACAAAACAAATGTTTCAATGGTGTTAAAATTAAAGTTAATATTTATGCAGATCATCTCCACAAAATGAATTTATCATGAATAAATCGAGTGGCAGAAAGTATAATTAACAAAGTCAGATCCAAAAATACATAAAATTGGATAAGGACTGAAAGAAACTATTGAATTCAGTTATTAGTGAATTTTATTTATTGATGACTTTTGAGAGCCCAGTTTCAGTAAAAAGGTGATGGGAAAAGAAAGACTGCAGAGAGTTAAGGATAAAAGGAACCAACAACTATACAGACTCCTGACTATTAGATTTTACTTGGGGTCCCTGGACTGATGAAAAAAGATTTTAGCTTGACCCATGTGCTTTTTTATAGCTTCCTTTATCTCTTTATTCCTCAGACTGTAGATAATGGGGTTAAAGAAGGGGGACAAAACTGCAAAAGCCAGAGCAATGGCTGTATCCCAGAATAAGGAGTAGGTGGCAGAGAAGCGTAGGTACATGAGTGCCACACTGCCAAAGAAGAGCAAAAAGACAGTGAGGTGGGAGACGCATGTGGAAAAGGCCTTGCGGCGGCCTTCAGCTGAACGAATACGTAGAATTACAGCCACGATACCAATGTAGGATGTGAAAATGAGCATCACAGCTGTAACAATCTCCACTGCGTGGACAACATCCACTACCTGAATCATGATGATGGTTTGTGTGTCTGTACAAGCCAGGCGTAGCACTGGGAGGAAGTCACAAAAGATGTGCTCAAGGTGATTCGAGCCACAAAATGGTAGTGTGGAGATCCAGGCAATCTCAGGGAGGGGTGTGATAAAGCCACAGACACAGCAACTTAAAGTCAGTTGGGCACATAGCTGGGGGGTCATGATAGTGGGATAATGAAGAGGGCTACAGATGGCCAGGTAACGGTCAAAGGCCATAGCTGTCAAGAGACAAACCTCACTGATGCCTGTGGCATGGAAGAAATACATCTGCAGGAGACAACCATTTAAGGAAATGCTTTTCTTCTCACTAAGCAGGCTAGAGAGCATCTTTGGTATGGTGGCTGTGGTATACCAAATCTCCAGGAAAGAAAGGGCATTGATAAAAAAGTACATGGGAGTGTGGAGGTGAGCATTCAGCTGGACCACTGAGATGATGACCAGGTTTCCAATAATAATGAAAGTATATATGAAGAGAAGTGGAACAAAACACATGACAGAGTCTCCCCAAGAATAAGGGAAAGCAGAGAAGATAAACTCCTGAGCAGCAGTTTGATTGAGGCTCTCCATCTCCAGGTGGGAAATAAGGATTTCAACTCTCAGTGCACTCAGGCCTTCTAGGAGATGTCTAATATCGGTCACAGAATAAATACACTTACCAAATGTCAGCCTCTGGATAGATCCCTGTATTGCAGATGTAGAGGAAGACAAAGGATGAAGGAAATAGTCCATATTCCATAGATGTTTACAACTGATGTAGTATGGAAAAAAACCAGTCAGAAAGCACAGTCAATATTTTAGACCAGTGATTCTCAAATTTTAGGATGCATCAGAATCATTTGGAGGGCTCGTTAAATCTCAGATTGCTGGTCCCCATCCTGAGAGTTTCTAATTCATTGGGTCTGGGATAGGGACAAAGAATTTGCATGTCCAGCAAATTTCCAGATGATGCTGATCCTGCTGGTTAGGAGACCACATTTTAAAATCATTACATTTAAACACGCATTGAACTAAACAAGGCATTGAAGGAGTAGCAAGGTCATGTTCTTTCCCATATTCAAGTCTTATTGATTCCCTAATGATCTGCCTACAACTGTTTCAAAATTCTTTCCTCAAGTTTCCAGTTCCTCATCTGATTCTTGGCATATGATTTAATTGAATATTTTGATGACAAAGACAAACCATCATTTGTGAATTCCACTCTCTTCCTCTCCTTTCTGCCTCTAAATCCTCTCTCTCTCTCTACATATATATATAGATATAGATACAGATATACATACATACATACATATAAACCATGATTCAGAGAATATTCAGAGGAGAAAAACTATCACAAGAAAGTAAATACCTACTGTTTAAGCCACTTAGTCTATGATACTTTGTTATGGCAACCTTAGCAAGCTAATACACCATCCTTACGCCCAGCCCTCAACTAGTTTTCCTTACTGACTTTCTCATTTTTGTTCATTTAGATACCAACTTTACTCATTTTTATATATATTGTCCCCTCATTTCTCAAACCTAATGAATCATCAAGGCCTGCTTCACTTATTTTTTCTTGCTAAATCACTATATCTTTTATTTCTGTTGTCTTCACCCTAATGTGATGCCTGGTCATAATGTTTAACACTATTCTAACAGATTTTCAAATGTCTCTGCTTCCAGTCTTTTTTCACATAACCTCATTCTCTCAGGGTTAATCTTGCCAGAGCACCAGATTGCCCATGTGACTTCCCTTCTATACTTAAGTTTTACATTCTTATCATTCTATTCCTTCAAATTTATTCCTTCTTTAAAAAGGAAACAATCTCAAATCCTCTAGGATAACTTTTTCCTAATCACTGAAATAGGAAATAATAAACTTTATTGTCTGTCATTGATTAAAAATCTTGCTTTATGCATGCCTTAGGAAAGGTCACTTTATTAATAGTTTCTAATTTATATTAACTATAGATGTATTTGTTCATTGATTATGTGGCTAAGCCCCATCAAACTCTTAACTATGTCATCTCCCTTTAATACAGTACTGAAATTACTTTTTTGCTATGTCTGTAGAAAACAAGCCATCTTATCTCCTGTTGCTACGGCAAATTGTTAATTACCAATCCAGTTTAGCAAAGCTGTTGTTATTCCAAACATATCACTTTCATTTTCTGATCTGTGAATATTCCTAAAGGGAATCTTTCCTACCTGAAAATCCTCATCTCCCTTCCAATCCGTGCCTCCTTTTTAAGCTAACCAAATCCTACATGCATCTTTTCTAGTTCTAACAAGCTAAGCCCACATATCTCTAATCATTCTATCTCTATTCCCTGTGATATATCTATATCTTTCTATCTAGCTATAGTTATATAGATAGATGTATTTTTCTTTTTAAGTTTTCTTGATTTTTCATATACATATCTGGTCTTTCCCATAAGTCTCAATATCCCCAATAGTAGTCACCACATTTGCTAACTATGACTCTCAGGACAGGCTTCTATGAACTGAACCAGGATACTATTTCAAGAAGATGCCTTCTGAGCAGACCCTTGCCTAATTCCCTTATCTCCTGAAGAGATATGGTCAAGCTAAAGAAAGGATAAGGAAGATCTGAACCAAAAAGAAAAACTATTAGACTTTACCCATCCCACACTCCTCTGTTTTTATACAAAACTCAGTGATAAGAAGTCTAGTCAAATGTCAATGATATTAATGCCCAACAGCTAACTGGAAATTTTATTTGATTCCTGAAATACTGATTCCAGAAACATTTCAGAAAACAGTCACAATGCTCATTTGTGATTTTAAAACAATCCCTTGAGCTTTGGCCCCATTTTTAGCTCACCCATTTCCTGAGAAATTCAGTGATTGAAACCTTTACACTTTGTACTAACTTTCCCTATAACAATATTTCCTAATTCCTCCTTGCTCAACCTTCCCAACAGTTGCTCACAATATTTACATGCACTCTAGGGCTATCTATTGTCATATGGGTATGTTGTTCTTTCTCTGTCTACCTCCCATTTCCCAAAATTAGCTAATTCACTGACTTTGCTGCTGTTGGGTTCCAGAGTTGGAATCAGCATGAGTGAAAAGTCTCTCTCTCCCTACCCCGATGTGGTCAACTATATAGAGCTACTAAGACAGTTGTCCTTTGTCCTTCCGCTATGCTTCTACCCTGAGTCCTCCATCTAAACTGCATTTCCTTCATGAGTCAGTGATATATAAATCTGACTGTCCCTGCAGAGCTCTCTCCCTGTACAACATGTGTGTATGTGTGCGTTTTTCCCTGAGCATATCTAGCATGGGAAGATAGATTCTTTTGGGAATTCTACACAGGTGAATTAAGATAAGTAGGAAAACAATCATTCTCATGATGGTTCAATTAGGAAAAATAGTACAGGCTGGTAATTAGGGAAGTGCAAAATCCAGGGAATTCCAATCCAGCACAAATGAGATAGCCTAGAAGCTCGAGGCATTGGAATAAATGTTTTTCTTCCTATTTACTTTTACTGTGGCACTTCTGGTTAGATTGCCTTTAAATGAATCAAAATGCTGAATATCCAAAACTCAGATTTGAAGGACATTGATACAGTAGAGGGGAGGAGATTCGTGGAACAATGTAAAGAGGGATCTGGGCTTATATCCTGCTTACTTATTTCTAGGCAATTCAGCTGAATTTAGGAAAACCAACTGGCCTTTTTAATGTTCCACCTACTAGTCCCATATTGAAATTTAGAGGCAGTGTTTTAGCTAATAACATTGATTTTTTGCCCCTGTTTTGTCTTTTTTTGAACATAGAGGTCAGAGGCCTTTTCAGGAAGAAAAATGACAGGGAGGGTAGTCTCCCAAAGGTTAAAGCAAATTAACAGCTTTGTATGGTACTCTATCAAGATTGTTTCCACTGTCTTTCATTTATTCACTAAAACTTCTGAGAGTAAAAAAGGTTAATGTAATGTGATTCCTTTCGTTCAGAAAATCACAGTCTAACATAGAAATGGGTACAAATGAACACATCACAAAATGGTAAGCTCCCTAACAGATACAGGAACAAAGTGCTTGCAGAGGGCAATTAATTCTCCCTCATGAATTTAGAAAAGGGTTTGCCAAATATAACTAAGTCTAAAAGAATATAACTTCTTAAGGTTCTTGGTCTGGAAATGGTGAACTGAAGATTCAGTCCCAGATCTGCTCGATTCCCAGAGAACACGCTCTCATATAGATAAGGCTTGGAAGAAGGAAAAGTGGGAGGCCTCCCTGGTGTGCCGGCAGGGAATATACTCTCTTTGTATTCTCTACAAAGTTGTCTCTGAAGTGACTCTCACTGTCTTATGAAGTCAGAATCTGACAGCTTACCTTTTATTTTAGACACCAAGTCTACTGTTTACTTTCCAAGATCTCTCTCTATTGTCTTTTAACAGTAATAAGAGGTTTCTAATGTTGAATTCACAAAGCCAAGATCCTAGAGTATTTTATGTATTCACTTTTAACTAATAACATATATTATTTTAAGAAGAACAATACACAAGTATGTCCTGGAGTAGAATTCTTCCTACATTCTTCTCTTCTTGTTAGTTTTCTTCGTGTGCATGGGTTGGGGGGCAGCAGGGAGAAGGGTAAATTAGAGGATTTCTATGAATTGTCAGACTTGAGAAGAAAAGGATGTCATTAGTCTAGTAGAGACAGCAATGCAATGTTAACCAAGAGAGTTTGGCAGCCCAGGGATGATATGGATAAGAGAAATGAAGATCAAAGATTAGTGGTTACTAACACCTTAGAAAAACATTCTATGTTTACTGAAAGGAAACTGCGTGAGTAGGTTGTTATGTATAGATGACCTTAAAAATAAAAGACAACATTTATTGAGCACTTACTATGAGCCAGGAATTGTATTAACTGTATGAATTGATTTAATCTTGAAAAGAACTATGGGTTATACTAATTTTACAGATGATAACACTGTGGCATTGAGAGGTTAAGTAGCCTGTTGAGAGTCACACAAGTAATAAACATTAGAACCAGATTTCAACTCTAGAAGCCTGGAATTAGAGCCACTACTATGCTTTTATGTCCTGGTTTCTGTTATTGGGAGAATCTTTTTTGGCAGAAAAATGGTTCCTGGACTGGTACTATTTCTTTAGCTCTGTGCTCTGTGTTACAGAGTATGTTTCAGGAAAATCTCCTCTCTATCCCATGGATGAAACTCATTAACTATTTTCTTTTGTTAGAAGAATGGTGATATCAGAGAAGTCTCTCACTTTTTCTGAAGTTTTAATTGCAAACTCAGCTTTCCAGGGCTCAAGACTGAAGCTGGTTGGTGTTAGATATAAAAATGATGAAGTTTTGGGTGGTTAGTAATTTGGAAGATATCTGTAGTGGTCTTATGAAAGTAGATAAATTCAGGGACTCTTGTGGGCCCTACTGTCCTTTAACTGCAATTTCTAACTTTGTTTGAGCTGTGTCTCTGGATGAAACTTGACATGAATTTATCCTATAGATTATAAAGATAATAACATGGATTATTATGATCTATCAGAAGGGCTATTTACTTCTGGGAGTGATAAACGTTAACACAGTTTTACATGTTTTCTATAATCTACTTTAATACTCTTTAATATATCAATAATAAGTATAAGCATAATATATATAATAAGTATAAGCATATGGCCATTTGATATAATAGAATTTCTCAAGGTCTATCCATAGTGCTGATTATTTGTTTATTTATTTATTTGTTTGTTTGTTTGTTTTATTCCTGAGTGTAAATGTACTTTGATAGATTTTGCTTATATTTTAAATCTTCATATAATTCTTCTATAGAGTCATATTTTTTCTGAATAATTTCAAATAACCTACATTAATTATTTGATGAGAAAAACATTTAAATTGAATTGCTGCATTTTTGAGTATCATTATGGACATAAGATTTTATAAGCTTATTTTTAATTGATAATATATATATTTTTCAAATTTTAATTTATCTTTTTATATTTCACTCCAGAATCTATTGAAAGCAGCCTTGCCTGAGGCCACAAGACTTTCTCTCTTTGACTGTCTCCTTCCCCATGATATAGAATAAGCTCTCCTTCAAAAAGTTCTGATTTCTTTTTGAAAAAAGCTATTAGAAACCCAAAACTGAATTTTAAGAAAATAAATTACATTTTTTTCCTTTGAATATATTTCACATGGGAATTGAGAGCTAGACATATATTTCACTAAAAATCATGTGTTCACATTGATAACATGCTAACATTGTTCTTCAAAAGATAATTATTGATTCTAACTCTGTAATTAAACTATACTTTATACTTGTATCAGTTAGTAATGCTCTTAGCTTATTTGATCCCAAACTGACAAATCATTTTCTTGGATTTTCCTTATGGTTGCAAAATGAATCTCTAAGTACCAGGTATAATTTATTCATTCAAGGCACAAACTTGTCTGACTAGGAGTCAATCAGCAGAAGCTCTCTCAGAAATTCTAGCAGATTTTTGCCAATATCTCAGTGGTGAGAACCCCTTAACAGCAGTGGATAAAGAATAATGAGTTTGGGTATGGGTTTTGGATTAGACAGCTGAGCCAACAATATCTGCTATATCCCTTCTCACCAATATTAAAATATGACTGCAAAAATTAAATTGGAATTTAAAGATTTGCATAATTTTAAGTATTGTATTTGTTTTATGAGACTCTATAAAACACAGTGGTTATTTACATAATAACACATTTAGTTGAAAACCCACAATTACATTTAATTCTATATCATCAATTCCAAACTCAGATAATGGTTACTTTTAAGTAGTACATAACATAAAGTTATGTCTAGGAAACTGACATAGTTGCAGCCATTTTAGATTTATTGAAAAAGTCCAATATTTTCATAAATTATAATATGCCATGTACACATTTTAATTTCTTTGCACTTTGAAACATTATAACAAGAATGAAATATGTAGTTATTTTTTAATGAAGATTTATAAAACAAAGGATTCAATAGAAAAATTGGAAACAGAATAATTAAGCAGTTAAAAACAACAAGGAAAAAGAGCTACTACTGGCTATTAAATGTATACAAGATTATTCTACTCTGGTAATTTTCAAATACATGTATATTTAAATTTGTCTTGTTTTGCCTAATTAGATTGGCAAAGATTACAAACAGTGATATATACACTATGTGGGATGATGTATTGAAATATAAACTCTCAACTTTGCTGGGCATGTACATTTTTATGATATTTGGAATGCTAATTTGATATTATCTATTCAATTTTTAAAATCTCGAATACTGTTGGATACTGTAGCTATATCTCTAGAAACTGATCTTACAACAATATTGCAGCATGCAAACGTATAAGGGTTTTCACTGTGGCCTTGTTTATAATTAGAAGTAACTGCAATAAAATTAAATTTGCACCAGTAGGGATTAAATTAATAACATAAGGTATGACCCTAATACAGAATATTATGAAGCAGTTATTTTATGTGGAAATAATACATACCCATGCTGTGACTTGGAGAGACATTAAAAAATGTATTGTTAACTCAAAATTTCCAAACACTGATCACATGTGATCTCTTTTTGTAAAAAAAAAAAAAAATACATATTTACATCTAAATTTACATTGAAATTTTTTATTTATTTTCCTTCTCCCTCTTGTTTTTCCCTCTGTATACTATTTTGTTTGAAAGATATTTTCTCTTTGTATGAATTCTCCTAAAACATGCATTTGTTTTTCGTGTACGTTTACTTTTAGTTTACTTAAATTCTATTGAATTGATTTCCTTCTATTGCTGACTTTTTTCACCCAGCATTAATTTTTAGCAATCATTTGTGTCTCTGTGTTCATTAAGTTCATAGCATCTAACACTTGTATGATCCTTTGAAATATTCACTCATCATATAAGTACCTATTTTCCCCAAAATAGGCCACAGATTGCTTCCAACGACCCAACACCCAAATGTCTTCATGCATGCCAATTTATAAACATATGCGAAAATATGTCTTTTGGAAATATTCCCAAGATTACTAAGACAGAGGATACACTTGAATTTAATTTTATACCAGGTTTTTCACTAGAATGGCTACTTCAGTTTAGATTCTCATCAACTGGGCATGTGTGTTTCTTTGTCTCTGTAGCCCCTCTAACACTGAGCCTTAGTAAAGAGGTTAAGCATTTCTTTATGTAATTATTAGCTGTTTGAGTTTCTCTCCTTTTAAATTGCTTGTCTATGTCATTTGCCAATTTTCTTCTGTTTTCTCAATTTTCTTGTTTCTCTGGAGGAGTCCTTCTCTTTAAGTATAATGACTTTTCTGACCCCAAATAAATGAAATAAATATGCAATAAGAAGTGATATTATGGTTTCAGACAAAGACATACTCACTAATTTACCTAACACGGCAGTTTCTACTTAGAGAATATAATATAGAATTCATATGAATTTTGTGCTATATTTGGACTAAGCCAAAATATTTTGCTAATGTACAAATGGCAAGCCACAAAGACAAAAAAGAAGAATCTTCTACAATTCTTCAATATGTTGTGCATATTTCTTGTCTCCACATGGTTTGAAGAGCTTTTGTACTTAGCATTTATTTCACATTAAAAGATTTTTAATGCCATAAACTTATTTTCAAGCACAGATCAAGTGCAAGATGACTATAAGCCACAAAAATGATGAAGAAAGTGGTGTATAAAGGAGAATGTAACTTCGCAAGAATGACTTCCTTACATCTTTTCCTCTCCCACTATCCAATTTCAGGTCTTCAGCACCTGGTCTATTTCTAAGTGACCTCAAATCCCTTTAATGTGTAAAAGTTCCTTAAAGTGCAAAACAGGCAGCATGGTTAAATAACTACACATTTGATGTGGGTAATCTTTCTGAAAATGATAGAATTACTTTTAAAAAATAATCAGGAGTACACTTCTAAAATACAACACAAAAGAATATCTTAAAATTCAATCATAAGCACTAGTTATCAAATTTTTGCAATCTTAGGATCATTCAGTGTCAGACAAAGCCCATACAGTAGAGTACAGAAATTTATTAAGTGTTTCACACAAGGATATTAGAACAATTATCACTTAGCTTCATCTTCATGACTCTATTAGCTGCAACAGATTGAGTTAGACTGGACTTCAGACTCTGGGCTCTGGGTTTTGGACTCCACGCACCAGTTTTCAAGCAGGTTATGTTCAGGTCAGCTCCACAAGTCTCTCATTTTCTGAACCAATGACTCTCAGAATTATGGTCTCACAGGGGTTCAATGCAGAAAAGGAAGCAGCTACCTGGAACAAACCCAACTACAAAGGCATATATTCAGTTTCGATAAAGTCCATCAATATCCCAACAGTAAAATAAAGAAAAGAGACAATTAAAGTTGTGGGTCAGGAAAGTATACACTGTCCGCCATGATTCCATTCATTGCAAGGTTGTGGATTTGTAATTCTGTTACCGGGATGTGCAGAACTAGGGCCAACAACTCAATTTACCCAAGTCCCTTATTATAATGGTACTGCAATTTCAACTTGCCAGTAACAGAACTGATATGCTCCAAAGAATAACTGGACTTTTTACCTAATCTATACATCAGTTGCCGTGCTATTGAAGTTGTATTGAAAGTGTTACATTAATGCATTATTTATATAACTATTTACAAAAGTAATCATTTTTACCAAGAGCGAGCTATAAACACATTTGCACACTTTCCTTTAAGTCCGCTCCTTGAAATTTACCTTGAAGCACAATTTTTTTAAAAACAGAAAGAACTTTATGCAATAAAATGATAACTGTCATATATGGAAACATGAATAAATTTTAGTATATATTTCTGAGTTTTAAAATATTGATTATCAAATCACATAAGTATCACATTAAAACTACCTTGCAAATTATGTATGCACTGATGTGAAAGGGAAAATAGACAATTTTTTAGTGGTGAATTAAATTGTTAATGTTTGATTGACTATAGATGTAAACATATGCTTTTATTATGTCTTAACACTCTTATACACTCATGTTACATGAGATAGTAAGTTCCCACGAGTAAGGATGTGATCTGCTCTATTGCTCTTTATAGAGCAATATGTAGTTAACATGGCACCAAATTTAGTCCATGTAGGCCCTATTCATGACGGCATCACATGCAGATCACACCAGTACATGTATCTTAAATTATCAGCAAGGCTGAATGGAAAGAAAAAGAAGATAGCAGGAAAAAATATATGGTCTGGGTGCCAGGAATTCTTGTTTCTTCTTCATGTCCAGTAACTTACTGAAAAGCTTTAGACAAATAACCTTAGCATCATGGAGAGTTAGCACATACTTTCACTATACTGCATGGGCTATATAAGGACACTAAGAGTATGGTAAAGACACTAGATATCAAAGAAAGACATTGAGTAGTAAAAGTAATACCTGTTAGTATTATTAATATTTGTACAATAATCACTTTTATGTAAAAGAGTAAATTAAAAATGAGCAAAATTAGAGACACAGAAAACATTCCATTACGCTAGAAAGTAAGGAGTGGAATTGTTATTTTCATCATCTCTTAAATCCTCAGAGGACTTTCTTTACTAGTTTATTCACCAATTCATGGGAAAGAAAGTTAGACTAATTGTATAATTCTTTTAAATTCTAGTCTCTTTGAAGTCAATATTTTGTGAAGAAGTTCCATTTGTATAGAGAACTGCAGACTAAATTGCCTGCTGGATACGTTAAACACCTTTTGAGGGCAAATGAGTTTCTTAATAGCATGTTTCATATCCTTATTTCTCAGGCTATATATGATGGGATTGAAAAGGGGAGCAAATACAGAGAATGTCAGAGCAATGGTTCTGTCCCAGAATGGTGTATAAGTAGCAGAGAATCTGAGATACATGAGGGCCACACTGCCAAAAAACAACAGGAAGACAGCAATATGAGAAGAGCAGGTGGAAAAGGCCTTTTTACGGCCCTCAACTGAAGGGATACCCAGGATAACAATGAAAATTCTGATATAAGAAAGAGAAATAATCAGACCTGTTATTAGAATGGCAAGAGCATGAATCACATCTTGTACCAGGATCACAGAGTCATCCATACAGGCTAAATTTAATAAAGGCATGAAATCACAGAAGATCTGATGGATTTGGTTGGGGCCACAAAAAGGTAGAGTAGATATCCACACAATCTCAGGTAGAAGGACGAGGAAACCAAAGATACAAGAGCCTGCAGACAGCTGAGCACATAGTTGAGGGGTTATTACCGTTGGGTAGTGGAGTGGGTTGCAGATGGCAACATACCTGTCAATAGCCATGACAGCCAGCAAGACTCCTTCAGCATTTCCAAGTGAATGGAAGAAGTACATCTGCAAGAGGCAGCGACTGAAAGAGATGGTCTTTTGCTTGCTAATCAGATTGGAGAGCATTTTAGGAATGGTGGCTGTGGTATACCACATCTCAAGAAATGAGAAGATACTGATGAAATTATACATAGGATTGTGAAGGCGGGCATCCAACCTTACAGCAAAGAAGATCATTAGGTTCCCGATCACAATAAAGGTGTAGATGAAAAGTAAAGGAAGAAAGTACAGGAAGCCACATTCCTGGAGCTGGGGAAATCCGGTGAAGATAAATTTGGTCACTGCTGATAGGTTTCCACTCTCCATATCCCCAGAAGAGCTACCTATGAATGAAGGAGAGGGTATACCCAGCTGACAGAGAAGGAAATCAATGTAATGAAAATGTAAATATTATTTTGGTTAGCTGATATTTTTGTTTTTTAACATTTTTCAGATTCAAAATAAGCACTAACTTGCCTATATCTCTAGTTGTTTTTTTTATTTGGGAGACAGTGTAGCATAATTATTAATAACATGGGTTCAATTCAAACATACTGAGGCTGAATTCTCATTCTGCCACTTATTAGTTGAGTGATAAGGGACAAGTTACATAATCTCTCTGAGCCTCAGTATCTTCTTTTGTAGTTGAAAAATATTAGTGCAATCAGAGTTGAGAGTATCAAATGAATTAATATATCAAAGTACCTAGTATTAATGTTCAATATCTTTTATTATAATTTCCTTCCTAGAAGTTTTTTGAAAGAATAATATTAACAACATCTCCTTTAGATCTTGCTCATTCTAAAACTAATTGCTGCATGACTTCTTTCTCTACTCCTATATGGAAGCCATCATGTCCTGTGTATCAATCACATGATAATTGCAAAACAATGGAAAAGTTTCAGTCTTTATATTATGACTAAAGTTTTGCATCAGAAACTACCGATTTCTACTCCTTGAAGATTTTCTCCCTTGGCTCTCATGAAATCACTCTCTCCAGGTTTGCCTTACTTCTGTACAGAAGCTTCTGCTCAGGTATTTTGTTGTATCATTGTTTTGTTATTTTATGTGTTATGGACTCATTCTTTACCCATCCATTCTATAAATGGCTGTGTACTCCAAGTTCCTCCTGTGGTCTCTACAATCACGTCCTTCCATATTGTTTGCTGATGAACACTACTTTCTGTAGTTTCCAGTTCTTTCAGATCTCTATCTCCAGCACAGATATGTTTCCTGAACTTTAGACCCACATATCCAATATTGCTCATCTGCCACTCTCTCATGCAATTTTCAGAGTTCACCGTGATTTTTCCTAGATCGTTGCTTTTGTGAATGCTAACTCTTTTTCTGAAGGCCTTCTTACTCACTCCTCTTCATTTGAATAACTCCTTGGCTTTCTTCAAGTTTCAGCTCAGCCACTGCTTCCTATCAGAAGCCTTAGGACTGCTGAAGTGGTCTTATCTCCTTCTCTGTATTCACACACACGCACATACACATATAAACAAATACACACAAATTTGGATTTATTCTCATCTATGTGTCCTCTAGAGGGCCTCTGCCATAAACTTTACTATGTTTTATGGTAACTTTTGTTATTTGTGTAACTTCATTAGATTGTGAGCCTCTATTGGGGCAAGACCAACCTTTTGTCTTTCACAAACCCTAGCATATATTAAGCCCTTTAAAGTAGCTTCCTTTTTAATGAATAGGTTTAAAACAGACTTGCAAAATAGCTAAAGCCAGAAAAATCCAGAATTCAGACAGATAGGAAGGAATAGTATAAGCAGTCATGTCTTAGACCGTCATAAGGTCTAAATAACTGGATGTTATTTCTGATTGTAAATATACAGAGCCTGGAGCTCCAAAGATGGAACTTTCTCGTACGTTCTAGTCCAATGACATAATTCAAGCATCTCCAAATCTTCACATATTAAATGTTTAGTGTGTGTCTCATCCTAAGCATAGGAAATGAATACTTTATCCCCAGATCTCAGTGACCATAAACTCACCTCTGCCAAATACTGTAGGGTTCTTCCCTTTCCCTGAGTTTCTGCACTCCTAAATGTACTCTCAACCTCTCTGGAATGGTTGTTATAGCCAGCTTAAGGAAAACACTAAAGGGGAAATGAGCTCCACTAAGGCTTTATTCTGTGGTAATAAGTAGAAACCATCTTTTCTCTCATGAGGTCAATTATTAGAGCACCTCTGCAGGTTCTTCTTGTTAGATCTCCAGGTCAACAGGGAATCAGTGCTCCAAGGAAGACTTACAGATTCTGGTGACGATTGTTATCCTCTTTCTTGTCAACATTATGATTTAACCAGCCAGTCTCCATCTTGATATGGAATTAGGGGGGTGCTATACAAAGAACAGCTTTGATAGGACACTGTTCTTACCAAAACACAAGAAATAGGACAGTATTGAAAGTCATAACTGGCATGTTAAATATTGCAGATGAGTTAATCAATAAAAAATAGAACAACTTCTGTGAAAATATGCCATCTGGAAAAATCTTCCAGTACTAAAGAAGAGGATGGAAGAATGCCGAGTTTATTGATATGTGCTTCATTTTTTTCTTTTGAGGAAGATTAGCCATGAGCTAACTGCTGCCAACCCTGCTCTTTTTGCTGAGGAAGACTGGCCCTGAGCTAACATTCATGCCCATTTTCATCTACTTTATACATGGGACGCCAACCACAGCATGGCTTGTCAATGAGTGCCATGTCCGCACCGGGGATCTGAACCGGCGAACCCCCAGCTCCTGAAGCAGAACGTGTGAACTTAACTGCTGTGCCACCAGGCCAGCCCAATATGTGCTTCTTGTGTATCACTTTCTTCCACTCATTCTTTCTTAACTTTCTATAATTTTCTTCTCACTTCCTGGTCATGAAGAAATAATAGCTCCAGAAACTTTATGACCATATCAATTTGTGCCAAAAATGGAATTCTCCTGTGTGTAGGAAGACATCATAAAACAGTGTTGTTCCAATGTAATAATAGATATTTTGCCATTCAAAAGCAAATTCAGTGAAGTTTCTTTGTGGTAGGATGAGTAACTATGGAAACTAAATTAAAAGTTTATGTGACAGAGTAAATGTCTGAAAATAGCCATAAAAATGTGGGAAATGAAGACTACTGAGAGAAATTTTTAACTACTAGATGTGGAAACTAACCATAAAGCTGCAATTATCCAATCAATACAGTGTAAGGACATGCATAGGTCAATAAATTAGAAAACCAGATAACCAGTCCAGAGACAAATAGGGGGAAAAAATGAAAGACTTCTTGTAGGAAAAAGGTGGTTTTTTTATCACTGGGGAAGAAGACATTTAATATGAGATCTGGGCATAAGTATATCCATCAAAAACAAAATAATATGAAATCCTTACTTTGTACCATATCCAAAAATTTCTTAAAAAATATTAAGGAACAAAGAGAAGAAACAAAAAGTTTAAGGAGATATATATATATATATGTATATATGAAGAAATTCTAAAACAAGACAAAGACATAAAACTGTAAAGAAAAGATAGCTAGCTAACTAAAATTTAGAAGATGATATCCCTCTCCAATGGAAATATAATTGTGTATTTTTAAAAAAAAAAATTTAATTATACATAATTCATGTACAAAAAATGTGCACAAATTATAAATACATATCTCACTGAATTTTTACTCTGTGAACATACCTGTTTAATCACTACACAAATCAAATATTCTATTTTATCACTTAGATAGTTTGCTAACTGTTTTTCGAACCTTCGCTATCATTGTGGATTTCTCTATTGCTCAGTATAATTCAATAAATTTTTGTCATAAATATTAAGCCTATGTTGTTTGAAACATACAAATTTAGAATCGTAAGTCTTCTTGGTGAATTGACACTTGTATCATTAATAAACATTGCTTGCTTTAAGTATATTTTGTTCTGACATTAGTATAGTTATATCACTTTATTTAATATTGGCATGGCATAACTTTTTCATCTTCTAATTCCAACTTCTCTGTATCTGTATATTTAAAGAACATATCTTATAAGCAGCACATAGGTTGTTTTTAATCAAGGCTAACAATCTATTTTTTAATTAGAATAGTTCAATTACTTTAAATATATATCTGTACATGTGTATTACATTTAAATTAAATATTTACTTTAAAGTATATATGTAATAATCAAAAATACACATAATGTATATAAATGTTATATATAACACACACATATGTACTTATCTACTGTGTGTACTTTTTGTGTCTTCTATTTTCTTAAACATAATAATCCCAAGCTAAAGTGCATGTCTGATAACTCCAATATCTGGATCTCCTGTAAGTCTGTCTCTCCTGTTCATTTTTAGTTTTTTGATCTTGTCTCTCAGTTTTTCAGGTAATTTTTAAATCAAATGCCAGAAATTGTTTATGAAAATTATAGAAATAACTGAGGCTGTGGACTATGTTATTTTCCTCAAAGAGGATTGACTTTTGCTTCTAGCAAGCAGTCATGCACATTAACTTCACCACCGTGGATTTAGCTGATTGAGAGACAGGCTTCAATATTTTTAAAGGCTAGTCCCCTTCTGCATAGTCTTTCAGCAAGAAAGGAGCCCTTCTGCAGTCCCTACTGATAGCCTGGTAACTTGTAAAGTCTTTTTCCTTTTTTATGGTTACTACTCCCATTTTTGCTCCTGCCTCAAGCACTTTGTGCCTTGCTGCACTCTGTTTAGACTCTCAGCCTCCTAATCCTCAACTTTAGTGGAGCTTCTCCACCGATCAACTTGGCCTTGATCTAATTGTTCACTTAATGTCTGGAAAACATCTGAATAAAAATTTACTTGCTGAATATCAAATTCTACCGTGTGTTTCTCTTCTTGCAGGGATCTTGGCCCTTAATTGCCTCAGTGTTGATAGCTGTCCAATACCTCCGAATAGTTTTTTGTTTGTTTTATCCAGCTTCCTTGGTATTTTTAGTGAAAAGTTAAGTCTAATACAAGCTATTTCATTTTAATTAGAAACAGAAATGGTTTTTTTGTCTGGCTTTGTTTTACGGTATTTTTTCTATTAGAATCATTGTAGAAGTTTTAGAGTCTCCTCAGTTTACGATACTCTCACTTTCTGGAATTTCAATTTCGTTAATATTGCATTTCTAGGATTTATCCATGTCATCAATCTTGCAGGACACTTTATCTTTTTCTCCTTTGAATTTTATGATATTTTCTCAATTCAAAATTTTAAATCCCTAGCTTGGCTTTCTAGAGTGTTCAGTTTTGTCTTTATTTCTTCCATTGCATTTTTATAGTTTGTAATTATTTTTTATTGATCACTAACCTTACTGTCACAAACTGATACACTTCAACTATTAAAAGTCCTCTATAACTTCATTATATATTTAAATTTAGAATATTTAAAATTATTTTTTGTGATCCTTTCTTAAGTTAAATATTTGCTATTATTAACAGTCTATGCTCATTTTTAAGCTGCATTAACCTCCTTCCAATTGTTGCATTACATACCTGAAAATGCATGCTCCAATACAGTGTTGTCTTTTACACACATGCACACACACACACAAATCCCCAAGTGGCACACACTAAATATACACATAAATACATACACGGTGTTGGGAGTGGGGTAGGGGACTTGTGTAAATTCAAAACAAACAAACAAAATATATAGACATTAAAAATTAATTGGACACATTTCCGAAATCATTTTTTTCCCAGTTAGTCATGAAACAGAGTTACACATCTTACTCCCCTGTGGTAAAGTTCATATGAGTTTTAGATTGTATAGAATGTATCATGTCTTAAGAATTTTCAAACTGAAGTTTTCTCATTAGAAATGTAGTATATTTTGGAGGGTCGTACACTAAGAGAGGGCATGGAAGATCCATGACCCAAACCATCTCCATATATTGCTCGATGCATCTTTTCCACTGGGTTATTTTTACGTTGTATTTTTTGTAATAAACCTGTAGATTAAGAAATGCAAAAGTGTCCCAAGGCTCATGACCAGTGAACAAAGATTTGAAAGGGGCAGCCAAGTGCCTATGTCTCCTGATCAAGAAAATAGTCCATCCAAAGTACCAGTAACATATGGTGAACTCATTGCCTTATAATATTACGAATCTCTCCCAAATGATGATGGAGGAAGGAGAAAAAATAGATTTATTTTGTTTTAAAGATCTAAAGCAAATGGGGCTAAGCCCAGCACTATTGTCCTTAGGCTGCAAAGGCAATAAGCAACAAAACCTAGCCTAGCATAGCATACACATTATCTAGGGCTCAGACAGTGGTGATCGAATATATTTTTGACAACACCAGAGATATTTCCTCCATCTAATTACTGAATTTGGTAAATTAGAATACTTTGTCAAACCAAATTCATATTAACTACCATTTTGCCAGACATGTTTATTTTTAACCTTTGAAAATAATCAGGAAACATTTTTTTTCCTTAAAGTTTCTCTTGAGCATAGTACAGTAACAGAAATTTAATTCTAAGAAACATTTTATATCCTCCTTTGAATATGCAATTTAATGTAGATTATCTATGTTTCTCCCGTGATAACTAAACTGTTTTTAGTATCAGCAGCATTTGGCAAGCTTATTTTTCAGATATAATCTGCAGTTCATCTGTTCACTGTTTCTAGAAATAAAATCATTTCTATGAGAAAAAGCATAAATTAACAAGGAAGGAGAGTAACTTAATTTGCTTTTAGAAAAAGAAATGCTTAATTAATTTGTCTGTATTTGTCCTAATCCAAGGGTTAGGAAATCTAGAGATATAACGTGTTGAATGACAACAGTGCCACCTTTTTGTGACCTCGCAGACTAGCCTTAACTGTGGGCTTGAGTCCTAAAGACAGTTGCCACAGTACAACTCAGCTTCATGTTTGGTTGGGCAGATGGGCACCAATGACAGCAGTGCAGGAGGACGTGTTTGCATGGTCTGTTTATTCTCTAATTCTAATAAGTTTGTTGCTTTCAGAAGCAAGAAAAAGTTTCTTCTCCTCGCCCATGCCCATTTTTTAATGCACCACCAGAAAAGGATAAACAATTGCACTATATCAAGCCCTTTGTGACATTTGTAGAAATCAACACACTTTTAGATTAGACAGAATCATTTTTAAATCTTAGAGTGTGTGTGTATGTGCGTGTTTGTGTGAGGGAGATTGGCCCTGAGCTAACATCTGTTGCCAATCTTCTGTTTTATGTGGGATGCTGCCACAGCGTGGTTTGACGAGCAGTGCTAAGTCCACGCCCAGGATCTGAATCTGCAAACTCCAGGCTGCTGAAACGGAGCATGCAAACTTAACCACTACACCATCAGGCCAGCCCCCTCATTTTTAAATCTTTTGATTTGTTTTCCTTTAGTTTGGAAAGTTCTGTATCACTTAACTGACAATAGCAAGCTTTTGTACTTGGCAGCATCTCTTTAATGTGTTATATGTGCTCCATGGTCTCTCTGTGAATTCTCCTGCACCTGTGGTCCATTTTCCTTTCCAACACATGCTGCTGGAAACTTAGGATCTAACATATCAGTTCTGATTTCTGGTTGCCCATGGAACAAGAATACAGATTTCCTGGGGAGTCCACCATGAAGCCGTGAATTGCAATCCTTTGTCAAGTAGAGATTTCATTGGTGTAATTTTTTGTTTGCTTATTGTTTTTTGTTTGTTTTTTCATTTGTGATTAATCTAATTCATGTTCAAAATTGTTGGATACAGTGTCAAATGCCATATTGGCTGGAAATGTGTAATCGTATCAAACAGCCTCCTCTCCATTCCCAGGTGCATTTATCAGCAAGGCTTTAATTTTAATGGTTTCCTTGTTAGGACTCAGAATTCTAATTCTTATGGCCAATGTGGATGCAGCCAAAGTTTACTGCAGGCAGCCACGAATGTGCCTTTTTTCTCTTGGTTGTGGAATCTTAAATGCAGACTTTTGAAGCTAAGATGTCCCAACTTTACTTAAGAACATCATCCACCAAAGGATGACTAAGAGAAAAATATCTAAGCCAGCCACTTGATGAGTAGAAACATTCCAGACATCCATTAATTAACCCCTGCCCCAATCTATATCTATCAAAATCCAAGTTGTTCTGTTTGGAATTTCCAACACTTTTACCAAAAATGTTACTCCAAAATATTTCTCAAATAGACCCTTCTCTTGCCTATATTGAATTCCCTTTAATATATACGTATACACTATGACTTTAAGAAATCATTTAAATTTTCTCCGTTGAAATCGCCTTTTCTTGTTTCTCAGGACTTACCCAAGTTTTTATTTGTTTTGGGGGGATTAATGTGAAGCTCTTGTTTTGTGTTTTGTGTATCTTTATAGGTTCGAGGCCTCTAAAGAAATTAATATGGATTTGGCTTTGGTCATTTTATTGGACTTATTGAGGGAGAAAATTTAAATGTGGGATAAAATTATTATCTTCATACCAAAATTTGTACTTGTGTTTTATAAAGGTAATTATAATGGTTGTGCATAAATGATGATAAAAACTTAAATTAAGGCAATAGTTTTGGCTATGGCAAAGAAAGCTTTTAGAGTTATTTAGTTAAAAAGTAAAATGAATCATGTGTTTTTTGAAACTACCATTCAACAGATGCAAAGGCTTTTGACTAAAAATGTTAAAGAAATTGAAGATACTTAGCCTTGGAAACGCGTGCAATGACTAAAATTCATATCTCTGTGTATCTATGTGTAACAAAGTGTATTACTGTAAATAGTGTTCTACATTGTAGTTTTCCTATGAACATGTCTGGCAATATTAAAAATTTAGACCTACTAAATATATGCGCTTACTATTCTAATGGAGTTAATTGCATAACTAAAAATAAAAGCATAATTTACTTTAAGTATTATTTTTGCTTTTTCTTATATATCTGCATCTGGACAAACCTACCCAGGTAATCTATGATCCGTAATTAAATAGAAAACTTGCCCAAGATCTATTACCTGAACAGAGACATAATATCTTGAAGCACATGGCCAACTTCTGAAGTGCAATTCTAACTCTCCACAGCGGCAAGCAATTTTTTCTTTAATTACAATTTTTTTAGAAGAAAGAAAGCAAAATTTTCAACCCCATAATAAAGTTCTTGATTATATACACTTCAAGTTTCATAATGGTGACACAGAGTATAGTTATGTTTTCCTAGATATAAGGGAAATAATCAGGGTAACAGACAAAAGGGTCAGTGTAACAAAGAGCTAGTTATAGAGTAATTTCACATTTTAATCTGTTAGAGAAACATTAAAATAGCAGAAGGAAACCTGTGGTTCCTTCCTCTGTTCCTTCCTGTGTTCAACTCCTTTTGAAGACAGAAGAGTTTTCTAATTGCATTCTTCATGTCCTTGTTTCTCAGACTATAAATGATGGGATTGAAGATTGGGGCAAGGACCATGAACATCAGTGCAATGGCTGTGTCCAAAACTAGTGGGTAAGTGGTATTGAAGCACAAGTACATGAGAGACACACTGCCAAAGAATATCAGGAAGACTGTGAAATGGCCTGCACAGGTAGAAAAAGCCTTTTGCCGACCCTCAGCAGAAGGAATCCTCAGGATCACAGCAGTGATTCTTATATAAGGCAAGGCGATGATTAGGACTGTAATGATCATGGCCACAGCATGTATCACATCCTCAATCAGGACCAAGGATGTGTCTGTACAGGCCAGGTTCAGCACAGGGACCAAGTCACAGAATATCTGATGGATTTGGTTGGGCCACAGAAAGGCAGTGTGGAAATCATTACAATCTCAGGAAGTAGGATGAGGAAACCAAAGATGCAAGAGCCTGCAGAGAGCTGAGCACACAGCTGGGCTGTCGTGATCATTTGATAGAAAAGAAGATTGCAGATGGCAACATATCTGACAATAGCCATGGTGATCAGCAAGACCCCCTCTGGATTCCCAAGTGAATGGAAGAAATGTATCTGCAAGAGGCAGCCAGTCGTGGAAATGGTCTTCTTTTCACTGATGAGGTTGGAGAGCATCTTGGGAATAGTGACCGTGTTGTACCAAATCTCCAGAAAGTTTCAGATACTGATGAAATTATACATGGGATTGTGGAGAAGGGTGTCCAGTCTTACAGCAAAGAAGATCAATAGATTCCCAATGACAATAAAGGTGTAGATGAAAAGTAAAGGAAAGAAGTACAAGAGACTACCATCCTGGATCTGGGGAAAGCCAGTGAAGATAAATTCAGTCACTGCCGATAGGTTTCCACTCTCCATATCCCCAGCAGAGCTACCCATGAATGAAGGAAAGGGCACACACTGGCTCACAAGGAGGTGGAAGAGAAAAGAATAAGTATAGCTAAATAACTTGAATGAATAACAAGGAATAACTTGGAGGTTTTATTTTTTTCCTAATTTCACACTATTGTGCATATTGACCAATATTTGATATTTTTTTCTCACCTACTCCTTCAGAAGCACAATCTCAGAAATAGGTGTCTCCAAATGTTTTTAATGGTACACAAATTAGTTAAAATTATTTTCAGTTTAGCCTCTAGTGTAAGTATTTGCATTTATAAGTTATACACATATTCTATATTATGACATAATAATTCAAAATATTATATTATATAATAATAAATTTTAAAAGTAAGAAGCATGAATAAAAATAAACATAATAGAAGTTATATTATTTTTCCTTCCTACCAATTGGACCATCTTGCACATTTCTCTTTGGAGATCTCTGTTCTAGAGGATTAGAATGTAGAGCTGGAATCTACACTGAAATTCCAGTTATGCCTATCATTACCTCTGTGTCTTTTGGCAAATTGCTTAATCTTTCAGTCTTAAGTATTCATTTGCAAAATGAGATTAAAAATAGTACCTATGTAAGAGGGATACTGAAGGATTAAGTAAATACCTGCAAAGGACCTAAACATTGCCTAACTGGCAACTTCTTGATATGGTAATAAAGTATAACTCAGCACACCTCTCATTCTTCTGTAACACTTTGCTGCGTGCTTCCTCCCTGCTGTTCCACGGAAGCTCTCCTGACCAGGTTAAGCAGCACCTTGCAGATTACTAAGGGAAACTATTCAGTCTTCTCTGGCACTACACAAAATTATCACCCCTAATTGAGGCTTTTCTTCCTCTGCTCTGCAATTTCATTCTCAATAAATTTGACTCCCAGTGGCACTCAGAGGTGGTTCTGGCTTTGGCTTTTTCATTTGTTTCCCTTATTTTTATTCATACTCTGATCCTTACTCTTAGTTTCCATCTTCTCTCTTGCATTAACTTGGCTGCTTTTCTTAAACTCTTCCCCAAGTGTTTATGCCCCCCGGGTTCCCATCATCCATTCCAACCTCTATAATTCCATATGCTCCCTTGGTAACCTCACCCACTTACAAGATTTCAACTATTATTACTCCCAAATATTTTTCTTCAGCCAAACTCTCTTTCATAAGCTCCAAACCAACATATTTGACGCTGAACTCTCTCTAGCTTCGCCTCTTCGTATTCTCCGACTCCTCTCTCCCTGTAATCCCAGTAATGTTTGTGCTGCTTTGTGAAATCATGAAACCCTCCTGTGTGTGTTACCTCCTCTAACTGGAAAATAGCGTGCCATCCCCTCCCCTCCTCACACAAAAACACTGTATAATTCTGGTGAAAGTATGGATCCCAGAAATAAATTGCCGGGGTTTAAATTCTCTCCACCGCTTTCAAACTCTGTGACTTACCTCAAGCTACTTAGCCTTTCTACGCCTTTACTTCCTCATTTGTAAAATGGAGAAAATATTAATACTAGCTGATAAGGTTCTGAGAATGGCCAAATACTTTAAAATAACAATAATAGCATAGTATAGTATGATACTGTATTGACTCACTTACTGTGGCAAGCACTGTCCCAAGCACAAGCATATACTTCTCATCTAATGCTCATAATGTTCTAGTGAGATAAGATTATTATCTCCAGTTTACATATGAGAAAACTTAGGCACATACAGGTTAAGCACTTTGTCCAGGGATTTTCAGCTGATAAAGGGCAAAATCAGAATTTAAATCCATGCACCATATTTCTAATGGCATGCTCTAACTCACAGACACGTGACTGCCTCTACCAATATGTCTAAATATATTTTAAATGCTCAGAGTAGTGTCAAGAATACAGCAAACACTGTAAAATATTGGGCATTAATACTTGGAGTTTCTGTATTGTATTTATCATGTTGCATAATAATCATCAACTTATTTGTTTTACCTTCTCTGGACTGAGTTCCTCTCTTAGGGTAGTGAAATGTCTTTTATTTCTCACAGCAACTAAAACAGGGTTGGCGTGTAAAAAATGGTTGGTGTCAAATAAATTAACTTGGAACCAAGCTACCAGGTACAATTATAATTAAACCCACAAGACAGCCGTGGATAAGTGAGCAAAGAAAACTGGGGACTGTTTTGAAAGGGAAGCACCACAATGCAGTTTTGATGAGAGTTCTAATTAAGTCTGGATAAAATGACCTCTCAAAAGATGGCATGATAAATGGGGTATCTTGTTTCATATATACCTGTGCCCAGCACCCAAGTGGGTAGAATTTCTTCCTAAACTTGCCATTACCTCCAAGCAACATTTGGAGCTTCTACACTCTTTCATAATGCAGTCTTCAGGTTATTCTTATGCATCGTGAGTGAATTTTTCCTCTCCAAGCCTTAGTCTTCTGCACTCACCTCTACCAAAGGCCACAGGGACTCCTCTGCCTGTCTGGGTCTCTGCATCCTTGATATCCCTTCAGTCCCTCTAAAAGGGGATTTACAGTTATCTTCATGGGCATCCCAGGGAATAGCAGCAAGGGGAAGCAGGATCTATAAGGGATTCCTCCCCTGCATCGCAGTGGAGAGCTTCACTTTCCCTTACGGAGTTAATTAGAAGAAAGGTCCCCACTGTAGTCTCTTCTCGTTAAATGTCCAGATCAAAGGTGTCAATAAATATTTTTTGTATTCATCTGTACTCATCTTCCTAAACATTGTAAGCTACCCTCTCCAACACTGTGGTTATTGTCTCAGCTGTGCGTGCCTCTACCAGGGCACCATGTAAAGAACATGTCATGGTCCTGCTCTTCTTACATGAATATATAGATGTGAAAAGTCTTGAAGGAAATATACAACCACCAGAAAAGCCTCTTGAAAAAATATTTAACAGAAAATAACACCATATCATAATAAACATGTCATTGATATTTTGTGTCAATATTGAAATGAAGGAACATCGCATTTTTCACTCATGCTACAAATGCATGTGGATCTCTACCTTAAACAATTCACGTTGGTGCTGTCGATCTCTCTATTCACAGCCAACATCTCACCTTTTATCACAGGATTATTCTGTACTCCTTGTGCTCAATATACCGCTCTGTTGAATATTCAAAGTTCTTATTTTTTTTTCCAAACCTAGTTGATTTTATCATATAATCTTCTTGGAAATATGTATCAGATTTTGGGCTGGGGAGATACCATGCTTTCCTTCTCTCTGAGTTTTGTCTAACATTTTTTCCTATGACTTGGGGCCTACTTTCCTCAACTGACTTCTTACAATATTTTTTCTTGAAACTCAAAAATTCCAACTGGAAAAATTGCATTTCTAAAGATTTAGCATAGCACGAAAAAATCTCTCTCTCTTCTTTTAACAGCTTTATTTATGTGCATTCTGTATACAAAGAATTGCACACATGTAATGTATATGATTTGATGTTTTTGAACATATGCAAACACCCATGATATGATCAACACAACCAAGGTAACAGGCATATCCAACCCCTCCCACAGTTTCCTTGCATCTTGTTTGTGTGTGTGTGTGTGGTTTTTTTGTCCTTTGTTTTCTGTATATGTTAAAAACACTTAACATGAGATCTATACTCAAGAAATTTTGAAGTCACAATGCCATATTCTTAACTATAAGCACTATGTTGTACAGTAGATGTCTAGAACTTATTCACCTATCATGACTGAAATTTTACACTCATTGAATAACAACTCCCTATTTCCCCCCACCCTTCAGCCCCTAACAAACATAATTCTATTCTCTGTTTCTGTTAGTTTGACTATTTTAGATACCTCGTATAAGTGGAGTCATCCAATAGTTGCCCTTCTATGACTGGCCTGTTTCGCTTAGCATAACGCCTTCCAAGCTTATCTATGTTGTTGCAAATAGCAAGATTTCCTTCTTTTTAAAGGCTGAATAATATTGCTCTGTATGAGTATACTACATTTGCTTTATCAATTTATCTCACAATGGACACTGGGGTTGTTTCCATACGTTGGCTATTGTGAACAGTGCCACAATGAACATGGGAATGCCGATAACTCTTTGAGATCCTGAAGTCAATTCTTTCAAATATATACCCAGAAGTGGGATTGCTGGATCATATGGTAGTTCTATTGCTAATTTTTTGAGGAATTCCCATAACTGTTGCAACATTTTACATTCCCACCAAAAGTGTATAAGGGTTTCAACTTCTCCACTACCTCAGTAACACTGGCTAATTTCGTTTTTTTGGTAATAGCCATTATAACAGGTGTGAGATGATATTTCATTGTAGTTTTGATTTGCATTTCCATGATGATTAGTGATGTCGCGCAACTTTTTATACATCTGTGGCTATTTGTATGTCTTCTTTGGAGAAACGTCTGTTCAAATCCTTTGTCCACTCTTTAATTGGGTTATTAGGGGTTTTTTTCTGTTATTGAGTTGTAGGAGTTCCTTCTAGATTTTGGAAATTAACCCTTTATCAGATATAAGATTTGCAAACATTTTCTCCCATTCTGTAGGTTACCTTTTTATTCTGTTGATTGTTTCCCTTTCTGTGCAGAAGTTTTTAGTTTGATGTCGTCTCACTTGTCTATTCTTGCTTTGATTGCTTGTGCTTTTGGTGTCCTATTCAAGAAGTCATTGCCAAGACCAAAGTTGAGACAGAAGCTTTTCCTTTTTGTTTTCTTCTAGGAGTTTCACAATTTCAGGTCTTATGGTCTTCAGTCTCTTTTGATCTGATGATTCAAATATTCTTTAACTCAGGAATATTTTCCTTTACTTTCAATTATTATTTTTCCTCTGTTTTTTTTTCCTTCTGGAATTCCTGTAATCACGTATGTGATCTGTAGAATATATGAATACATTCCCTGTACACTTTTTTCTTTCCTTTTATTTAATCTTTACCTCTTCATGTGGCTCCATGAAGTTCTGGAATATTTTCTCCAGGCAGTCTTCTACGTCATTTTTCTCATTTTCTGTAGTGTTCAATTTATTCTTCAATATTCCCTTTACATTTTTTGCCAGTATTTTTTACTGACAGATACCATCTTCACAAATCTTCTTGAAAATTTAAATAAGAAATATTTTAATTCTTTTTTTAAGTTACAGTTAGTCTGTTTGATGAAAGAGCATTTGCTTTCAATCCCCAAATCTCTCTGTCTCCATCTCTGTCTCTCTTTAATTATAGTAATCTGTCAAGTAATTATTGGGCCATGCATTTAACACAGTTAATGGTCTTAAAACATACAGTGTAGGGGAAGACCGAAGTGATTTTTTTAAAGGCAATCTGTGTGTGTGTGTGTGTGTGTGTATGTATGTATGAGATGACATATATGGATACAAAAACTTACTACAGAACAAATATGCCAAAGATCGAATTGCTCATAGCAAATATGGAAGTGTCTGCCATGAAGTCTAATGTCAGCTATGGATGATTGCTGTTGTGCCAAGGAGTTGCACTTTTTGTTTTTGTTTTAGCAGCCTGAGATTACCTGGGTGTTTCATCACTTCTCTAGCTCATGTATTTCAGATTTACTTTTCATACACTTCTCCAAACACAGCTCCATTGTGATTCTATTTCATTCCATTCCTTCTATCCTGAGTTCTGAAATGGGCCATGGTTCTCAGCATCTGCTTTTCCAAGCTTTGATCATTTTTTCCGTAGCTTATGTGTAGAGCC
This sequence comes from Equus asinus, assembly GCF_041296235.1. Lineage (NCBI taxonomy): Eukaryota > Metazoa > Chordata > Mammalia > Perissodactyla > Equidae > Equus > Equus asinus. Next base: position 21,399,819 of record NC_091814.1, read on the forward strand.
CTATCCATTTAATTCCTGGGTTCTTCTCTCCTATTTCCTTGTCCAATTGGATCTCATACCCATTCATATAAGTTTAGGGATCAACTGAGGGCACTCTTTTTCTCCAGTACTTATAATATTTTAGTTTCATTTTATTTTGTTTATTCTTTGTTCTGATGTTGCTGTTAGGTTTTAAATATACATCTTTATTCATTGCTGGACTACCCAATAGACAGACTCAAAGGTGTTTTAGGTACTTTATCCAATAAAATGCATGATTACTTACTTTTTATTGAAAGGAAAGTGATATATGGCATTTTGGGGTGTTAAAATAGCCATCACGAATGTTCTTGGGCAACATTATGTATATTTTAATCTTTGTTATTATATCCTTAACACGTTTCAGTGTGTAGGATATCTAACAGTTTATCTAGTCCTGATTTTGCTTATTTCTATAGAATTTTAGAATTTCTATAGAATTTCTATAGAATTCTAAGAATTCTACATAGAATGCTTCTATATAGGATATAGAAGAAAATCTAAAAATGTAGGTGTAAGCTGTTACCCTAATACAGAAATCTAAACTTGCATTTTAGAAAATTAATTCCTGGTGGCAATGCAGAGAACATATTTCAAAAGAAACAAAAATGAAAGCAAGAGTAATAGCTCAGAAAGGTATATATCTATATCTATCTCCATCATCTATCTATCTCTCATCTATTATCACTTCAGAATGTGTTTGAAACTACTTTCAACCAAATAGTTTAATTCAATCAAATTGAATGAATTCCACCTAAACAACCAAAGCGAAATTAAAGTTGAACTTTACTTGACCCCAGAAAAATAATAGTAACAAAAACATTATAATAACCATAACTAAGTATTCCTAAGTATGAGTTTTCATTTTTAATATATAACTCTCTCTTTTAACATTTTTTAAAACATCCATAACAAATGCCAGCAATTATTGACAAAGAATATTAACAGCAACACTTATTTTTGCAGTTGGTCTATTATACACTAATCTACACACTTACATAGAGTAACTCACTTAATTTTCATAATAACCATATGAAGTTCTACTTTTAAAATATATTACTTTTACATCCATATCATGGAAGTCAAAACTAAGATACAGGAAGATTAACTAATAACTTGTTCAAGGTCACAAAGCTAGTATGTGGTACCAGTGAAATATAAACCTTAACCTCTTCTACAGATGTTATACTCTTAAGCACTGTGTTTTATAGTCTGTAGCTGTTACTAACGCTTATAGGATAATAATAATGGTTATATAATAGCAATAAAACTAATGTCATAAAATATATATTTAGTGGCTTAAACATCATATTCCCTTTCTATTGTTTATCCATCTGTGCAAGTCTAAACAAGTAGTCTGTGATATCTGAATTGAACATATATAAATAGAATAAACATGTATGTGAGAAGAAGAGCTGAGATAAATAAATAGAAAATATCAGTGTGAAAAGGAATGACTTATATGTTAATTTTATGATTTAATATGTTAGATTAACATCCAAAGTAAGAGGTGCCTGTGAGCCAGCATTATCTTGCAAATTCATTAAACACTTTCGAAGGCAGAGAAGCTTCTTTTTTTTTTAAGATTTTATTTTTCCTTTTTCTGCCAAATACCCCCAGTATATAGTTGTGTATTTCTTTCAGTTGTGGATCCTTCTAGTTGTGGCATGAAGGACACTGCCCCAGCATGGCGTGATGAGCAGTGCCATGTTCACGCACAGGATTTGAACCAGGGAAACCCTGGGCCATGAAGTAGAGCATGTGAATTTAACTACTCCGCCACTGGGCTGGCCCCCAGAGAAGCTTCTTAATTGCAATATTCATATCTTTATTTCTCAAGCTATAGATGATAGGGTTGAAAAAGGGAGCAAGAACTGCAAACATCAGTGCAATGACTGTGTCCAAAATCGGTGGGAAAGTGGCAGAGAAACGCAGATACATGAGGGATACACTGCCGTAGAACATCAGAAAGACGCCAAGATGAGATGCACAGGTAGAAAAGGCCTTCTGGCGGCCTTCAACAGAGGGAATCCTCAGGATCACAGTGATGATTCTGACATAAGAGAGGGCAATAATCAGGACAGAGGAGATGATGGCGATAGCATGGATCACATCCTCAAACAGAATCATGGATGTGTCTGTACAGGCCAAGCGCAGCACAGGCTCAAAGTCACAGAAGATCTGATGGATTTGGTTGGGGCCACAGAAGGGCAAAGTGGAAATCCATGCAATCTCTGGGAGCAACACAAGAAAGCCAAAGATGCAGGAGCCTGAAGAGAGCTGAGCACACAGCCGGGGGGTCATAATAGTTGGGTAGCGAAGAGGGTTACAGATGGCAACATACCTGTCAATGGCCATGGTGGTCAGTAAGGTCCCCTCTGAATTTCCAAGTGAATGAAAGAAGTACATCTGCAAGAGGCAGCCAGTTATGGAGATGGTCTTTTTCTTACTGATTAGATTGGAGAGCATCTTGGGAATGGTGGCTGTGGTGTACCAGATCTCCAAAAATGAGAAAATGCTGATGAAATTATACATGGGAGTGTGGAGATGAATATCCATCCTCACTGCAAAAAATACAATGAGATTCCCAAGAACGATGAATATGTAGATGATGAACAAAGGAATGAAGAAGAGGAAGCTACCGTCTTCAAACTGGGGGAATCCAGAGAAGAGAAACTCTGTCACCATAGAAGTTTGGTTGCTTCCCACCATGCTCTCAGCAGCCTTAATTGTTCTGGGTAGAAAGATACAGCTCACTCCCTAGATGAAATGTAAAGAGTCAGATCACTTGATTCATATAAGAGTCAAAGATATAAATGCTTTAGGTAGATGATTTACCTCTATCATTTTTGAATTCGTTAAACAGATACTCATTTAGTACCTACTCAGTGGCAAGCACAACTGTAGGTTTGTTGAATTCAGTAGTGAGGAAAATATCTCTAATTTCATGAAAGTTATAGGCTAATGAAGGAGACAAAATAATAAATAAATATTAATAATGTCATGTTTATAAGCTATATTAACTAAAATAAGAGATTGATTTCAGTTAAGAAAGGACGTAAGTAGACTTTATAGGAATAGAGTAGGTTGTTTTCCAAGGGAAAAAGTGCTATTGGAGATTCATAGCAAAGGATAGGAAAGAATAAGATTAGTTGGGAGTAGTAAGAATGTAGCTATATTGGAATGAGACTCCTAGACAAATGACAAAATACTGTTAAATTAGACAATGGCCAAATATGTCAGAATTGAGAAAGAATGTCCGAGCATGATCTGGAACCCTGGCTTAAAGATTGTTCTATGTTGGTTCAGAGATTAGCTTCCCAGGCTAGATGGTGTTTTTTTTATTAGTAGCTTAATTAACAAGTCTTCACTCAAGCTTCCAAGTACAACATCTAAGTGAAAGTATTTTGTTCCTAAGAAAATCTCAGCTCTAGGTAAATGAAATTTTGTAGTGATCCACATCTTTAGGGAAATCATCAGTAGTAGCTTTGACTCATCACTCTTGCAAAACCCAACACCAAGTGGAGAAAGAGAGGGGTGCGAAGTCATTGGAATAGACTTGCCTTTCCTGGTCTTCTGGACTCTGCAATGCTTCAAAGAGGTGAATGGAAGCACTTGGAGAAGCCCAAGAAAAAAAATGTAAGAACTAGGGCTGCCTTGAAATTCACAGGAAGGTTTAAACTGGCTCCGACCCAAGGAGAAAGAATCAGATTGTGGTTGGTAATTGACTGAAAGAGAAAGGAAAGAAATTTAAGTCATGTAAAATTTTTGAATAAAGGAATTGGACTTAAGTTCAATGAATAGGAATAAAAGAATAAGGGAGTAAATCCTCCTACTCAACCCTCCACCTGAAAACTACATACACACTAAGGATTCTGGTTCCTGGCTAAAAACCTTTCTGATTTTCCAGGCCTGACCATGGACAGATACAAAGTCTTTCCCAGGTAGGACTCCCAGGGGAAAGCTGCCCTACCCACCGCAGACTTGGTGCAAAGCCAGTGCATTGCAGTCAAGGACTCAGATTCCCCTGGCCAGTCATGCTCTTTGCATGTTTACCTTCACTCCAGAGTCTTCATCCGAGCTGTCTTTATTTGAAGACTTGGGCCAATGTCTTCTTCAGGCACCTCTGCTGAGGTTCCTTATGGGAGGAGGAAGGGAAAAGCTTGAAAACACTTTTCCACACTCTGACTTAGTCTATTCCACGTCCTCCCCTTTATGTCAGGGTCCATAAAACTGCTGGAGCCTTCTGTTCGGCACTTCTTCAATGGTGAAATGACCTCCATGTCTGTGCTGGTCCACCTGACCATTAATCAGTGCTCAGTTTCATGGGGGAGATGAAACCAGGGTGAGGAGACTCGGCACTTTCTCTAGTTTTAGACTTTTGCTCATTCTATCAAAGTGACTGATTAAAAGCTTCACTGTAACTTTCATTTAGGCTCACTGTTGCTTAAATCCACTACTAACACCTGACAGTTCAATTCTCTCTTAACAATAACAGTGAACCCTTGACACATTAAGACATTGGGGAAGGGGCAAAGAATATTTACACCATCTCTATTTGCAAATCACTATACAGATGTCTACTACTAATTCCTTAGAACTGAGACATTTTGGACCTCTAACGCAGTCACAGATATTGTCTTAATTTATTTCTAGCATCTCTATTTATTTTCCCTAAGCGACTGATGTTAATCCTTTTAATAGAATCTGGATGCTTACATTTTAGCAAAATCAATGTTCTTCTCTACAGAAATTATTGTGCCAATTAGAAGCATATCTGTTGAAGACTTGGGAGGTGAGAAATGAGCTGACCCAATATCACCGGGAGAAAGGAAGATGAGCATAAAAATTTGATCTAAGGGTAGAGATTCGGTTCAACTTGAGTCAATATTCTGGGATAAGATTTTCAGTAATTGGCTTCCCTGATATATCTGACCTCTCTATATTCATGATCTTGTTTGGTTTATATTCATTTGACTGGGAACAGAGACCAGTATGTAAAATGGTATCCAACTGGATCAGAATTAACTTAGAAAAATTTGAGGGTGTGAAAGGAGAGGACCATTGATATAATTACTAGAGGAAATGTCTTAATTATTTAATCCATCACACCCCAGACAAAACATAACATCATCACTGATTTTTAATCCTATGAGTGTATCTCCTCCCTCTGAGCCTAACTACATTCAGCCACTCATGCAATCTCAAATATGTCCCCAAATATTGTTATTTAAGTCAACAGAAGGAACACCAGTTAATTGTCTTTTCCTTCTCCCCAGAAGGAATTTACTTTCTCCTTGACTCAGGACAAGCCAGCATCTTGAACTCCTGTGCATAGTCCTCTTACCTCTGGCAGAGACAATGAAGTCCCTTCCCTTTCCTGCATTTATGCAGTTTAAGTCTGGTTCATCAACAAAGACTATTGTAACTATTTCTAAAGCCTTCTTGGGGAGATTTCTTTACTGGAGGATTTTCTCTGATGACTAGAGAAAAACAGCAATTCCATTTCCCCATGGATTAATTAGTGGAAACCTCCTCCTCTGATCTTTTCTCATTAGTTCTCTTTAGTGTTAGGACTCCAAGAGTCTTCATAAATTGTGGGCCTCCTTTGATAAATCTATCAAATTTCTCAGAATAAATACACATGAATACAGATTCTTATGAAGTATTGCTTTCTACAGATTAGGGATTTTTTTTTCACTTCCCTACCTTCTGAAAGGATAATGGCATTTTTTAAGGCCTGTTGAGGTTCCCTGAGGAAGACACACTAACATTGTTGCCTGTTAGAAGCAGTGCTGTGAGAAGTTTACTTTGCTGAAGATACTCCTTTAGCACAGATTCTAAATGTAGACCACTACCTCACTGTTTGAGCCCACACATACCTAAATAGTTCCAGTGGTGCCGATGAAGACTTTAGCATGATGTGAGAATACCAATAATCTCTATATTGCAAAGAATATGGAACAATCTTAATACTCCCCTGTGTCCATGCCCCTTGCAAGGTGATTTGGCAGCAATTCCCATCGAGAAGTGGAAACTCTTTCTGTCCCCTGGGTCTCCCTTGGGACTTGGTTTGGCCATAGAATGCAACAGAAGGCTTTGTACGCCAGTTCTGAACCTTGTCCTCAAGAAGCCCTGCACATACAGGCTCTGTCTCAACATCCTAACCAACCATCCTGTGAACAACGCAGACCAGCCTGCTGGAAGATGAAAGACCATGTGGAAGAAAGTATACTTATCTTAGTTAATGTTGTCCCAGTTCATCCAGCTATAGACAGCCAGCTACTGACCCTAGATACATGAGTGAACCAGGACTGGAAGAACCACCTATTTGATTCCAGCCTAAATTGGCAACCTATAAATTATGAGATAAATAAAGTTTCTCTTTTAAGCCACTGATTTTGGGGGTGGTTTTGTTTTGTAGTACAAGATAATCAATATGGTCACTTAAAACACCATTTCCACTTCCACTTTTGCTCCACTTCCATTCACTATTCATACTACAGTAAGAATGTTAATCTAATATAATTTCTTACTTAAATCTCTTGATTGTTTTTGCTTGGCAATTGGAATAAATTCCAATAGCTCACAACATGACCTACAAAATTCTGCATATTGGCTGCACCTGGTTGATTCCTTCTTAGTCTTCAAGCGTCAGCTTAAATGCTGCTTCATCAAAGAAGTGCTCCCTGCCCCTACTTCTAAATGAATATCCATATTTATGAATTCTTTTTACTCTTACCATTATATTGCTCTAGAAAGAATTATACCATTTTGACATCCCATCACTACTGTCAGAGAGTGCATATTTTCTTCATCACATATAAATTGTCATTATTTTTAAAAATAAAACTTGGTTTTTAATAAAGTACAATACTTTATTATAAATAAATGAGAAATGACAAATAAATGCAAAGTTAAAGATAAAACCCATCTATTAAATGTGTATCCAAAGTTATCAGAGTTAAAGCCCTAAGTTCATTTTGTTTTCAAATTTAGGGTCATAACCCATACGTGACCAGTGAAATCAGTTTCAAAAATATTTTTACTTACTTTTCAGAAAGATTGGCCCTGACCTAACATCTGTTGCCAATCTTCCTTTTTTTTTTTTTTCTCCCCAAAGCCCCAGTACATAGTTGTGTATGCTAATGGCGGGTCATTCTAGTTCTTCTATGTGGGATGCCGCCACAGCATGGCTTGATAAGCAGTGCGTAGGTCGTGCCCAGGATCCGAACTGGGGAATCCTGGACCTCCAAAGTAGAGAGTGCTGATTAACCACTTGGTTACGGGACTGGCCTCTAGAAATGTTTTTAATGAAATAGAATAGAAGAAAAAAGAATTGAAAAGATGCAAAGCATCATATGGAATAAGCATGTTTTTGAAAAAAGTTTTTTTGTTGTAAACATGGATATGAATATGTAAATGTATATGTGCATGAGTCCAATATTATGATTTAAAATACATTCTTTATTATGAATCACAGCTCACAAATTATTTTTTGATCTCACTTGCTTCTGAATACCTCATTTCTCTGCTTTCATTGTTAGTTAAACTCCATGAAAGAGTTGTCTGTACTTGAAATTTCCAATTTGTCTTTGATTCTTCTCTATTAAACTACTTCAGTCAGAATAATGTTGTCCTAGACCGGTGCTCACTACAGTATAAGCTACATGAGGGTAGGGACTTTTTTTCAGTTGTTTAAGCACATAAAATAGTGCCTGGCGTAGGAGCCTCAGTAAATATTTGTTTCATGAATAAAGAAATGGGCCAAATAATTATTCCTTAGTGGTTTAGTATCTTTTAAAATCAGCAAGATTTTAGAGCTAATTATAGCAATATTTATTAGAATCAAAACTCATTATTCAAATTTTGCACTGAGGAATTTGGGTATATTTAGTATTTTATGTATTTTCATTACTTAAGGTATTTTTATCTATTACAATATCAGATCTACCTTGTAATTCTAATTTTAAATTTGTAATTAATTTATATTTTTTAAACCAACTTTATTGGAGTACAGTTTATAGTCAATAAAAATCACACATTTAGTCAAGATATTATGCTTGTTATTTAAAACAAATTTTACTGTGTTTATCACAGTATTGAAACTTTTAAAAGGATTTAGCTTTAGCCATATTTATAAGAGTTTTGTTTTCTGTGTGTTTTTTTTTTTAGACTATAAAGATTATTTTTTAAACCTGGGGAGACTTTGTTTATTGGGTCAGAAAATTGAGATACTTAAAGAGAAAAGAATGTACATCACCTTTAAATATAGTTTAAAAAGATTTAACTGCCAAGTTTATAAACCAGTCCAAAAATTTGTCAAACACCTTTAAAAGCAAATGATAAAATTGGATACTAATAGATTTTAAAGCAGGAATTCAAAGATCAAAGAATTGTGTTTCTGAATGTTTACCAGAAATAATTTTAATTTTGTAACCAAAGAAATTTCTATGTAATTTTCTGTATACAAAATTTTCCCTTATGGATATTAAAAAGCTCCATTAATGTAGGAGAAGATTTCAATTTACAAGCGTGAGAGGGGATAAAGTATAGAGTTGGATCCCTGAGGCATGGAAGGGAATGGGGTCTGGAGCTGACCTGAAGTTGACAGCTAGCTCTTTCTTCCACTTTAGCACTCCTAAAGGGGGCCTAAGATTCATCTAGCTGCTTGACTGAAGTTGATGGAGGCTTTTTTCTTGTGTCCTATACTACTGATATTTCCATTCTTTTCTTCCATCACCTTCTGGCTGGCTTCCTGCTTTTTATGATATCACTGACAGTTGCCCTGTGTCCTTGGTTTTTTTCCCATATGCACTGGGCAAAAGCTTCTTTTTCTAGAGACAATTTACTCAGTCCCTGAAACTATTAGTGTAGTTTTGTAGGAGGAAGGCAAGGACATTTGTCCCAGAGGATAAAATATGTATGAACTTTTTAAAGGTGAGTATAAGCTCCAAGACAGAGAAAAAGGACAGGATGAACATTCCAGAGCAGAAAAGCAATAAGAACAAAGGCACTGAGGTATGAGACTGGCATGGCAATTTAACATAACATAAGATAGAATGTACTTAATAGTAGTGATAGTAATTTTAAAAAAGTGAACACATCAAGGTATAACTATATATTTTTACATAATTTACACATTTTTTTTTTGGTCCTAAACTCATATATTTTATCTACTTAAACTTCAAGTTTCCAAGAGTGTTTGTTCTGGAATTTTCAAAACAATATGAAAAATAACCCACAAAAGAGTTGATAATAACAATGGGACACAAACATCATGAGGTCAGCAGCTATATGTGCCGAATAATCATTGTAATATATCAGAAGAATATATTCTTATGGCGGGATAAAGGTCTCTGAGCTGAATGGTAGGAAGCCAGCCTTCTTGGTATGGCTAAAACCACTTCACTGATGCATATCGTTAATCTTTCTAAAATAAAAAGTATAATAACTGATTTAAGGATATTGTGAATATAGAATGAAAGAGTAGGTAAGAGAAATTTTTAGGTGTGCAGGGAATAAATATGATTGTTGTTTAGCCCTGTATCCTCTATTGATTCATAGAAGATACTGCCATGCTATTTGGATTTACAAAGCAGAGGAAATATTCCATTATAATCTGCAAATGAAATAAAGGTAGGTAAATCACAGAAGACATCCTCTGTCAGATGAAACAATAGGTCTTAGGTTACAAAAGTGGAAAGAATACCCAAGCAGTAACATGAAAACACGACATGCACAGTGATTCTAGAAACTGATTTGTTAGAATTTTAAACTTGTGGATATGGTATTTCTTTAAACAGATGTGTCTGAACTCTTATTGGCTTCCAGAGACATTGAACATCTTTGGAGAACACAGGACTTTCTTGATGGTATCTTTCATGTCTCTGTTCCTCAGACTGTAGATTATCGGGTTGAAAAGCGGGGCAAGAACAGCAAACATCAGTGCAATGGCCTTGTCCAGTATTGGTGGGAACGTAACAGAGAAGCGCAGGTACATGAGTGTCACACTGCCAAAAAACAGCAAGAAAATAGTAATGTGAGCCACACAAGTGGAGAATGCCTTCTGACGGCTTTCACCAGAGGGAATCCTCATGATCACAGTGATGATTCTTAAATAGGAAAGGGTAATGATAGAGACAGAAGTCAGAATGGAAATAGCATGTATCACATCTTCAACCAGAATCATGGTTGTGTCTGTACAGGCCAAGCGCAACACAGGTTCGAAGTCACAGAAGAGTTGATGAATTTGGTTGGGGCCACAGAATGGAAGAGTAGACATCCATACAATCTCTGGCAGCAATATAAGAAAGCCAAAGATGCAAGAGCCAATGGAGAGCTGGGTGCATAGTCGAGGGGTCATAATGATTGCGTAGCGCAGGGGGTTGCAGATGGCAACATACCTGTCGATGGCCATCGCCGTGAGGACTAGAGCTTCTGTGACCCCAAGTGAGTGGAAAAAATACATCTGCAGAAGGCAGCCAATGAAAGAAATGGTCTTCTGTTCACTGACCAGGTTAGACAGCATCTTGGGGATGGTCACTGTGGTGTACCAAATCTCCAGGAAGGAGAAGATGCTGATGAAGTTGTACATGGGGTTGTGGAGACGTGTATCTAGCTGGACAGCAAAGAAGATAACGAAATTTCCAACAATAATGAAAATATAAATAAAGAGCAAAGGAATGAAGAAGAAAAGGCTGCCATTCTCAAACTGAGGGAAATCAGAGAAATAAAACTCAGTCACCATTGTCAGATTCTCTTGATCCATGTTTTCAGCTGTTTCACTTTTTGGCTGATAGAATAAAATACAACAGTTAGAACTCTGTACATTCAAATAATAAATAGACACTTCCTTTTTAAGCAATTAAAACAGCCTTAAAATGAAATTTATCAAATAAAATATACTATGTGAGTTGCTTTGCAAGTTATAAAGTGAACCCGTTTAATTTGAAAATATGTTTTAGTAATTATTACAACTATGTTATCAACTATTCTGTTAGGTAAGCAAACAGTTTTACTAGTTGGACATATAAATTGGCACAAATTCTCCTGACTTTCACTTTGGAAATCTTTATTAAGAACTGTGAAACTGCTTAAAGTCACCTTTCACCATATAACCTAACAAAAATGCTTAAAATATTAAAAATTATGTACAAAAATATTGACTGAAACATTTATTATAATAGCAAATTAGAAACAACTTAAGTAGGCAGTCTTTTTTTAAGATGAAATATTGGAGACACAAAGTGAATTATGACAAATGATCTCATCTGTGGATAAGAATAAGATCATTTTAAAGTGGGCATCTCCAAAACTAGAGTGCAGGTGTCATCTTTGCTTGGTCAGCCTCATTATTAACAATCGAGTAAAAAGAAAAAGCCAAATATCGTGCTGAATTTCATTTACTTTAAAACACAACAGCTTAGACACAAGTGATACATCTGTGTGTGTAAATTAATCTTAATCTGTACTCCAAAGAGGGTTAGTTAATAGTTGAAGTCTAGTAATCTAGAAATCACACTATGGAAGTGGTTTGGTAACATTTGAAAGACTTTAATCAGCAGTCAACATTCAGAGGCAGTTTTGGCAAGATCTTCAAATATCCCTATCTGTATCCACACCGTAGGGCTTATTAAGTATCATAGAGCAGATGTTCTCGACTTTAGCACTAATGACATTGATAACTCTGTGCACTATGGACCAGATCATTCTTTGTTGGGAATGGGGAGTAGGAAGGTGCTTGTTACGATGTTTAGCAGCAACCCTGGCCTCTACCTACTAGATGTCAGTAGCACAGACCCTTCCCCAGTCATGTTAACCAAAAACTCTCTAGAAATTGCCAAATGTCCCTGCAGGGGAGGAGTGGGAGCAAAACTGCCCCAGTTGAGAAGCATTGGCATACAGAACTTTAGAATTTGGGGGGGGGGGGGGTAGTGGTGAAAAACCAGGTGACCAAAATTTGTGGTTTGGGCCCAAAATATACCTAAACCCTTGCTTGAAGGGACATAAGAATTTGATGACCCAAACTGTCTATTAAGCTTGGACGGTACAATAGGCCCGTGATTCATTCATTTCTATGTTCCTCCCTTCACAGAGGATCCATCACCTGATCTTACCAGAAGATTGGCTTTTCTATCAGTGAGAATTTTGTTACATTTGTCTTTGATAGAAAGCTTCAATCATTCTACTAATCAGTGAGCCTAAAGAATAGAGAGGTGTGACTTCCATGAGCTTCCAAGAACAGATTTGATAATAGTTTTTGTGCCTGCTTGCTAATAAATGTTTGTATGCATGCAGAATTCTGAGTCTTGCCTTCATTGCACTCAACTACCTGGTAGTGATATTAGTGGAGATGAACCTCTGTAATTACAGGACATGCTAGAGGTGTTAACCAGTGCTGCAAAGGTAATCATATTGCAACACAAAAATGCATCAAGTCAACATATTGTACACCTTAAATGTACTCAATGTTACATGTCAATTATATCTCAATTTTAAAAGTTAAAATAAATAAATAAAGAGAGAAAGCTACTGATATCTATGAAAAAGAGTCCATTGTGAACTGGCCATAGATACAAAAGACAAAATTATTTTGAAACCAGAATACCAGAGGCTTTAAACAAACAGAAAATCAGTTTGTTGTACAGCAAGCAAATATTTTTATAGTATTTTTTTTTTGCTCCTGCTTTTTATAGACACAGCAGAATGTTAAATCTGTATTGAAACAAGAGAAATATGAAGGACAAAATTTCCCTTTGTTTGTGTTTGGGAAAATTTCTACCTAAAAAAAACAGATGTTCACAATAAAAAATAATTTATGCCCTGATCATTTCTTGTCTTAATTATTCTTACCTAGATTCATTATCTTCAGACTTTTTTCACTCCAATTCATCCTTTACTCAGCTACTGGAGTGATTTTTCTTAAATGAACAGCTGTCAATCCTCTGTCTGAAAACAGACCTTTTAGTGGCTCCTAGAGGCTTTCAAATAAAATCTGAACTTCTAAGCATGACAGATAATTTGAACGTATATGAGGTTTTAAATCATTGTGATTTAATGATATCCCAATGTCATTTGGCTTTATTATGCCCAATATACTTCCTCCACATGACAGAAAATAACACCCTTGTGACGTTCTCAATTCCTCTTTCAGAGGCAGCAGAGAGATACAAAAGGGAAACTGGCATTATGCTCTATGATAATTACATTTTGGAATTAAAAAATTAAAACTGAAAAGGGAAAAATTGTCAGGTCTTCAGGAACTCGAGTCTTTAAAAAAGAAAGAAGATACATATGGGAAGGCAATTTGAAGCAGACAGTTGAGCCCAAAATTATATCTGACATATTTTCTGGAAGAAGGGATAGCCCAGAATCTCAACTAGTAAGCTCCAATGGTTGTATGGTATGTCTTTATTCTTTTTCTTTTTACTATTTTTTTTTTTTTTTTTTTTGCTGGGGAAGGCTGACTCTGAGCTAACATCAGCTGTCAATCTTCCTCTTTTTGTATGGGACCCACCACCCCAGCATGGCGATTAACAGACAAGTGCTGTAGGTCCGTGCCCAGGAACTGAACCGTGCCAAATTTAACCACTAGCCCACCAGGGCTGGTCCTGGTATTGCTTTATTCTTAAGGGCATTTTATGGCTCCACTAAATAAAATGCAAGCATGCTAGATCACAATTTAATCCAGAAGTCAGTGGAGGTGCAAAGAGTCAGAGAGCTAGTGGCTCAGACAAAATTTAATTCAATATTTCTCCCGGTGTTTGTTATCTTCTGACCATCTCTAGCTCTAGGACACAAATTCACCAAAAATCCTCAATCCTGAGCTATGATCTTTTCCTTACCTCACACGCCTGCAAAATCTCAACAAAGTTTCCACAAGTCTTTCTTCATTGAACCAGAAAAAATTCTGGTTCTGTGAGAATCTTCCTCAATATATTACAAACAAAGCCACTCACCCATATGCCAAAGTGCAGAGCCAGTTCTGCCTCCCATACCCACCTCTTCCAGAAACTAGAGGGCCCCTCCTGTCTCCCAAATGTCTTCATCTTCATTGTTCTGCAGTCCAACAAGTAGGAAGATTTATAACCACAGCCACAACATGAGACTTCTCAGGGAATAGTCAATTGGGAGGAAGACTTTCTTCTGAAGGGTTCTCCCCCAGTGCCAGGGGGAAAGCAGCCCCGGGTCCCAAGCGGTTAATTAGAGGAACACTTGTTGCCTTGCTCCCTTTTATGAGGTTGCCACACCCGTGGGAAGACAGTTCTTTGAGTCAGGCTAGAAATCAGATGGGAAGAGATACATGGTTTTCCTTTCTGTCAAAGGGGTAAAAGAAGTATTTATATACAAAGTGTCTGCTGAGACAGAGGAAAGATAAGGAACAAGAGAATCAAGCTAATGAAGTGTGATTCAAAGGCAGAAGGATTTTCTCCACTCTTTATTGAAGCAGCTTCAGAGCAGTTCAGGGATAGCATAGCTCAATTCTGAAGTATATTATAGAAGATTCTGCCAGCAGGCGCCCAACATGACTCAACAGAACTTCTTCAGAAGGATCCAGAAAATCACAGGGCAATTAGCAGTAGTGGCAGGAATGAGGGGCTCCCATGAGATTTCACGGGCTTCAGTGGTCTCAGCGGCAGATGTTCCCAAGGAGCTGGAGTCAGGAAAGGATTTGAGGACAGTTTTTCTTGCTACATGAAAGCTGTATTGATGAGCACACATGAGCTAGCCCTCGTAGAGACATGGGAATCAAAAATTTACCCACATAATAAGTGAGGAATACAACCAGAAAGATGCTTTTCTTTCTTTCTTTTCATCTCCTTTTTTTTTTTTCTTTTGGTGAGGAAAATTCACCCTGAGCTAACATCCATTGCCAATCTTCCTCTTTTTTTGTGATGAGGAATATTAGCCCTGAGCTACCATCTGTGTCAATCTTCCTCTATTTTTTGTGTGTAGCTTTACCTTGGGTGAAGCCAAGGAAAAAGAAATTCCCAACACATGATTTTTTTTTTCTTCTCTCACAAAAAGAGATATAAAACAGGCATGAAGTGTCAAATATCTGATGGAATGATATCAGCGGATATGGAAAGAAAATATAACTTGAAAGCAGATTTGACTTAAAATAAGCTGATAGGACACAGATATAGGGTGCAAAAAAGAGCCAGAACAGAAGTGACTCTGAATGACTAGATTTAAAAGATGTGATATTTAAAAACAGATACTTAATAAGCATTTGATGAATGAATATACAGTTGAATAAATGAATGAATGAACTGATTTTAAGAATCAAATAGTGATCCAGGAGTAGACTAATCTGTAGTCATTTCACGTTTACCTGCTTTGCTTTGGTTTCACTGGAAGAGTCTTACCATCTGTCTAAGATAAATTCCTCCCCATGCACACCGAAGTTCTGTGTCTCAGGTCATCTCATCCAAAGACATTGCTTCCTCAGTTGTCCTACTTACCTATATATCCTCAAATTCTTTCTCTCATGTAACCTGTTCATTCTGTTTATATATATGTTTGAATATAATCATCTTAAAATATATACTCTTCCTCTATTTATTGTTGCTTTAAGGCTACCATGCTGTCTTTATTCTCTCCTTTATTTTCTTTAAAGAGTGGTTTATCTTTTATTGCTATTTATCTTTTCACTTTTTTACCTCTCATTCACATGAACCTATGACCCCACTTAACAAATAGAACATTTTCAGTAACTTTTAAGTTCACTAAATGCTCCTCCTCAATCCAATTATTTTTCCTCTCATGTTGCACATCACCATTAACCTGAATTTTGTGTTTATTATTCTACAAAGCACACGGATATACAGTCAAAAACAGTATATTATTTAGTTTGACCTGTTTAACTCTATATAAATTGAGTCATATTTTAGGTATTATTTTACAACTTGCTTATTTGCTCAACATTGTATTTTTGAGACTCATTCACGTAAATGTAACTAGCTACAGCTTTAAAAGAGAATCACAGCTGTCTCGTATAAATGTGATACAATTTAATCACCCGTTAGGCATGAATTTTTTCTACTGTAGACTATTTGCATCTTCAACTTTACTAGATACCACAAAATTGTTTTCTGAAGTTTGTATCCTGTCAACAATGCATGAATTTTTATTGTTGTGCATTTCTTCTAACATTTTGTGTGGTCATATTTGTTGCTGTTTGGTTGCCGTAGGTAAAAATAATGAACTATTGTTTTGATTTGCATTTCTCTACTTATCAATGAAGTTGAGCACATATTTATATATATATAATATATTTTTTCACTTGATTTATATATATATATACACACACACACATATATATATATATACACAAGGATATATATCCTCACTTGGTTTTTTATCACTCTCATTAATTTGTAGGAGCTCTTTATATATTCTGAATAATAATCACTATCAGTTATGTATGTTACAAATACACACTCCTACTATGTTACTATGTTACTTATCTTTTTCTTTATGGTACCATTTGGTAATTGGAAGTATTAATGTAGTTGAAAATTATTGGTCTTTTCCTTTATAGTTCATATTTCTATCTAATTGTTTACAACTTTTTCTTACTTGAAGTGATAAAAATAGTCTCCAAAATTTTATTCAAAAGTATTAAAGTTGACTTTTCACATTAAGTCTTCATTCTATGCGTAAATTTATGGCAATGTAAAGAGGTCATGACAAATTTTATGTTTCTAACATAATTAAACAAAGGTTCCAGCACTATTTATTAAGTAATACTCCTTTCTCCACAGACCTATTGTGCCAATTCTTTCCATCTTTCCCTCAATGATCTGCTGTCTCTGCTCTACCGTATGTCAAAACTCCATATTGCATCAGTCTGTTTCTTGACTTCCACTGGCTTGTTCACTTCCATTGGTATTTTATTATATTGCTTTATAATATACCTTGATGCACAGTAGGAGAAGCCACACCATTTTAATCCTGTTTAAGCTACCACAAACATGATAGGGGCATTGATGTAAACAGGCTATGCCATTGCCATCAATGACCTGGACACAGCAGTTTTTCATTCTTGTTTATAATAATAGAACAAGTAGCTGCAGCAATAGAAAAAGAACATAACCATGAACAAGACAAGGAACAGTGAACTTCCAGGAGGTTTCTCAGAGTCTCTAGGATCTAGATCAATCTCCCAACCCCACCAGCCCTCTTCTGATAGCAGAAAAGCCTCCCAATAGCATCTTTCATGTCCTTGTTTCTCAGGCTATAGATAATGGGGTTGAGGAAGGGAGCAAGGATAACAAAAGTGACAGCAGTTGCCGTGTCCCAAAACACTGAGTAGCTAGCTGAGAATTGCAAATACATGACAGCCACACTGCCAAAAAAACAGCAAGAGTTATAACTGAAGAATAAAGTTACTGGTACCTAGATTTGAACTCAGATGATTAAGGTTCAATTCCTTCCCTTCTTTGCATTGCCTATGTGAATAGGAGCAAGCCTTTAGCTCTTCTTAATTTCTCCACCTGCAAAATAGGAATGAATTTTGTCTTGCCAACCTCATAAAAATTTTTTTAATTGTGGTACAAAACACATAACATAAAATTCACCATCCTTAACCATTTTTAAACATATAATTTTTTAAAGAATCAAATGAGATAATGTGTATTTAAAAACTTTGAAAAGTATATTTATTATTATTATTATATCAGCAGAAAGAATGGAAATCATTGCGCGAAATGAGTGAAAGGCTGAGAAGAGAGTAGTGTTTACTTAATGCGCATTCCAGAGAAGCATGATCCTAACTGAAGTCTATTCTGACACCCACAGCTATTCTGGGCCCCAGTGCCCAGCTTTATACTCCCCTATGAGAGACAAGGTGATGTAGCTCCAGGACCCTGGGGAATGTCTAAATTACTATGCGACACTTTTCTCCTAATTTGTCCCTTGGAGAGGAGAGTGAGATGTACCATTTTCCTTTAGTTCCTGCATCATTCAAAGAGAAACTCCCAGGAAAGATGAGCTTTCCATTCTGCATATTCCCTGAAGAGACTATGGAGACATCTATATCCTCATCGACAAACTAGCAGAGGAGGCAAGTGGCTGCAGAGATTCTGAAGAGCATTCTTGTGGTCTCACTTAGTGTAAGTGCTGAAGACTGTTGTCAAAAGGGCATCAGCTAATTGAGACTGCTAACCTGTCTTTTACTTTACTGTGCCTACCCAACGTTTTCTTTATATCCTCAACTCTTCAGAACCTAGATTTGCCCTTGTCTTTCAGGGTAAAATTTTCTCAATATATGGGGTAAAATCTCATGTTTTTAGAACTTTATTACATGAGTGAAAAAATTAGAATAGTGAGACCAGAAATCTAGAAAGGACATTGGAAAGAATATAGTTCAGCTAACAGATGAGGATACTGATAAGGTCTTTCCAATACTAAAATTTTGTTGGTGTCCAAAGAATTGCGGATTCCTAGGGAATTACAGAGAGAAACTTATTGCTTTTTATCCAGGATTAAAATCTAATTCAAGTCTCTTTTGACGATGGCTGAGCTCCTTGATCATTGTTGATTATCTGTCACCCCAGAAATTTTTTAAATGTCCTTTATGTGTTTCAGAAGCAAGAATAATGTTTTATTCAGCTTTGTATAGCCCTTTACCTACAGCAGTGATTGGCATATAGCAGAGGATCGATCAATATGTGAGTGTTAACTGAATAAAACGTATGAATGAATGTTGAAGCCATCATTATGCAGCCTTATTAGTGAGAAGGGCCTCAAGCTCAGAGCAAAAAAATGGAGACTCTATTTGCCTTTTATGAGCCACTTAACAGTGAATTTCTTGCCTTTTCTCATAGTCTCCTTCTTTGTCCATCTGTGTTCTCCGTAATGACTACTTAGCATGCTATTCTCTGGTACTTTAGGATGAGAAAGAACAAGTAGAAAGTACAGACAAGTGGCTGCTTCTGTCAGAGAACGCCTCAGACCCCTCACACCCTTCCCCATGCAGGCTCTGCTCTCCTGCTAAGCACTGTTGCTTATTCCCTTCCAAAGCTCATTTCTCTTATCTTTTTTCCTCAAGGCTTGAGACATGAAACAGGAGGCATCCTCTATAAATTGATTCTCCTAGCCTGCAATGCATTTATTTTAATCTGCTTTTGACCTCCTGAGAAGAACCACATCAGCTCACACCCTCATGCTCAAGACAGTCCTACATATACAGGGACACAGACAAAATGACTGATGAGTCCTGACTTAAATTCCCACTGTGGTATAAGAAATAATAGTGGACTTTTAACACGTGCAGACAAGGTTTCCAGTGATTGTTTTGATCTTATCTATGTGAATTTGGACAAGTTATTTCTCCCCTTTGGTGCTCAATTTCTCTACCTATAAAGCAATAGTAATAATCTCTTTATCCTAGGAAAAAAATAAATGAGACAAAACATGTAAAATGCCTAGTTCCACGACCATTACATGGGATCTCTTCAATAACACTGTTTCATTTCTCCTTTATGATTCCCTATGAGAAGCTTTCAGTCTGCTTGAGGGAGAAAATACTGACATGAAAACATTTAAAGGATGGGTTAGAAGTCATGAAGGAGGAAAATATAAAGCACAATGGGGAGTCAGAGGAGAGAGTGATTACTTCAGGTCATTGAAAATCAATGATAATGGGAACACTTACTGGACTTTGGCAGCTTAGATTATAATAGGAAGAGATCAGGAAAATGGAAGGAGGAAATGAGTAAGCAAAATAGAAATGCAGGAAATTGGTCCTATGCCTGAGCTGATGAGTATGTAGAAAAACATTTATCTCTAATATATGATTGGAAACAGATCAGAGAAAACAATGAGGATCAGGCTAAGACCTTTGCGCTTTGTCCTTGAATGTTCTTGAAAAGAAGGACAAGAAAAGCCATGCTTAGGAATGTTTATCTGTAGAATGCTTCCGTAGAGGTAAGAAGACCAGTGAAAAAGATGTTAAAATAGTAAGATGAACACTAATACATAGTCTATCACTAACTTTAATTACCCTTCAAAAAGTTCAGTTGTCCCTTCTCACCAACAAGGACATGCTGGTCTGATTTCTACTGCAGCTGGTTTCTATGACACTTCTGTCCCAAGATAGCCATAATTATGATAGAAGTGATTTTTTATTCAGAATGATTTCCTTTCTTTGGCTATGTGACCTTCTTAGGAGGGATGGGATGAGTGGGGATGGAGTTAAATGCTTGTTCAAAATTCAAAGGCCACTAACCAGGTGCAAGGTGGTTCTGGATAGACTTTTGGTCTGAGAAATTATCAACGTCAACCATTGAGAGAGGAGAAGGAGAAGGGTGAGTTAAAGACAAAGCAGAGGGGGACCGGCCCAGTGGCACAGTGGTTAAGTGAGCACGTTCCGCTTTGGCAGCCTGGGGTTCGCCGGTTCCGATCCCGGATGAGGACATGGCACTGCTTGGCATGCCACTCTGTGGTAGGCATCCCACATATAACGTAAAGGAGGATGGGCATGGATGTTAGCTCAGGGCCAGTGTTCCTTGGAAAAAAAGAGGAGGATTGGCAGCAGTTGGCTCAGGGCTAATCTTCCTAAAAAAAAAAAAAAAAAAAAAAACAGACAAAGCAAAGATTGAAAGGAGGAATATTTCCTGATGTCCAGGTACTTATTGTTTCATGAGAAACAGACATGTTACTATGAAACCAACAGGAAAAAAAAGCAGAGAGATAAAGATGAATACGTTAGGCAGCCTCAAGTTAGATATCAGGGCCGGAAAAGATGGGGGAAAAACATGAATTATTGGGAGAAGGGCTCCTGATAATGTATTTACATTTTTTCAAAGAATTACTTTTCTACAGAACAGGAATGGAGAATAGTTGGAAAGAAAGTTATAAGTTTTAAAGTTAAACACAGAGGGCAGATATGAGGAGGATAAAGTCTCAAAAATTAAAGAAGTAAATGAACCTCCAGAAAATATTTTCAGAGACTTAAATTGTGTGTTGCTTTGTGTTTGCTTTGAATCAATTAGAGATGTTTACAAAAAGGTCAGTTAGGGGTCAAAGCCAATCTTTCAATGTTGTAGGTACAGTTGAGAGATGTTTCCAACTGGCCTGTTTAGGATCCCAGAGTCAGCTTAAGTAACTGATTACAGAAAGGAGGGAAGCAATTTTCAATGGGCAATCACCATCCCAACTCCAGGAGTTTCTTTGTCTCCTTTCTTCTGCTCACAGATGACACAGTTGATGACCAGTGAAAATCAGACAATGTTGACTGAGTTCCTCTTCTCTATGTTTCCACATCTGCATGAAGGTGGCCTTTTATTCTTTATTCCCTTGCTTCTTATCTATGGGTTTATCATAACTGGGAACCTAATGATATTCATTGTCATCCAGCTGGACACGGCTCTGCGCACCCCCATGTATTTCTTCATCAGTGTTCTCTCTTTCCTGGAGATCTGGTATACCACAACTACCATCCCCAAGATGCTCTCCAGCCTAGTCAGTGAGCAGAAGACCATCTCTCTGGCTGGCTGCCTCATGCAGATGTACTTCTTCCATTCTCTTGGTATCACAGAAGGCTGTGTCCTGACAGCAATGGCCATTGACAGGTACATAGCGATCTGTAATCCTCTCCATTACCCAATTATCATGACTCCCAAATTTTGTATCCTGCTGACAGCTGGATCCTGTCTCTGTGGCTTCTTCCTTGTGCTCCCTGAGATCGCATGGATGGCCACCCTGCCTTTCTGCGGCTCCAATGAGATTCATCAGATCTTCTGTGACTTCACACCTGTGCTGAGCTTGGCCTGCACAGACACATCCCTGGTGGTCATTGTGGATGCCATCCATGCAGTGGAGATCCTAGCCTCTTTCCTGGTCATCTCCCTATCCTACATCCGGATCATCATGGTGATTCTGAGGATGCCCTCAGCCGAGAGCCGTCATAAAGCCTTTTCCACCTGTGCTGCCCACCTTGCTGTGTTTTTGATGTTTTTTGGTAGTGTGGCTGTCATGTATTTGCAATTCTCAGCTAGCTACTCAGTGTTTTGGGACACGGCAACTGCTGTCACTTTTGTTATCCTTGCTCCCTTCCTCAACCCCATTATCTATAGCCTGAGAAACAAGGACATGAAAGATGCTATTGGGAGGCTTTTCTGCTATCAGAAGAGGGCTGGTGGGGTTGGGAGATTGATCTAGATCCTAGAGACTCTGAGAAACCTCCTGGAAGTTCACTGTTCCTTGTCTTGTTCATGATTATGGTCTTTTTCTATTGCTGCAGCTACTTGCTCTATTATTATAAACAAGAATGAAAAACTGCTGTGTCCAGGTCATTGGTGGCAATGGCATGGCCTGTTTACATCAATGCCCCTACCATGTTTGTGGTAGCTTAAACAGGACACGTGGATTATCCTGCTTTGTAGCTCAGGTTGGCTCCTTCCTCACACTCTACCACTGGGGTCCTGCCCTTCTCTTCTGTGGCCTCACATGCTGGTGAGGCCAGAAAGCAGGATAGAAGAGAGACGAAAGACATCATAGTTCTGAAAATTGCTACTGTTAACTTTCCCCCAATCCTCTTTCCTGTAATGAATCTCCCTATTATTCAACATCCCACATTAATAAACAATTTCCTGACATTAGTGAGAAGCCTTCTCTATATTTAGCTTATTTAATCTACAAATTCAATTCAACAGTAATGGACTGATCATGCACACTATGTGTTATAGAATTTTAGGCCCTATTGAGAGAGATAAAAATTAACATCAATAATAGTCCACTATATTTCTCTAGCAGTTTAATATTTGAAATGTTTTCACGTATATGAAACCTCTTGAAATTTAAAATATTCTGAAGTAGTTAGGTCAGGCATTATCATTAATTTAAATGTTGGAACTCAAAGCTCAAAGAAGTTTAATGACTTGCCTAAGGTCATGTAGTTAGTGGCAGAGCTAAGACTTATTCTCTGGCCCAAATAAATACAAACTTTTGTTTAATCTAGTTGGTATTCAAGGAGTGAAATTATATAAACTTCTTTTCCCAAAAGTTTTATGAAACCTTAAAAGTTTTCA
The DNA here is from genome assembly GCF_041296235.1 of Equus asinus. Classification (NCBI taxonomy): domain Eukaryota; kingdom Metazoa; phylum Chordata; class Mammalia; order Perissodactyla; family Equidae; genus Equus; species Equus asinus. Next base: position 21,422,876 of record NC_091814.1, read on the forward strand.
ACGAGTCGCAGGAGCCATTGGTTCTTTCCTCTGCCACTTTCCCAGGCTTCAGGTGATTGTGGCATCACAGAAAGACTACTGGACTATGGGGTTCAAGGACGAGATTTTATATCTTTTTATGCCACTAACTTGTGCCATTTCCTTGTCTATAAAGTTACGTGGTTGGATTAAATCAGTGGTTCCCCAAACTGATCATCAGAAGTTACTAGTCAGAAAATCTGAAAGTGAAGCCCATGCATTTGCAATCTGAAAAGCACCCAAGAAAATTCTGATAATATGTCAGATTTGGAAACAATTGGAAACAACTGGATTAGGTCATCACTAAGATCATTTCTAACTTGAGCGCTCTTTAGTATTCATAAGAGCTAAGATGTTTAATAATGTTTGAGCTTATGGTAAGGACCTTGCATGCATTGTCTCATTTATCCTCACAACAATCCTGTGAAATAAATGTTAACTCATTTTTTTTCCAAATGAGAAATATGAAACAGCGTTTCAATAACTAGTCCAACTCCACAGAGCTAAGTATTAGGAATCCAGGACAGAAACTTAATTCTATCTGATCTGAGAGCCAGGTCCTTATTCACCATGATCTTGTGCCCACTTTACATAGCTTTCTTCCTAGACCAATTACTAAACCTAAGAGGAGTTCCAAACGAAATGTGGTATTCAGTGAGTAAACGTGATTACTAGCTGTTATACAAAAAGTGGTGAAAGGATTTACTCCTCCATATTTCAAGGCTTATTTATTAAAAAATAACGTTTGAGTAGCAATTCTATGTTAGGTACTCTGTTAGGTGCAGAGAATTCACATTGCAACTATTATACCAGTGGTCTTGGCTTTTGGAGGCCTCAGAGACTAATAAGTCATTATTCCTGCTATTAATAAGAATGTCATTATCCATCAAATTCACCGTTTTTCTTGGCATAAGATTCCATAGTCCTTATAGACTCGTTTCCAGTCATTTAGCTATTTTATTTCCTCTAAACCTTCCAAAATTTAGTATTTGTGTTTCAAACCTCTTTGAATAAGTACCTTAGCAGACATCCAGTTATCTGTGCACCTGGTATGAGAACTGCTCCTCAGCATATCAGAAAAAAGATAATTCCCCCTCTGCTTGAGCATTTAACCAAGGCGATCTCCTACAATGTTAGCTAGTGCTAATTATCAGATAGCTTCTCTTTATTAGCGTAAACTTAAGGTGGTTACTAAGACCGAGGACTTTGATATTATATTATCTAAACATGAATCGTGAGTTTTCCACTTTCCAGCTGCACAAACTTGGAGAACTAACATAAGTGTCCTGAGCCTCAGTGTCCCTTTCTATAATATAGAATCTTTTGGGATTTTGAAGAGTAAATGCTATAATATGTATAAAATTCTGAGCCCAGTGTCTATAATGCTTATCAAATATTAGTTATTATTAATCAATATTTTTTTACTTTTATTATTGTTCCGAGCTGAAAATTAATTCCTGGGCCCTCATGTTGTAAAACTCCAGGGAGTGCCATTCAATCTTTAGTTTTTTCTTTCTGGAATCCCAGTAATAAATGCTGAGTTACCCAAATTCTGCACAATAAGTTATACATGGCCAAGAAATAAAATTGTTGTATCAACTTTTGACACAAACAAAAGAACACCTTACCAGTGTACACATAGACAACAGAGTCTTATTTAGGATATAATACTGTTTCCCCATGTTGGACATTTACTCTTTCATAAGGCACAGTTCTTTTTATTTTGGAACTCGAAAATGATCACTCTTGTAGCTAAACCCTTTAGCAAAAGAGTCAAACACTCTCAGAGTGTGAGATTAAATACTACTTCTCTAAAGAGACTGGGATAGGAGACCCTCAATCTCACAGTTTAAATTTCATTTCTCTCAAATAGCGGTTGAAATCTCAAGACCAAAGCACCAAGTCTGAATAAGACACGTATATCAGCCGTGCAAAACTCCGGTGATATCCCTAAATTGAATACATATGTTTCCTTTAAAAAATAAATGTTTTATTGTTTACTTTGCTATTCTAGGTGACCTTACATGTATCTTATATCTTTGTACTAATCAACTCCCATGCTAGATAAAGTAAAATAATCAAGGAGATAAATTTTATTTTTGATGCATACCTCTCCTTTTAATAATCTTCTCCCAACCCATCCCTTTCCTATGTTCAGAGAAATTAGTCAGTAAAACATCTATATTTTAAAATAGAATTTCCTTAAAAATTCTATCAAGTTTATAAATGCTTCATGTGTAATAGAAACATATAATTTCTCTATATGTTTGGTATATAGAAGATATATATATAAAATACTTTACATAATATATAGCACATGTTATATATATATATAAAACAAGCTTTTATTATATATACAATATGATATGTAAATAAATATATATATCTAAAAATTAGGCTTATGTTTGACTTTTCCAGAACTTTGCTCATTTATTTGCTTGTCATAATCATTTACATTTCTTTCAGAGATATGTTAAAATGTGTTAATTCATTCCAATATTTTTGTCACTTTTTCTTTTACATGCTTTGAAGCTGTGTTGTTCAATATAACTGAAGTGAGAATGCTGTGTCTTTGGTGAAATTTTTCTTACAATGCTTTAAAGTTTCTCTCTGCATTGCTGATAATGCTTCTTTGTCATAAATTCTATTTTGTTTCTTACTAATATTGCTACACAAATCTTTTCTCTATTTTTCTTCCCATACTTTTTCTCTGTGTGTCTGTATGTTTAGATATATATATCTTATAAGTGGCATATAGTTTGATTTAAAAGATCTAATATGATAATCTTTGTATTATAATAGGTGCACTTAATCCATTTACATATTTTGTGATTTAAATCTATTTGAAAGTATTTCTACCAAAATACTGTGTTTCCTGTTTTTTCATTCTTTCCTCTCTAGATTTTTTCTTCTTCCTTTCTGTCTCTAATTGAATTGATGCAATTTTCTATATTTCTCCCTAGAAACTTTTGTCTCTGCTAACTTGGAAACATAGATAATAATTCTCTTTTTAGTGACTACTCTTTTTCTTTAGCTTTTTTAAAAAGTGTTTTATTACACAATATTTTAAATTATTCATGGAGTAAATATTAAATCCATGTGTCTCAAATTTTAATAATATATAATATTTTGCCATTATTACTTCATCTCTTTTTTAAAAACATTTTTAAGTTAATCTCAAAGATCTTTACATTTCACCCTAAATACATTTTTTTCACTAACCATAATACCATTCTCACACTCTAAAAAATCAACAATAAGTCTTCCATATCACCTAATACTTAGTCCCCAGTTAAACGTCCTCAGTTTCCCCCAAACTGAATGTGTTTTCAGAGTTGACTTGACTCAAGATTCATGTGACTTTTGGTTATTATGTCTTTTAAATCCATTTTTAATTTAGAATAGTCCTCCCCATTTGCTTGATCGCCCCCACTCCCCTTCCCTTCTTTCTTCTTTCTCTCTCTCTCTCTTTCAGTCCCTCTCTCTATTTATCTAGTCCGTTTAGTTCCCAGGTCAGAACTAAATCTAAAAACAGTCTTCAAAGGCTTTTGCCCTATGGAGACATCTAGAATAAAGTAGATCCAGCCAACAAGCCAGTGGACAGGTTGACTGGGTTCTGGTGAGACTGTGTCCATCCACCTCTTAAACTCACAGTTTCCTATAAAAATCCAGACCGTTTACTGCAGCAGTTTTTAAAGCAAGTATTCATAAGAAGATTTGCCTACCTTCATCCTCACTTTTTTTGCGGGGAGTGGGGAGGTGAGGAAGATTGGCCCTAAGCTAACATCTGTTGCCAATCTTCCTCTTTTTGCTAACATCTGTGCCAATCTTCCACTATTTTGTATATGGGTCATGGCCACAGCATGGCTTGATGAGTGGTGTAGGTCTGTGCCCAGGATCTGAACCCATGAAACCAGGCCACCAAAGTGGGGCATGCCAAACCTAACCACTATGCCACCAGGGCCAGCCCCTCAACCCTACTTTTTAACACAGCTTTATTGAGATATAATTTACATACTATGCAATTCACCCATTTAAAGTATACAATTGAATGGTTTTTAATGTATTCACAGATATTGTACAGCCATCGCCACAGTCAATTTTAGAAAATTTTAATCACCTTAAAAAGAAACCCCGTACTCTGCTACCACCCCTTATTCATTTGTCCTTTTCTCTCCCTTTTCCCCCACCACTAGTATACCTTTTATTTTTATAGATTTCTCTGTTCTGCATATTTCCTATGAGTGATATCATGTAGTATGTGGTGTTTCATGTTGGGTTTCTTTCACTTAGCATAATATGTACAAGGTTCATTCATGCTGTAACATGTATCAGTCTGTCTTTGCTTTCTATGTACAAAACACTTTCCATTGTTTGGACATACATATTTTGTTTATCTAGTCCTCCATTGATAGGCATTTTGACAGTTTCTACATTTTGGCTGCTATGAATAATACTACCACAAATATTCATATACGAGTTTCCACGTGGGCATATATTTCCATTTCTCTTGTATGTTTAACCTAGAAGTGGAATTGTTAGGTCATATGATAACTCTATGTTTAATCTTTTAAGGAACTGCTGGACTGTTTTCCAAAGTGGCTACATCATTTAACGTTACTTCAAGTGGTGTATGAAGGTTCTGACTCCTCCACATCCTCACCAATATATGTGGTAATCTGACTTTTTGATACTAGACATTTTAGTGAGTATATAGTAGTAACTCATTGTGGTGTTCATTTGTATTTTCCTGGTGATTAATGATGAACATCTTTTTATGTGCTTATTGGCTACTAGCTTGTTTTCTTTGAATAAACATCTATTCAGATCATTTGCTTGCTTTTTAAATTGGGTTATTTGTCTTTTTATTAGTGAATTGTAAGAGTGCTTTATAATGGTAGATACAAGTCCTTTACCAGACATACAATTTGGAAATATTTTTTTCCTATTCTGTGGATTGTCCTTTCACTTTCTTGAAGGTGAGACCCACTTGTCACACTTGCCTCAGCAAGTCCTCAGAAGCCAACTCCCTAGCAACTGCGTGTTTCCAGATCCGTAACCTAGTTATCATCTTTTTAACTGTTACTTTCTTCTCTTTCTTCTTTTTCCTTCCTTCCCTGGACATTTTAAAGACTAGCAGGACCTAGCTTTGGAGGCTGAAAACTATTTTCTTTTTCAGAGTCCCTGATTCTGACTTGCTTTATAATTTTTGGCAAGCTATTCCATCTATCTTGGTCTAAATTTCCAAATTTATGAAATAGATATAATTATTGCTATTATTGTTTTCATTAAAAAGGATAACTCTCATTTATCCTTTAGTTTTCACCTCAAATATGTAACATCCTCAAGAAGAAAATGCGTGTGTATTTTATTGCTAATTATCAAAAATTTACTTAATTAATTGTAACTAATCAAAAACTGTTATTATAATATCTATATCCTCAACTGTTTTAAAACATCTTAAGGGCAGGGACTGGACAATATCTATTTTGTTCATTGTTTTATGTAGAACTTAGCATGTCATCTGATATATAATAAGACCTAAATAAATGTGTGCAGAGTTGACTGGATGGATGGATGGATGTATAGATGGATGGATATCTTTAAGAGAGTAGGAATACAAAAACTTTGGGATTGTATTAGAAAGTTCTATATAGAACTGAATGTTTTCTTGAATTGAAAATTTTCTTATTGTCAATATTTGATCCTCTACTTACAGTAGATATTCAGATGCATAAATAATCTCCAACGCCAGCTAATAATTAACCCCCATATTTCTCACACTAAATTATAAGATTTTCACATACTTTTCATATATTTAAGAAAATAATTAGCTTTAAAAGAAATAAAAAAGTAATCCAACACAAAAAGTAATCCTGTTTCCTGCCACTGACTCAACTCCTACACTTTCATACTTTATACTGATAATAGACATTAAGACCATTAAGACTGACACATAGGACTAGCCAGAACAGAAGTGTGACAAACTATGTTCATCTCATAAGTACTCACTCTGGCTCCTTTACTCCTTTACTTTGGAGAAAATTATCTGGGAAGTATTTTTACTTAATTATATTTTCTTGGATATTGTTCTAAGACTCAGAGTAATGATGAGACACTTTGGCAAAATAAAATACAAATAAATACAGCTTTTTATTTTCTACTATTAGTTATGTGCCAGGTCCTGTGTACTGTGGTTTATAGACCTTACCAGTAATTCTCAAAACAACCCTCAAAAGAAGATTTTTAACAAATGATGAAATTAAGACTCAAAAAATTTCTTATTTTATGAAGATCATGTAATTAATAAGTGACTGAATAAACTAAGATTTAAATCCAGATACATGTCAAAAGACCTGCTTTTCTCTACTATACCAGTGTTTTCCATTTTAATACACAAACAGTCAGTGTGCATGAAATGACTGCAAATGGTACACGTAAAACCATTTGGTTTTTGTTCTGAATTTCATTTAACAAATATTCTTGTTTAGGACATGACTAAGTGTATTTATCTTAAATCAAGTGAATTTGAGAGATATATGTACTATACTGTATCTATATATAATATAGGTAAGACAAGAATTTGACGAAAATTCTAAGTATGGTTTACAAATGTCTGAAATTTGAAAATCACTGAACTGCACCTTATTACTAGAGAGAAGGTACACCTTTTTCAGGCTCTGGTCTCAAGCTGCACGTGGCTCCAGCAGATAGTATTAAGGTTGCATTAAAACTAAAAGCCAGGCAGCACTTGCTCTAGTTTGGTATCCCATGTAGAAAAGCACTGAATGCTTGATTTCTCATCTATGGCAACTGACAATCCCCAAGGTCACCATATCCTCAGCCCCAAAATTGGCTTGCCTTCCTCGCCTTCACTTCAGTATCCCTGCCCTCTTTAACTGCCTCCTCACAGCCTCCTTGATCTCCTTGTTGCGCAAGCTGTAGATAAAGGGATTGAGGAAGGGCGTGAGCACAGAGTAGACCACTGCCAGAGCCCTGTCGTAGTCCAGTGAGTAGCTCTTCTTCAGCCGCACATACATGAAGAGGATGCTGCCATAGAAGATGAGAACCACAGTGAGGTGGGAGGCACACGTGGAGAAGGCTTTCCTCTTGCCCGCAGCCGAAGGAATCCTGAGCACTGTGAAGATGATCTGCACATAGGAGCTGAGGATCAACAAGAAGGTGGCCAGGATCTTGCAGGAGTTGATAACAAAGTCCACTAAGACATTGATAGATGTGTCAGTACAAGCCAAGCTCAGCACAGGAGGAAAATCACAAAAGATGTGCTGAATGTGATTGGGGCCACAGAAAGGGAGGCGAGAGACCAAGGAAATTTCAGCCACTGGCCCAGCCAAGCCTCCCAACCAACAACCAACAGCAATCTTGGCACAGAGTTCTGGAGTCATGAGGGTGGGGTAGTGGAGGGGCTGGCAGATGGCTAAGTACCTGTCATAAGCCATAGCTGTGAGGAGATAGCACTCAGTAGCCCCAAGAGAGTGAAAGAAATAGATCTGCAGGAGACATCCAGAGAAAGAAATGGTCTTCTTCTCACTGAGCAAGTTTGACAGCATCTTGGGGATGGTGGTAGCTGTGTAGCCAAGTTCCAATAAGGAGAGAATGCTGACAAATTGGTACATGGGTATGTGGAGCAGGGAGTCCAGGCAGACCAACAGGAATATCAGCAGGTTTCCCAGGATAGTAGTGAGGTAAATTAGAAGTAACAGGAGAAAGAGATAAACCTGGACACCCTGAAGATGGGGAAAGCCCAAGATGATAAACTCTGTTACCTGGCTCCAATTCCCCCTGTCCATTGCTCACCATTCATGTTCCTGTAATGTGAAGTATGGAAGGATGAGGAAGAAAGCTGAGCTATGGAAGTTCTAACAAGAAGGAAAACCTCAAAATACTTTTGTCTCCCCCCTCCCAGAGTAACGTGCTCCCAGTGAATGCTTTAGGAAGCCAGGGTTTCAATCCCTCCTTCCCACTATTAACAGCCTCCTTCAGAGTATCCACTCTTACAATTAGACTTAAAATGACTTCTGATTACACAGCTCAATTGTGGCCCCTACAATCTATTCTGTAACTCAATTGCCTTGTTTAATGGAATCCATATAGGTTTTAGAAATTTAAATATTCCTCGTCAAAGGTTTGTATTATCATTTATACATATTCGTTGTCTAAGATATAAATTGCTATTTATATTGATAAAATATTGCTAATATACTGGACTGAGAACATATAATTTGTATTATAGTTTCAAATTTTTAATTTCATTTTCTTCTTCAGCTCTCTGTCTACCAAAGAATCAATCCTTTTACTTCCAGCTCCTTTCCATTTCCTCATGGGGACCCAGATCTACCAGCTTCTTCGAGGGGCACATAGGGCAGAGTTTCGACCTCTTTTGGACACTGGTGAGAATCCTAGTCAGGGCTAAGGGTGTCTGATAAGTAAAAGAGCCACAGAAAGCCAGGAGGCCCATCTATGTCTCTGCATTTCTGCTCCAAACTGTGGCCACACATCAATCTTTCCTCCCACTTTTCCCCTCCACCAACTTCAAGTGCACTTTTCTGATTTATTGCCTTACAGAGGGTAAATATTTATATCCCACTGTGTGGAGGTCAATGTAACAAAAATTTATGGAACATCTTCTGCATTAAAGGCATTATATTTAGAGGAGGGGTTAACCAGATAAATAAAATATGGCACCTCAAGATAAGAAACTAATATTCTAATAGAGAAAATAGAGAAGCTACTAATTGCTATACAGCTCCTTATTGGAACATTTCATCAGTGTAGAAACATGCTATTGTTTTCAGTTATTAAACAAATAAAAAACAAGCCTCCCCAAATTCTTTCTCTTGATTCACTTATCCCACAGCTCCTGCTCCATTTCCTCCTTCATCCTCACAACAAAACTCCTCCAAAGACTTACCTATACTCACGGTCTCTAATTCATCTTTTCCCGTTCCCTCTTAAATGCATTCTACTTAGACTTTCACCACCATCACTCCATCAAAACTTCCCTGCTCACAGACACCAATGATCTAAGATTTTTCACCACTTATCATTCCTTAGCTTACTTGGACTACTAGCACTTCTTGACAGAGTTGATCTATCCTGCCTTTTTTTTTTTAAAGATTTTATTTTTTCCTTTTTCTCCCCAAAGCCCCCCGGCACATAGTTGCATATTCTTCATTGTGGGTCCTTCTAGTTGTGGCATGTGGGACGCTGCCTCAGCGTGGCTTGATGAGCAGTGCCATGTCCGCGCCCAGGATTCGAACCAACAAAACACTCGGCCACCTGCTGCAGAGCGCGCGAACTTAACCACTAGGCCACGGGGCCAGCCCCCTATCCTGCCTTTTGACACATTTTCTTCCCTTGGTTCTCAGGGCACTGTACTTTTGGTTTCTTCCTATCTTCCTGGTCACCCTTTCTCCATCTTCTTTGTTAGTTTTCTCTCTTTGCCTTACCACTTTAATGTCAGAGTTCACAGAAGTCAGTGTATTCTTTTCTCTTTTCTGTGTAGACTCACTTCTTTGTTAACATCATCCTCTGTCATGCCTTAGAACAGCATATGTGTAGAAGACTTCTAAATCAATTTCTCAGCCAACATTTCTCTCCCTTATTCCAGACGCATATGTGCAGTTGCCTACTCACATCTCCTATTGGGTCTCTAAAAGCTACCTCAAACTGAACTCCTGTGGGCACTACCCATAGTCTTCCTTGTCTCAAATGATGGCAATTGCAATCTTCCATCTGATGGGCAAAAATCATTATGCCGTCATTATTTTTTCCATCTCTCTATCGCATACCCAGGATCTATTTTTTACCACTTTGGTCCAAGCCACGGTCATCTCTCACTTCCATTATTGTGATTCTTAACAGATCTTCTTACTTGTATTTGCCCATTTATACAAGTATTCCTTTGCGCCTAGAATACTTTTCTGTATTTTTTTTTCCATCTGGTAAATTCTGATACTTTCTTCATTTCAAATGAAAACTATGTTTTCTGTGGGGTCTTCCTGATTGCCACTTCCAGCTCACGGCTCATTTACTGCTCTTCTACCTTCTACTGCATAAGCAAATTATCTTTGATCATATGAATTTGCTTACTCATTTAACAAATATTTATCAAATTTTTACCATATTCCAGACAGTACTCTAGGCACTTGAGATATGCCAGTAAACAAAACAGAAAAATTTTCCTGCACTCATGGAGCTTACATTCTCACAAAGGAGAGAAACAATAAATAATTGGGATAATAAATAAGTACATTTTATAACATGTTCAAACATAGGTACTATTTAAAAAATTAAAAGTAGAGTAGGAAAACATGATGTCAGTACAGGATATGGATGTGGTAATAGAGGTAAAACTCTTATATGGATAATATGCTTCAGCAGAATCATTTCAAGTTGGAGGTCTTCCTTGCCTCAGTTTTCCTCCTCACATTAAATCCATGTCTATCAACGTCTGCCTTCTACCTCCTTCAAATCTTGGGTGCAGCTCTGCCTCCTATAAAACATTATCCCTAGAATTTATATCTAATTCAGATCCTTTTTTTCCAGAAGTTTGACATTCTTTCTCCTCCAAATATAAAGTGTCAAATTCCTGGAGCTACCCGCTCTATCTCTGACCTCCCAACCCAACTCACAAATAAGTTGTCTAGAGACTTTAACTAAACTTTCAGATATGAATGGGAGGCTGGCCTCGAAGTTGAATGTTGGAAGACAATATTTTTCTCTTTCCTTTCTAGGAAGGTAAGATGACTCCAAAGACTTATTCTCAAGCTATACTTGCTTCATTACTCACTGATGATCTGCAGTTATTCACTTCCTGGGTACTCTGTCTGAGACATCAAAGTCATCATGACCAGGTCAAGCATTATTTCTCACTGAAAACTAACCCCCCACACTCTTTTGACTCCTGAGTTCACCATTCTGAGAGAGTTTGATGACTCCCCTCACACCCCACTTAATATGGCAAAAAATCCTGATGGGTTTCCCTTTACATTTTTTTTCTTTTCATTTTCTTTTATCATTTCTAGTTACCATTGTAATTCAATTTCTAGAATCAAGAGACATTGAGTCAGTGTTGGAAGAAGCTTTAGGAACTATCTCCCCACCTAGTGGCCTCCATAATTTTGAATTTCATTGGATCATTAAGATTATTTTAAGTATTTCAGATATTCTCATCAATACATAAAAATAAAAGATCTTTTAATACCACTCCCCAAAAATGAAGGAAGGCTGATACATTAGAATAAAAAGAAACAGTCTGCATGAAAACATGTAGTCCTTATGTTTCTCATTTTGATTCAGAGCAGTGAAAACTCAGATCTTCTTACCCATGAAAGAATTGATGCCATGGGCATCTCCCACAAATGGGCATCAAGCCTCTGCTTGGACTGACAGTACTAGAAGCTCGGCGCCCCATAAGACAGTTCTCTCTATTATTGAAATGCTTCAGTTTGATAAACCACTTCCTTCCATTGACCTGAAATCTGAGTTTTACCCATTATTCTTAGTTTTACTTTTTGAAAAGTTCCTATTGCTCTAGTCCAGATTCACACTTTTAAACATTATTTTGATCATCATCATAGAAATTTCAGTTTGTCGAATGAATCCCCATATTTAGTCTCGATTCCTTTGTTTGCAGTATACTCTCACTAGAATAGGCTTTATCCTAAGTCAATCTATAGACACCTAAACCATTTTCTAGCTTAAGTCCCCTCACTCTCTTGCCTTGACAGTCTAAGTTGAGGACCAATCTTTCCCACCTCTGAATCCCCAGTAATACTTCCTCACTTTTCCTCCAATTATATTCTGTCATATACTGCAATTATATTTTACACATATGTCTTATCATCCTAAAGCAACTCTCTGTGAGATTTTTGAAATTAAACTCCTATGATACCTTATCTCCCAGATTGCTTAGCACAATGCCTGATACATTGTGGTTGTCATGGCTAATGAAAAACTTGATGATGACTAAGATGACTTGAACAGCTCCTTAGCTCACCAGTTACTCATCTCCTCCCATTGGTCTCCTGATATTAGAGTCAGGGCTCTTATAAAACTTACTGCATGTATAAAGTAGCATTTATCTTACTTCTGTCCTTTGCAATCATATTTTATTCCCTTTACTCCAAAGTCTTCTAGAACAAATCCCTAGCATTCTATTTTCTAATTCCCACAGCCCCTAATTTAGGCATAGGGCCAAAGGACTGGCGTTTAGGAGGGGGATGCAATTTTAGAGATCATCTTGTTCTATATTTTCATTTTGCAAAACAGAAAACTGGGATCCAGAAAGGAAAGATGACTTGTTCAAGATCATATTAGTGAAAATACAGCCAATTTGCTAGTTCAAGGTCACACTAGTGGAAACATAGTCAATTTGCTAATTCTGAGCCAAGACTCTTTACATAGCATCTGAAACACAGAATATTTGTGTGTTTGTTTTAATAGTTTTCGTGCTCTGAATGATGTGTCCTGTGGACCCTAATTATTCTATAATACTCCCTATTTCTGAATGTTCTAAGTTTCTCCCAAGTGCTCAGACTAGGAAAGAACATGAGGATAAAAATGCATGAATGACAAAGTCCTTACCCAGAGTTTGATGGTGGGGAGGGCTCTGCCAGGATTTGACTTTGGCAGCCCAAACTCTGCTCATAGTCTGGAGTTGGAAGAGAACTCTCTGCTCACTTCCTAGCTCATTTACATTGTTATGTCCAGGCACTGTTGGGGCCTGGAAGAGTTGGAGTTTAGCTCTTTGATGGAGGCCGTGGGAGTAAGTCAAACCATGAAAGAGTCCTCTGCTATGGCCTCTATTCTTGATAGGATCCTTATAGAGGCAGAAGCCCCTGGGCCTTCTGAGCAGATCTCCTGAGGTTGCTAAAGTGCTCTCTCAGGAAGGGAATTGGCATAGAGGAAGTTCATCAGCTGGTGATCCTTTGTCACCCATTAGTTCACTACAACAATAATGTCTACCATCACCCGTTATTTCACTACAATAATAACTACCAGCCCAAGTTGAGATAGAATATCTCTCAGGGCAATGCTTTTCTTTAGTAAAAAGCAATAATTGGTCTGGGGGATCTAGGTTCAAATGGGTTCTTGTATTGTGTGACTTTGGGCAAAGCATATACCTTCCAATTATGATAGGGTCTTTCTAAAATGTGACTGGTCTTCTTGGGCCCTAAGAGAGTGAGGACAGGGACAGGTTGAGGACACAAATATTGTCAAGGCAGACTCCTAATCTTTTCAGTTGGGTATATCTATAGCAGTTTTATCTTCTCTTACACCCAAGAGGTTCCTCTTTATTCTCCTATTATCTTGCTCTGAAAGAGCCCTTCCTCAGGATTTTGGATTTAAATCTCAGTTGTTCTTCCAGCCATTTATGTGACGTTGGCTACCTAATTGAGTATTTAGTTTCCCATATTTCATATGAAGATACTGCTTTCCTCGTATGAAATTAATAACGATCAAATGTGATAGCGAATGTGAAAAAATGCACTTACAAATTATTCTGTGAAGGTTTAAATATTTCTTTCACTTTTCCAGTCCCATCCACACCTTCAAGATTTTTTATCCAACTTTTTCCTTCTCTACTTCCTAATCTCTTTCTTGAGAATTTTTTTTTCAAACTGTTTGTTCTAGACAACAACAATGGGCTCCTGATCACCATTTTTAGATCATTTACTAAAAAGGATTTACATCTGTAAATCATTCCTTTACCCCTTCAAGATGAATGTGTATGTATCTCCTACAACTCAGTAGTGTCTTTCTCAAAGGACCTGAAAGCCATTCCTTTAAAATCTAATCGTCAGGAAGGATAGGGTCTCTGTCTCCCATTCTCTGTGTGAGGATAGAATCTTAACTTAGATCATTGCCAGCTGGAAGACACAGCTGGCCTAATTGCACTTACACTGACCAGTCCTTTGTAAGTTTTCTCTCAAGCGACTCTACTGAGCCCTCTCTCACCTCCTCTTTAATCCCTCATTCTTCTTTGAAATTCTGTCACCTCTGTACAAATTGAAGTTGAGGTCAATCCATGCTGGACTTCTTCCCCTATTGCAATAGTATATTCCTGATTAAAATCTGTCCTTAATACTGTAACTGGTGTCTGGCTTTGTTTATCTTTGACATCCGCTACCCCTTGAAAAAGTTTGTAGCAAATGCTAATTTGTAGCAGTTGCTGATTTGCATAGTGTAAATACTCCCACCATGCCTGATCTCAAGCTACCTGCTCACAAAATTCCTGACAATTTAACACTCAGCTCTCTGGAGCTAGTATGAACATGTTCTAGCACATGGCCAGCTGCCTATCTCTTTTACAGCATCAGATGTCTTGAACCTGCCACTCTGTTTGCCTCCTCAAAATTCACTAAACTCTCAACTCCTTGCAATACCTTTTACCTCCACCTGTTTGTAGTGACAGTTTACTAGGTACACTCAATGGTCTCTTCTCACTACTCATTTTTCCCGTATTTCTCTGTGGCATGTAGCATTCCCTTCCTTGTTTCTTGATATTGAAGCGTCCTACTTCTCCTCCTTCTTAGCCTTTTCTTTGACTATTTCCCTTATGGGATCTTTACTGTTAATATTCAACCTCAATCTTTTAAGGTATTTGTTAAGTTTCTCTACAACCTAGTCCCAATCTACCTTTCCAGACTATTAATCAACTACTCCCATGCAAATATACCAAACTTGATTTAAAACACATTACTTAAACTTCCACCTTCCACTGGAGTCAAAATATAGAAGAAGGGACATGCCCCATCCTCACAAAAAACAAGCAAGCAAACAAAAAAAAAATATAATCTAAAAAGTTGAAACTTTTTTCAAACCAGTCACAGGGCTGAGGTTATAAGTTTACCCAACTAACTCAAAGAAAAGACAAGAGTGTCCAAAGAGAGATAGGATATGAAAACTTGCTTATCTGGGACAGTTGCCAAACACTGGGAGCCATATGAGCAATAAGAAGAATTAAGCTAAACTTTGTTATTATTGAATTACTAAAGGCTCAGCAAGATTTAGCATGAACAATCTCTGCAGCCACTGACTAAAGAGGAATCACAGGACTATTCTCTATGGACCCCATTGATGCTGGATTAGGGGCAGGGTAAAAGTATTGAAACAGTTCCCATAATGGTGCAGGACTGGGGAAAGTGAAGAGCAACTACTGTAGGAAAGACAAAGCCCTACAGAGATCTTTCTTCCCTATCTCCTGGAACAAAGCCATATATATCTTAGGGTCAGGACTTAAGAAGTCCATAGTTGGGGAAAAGGCAGAATAACTGAATAGTCTCCACCCCTGACATCCAGGACACTAAAACTGAGGCTGAACCAGAAGAAAAAAAAAATCCCTCACTCAACTTCCGCAACCCAGATAACAATGTTGGGTTACAAGTAAGAACAGTCTGCTAACAGGAGAGAACCAATTACATGGAGAGAGACCTTCTCAGAAACACAAACACAGAGGGAAGGCATGAAGCTGAGAGTGGAGCAGACACTGATGAAAACCCTCTGGCAAATCAGTTGCCACCATAAAGACAAGGTAATAGAGGAATTTGAATTCTGTAGTATGCTGAGGGTAACCACAGAGCAACAAATAGCATAGCCATCTCAACTCTTGACTAGATTGACTCAAATCTACAAGCATCATAGCAAAAGAAAGGCATGCCCATTCTAAGGCAGAAGTATTATTTACCTGAGTGTCTATTGCCCTACAAAATATGTCTGACTTTCAACAAAGTTATAAGGTATACACATAAATAAGAGAAACACAAAATACTATCAAGACACAAAGCAATCTACAGGACCAAATCCAGATACAACAGAAATGTCAGAATTATCAGACAGGGAATTTAAAATAACTATAATTAATAAGTTAAAGTTGCAGTGGAAAAGTTGTACAGCATGCATGATCAAATGAGTAATATTGGAAGATATATAGAAACTATAAGTAACCATCAATTGGAAATGCTAGAAATAAGAAACTAGGTAACAGAGATGAAGAATATCTTCAATAGCCTCATCAGTAGACTTTCACAGACAAAAATTAAGGAACATGAAGATAAATCAATAGAAATTATCCAAACTTAAACAAAGGAATAAAAAGAGTAAATAAAATAAAACAGAGCATCTAAAAGAAGTTGAGTAATACAAAATGGAATTACATAAATGTAAGTAAAATCCATACAGAGAAGAGAGAGAAAGAAGAAGAAAGAAGAAATATTTAGAGAGATTATGTTGAGAATTTTCCACAATTAATGACAGACATCAACCACAGAGCCATGGAGCTCAGAGAACATCAATTGGTGGTAGGAGAGAGGGTGAAAGCTATTCATATCATGTTCAAACTTCTGAAAACCAAAGATGAAGATAAAATATTAAAATCAATCAGAAAATAAAGGCACGTTAGTATAGTGTAAAAAAACAAATAACTACAATAAATTTCTCATCAGAAACCAAGCAAACCAGAATACAGTGAAGTTACATTCTAAAGTACTAAAAGAAATAAAACTATCAAGCCAGAATGCAAAAGTCCGGTGAAAATATCTTTCAAAAATAAAGGATAGGGAAAGTAATAGTCTTTTGTACAAGTGGTGCTGGGACGACAGGATACTCAAATGCACAAAGAATGAAGTTGGACCCCTTCTGTACACCATAAAAGTGTTTAACTCAAAATGGATGGAAGACTTAAATCTAAGAGCTAATAATATAAACCTCTTAGAAGAAAACATGTGAGTTAATCTTTATGACCTTATGTTAGGCAAAGCCTTCTTAGATATGACACCAAAAGCATAAGCAACAAAGGAAAAACATAAATCAGACTTCATCAAATTAGAATCCTTGTGTTTCAAAGGACATGAGGAAGAAAGTGAAATGAGACAGACAGAATGGGAGAAAATATTTGAAAATTATATATCTGCTAAAGATCTTGCATTTTGATTATATAAAGAACATTTACAACTCAATAATGAAAAGACAAACATTCCAGTTCAAATGTGGGCAAAGGGTCTGAATAGACATTTGTCATCGGCTGAACTGTGTCTACCAAATTCATATGTTGAGGCTCTAACTCCCATAAACTCAGAATGTGACCATATCTGGAGATAATTGCCTTTGAAGAGGAAATTAAGTTAAAATTCCTCTTGAGGCCATTAGGGGAGCCCTAATCCTATCTCACTGGTTGTCTTTATGAGAAGAGGAAGTTTGGACCTCGCAAAAGACACCAGAGATGCACACACACAGAAAAGAGACCATGTAAGGCAACCATCTGCAAGTCAAAGAAAGGGGCCTCAGAAGAAACCAAGTTTGTCACCACCTTGATCTTGGATCAGAACCAAGAAAGTCAATTTATTTTGAGCCACCCAGTCAGTGGTAGTTTATTATGGCAGCCCTAGCAAGCTAATACATTTCTCCAAAGATGATATTTGTAAATGGGCAATAAGCATATGAAAAAATACTCAACACCATTAGCCATCAAGGAAGTGAAAATCAAAACCACAATGAGATACCACTTCATATTCACTAAGATGACTATGATCAAAAGATAGATAATAAGTGCAAATAAGGATATGACAAAATAAGAACCTACGTACTGTTGATGAGAATGTAAAATGGTGCAGTCACTTTGTAAAGCAGTTTAGCACTTTCTTAAAAGATTAAACATAAAGTTACCATATGATCCAGCAATTCCACTACTACCTATATCTACCAAAGAGAATGAAAACATAAGTCCATAAGAAAACTTGTACTTCGAAGCATTACTCATAATAGTCAAAAAGTGAAAACAGTCCAAATGTCCATTGAATAAAAAATGGATAAATAAAATATGATATATTCATAGTATTGAATAGTATTTAGCATTGAATGTAAATACTTACATAAGTATTGATGTGGCTAGATTAAAATCCATGCTACAACATGGATGAAGTTTGAAAACATAATACTAAGTGAAAGAAGCTAGTCAATAAAAACACATATTGTATGATTCCACTCATATGAAATGACCAGAATAGGCATATACTTAGGGGAAAGGAATAAGGAGGATGGAGTGATGAAATATTCTAAAATTAGATTGTGGTAATAGTGCGTAACTCTCTAAATACACCAAACATTGACTCACACAATTTAATGAGCGAATTGTACAGCATGTCAAATACAATAAAGACAACACAAATTTTTGAAGAGGAGAAATAAATTTACCTTTAGCAAAAGAGTGAAAGAAATTATTGTCAGTAGACGTATTACAAGAAATGTTAAAGAAAATATTGCTGGCAGAAGGAAATAATAGGTAGAAATTTCAAACTACACAAAGAAATGAAAAGTGCAAGAAATGGCATAGATGAAAGTAAATATAAAACATATTTATTGTATTTTTATTTGCTATAAAAATAATTGTCTATAGCAAAATTAACAGCAATGACCAAGGGAGTCATAAACAAACTTTCCAACAACCGATAACTCTGTGCTTGGGTTGCTTCACTGGGGAATTCTACCAACATTTGAGGAAGAAATAATAACAATTACATAAACTTTTACAGAGAATGGAGGAGGAGGGACCACTTCCCAGCTCATTAGAGGAAGCCAGCATTAACCAGATTCTAAAACCAGACAAAGGCCTTACAGGGAAGAAAAAACAAAACAAAACTTCAGTCCAATATTCCTCATAAGCAGAGATGCAAAGTTCCTCGACAAAATATTAGCAGATCAAATTCAACAATAATAAAATAGATAATATATCATGACAAATTGAGATTCATTTTGGGAATGTACAGCTGGTTTAATCTTTGAAAATCAATCAATAAAATTCACCATATCAAAAGATTAAAGAAGAAACATGTATGAGCCTTTCAATAAATGTAGAAAAGTCTTTGACAAAATCAACTTTCATTAATTAAAAAAAAAAATCCCATACTAGTAATAGAAAGGAACTCCCTCATCTTGATAAAAGGCTTCTACAAAAAGCCTACACTGGGTGCCACCTGGTGGCACAGTGGTTAAGTTCTCATGTTCCGCTTCAGTGGCCCAGGGTTCACAGGGTCGGATCCTCAAAAAACAAAAGAGGGAGACTGGCAATGGATGTTAACTCAGGGCCAATCTTCCTTACTAAGAAAAAAAAGACAAGCCTACACTAACCCATACTTAACAGTGAGAGACTGAGTGCTTTTCCCTTAAGTTTGGGAACAAAGAAAACAGTTTGCTTTCACTGCTTCTATTGAGCATCATACCAGAGGACCTCACCAGTGCAATAAGTGAGAAAATGAAATAAAAAATAGATTAATTGGAAGCAAGGAGAAAATAATATGATCTCTTTTCACAGACGGCAGGATGATCTATGTATAAAGTCTCAAATAATCTTTTTTAAAAAGCTATTAGAATAATAATTGAGTTAAATAAGTTGCAGATGATATGCTACAATATACAAAAATCAATTACATTTCAATGTATTTTCACAAAATCAGAAATTGAAATTTTTCTTAAAAGTAGCATTTACAACAATACAAAAACGTATGTCTTACAAAATATGTGCCTAACTTGTATTCCCAAAACTACAAAACTGTAAGGAAATAAAAGGTGAATTACATAAATGGAGATATATACCACGTTCATAGACTGAAAGACTCAATATTGTTAAGATATCAGTTCTCTCAAATTAATCTATAAAGTCAAATAGCTTCATGAGTTTTTTGTTTTAGTAATTGAAATGCTGATTCTAAAATTTACATGGAAAAACAAAGGAATGAGAAGAGTCAAAACAATTTTGAAAACGAAAAAGGAAGCTGGGGGACTTGTATTTCCTGATTGCATAATTAGTATAAACTTACAGTAAATAGGACAGCACAGCTTTGCAATAGACAAGAGTGTAAACATAGACCCATATACATATTGATTGAAGTTCAATACAAAGGCAAAGGAAATTCAATGGAGAAATAGATTTTTCAATAAACAATGGTGAACTATTGGATATTCATAAATGAAAATGAACCTTGGTCTGTACTTGAGTTAATAGTATTGTACCAATGTCGGTTTACTGATTTTGACAATAAACTATATCATGCAAGATATTATTATTGGGTAAGGCCGATAAAGTTTACGCAGAGACTACCTACACTGTTTTTGCAACTTCTACGACTCAAACTTTTTCAAAATAAAAGATTGTGATAAATGAACCTTGAGATATACTTTACACTCTATAAGAAAATTAACTCAATGTGTATCATAGACTTGTTTATAAAATATCTAGAAGAAAACTGTAAATCTTTATGATCTTGAGTTAGGCAAAGTTTTCTTAGATAAAGCACCAAAAGCATGACCCACAAAAAATGATAATTTGAGCTTTATATGATAATGATTAGATTATCATTAATAGGTTGTATCTGATTAGTAGATTATATATAATTATTAATAGATGGTAATTTGAACTCTGTTCTTTGAAATACAACAGCAAAAGGGTAAGGTGACAACCCTCAGACCAAGAAAAAATATTTGAAAATCATGTGTCTGAAAAAAGTAGCTGTGTTAGGATATATAAAATTCTAAAAACCCAGTAAGGAGAAATAAAATTTAAATTTAAATAAATGCTTCACCGAAGAAAATGGTGAACAAGAACTTGAAAAGATGCTCAATATCAATAGATTTTAGGGAGACATAAATTAAAACCATAATGAGATACCACTGCACATCTATTAAGTTGTCTTAAAAAAAACCAAACTGACCATTCCAAGTACTGGCAAGGATGTGGAGCAACTGGATCTCTCATACATTGCCGGTCAGAATGCAAAATGGTGCGTCTTCTTTAGAAAAACATCCGGCAGCATATTATTAAGTTAAACATACATTTATCCTGTGACTTAGCAATCCCATTATTATATATTTACCCAAATGACAGCAAAATTTATGTTCGCACATAAATTTGCACACAGACGTTTGTAGCAGCTTTGTAGTCATCCCAAACTGGAAACAACTCATTTGTTGCTCAGCTGGGGAATTGATGAGGAAATTGTGGCAATCCATACAATCAAATACTACTCAGCAATAAGAAAGAATAAATCACTGACATATGCAGCAATATGGATCAACTCTAAATACATTATGCCATGGGAAAGAAGCCAGATTCATTAATTCCATTGAGTGTAATATTCAGGTTATATTTATATGATATTCTGGAAAAGACAAACATAGGAACTAAAAATGGATCAATGGTTGCCATGGCTGGAAGTAGAGTAGAGGCTGACTACAAAGGACATAACCTGGAGGACTTTGGGAGCGTGATAGAATGATTTTATGTCTTGATTATAGTGGTAGCTACACAAAACTATGTGTTTGTCAAAACTCAGATATTTACACTAAAAAGTGAATTTTCCTCTGTGTGTGTATACATATCTTAATTTTCAAAAGGAAATAAAAGAGAAGAAAAAAATATAAAGCACACTACACAATGATCCCTAAACAAAGTTCATATTTTCTTGCCTCTATGCCTTTGTTAGTGTTATTTTACTTAAAACACTTTAATTTTTAATGTTTGTCATAAAAATTCTACTGTGTAATACTTAACTAAATTCTTACCTCTTTATTGAAAGTTTCCTGATTTCTCAAACTAGTAATGACTCAGCTGGATTTTTTTCCCTGGTACTTTGATCTGCTCTGTTGATGAGAGTATAAACTGGTATGATTGCTTTTGAAACTGACATTATCTACTAAAGATGAGTGTACACATATCCAATGCCCAACAAGTCCACTCCCACATATATACCCAACTGAAATGAAAATATACATTCTTTGAAAAGCAAGTGTAATTATGTTCATAGTAGTACCATTTATAACAACCAAAAGTTGAAAATCACTAAAATGCTCATCAAGATAACATTAAATAGTGGTATATTCACATTATAGAATTCTATACAGCAATGAGAATAAAAGAGCTACAACTAAATAAAACAGTAGGGGTGAATCTCATAAACATAAAATTGAATGAAATAACTCAGAAACAAAAAAGTTTATCATGTATGAATCAACTTATATAAAACACCAAAACAGGTAAAACCAATCTGTAGCATTAGATGTGAGGTTACTGGTTATACTTGTGGGAGGGAAAGGAGTAGTCTGTTGAAGGTAAAGGAGAATGGGGAAGTTTTAGAGATGTTTCCTCTGTTCTGTTCTGAATGCTCAGTACCTAAAAGAGTTCAATATGTGAAAATTCATTGAGTTGCATGCACATTTTTGTTTTGTACAGTTCTCTGTACACATATTATACTTCAATATTTTTTAACAAATTGGTAGTCTACCATCTAGCTTGTACATTTTGTATTTTTTTGTTTTGCCTAGTTATAGGTTCTGCATAATAAAAGGGTTGTGGTGCCAACAACAGCAGCTGGAACATGGCACATAATTTACTTGGAATATAGTAGATTTAAAAAAGAAGAAATCCAGTAGTGGGTGTAAAACAAACTAAGAAGTAGGCCAAAAGAAAGTTGAATCTTCCCTACTATAATTTCTGAATTCTTTACTTTCTCTTTTCCATGGAAATTTAGATTCTGCTACCATAAAACTAAGTATGGAGAAGACATAAGAGAGAGGAGGAAGATGCTACTTTTATCCGTGTTAGAAAATAGGAAGCGATAATGTGAAAGCTTTCTGCTTTCCATATTCCTCTAGGGACCATATGGAGAAATAATAATAATTATAATACACAATAATACAGAGAGAAAAATGGACGCAGAAATAGGAAGAGAGAGAAATTAAAATATAGGTAAAGAAAATCTGGAGTAGCCTCATCCATAAATGGGGATCATGACTTCTTCCCTCTTTGTTCTATGGAGTTGTAAAAGTTACATATATATATTTTTACATGTTACTGGATTGTATATGTATAGAGATACACATATATGTAACTTTTATAACTCCATATATACAAACTATACATGTATTTTTCTGGGAAATTTGCGACTTTTAGAAAAAAAAACTTCCATTTTTATGACAAGTTGCTAGCCTTGGAATTCAAGGGCTATAAAGGGCATACAAGAAAGTAAAGTGTTAAATGGGATCTTAGAACCGTACAACGTTAGCAATGAACATCACCTAAAGATAGCTCACCTACCCACCACAATTTGTAAATAAAGAAATAGAGATCCAGAAAAGATAATTGAGTGTAACACCCAGTTAGTGGCTAAGTAAGGACTAATTATAAGTGTTATTGAAAGAGATTTAAAAGCCAGATATAGGATAAATTGAGGCTGTTGTATAGAAGAGAGAAGTGAGCGCAACTAGAGTAGGTCAAAGCTCTTATAGAGGAGTGGGATCCAGTAGTGATAGAATCTGGACAGAATCATTAAAGATCAAAATATGCTAGTGATAAGAGTTGGTAAGTCATCACATTTTCATTTTTTACATTTTTATTGAATACTCACCATGTTGAGGCACTTGCTAGATTCTGAACATATAGCAAGTAACAAAACTGACATGATTTCATACTGAATGTAGTTTATCAACTTGTAGGAAAGAATGACAAATTATGTCTGTATCCACATATACAAAAATCTGCATATACATATAAATTGTGATGCATACTTTGAAGAACAACAAAATATCATTCAAAAGAAAAACGTGAGTAACATAAATTAGGCTGGGTGTTCAGAAGTCCTCTCAAAAATAATGTCATTTGAAAGTAACACTTGAACAGAAAATAACACAGTGAGAAGGAGTGAACCAAATGAAATGTTGTGGAGAAAAAACAGTGCACACTTCCTGAAGCCATACAGATCTTAATATACTTGAAGAACTCAAAGAGTGATAATGTGGCTAAATAAGAATGAACTCATGGAGAAGAGTTGGGAGTCAGTATTGGAGAGGAAGGCAGGAAAGAATTTGGTTGAATTTTAAAAAGTATGATAAGGCTTTGGATTTTATCTTAAGTGCAATTGGGAATCTTTCATGGTATTAGAGAATGACATATCCCATTAAGGTTTAAAATATACCACTTTGAGTTTTTTGTGCAAAATATATTAGAATGGAAGAAGAGTAGGATCAAGGAGAGTGGTTAGAATATTATTGTATTGATCCAGTTGAGAGACGTTGTAGGGTAATAATGTTAAAGAAAAAAACAGATTTGAGGATGTATTTTGAGGAAGGATTGGCATATGTTAATAATGAATTAGAAGTAGGGGCAGAAGAAAAAAGTGAAATAAATTATTTGCATTTTTCTGGTCCAAGCATAAGAAACAAACACATCAAGATTTCAAGTTTGGACATTTGAAGATTTTATTTTTAACATGTTTAGTTTTAAATTCCTGGGAAACATCCAGGTAGGGTTGTTAAATAGGCACTTTGATATATAACTCTAAAGCTCAGAAGAGAATTCTGGCATGGAGATGTAAATTCAAGAGTTGTTGGCATAGGTAGGGATGATATTTAAAACCATAGGGATGACTCTGAGCATCTAGGAAGACAGTGCTACAGAACAAAGGAGACTGAGAAAGATGCATCAGAGGCATAAGAATAAAATCAAGAGATAGTGATGATATGGAAGCTAAGAGACAATTTTTTTAAAAACGTAAAAACTGGGGCCAACCTGGTGGCATAGTGCTTGGGTTAGCCTACTCCACTTTGGCAGCCCAGGGTGGGTGAGTTCAGATCCCAGGCATGGACCTACACACTGCTCATCAAGCCATGCTATGGTGGTGTCCCATATATAAAATAGAGGAAGATTGACACAGATGTTAGCTCAGGGACAATCTTCCTCATCAAAAAAAAAAAAAAAATAGAAAGAAAGAAAGAAAGAAAGAAAAAAGAAAACAAAAGAAAAAGAGTAAAACTTTTTCATATGTATCAAGAGTTCAAAAAAACAGGAAGGACGGAGGGTGGGCGGAGCAAAATGGCGGGGTGAGCTGACCCGGGATTCTCTCCCCTCCAAAATACAACAAAAGATTGGAAGAACTGAATTTCAGAGAATAAACATAATGCCAGCTCGTTAGAGACCTAGTATACCAAGAAGGTGGAGATCATAAACCTAGCTTTACACCTTCGGAGGCGCTGGAACGGTAGGAGAGAACATCGCTCCCTCCCCTAGAGTCTGCGATCCCTGTGGCGCGGGTCAGGAAGGAGCGGGGGAGGGGCCGCGCGACCGGGGGATCATCCAGGACTCCTGCTGCTGATTCAGTGGAGACCCGCTGACGGGGGGGAAAGCTTCCGTCGGCTGGGACCCTATAAAGCAAGGGCCTTGGGAGACCAGAGAACAGAACTGATCTGAACCCAGACCTGCGCGTGTGAGTAACAGCCCCTCCCCGCTAACAAAGCCAGTGGGCGCAGCCATCTTGCCCCGAAGGCGGAGAGCTAACACGCCGCTCTCGACCCCCATCTAGTGGTGACAGGCTATAACTGCAACTGAATTCTACCACCATGAGAAAAAACCGCTCCTCTACCATCCAGCAATTTATAAAAGCCCCAGACCAGAAGGAAAACAATAAAAACATAGAAGTCCTGAGGACTTGGAATTAGGTAAACTAAGTGATAATGAATTCAGAGCAGCTATAATCAAAAAACTCAATGAGGTAGAGAGAAAGATAGAGAAACAAGCCGAGTTCTGGAGTTACTTCACAAAAGAGATTGAAATCATAAAGAAGAATCAAACAGAATTACTTGAGATGAAAAACACAATAGACCAGATAAAACAGAATACGGATTCCCTGAATGCCCGTGTAGACAACCTAGAGTAGCAAATCAGCATAATTGAGGACAGACAGGCTGAATGGTGCCAGACAGAGGAAGAAAGAGAACTAAGAATTAAAAAAAATGAGGAAAATCTCCAAGAGATAATGGATTCAATGAGGAGTAAGAACATAAGGATCATAGGAATTCCCGAGAATATGGAAAAGGAAAATGGAGCAGAAAGTGTGCTTAACAAAATTATTGAAGAGAACTTCCCAAATCTAGGGATCAACGGAGAAATGTGTGTAGGGGAGGGTTTTAGATCTCCTAGATTTGTCAATGTAAAAAGACCCACCGCAAGGCACATAATAGTAAAGTTGGCACATAGGAATGATAAGGAAAGAATACTCAGGGAAGTAAGAAAAAAAAAGAGAATAACCTATAAAGGAGCCCCTATCAGACTGTCAGCGGATTTCTCTACAGAAACCCTACAAGCTAGGAGAGCATGGAGTGATATATTCAAAGCTTTAAAGGATAAAAACCTTCAGCCAAGAATACTCTATCCAGCAAGAATTTCCTTCAGATATGAGGGAGAAATTAAATCTTTTCCAGACAAACAAAACTTAAGGGAATTTGTAACTAAAAGCCCTCCATTACAAGAAATCCTCAAGAAGGCTCTCATACTTGAAAAAAGAAAAAAGGGAGAAAGGGGACACAATCCACAGACTAGGGAGACCAATGGATAGAACCAGAACAGGATAGCAAATATTCAACTATAGCATTAGGGTAAAAATAAGGAAACTACCAAAACAAGGACGATCTTAGCACTCTAACTACAAATTAATATGATGAGTTGGAATAAAAAATGAAAATAATTATTTAGGAGGGGAAGAGCAAAGGGTCTAAATCAGTATTGGTGGAGTAAGTGAGAGACCACCAGAGAATAGACTATATTATACACGAGATTCTAAATACAAACTTCAAGGTAGACACTAAAATAAAGTACAGAACAGAGTCACAAATCATAGATAAGGAAAAATCTAAGAAACCCAGCATAAGAAATTGCAGTATTAAATGGGTAGTCTAAAGCACACAGGAAAAGAAACACAGGAAAACAAGATAATGAGCGACAGATTGACAGCATTAAGTCCACATGCATCAATAATCACTCTCAATGTGAACGGATTGAACTCTCCAATAAAAAGACACAGAGTGGCAAAATGGATTAAAGAACAAGATCCAACAATTTATTGCCTCCAGGAAACACACCTCAGCCCCAAGGACAAACACAGACTCAGGGTGAAGGGGTGGAGGACAATACTTCAAGAAAATAGCAAGAAAAAAAGGCAGGTGTTGCAATTCTCATATCAGACCAAGTGGATTTCAAAATAAGACAGGTAAAGAGAGACACAGAGGGACAATATATAATGATCAAAGGGACACTTCATCAAGAAGAAATAATGCTTATAAATATCTATGCACCCAACACAGGAGCACCAAGATTCATAAAGCAACTATTAACAGACCTAAAGGAAGATGTTAAAAACAACACAATAATAGTAGGGGACCTCAACACCCCACTCACATCAATGGACAGATCATCCAGACAGAAAATCAACAAGGAAATAGTGGAGCTGAATGAAAAACTAAAACAATTGGACTTAATAGACATACATAGATCACTTCACCCTGAAGGAGCTGAATACACATTCTTCTCAAGTGCACGTGGAACGTTCTCTAGGATAGACCATATGTTGGGAAACAAGACAAGCCTCTACAAATTTAAAAAAATTGAAATAATAACAAGCATCTTCTCAGATCATAGTGCTATAAGGCTAGAAATTAATTACAAGAAAAAAGCTGAGAAAGGCACAAAGATGTGGAGACTAAACACCACACTACTGAACAAGCAATGGATCATTGAAGAAATTAAAGAAGAAATAAAAAAATACCTGGAAACAAATGAAAATGATAGCATGCCATACCAACTCATATGGGATACAGCAAAAGCTATATTAAGAGGAAAATTCATCGCAATACAGGCACATCTTAACAAACAAGAAAAATCCCAAATAAGCAACCTTAAAGCACACCTAACTGAACTAGAGAAAAAAGAACAAATGAAGCCCAAAGTCAGCAGAAGGAGAGAAATAATAAAAATCAGAGCAGAAATAAATACTATTGAAACGAAAAAGGCAGTAGAAAGGATCAATGAGACAAAGAGCTGGTTTTTGAGAAGATAAATAAAATTGACAAACCACTAGCCAGACTTACAAAGAAAAAAAGGGAGAAAGCTCAAATAAACAAAATCAGAAATGAGCGAGGAGAAATAACAACAGACTCTGCAGAAATACAACAGATTATAAGAGAATACTACAAAAAACTATATGCCAACAGAATGGATAACCTAGAGGAAATGGATAAATTCCTGGACTCCTATAATCTCCCAAAGCTCACTCAAGAAGAGGCAGACAATTTGAACAGACCAATCACAAGGAAAGAGATTGAAACAGCAATCAAAAACATCCCAAAGAATAAAAAACCAAGGACCAGATGGCTTTCCTGGGGAATTCTACCAAACTTTCAGAGAGGATTTAATACCTATCCTTTTCAAGCTATTCCAAAAAATTAGGGAAGATGGAACACTTCCTAACACATTCTATGAGGCCAACATCACGCTGATACCAAAACCTGACAAGGACACCACGAAGAAAGAGAACTACAGGCCAATATCACTGATGAACATAGATGCAAAAATTCTAAACAAAATTTTGGCAACCAGAATTCAGCAATACATCAAAAGAATCATACATCAGGATCCTGTGGGATTCATACCAGGGACACAGGGATGGTTAAACATCCGCAAATCAATCAACGTGATACACCACATCAACAAACTGAGGAGTAAAAACCACATGATCATCTCAATAGATGCAGAGAAGGCATTTGACAAGATCCAACAGCCATTTATGATAAAAACTCTGAACAAAATGGGCATAGAAGGAAACTATCTCAACATAATAAAGGCCATATACGACAAACCCATAGCCAACATCATACTCAATGGGCAAAAACTGAACCCCATCCCCCTGAAAACAGGAACAAGACAAGGATGCCCTCTATCACCACTCTTATTTAACATAGTACTGGAGGTCCTGGCCAGAGCAATCAGGCAAGAAAAAGGGATAAAAGGAATCCAAATAGGGAGGGAAGAAGTGAAACTCTCGCTTTTTGCAGACGACATGATCTTATATATAGAAAACCCCAAAGAATCCATTGGAAAACTGTTAGAAGTAATCAACAACTACAGCAAAGTTGCAGGGTATAAAATCAATTTGCATAAATCAGTAGCATTTCTATACTCTAGTAATGAACCAACAGAAAAAGAACTCAAGACTACAATACCATTCACAATCGCAACAAAAAGAATAAAATACCTTGGGGTAAATTTAACTAAGGAAGTGAAGGACCTATATAATGAAAATTACAAGGCCTTTCTGAGAGAATTGGATGACGATATAAGGAGATGGAAAGACATTCCATGTACATGGATTGGAAGAATAAACATAGTTAAAATGTCCATTCTACCTAAAGCAATCTACAGATTCAACGCCATCCCAATCAGAATCCCAATGACATTCTTTACAGAATTAGAACAAAGAATCCTAAAATTCATATGGGGCAACAAAAGACCCCGAATTGCTAAAGCAATCCTGAGAAAAAAGAACAAAACGGGAGGCATCACAATCCCTGACTTCAAAACATACTACAAAGCTACAGTAATCAAAACAGCATGGTACTGGTACAAAAACAGGTGCACAGATCAATGGAACAGAATTGAAAGCCCAGAAATAAAACCACACATCTATGGACAGCTTATCTTTGACAAAGGAGCTGAGGGCATACAATGGAGAAAAGAAATTCTTTTCAACAAATGGTGCCGGGAAAACTGGAAAGCCACATGTAAAAGAATGAAAATTGACCATCCTTTTTCACCATTCACCAAAATAAACTCAAAATGGATTAAAGACCTAAAGGTGAGACCTGAAACCATAAGGCTTCTGGAAGAAAACGTAGGCAGTACACTCTTTGACATCAGTATTAAAAGGATCTTTTCGGACACCATGCCTTCTCAGAGAAGGGAAACAATAGAAAGAATAAACAAATGGGACTTCATCAGATTAAAGAGCTTCTTCAAGGCAAATGAAAACAGGATTGAAACAAAAAAACAACCCACTAACTGGGAAAAAATATTTGCAAGTCATATATCTGACAAAGGCTTAATATCCTTAATGTATAAAGAACTCTCACAACTCAATCAGAAAACATCAAACAACCCAATCAAAAAATGGGCTGGAGACATGAACAGACATTTCTCCAAAGAAGATATACTGATGGCCAAAAGGCACATGAAAAGATGCTCATCATCGCTGATCATCAGGGAAATGCAAATCAAAACTACACTAAGATATCACCTTACACCCATTAGAATGACAAAAATATCTAAAACTAATAGCAACAAATGTTGGAGAGGTTGCGGAGAAAAAGGAACCCTCATACACTGCTGGTGGGAATGCAAACTGGTGCAGCCACTATGGAAAACAGTATGGAGATTCCTCAAAAAACTAAAAATAGAACTACCATACGATCCAGCCATCCCACTACTGGGTATTTATCCAAAGAGCCTGAAGTCAGCAATCCCAAAAGTCCTGTGCACCCCAATGTTTGTAGCAGCACTGTTTACAATAGTCAAGACGTGGAAGCAACCTAAGTGCCCATCAACAGACGAATGGATAAAGAAGATGTGGTACATATATACAATGGAATACTACTCAGCTGCAAAACAGAACAAAATCATTCCATTTGCAATAACATGGATGGTCCTTGAGAGAATTATGTTAAGTGAAATAAGCCAGCAAGATAAAGATAATCTGTGTATGATTCCACTCATATGAGGAATTTAAAACTATGGACCAAGAACAGTTAAGTGGATACCAGGGGAAAGGTGGGGTGGGGGATGGGCACAAAGGGTGAAGTGGTGCACCTACAACATGACTGACAAACATTAATGTACAATTGAAATTTCACAAGATTGTAACCTATCAATAACTCAATAAAAAAAGGAAAAAAAATAATAAAAATAAAAAAATAAAAAAACTGAAAAAAAAAACAGGAAGGACAAGAAAAGTCTATTGTATTTGGCAGCATCAAGGTCATTTGTCACCTTTGCAAAATATTTATCAAAAGGTCTGAGCTAAAGCCAAGTTGGAATGGGTGACTAGGAAGCAAAAAAGAGAAGATAGATCGTGTCATTAATCATGTTGAGAAGTTTAATTGTAAAAAGGAGTGGAGAGAAATAGACCTCTTGCTGTGACCAAGGAAATGTATATGCTTGTTTCTAAGAATGGCAATACTAAAGTATTCTTAAATGTTGAAAGCACTTATCAAGTAAAAAGTGGAAAGCATAAATATGTAGGAAATAGAAGAAAAACATAATGAAATAAAGTCTTTGAGAAGATAAGAGGAGATGGGATCCATAGCATGTGTGGTGATAGAAGAAGATTATTCAAGGTCAGGACAAAGGTACCTAGAGCTTTTATGAGATCAACATTGAAGTGGAAGAAGGACCTTGGTAGAAAGTCATTGGTGAATGGGACTAGCTCTGCCCTGTTTTTGGAAGATGGTCCTCTTGATGGCCTTAATGAGTTCCTGGTTACGAAGACTGTAGATAACTGGGTTGACCAGTGGTGTTAGTACAGAGTAGACTACAGCAAGTGTCCGATCAAGGGTCAGTGAATAGCTCTCCTTTAGTCGCACATACATGAAGGTGATGCTCCCAAAGAAAATGAGGACCACAATGAGACGTGAGGCACAAGTAGAAAAGGCCTTCTTTCTTCCTACTGATGTTTTTATCTTCAGTACAGCCACAATGATTCTTCCATAAGAAATCATAACAAAGAGGAAGGTGACAAGGATGATAAAGGCATTGATGGCAAAGTCCACCAGGACATTAGTGGATGTGTCCTTGCAGGCCAGGCTCAGCAGAGGTGGAAAGTCGCAGAAGATGTGCTGGATTTCATTGTAGCCACAGAAGGGGAGCTGGGAGACCAGGATGACTTCAGAAATGGGACACAGGAAGCCACAAACCCAACAACCAGCAGCCAGCCTGCCACAGAGTGTTGGGGTCATAATTGCAGGGTAGTGGAGGGGCCGGCAAATGGCCAGGTATCGGTCATAGGCCATGGCTGTAAGAAGGTAGCATTCAGAGGCCCCTAGGGAGTGGAAGAAGTAGGTCTGAAGGAGGCATCCTGCAAAAGAAATGGTCTTCTTCTCACTGAGAAGATTAGCTAGCATCTTGGGGGTGGTGGCAGCTGTGTACCACAGCTCCAAGAAGGAGAGAAGACTGACAAAGTGGTACATGGGTATGTGCAGGGCCGCATCCAGCCGTATGACTAAGAAGATGAGCAGGTTACCACAGATAGTGAACAGGTATGCCAACAATAACAGGACAAAAAGCCAGCCTCTGACATGTCCCACTTTGGGGAAGCCAAGGAGTACAAATTCAGCTAGACTGGAACGGTTGTGTTGCTCCATGGGAGGCTGAGATGGGGAAAGAAAGGAGAAAAAACTGGATTGAGATGACTGCCAAATCCAACTCAAAACTTTATTTCTCTCTGTTCTTTTTAAATTATTATTTAATGGCAGCACTTTATTACTATTACTGCTACTACTATTAACACTATTCTAAAAATAATAATAGCTAACTCTTGTTAGTACTCACTATGTATCAAATATTTTTACAAATGTTTTTCATTCAATATCTTACTTTTCACACATCCAATGAGATTCATACCATTGTGATACCTATTTTACAGATGAGAAAATTCAGGAACAGAGAGAATGAAGAGATTATGAAACTTTTCTATTTCATGTACATACCACGTCACAGAAACAGAATTTGAATTTATGCACTCGAATTCCATGCTGTTTATCTCTATACTATATGGACTTCCACAAACATTTTATCCCCCCCCCCACCCCGGGTCATAGTTTTTCCTTCGGTCAAGTCTAAAAAAGGTAAATTTTTATATGAGATTAATGCAGTGGCAAGTCTTATTGTTCAGTTCACTTCTATAAACAATTATCAAATTCACATGTGTTAGGCATAAGGAAAACAATTCAACTAGGTGCAGTCTCTGCCACAGAATGCTTACGACCTCTTAGGGAAGCAGACATCAGTCAGTCATCTCAACACAGCCTGTGAAGTACAGAACACTACAGAGGGTAAGGAAGGGTCACGTCTCTCAGACTGAAATGACTGAGAAAGGCTTCTTGGAGAAGCAAGTACTTGAGCTGAACCTTCTGGGAAGAATGAGTTAGTGAGATAAAAGAAGAAAAGAAACATTTCAGACAGAAAGCACACGTGCAGGTGCTGAGCAGGAAGCAGCCTGAGTTAGGGAAATGTACGATCCCCTGTATGGTAAGGCAACTAGTGAGCTCACCTAATGATTTAGGACCTC
This sequence comes from Equus asinus, assembly GCF_041296235.1. Classification (NCBI taxonomy): domain Eukaryota; kingdom Metazoa; phylum Chordata; class Mammalia; order Perissodactyla; family Equidae; genus Equus; species Equus asinus. The sequence goes on from NC_091814.1 coordinate 21,456,070, forward strand.
AGCCCAAAAGCTGTGGGGAGCCACTGGAGAATGCTAGACAGACGAATGACATGATCAGATGCAGATTTTTAAAACATCACTGATATTTAACTACTCTAACCTCAAACTCAGAAACGAAGGTGTGAATTTGCCTTGCAAGTGTTGCTGATGGAAAGATGAGTGGGACGGTTAACACATCTGGTGAGAGAACGCAGACTGAAAAACAAACATGATGAAGTGGCAATAAGCATAAATCCTGCATTTTCAGAAAACTAGTTATATCAATATAGACGAGGAATACATAGCTGGCTTGGTAAAATTTTATACAAAAAAAAAGTACTGACTTTCTAATTGTTCTCAAGCAAAATGGAAAATAGATGCGAAAAGAAAAGAAACCACCACAACAAGGAAACATAAACAATGTGACTTTAAATGCATAAAAATGGTAGACAGTGTCAGTCACATCAGACCCCATAGACCGCACTGCATTTGGAGAGGGCTGTCCAAATTCTAGCCTCCATACTCACAAACTGCAATCTCTTGCTTATTTTTGTAATACTAACCCTTGCCATAATGGCTGTCACATTAAAGATAGTCAATAAAAACTAATTGTTAAATCAAACTAATTAATTTAACAATTAATTTAATAATTAGTTGACCCCTAATGCTTTCCCTTCAACTTATACTACTCAAATCCAAATATTCCTCCCAAACCCAAATGCCCTGCCGTGGAAAGAAACTTCTGGATTTGATTTTTTAAAATGCTAAACTGATTCAAAGCAACTAGCGTTTAAGGCACTCTTCTTTAATCTTTTCTATTCTAAAGGGATTGTACATTCACCTCTCTAATTACAGGAGACAAATATGTTACCACAGAAATCTTTGCTTCATTACATTTCTGGCACCTTTGCCCCTCTTAACCATTTTCTTCTGGATTACCCCTCTTTCTCTTCTCTCCATCTGGCAACTCCTTCTCATCCTTCAAAATTAGGTCAAAAGTCAGCTCTTCAGTGAAACCTTACACTGAAGAACTTACTCCCCCAGAAAAAGTTTCTTGTTTCTTTTTCTACATCTTCCTAACATAGCATCCAGTTAGCATACTGTATTTCCCAGAAATTGATAAGATCTTTGACAGTAAATGTAGTACTTCATTAATTATTTTATATCCCCCTACTAATGCCTAGAACAATGAGCATAGAATTGTAAACTCAATTAATGTTTCTTGAATGTACTTGAATTTTTCTGTAGCATGACTTTGTTCTGTTTTTGAGTTGAAGCTAACTAGATTCCTCCCGTTGTCCTTTTGACATTTCAAGCTCAATAAATCTAAATGAACTTAGCGTCTCAAGGTTTGTCGTGCCCCCATTTCCCTAATCCTGTTGAAGAACTCATCATAGCTCCCACCCACTCAGAGAAATTAAATTCAGGATCATATTTTGTGTGTAGGTAACCGTTATTGACGATGTTTCATCTTTCTACAAATGAGCTTTTCTGAAGCCAGCTGTATGTGTAGGTTGAGTAAGATCTTGCAAACATGGAATTATTTCAGACACACTCTGAAGACCTCCGGACCTTAAATTCTTACATTATCAGATGTCCTTAACCCTCAATTAGAGACCCTGTATATAGTCCTCTCTAGGTGAAGTCTTTTCAAATACAGCTGCTCCTGAGATGATATGATACCTCATTAAATCTTCTTAGTCACAGCTCCTACATCATGAATGACTTTTTCAGAAACCTTTACTTTCTGCCATCCATGCAAGCACATAGCCAGTCTGTGGCAGCACACAGGGCAACTGACTGTCTCTCAACATCAAGCGTTATCCAATCTCTTGTTTGTAGAGTAAATTATTAAGTATCATGGGGAGGAAGGTAGACCAGATGGCTCTTAAAGTCTCTTTCAATCTGATACTCTATGATTCCCAAAATTGGACTTTCCAAGTCCCAGTTATTTAAGACATTTTTCTACTAAACCAATTCTCTGATTTCAAAATATTATCTGTTTTTGAAACCTTTATTATAGATCCCACCTTTCAGATCCCAAATCACTAAAGCTAGCGTAGCTCCCAGATCACCTACCAGCCGCTGAGCATCATTCAGTATCTGCTTCTGTCTTGCCTGGCTCGGATATATGTGGGAGATCAAGACTGGATCTAGGAGTCTTTCTTCCTCTTCAGTGAGTCCTATCACCCTGGGACAGGGTCCCCAGAGCTAACCTTGACTATTTCAGGCCATGAGGGGCACAGGCAAGGGAGAGAGCTCCAGCCCCAGAGGCAGATGAGACTCAGGCTCAGGCTAGGCCACTGGGAGGGAACTTGGGTAGAAGTGAAGTCTGCCTTCCACCAGCTGGTCTCAGAGAGGCTTTTCCCCAAGTCCTTGCCATCTCATTATCACTTCTTCTACACCCACCCCTCTCCCCATCTCCAGTGTCTTCTTAACTCAGACTCTTGGACTCCGGCTCTGAAAACATGACCCCAACCCTCCCATAACTCCACCCCTAAACACACATACTCTTACATTTCCATGTCTCACCTCTCAAGTCAAAAGAGACTTTGCATTTCCCCTCGTATTTTCAACCAATTACTTTTCCTAATCATGTGCCTGATCCAATCCAAGATTATTCTTCGAGAAGCCTCTCTGATAGGAGTTGCCTGTTCTGAAAAAAAGCGTGGGTTTTGGAGCCCCAGAAAACTTTATTTGAATCCTGGCTTCAATAAAATACACATTTACTGAGCCCTTGCTAGGTAACACATATCGTTCTAAGCAGAATACGTGTATAAACTAATATTATCCTCACAATTACTCTATGAGATTGGTACAATTGTTATTCTTGTTTGACATTTGAGGAAACTGAGGCACAGAGAGTTTAACAATGTGCCTAAGGTCACACAGTTGGTAGGTGCCCATAGATTATGAACCAAAGCACTCTAACCCCAGAACCTGTGCTCATCTCTTTAAGCTCCACTGCTTCCAGAAGCACTGATAGTGGTTGAAGGAACATAACCAAGGTCACATAGCCACAAACAGTGCCTATCTCCAGGCCTTTACTCCTGACCACCACTCATTACCTATATGCCTTTAGGCAGTCATTTATCTCTTTGAATCTGTACTTTCTCATGTTTAAATGTTGTGTTGTGAGGGTTAAGTGAGATGAAATACAGAAAATAACTATATTCGTTCTAAAATGTGTCTACATATAATCCTGCAGGTGTAGAGTAGATGTTTGTTAAACTCCATATAACTCTGTTACCACATCTAAGTTGCTTAACGTCTCACGGCCTTGTTTTCTTCACCCTTAAAAAGGGTGTATTTGGATTGTTTTGAGAGTCAAACAACATGGCGATGCTTCGAGCCAAAGGACAGGAACACACCTATAGCTTAACAAAATTGAGCTGATCTTTTTGCTGCAATGAGAGAGATCACACATCCTGTGGACAGTGAGGTGTTTCAGTAGGCGGTGTTAGAAAGAAACTATTACAGGATGTGGGCTCATGTTATGTGATTTGGGGGAGACTTCAAGGAGCAGGGCTTGGTCTGGATTGGATTCTGTCAGTTACTGGAGATAATTCTATCATTGGTATCTTAATTCACTTTATCTAGAAGGTAGATTAAACTTGTAATTGATATAGAAGCAGCAGCAAAAGCCAGCCTATTAGGAAAGAAGGAAGCTATAATTGAAAGGAAACTGTAAAGTCATCACTGGGACCTCAAAGTTTGTTTAGAAACTCTTTTATAAATCTCTTGATCATTGTTAATAAGAGAAGCATAAGAATACAATTATATAAGCCCCTGGAATCTAGACAGCTGTGCCTAGTAAGCAAAGCGAACGAAGCAAAATTCTTAGATAAGATTAATGTTAACTCTGTCTGCCAGTCTACCATAAGCACAGACCACACCTGTTTTCTTTCTGTGAATTCAGGATGAAAAATGAGGACTGTACTGTTGTTAATTTTCATTATGCACATAAAACATAAACCTTCATGCTTATCATAAGATATAAAACCATTTAGTAGATTTCAGGATGTCATAGAGCATGTCCAGTAGGAAAGATTAAGAATGGCTCGTAACTTGTGTTTGTGGTTAATCATTTTGGATATATCTGAATTTGGTATTTCCACACCAAAAAAAAACAAAAAACAAAAAGTTCAGCCTTTGTTTCCAAGGGAAAAATTTATAAGAATTCAGAACAGCTTTTAAATTCCAAACTGATAATCATATTTACTTTCTCCTGCCCTTCTGTTCAAGCTTGTAGGAATCGGAACAAAAAGGAAAACTTCTTTTGGCAATTTTCAAGCTACACATGATGTGGAGGTTTTTATAAACTGTGACAGGTGCCCTCTAACCTCCTGTTCAGGATTCCAAATTCTGAATATTTTTCAGCTTCTCGTATGGGTTTAATCCACTCTCACATGGCCCATTTTAATTCTTTTTCTAAAACGCCGTTAGTGAAAAGCTTCACATTCAAAACAGGTCTGTATTGAACAAACCAAAGTTTAAATTATAATTTCTTCTAATATTTTCATCTTCATAGGCCACTGAGTATAACTAAATTAGTTTATAAATTGAAATCATTTGATCTCTGGTAGAAACCTCCATCACCACAGTACACTACCTTTTCTCTTCTTTTTTCTCTTGAAGTCAGGACTATTCTTGACCTTGGGAAAAACTGTCAAATTCCATAACGCCACTTTTAGAATTTTGTATGAGATTTTATTTTATCAATAGGTCAATTTAGGGAGAAGAAATATTTTTTCTATTATTCATTTCCCTCCCCATGAATGTGTTCTATCTCATCATTTATATAAGTGTTATATAATGACTTTAAATACCAATTTATAAGAATTTCCAGAAAAAGTATTGAACATCTTTTGTTAAATACTTTATATATATTTTGTTGATGTTATAAATTCTATCTCATTAATTACATGATATAACTGTTGCTATTATACAATAACGCAATTAGCTTTTTTTTCTTTGAATTATATAAAAAGCTGGTCAACCTTCCATATTAATTTTAATAATTTATCTGTGGTTATCTATGATTCAGCATAAATAAGAAAGTCATCTACAAATAATTACAGGGTTTTTTCCAATATTTATACTTTTAATTTCTTTACTCTTTTTGCTTATTTGCTGCAATAGTCAGTACCTCCAAACAATGTTGAACAGAAGTTATATTAGCCATTAATCTTGTTTTGTTCATGATCTTAAAGGAAATGCTTTTCATACTTCACTATCAGTTCTACTGCATGATTTTAAAGAGCTGCCCTTTATCAGGATAAGGAAGTTTTTTTGTATTTGTAGTTTTACCGCTGTTGTTTCTTATTTTTTTAATTATGAATAGTTATTGAATGCTTTTTTCCCTGCATCAAAAGAGATAATTATCATGTTTTTCCTCTTTTAATCTGTTAATATGATAAATTATATTATTCACTTTTCAAATGTTAAATGTCTTGCATTCCTGAGATAAGCCAAATTCAATCATAATCACTTGATATAGATTATTAAGTTTGGTTTAGGAGTGTTCGGAGGGAGAATTTTGTATTAATGTTAATGAGTGAGGTGGGCCTCTAAATCCTTCATACACTGATTTGATTCATTTTGAAATCAGAAAGTGCATTGTTGGGCTGTATGTCCAGTGTTTCTGTTCTCTGAAGAGGTTGTGTAAAAGTGGGGAATTATATTTTTCTTTAATATTTGGTAGAACTCACTTGTTAATCAATCCGGGTCCAAAGTTTCTTTCTAGTGGTATTTTTAAATTTTAATTCAATATCATTAAGATTTTTTACTGATTCTGAAGTTGATATTGGTAATTTTCAGTTTCCTGGAAATAAATCCAGCTAATTAAGCTTTTAGTTATTGACATGTGTTGTTAATAGTATCATCTATTATCGTTTTAAGCTTTGCTGAACTTGTAGTTATATCACTTTTTCATTCCTAATATTTCTTATTTTTACCCCTCTCTCCCTTTGATTCTTTATTAGTCTCGTCAGGCGTATAATTATTTTATTTTTTTCCCCTAGAACCAACCTTTTAATCTACATGTTCTCTTTGTTTTATATTTATTTTTATTGTATTAATTTCTTTTTCTGTATTTATCCTTTTCTGCCTCCTACTTTCTTAGTAATATACTTAGTAAGTATATTACTTAGTAATTGTTAGTATTATTAGTAAGTATATTACTTACTTAATACTACTTTCCTCATAATATAATTTCTGTAAGTCCCCAACTTGGATGTTTCCTTGACTAATTTTACACTTTTCTTCTTTTGTATTGTAATCATTTAAGGCTATGAATTTCTCTATGATAAGCACTTTAGCTTTATTCCAAGAGTTTTGAAATTATGGTTTTTAAAATTGTTCAGGAATAAATGTTTCTTACTTTCCTTTGAAAGTTTTTCTTATATCTATAAGTTGTTTGGAAGTGAGTTTTTTTTGTTGTTTTTTGGCAAAGAAGATTGGCCCTGAGCTAACGTCTGTGCAAATCTTCCTCCATTTTGTATGCAGGATGACACCACAGCATGGACCGATGAGCAGTATGTTGGTCCATGCCTGGGGTCCAAACCTGTGGACCCCAGGCTGCCGAAGCAGAGTGTGTGAACTTACTCACTATGCCAATGGGCCAGCCCCCTAGAGTTGTTTTTTAAATATGAAACACATGGACATTTTAAATTTATCACTTAGTTATTTACTACAAATTTAATTATAACATGATTTAGAAACAGTCTACAGTATAACATTAATTCTCAGCTGTGTTGAAGCTTATTTTATTTTAGTTCATTTTCAGCTTATTGACATGCAATTGACAAATAGAAATTTTATGTATTTAAGGTGTACAACTTGATGTTTTGATATACTTGTACATTGCAAAATGACCACCACAATCAAGCTAACTAAAATATCTGTCACCTCCCATAGTTACCATTTTCTTTCTTTGCTTTTATTTATTTATTTTTGTGGTAGGAATGCTTAGGGTCTACCCTCTTAGCAAATAAAAGGAAAAAAGCGTACAAAACAGTATCATTAAGTGTAGTCACCATGCTGTACATTAGATCTCCAGAACAAAAGCTACAAAATTTCAGTAAGCCTTATTTTATAACCTAGCATTTGTTTAATTCCACATGTGCGTGAAGTTGATCTGTACTCTATATGCCTTCAGTGGGTGGGTCTTGTTAATTATTCTCTTTAAATTTTTTATATACTCACTTAGGATTTATCCACCTGGTATATTATTTACTCAGGGGAGGGTATTCAAATATCTTACTATCATAGTGGGTGTGTTATTTTTCCTCATGGTTCTCCCATCTGATTACCAGGAAGCCCTGAAAGCCACAGACCTCCTCCACGGAGACAATCCCCTTCCACTCCAGAGTAGAGAGCAGAACACACAAACTGGGCAGGCTGGCTCCCAAGGAGAGGAGCCGAGGAAAGGACTGGTCTACACATGCCCCGTTCCTCTTCCAATCTCACCAATCAGATCAGTGCTTCTGAGACTTGAACTTGCTTCAGGTCAGCTTGAGGCTTGTTAAAACACAAATTGCTAGATCCCACCCTCAAAGTTTCTAATTTAGAAGGTCCCAGATGCACATTCTCATTAAGATAAAATTCCTTATCCACAGTTAAGGTTTACCTGAGCACATTCCAGGTGATTTGTTGAAGCTCATTTATCCCACCACTAATCAACGTCCCTGTATTTGGAGACGGTTCAAAATGGTTTAGTGACTTGTTCTCTGAATTAAAGAACTGAAGAAATTGCCTATAATTTCTTATATTTAGAACTTTATGACTGTAGAGAACAAAATACCTTTCCAATAATGCTTCTGTAGGCTCGTATAAATTATGTTTAAAAGGATTTTCTCCAGCTAGCCTACATTTAAGTGAAAAATTATATGTGGCCTGATTCAAGGGTTCATACAGGTTCTGAAAAACCCACAGCTGGCATGAATGGGAGGGAGGGTAAAGATTCAGTCAGCAGAATCAGATCTTCTGTTTTTAAAATATTGTTCTTTCCTCTCACTCAGTAGAGCTAAAATTTTTGAACTGAATTCTTTACCCTACTAACTGACTTTTGAAAGACACTTATCCATTTTCCCACTGTGGGAAATTTAATGAGAAAATAGATACAAGATATTCAAGCATAAATGGTTTGTTTGCATAAGAGATTATGGAATTAAGCAAGAGCATGGAATGGTTCTATGAAGTAGAGAGTCCATTCCTACTCCAGAAAGGAAAATAGAGATGGCAGGAGGCCTAGAGCAAAAAGGCTGACCAGAGAAAGCCTTGTAAAAATCCATGGCAGGCCATGTTCTCTATGAGTAGGAGAGTTACTCTGTGGGAGAGATAGGCTCCCAGAAGACGTCTATCACTCACCAAATTTTCATTCCCACCCACTTCTCCTGCTGCATGGTGCTCAGTGCCACAGACATTCTGCTTCAGGTAAGAAGGCAACTTAGAGGCCAAATGGTGTAGTGACATAATGGGAAGGGTTAGAAAACTTTGGCTATCCCATTTCCAGCCTATTTCTAAATTCCCATGCAACCTTGGTTAAGTTATTTCCCACATCTTCACTTCAGTTTTATCTTCTGTAAAGACAGATGGGTTTTTGCCAGATGCCTAACTCAGGAGTTCAGTGATTCAATGCCTAGCTGCAAATGGTGTTTGCTCAAAGTAAGGCTTCAAACATTGAATGTTGACTTAACCTGAGACTTGAACCTAGTCTTATTGTCTTACCAGTATGAGCCCATCTCTCCTACTCCCATCAACTTCTCACAACAAAAGAAAAATTGCTTTGACTTGGGAAAGGAAAGAATCACAGGTTCGATTTCTGCTATTGTTGCTGTTTTTCTCTACCCACAGAATTAGTCTTCATAGTTTAATAATATTAAAATGGGTTTCCCTTTACTTATGACCTACCATAGTTCAGAGCAGAGAGTGTAGTCCAAATCTGGGCTGGATGGTCAGGGAAAATTGACTTGAGGCTGAGGCTACATTGTCATACAAAAAAGCAAAGTCAAGTGGGACAGCCCATCCACATTAAATAAGTTGGGATTCCAGAACATTTCATTATTCTAGTCAGGATTCCTGAATTGAGAGGAAAGCCAATGTTACTGTATGTCACCCCACATACATTTTCCTTCTGGTAAAATAAGTTAAAATAAACACCTAGTCATCTTTGCACTAGAAATAAAATATTTCAACATCTTTAGGCAAAAACATGAAACCCAAAACTCATTTACCCTATCATTAAAAGTGAAGTGTTGCCCAGAAGATTTACTTTAAAAATGAGTTTTCTTTTTGTATTTTCAGTAAAGCTGTAACCGGGTTATCCTGAGACAAAGAATCTTCTAGGAGGATCCTACAATTCCATGGCGTGGTATGAAGAGAACTTTCAGAGAAGTAATAACTGAATGCCTAGGGTACTAGGATTCCAAGGTCTGAGTCTTGGGGAAAATGTCAGAATAAACTTCTGTGAAACTTAGTTTTGTTTTTCTCATTCCCTTTCTGCCAATGTAGGCACTCCTTCCCTCCACTTTTCATGACATTCTACCACCACAGGTATACATAGAGCAAAGTAGAAAAGTTGGTTTCTTGACATTAGTCAATATGCTGTTGCTAACTTGATATTAAGTCAATGTGTGTGTGTGTGTGTGTGTGTGCGTGTGTAAGAGAGAGGAGATAACTGACTCTTCTAAACAAAACTTTGAAAACAAAAATTGTGCCTCCTTTTTCTATCTCCTCTTGGTTCCTAGAGCTAGTTTTGCACTCAAAGGCCTTTATTAATGATATTGTGTGGTTGACTGATGATTTCAAATTCTAACTGCAGGGTATATTTCCATAACTCACTTTTAATGATCAACACATCCAGCACCCTGATCTCTAAACCCCTGATCTTCTTCATTAGAGAGTAAATTCTCAGCTTTAGCTTCAAACACTCTTTTATTGCAGGATCACCCAGGAACACTGAACTCAACGTTCCCATGAGCTCTCCTTTCATAACTTACTGATCTATATCTGAACATGTACCCAAGAAGTTCCTTTATTTATTTATTTTTTTGCTAACCTTATTTACTATTTTCTCAGTTCTTCTCCAGGAACCCTATCTTAAACACAATCCCACAGTCAGCTTTGGTTCTTACAAACTCTTTCAAACACAGTTCTATCTCTCTCTAAGTCTACCTAAAAGTTTACACTTGCATCCTTATTTTTTGGCTATTTTTTTACTTATGTATCCTTTCACCCATATTAGATAGGTATGGGTTTAGAGGACATATTTCTTCTCCCTTTACAAATATCCCGATTTGTCACAATCCAAGACTCAGTCCACTTTAGTTGGTCTATGAAGTGTGTTTGACAAATTATTTGACAGATTATTAGATTAGTTGATTGACTAATCAACTAAATCTTACATTTACCAAATGAATGCCTATGACTCTACAGATCCTCAGGGTCCCTTCAACATGGCCCTAATCCTCTGACTGACCCTCCTGACAGCCTCCTTCACTTCTTTATTACGAAGAGTATAAATAATTGGGTTGAGAAAAGGGGTAAGAAAAGAATACACCAAGGCAATAAGCTTGTCTGTGCCCTCAGGTCGATTCCCAGCTGGCCCCACATAGACAATGAAGGCAGATCCAAAGAATAGTGTTACTACAGTTATGTGGGAGGAACAGGTGGAAAAGGCCTTGGCACGGCTGGCAGCTGAGGGCAGCTTCAGCACGGCTCTCAGGATACCCCCATAGAGTCCTAAAATGAGCACAAGATTGCATGCATTGATCATACCAATCACTACAATATGGACTTGAGCACGCCAGCTTGTGTCCACACACGCCGATCGCATTAGTGGGGCCAGGTCACAAAAGTAATGGGCCACCTCTTTTGAACAGAAGGGCAAAGTGACTGTGAGGCTGGCTGGCACAAGTGCAGCTGAGAAGCCAGCCACCCAAGTGGTCCCTGCTAGCCATAACTGTACCTTTCTGCTCATGAGTGCATGGTAGTGGAGAGGGTGACAGATGGCGAAGTAGCGGTCCAACGCCATGACACCCAACAGATAACACTCAGTCATGCCCAAGGAATGGAAGACATATAACTGGATGAAGCACACAGCTGATGAGATGGGTGAATGTCCATGGAGCAAGGTATGCAGCAGTGTGGGCACTGTGGTGCTGACATACCAGAGTTCCAAGAAGGAGAGGACACTGATAAAGAAGTACATGGGTGTGGATAGTCCAGAATCTGCTTGAATGAGGACAATGACGAACAAGTTCCCTGCCATAGTGAGGAGATAGATACACAGGGTCCCCGAAAATGCAAGAAGTCGCAGAGTTCCAGTGGCAGTGAAACCAACAAGGATGAAACTCTGGATCCACGTGTGGTTGACATGATCCATGATTCCTAGGAATGAAAGGTAGAGACAGAAAGTTAACTACTTCAAGATTCTTCTTGAGAAATTTCCCCAGAGCCAGAAGTATAGAACATATGCACCTAAAAATATCTTACACATTATCAAACCAACTTCCCTCACTTTCCAAAAGAGGAACTGAAGACCAGAAAGCAGAAGTTATTTGTATAATATCACAGTCTGCTGATGACAAAGTCAGAGTGGAGTCCACGTTTCCTGCTTCACAGCCCAGCACTTTTCCAGTTGTATAGAATGTGACACCAGAGTCTCAGGCCCGAGGATTTTCTCCCACGTGCCCCACTGGGCAACAGAAGAGATAGGAAAATTTTCACACTCATCTTCTTACAGTTAAAATGAAATTTCCTACAATTCTTTAAAGCATCCACCTGTACCATACACCCTACATCCAACAATCAGTTGTACTAAACTGTGGGAAAGGAGACATATACTTTCTAAAATGTGATTGCTAAGTCTCCTTTGTGGAACCTCTCTAGAATTCAAGAATGTTCTCAGTAAGGGCTGTAGGAGGAAAAGATGGGAGAAAAAAGAAGTGTAAATACTGGTGCATTTTAAGGAAGGACTCCCAAAGGGAATTATGTACCAGAATGTCTTTAGGGGTTGTGTGTGAATTGATGAAGTCAGGACCCTATGATGTCAGTCTAAAGGGCTGTAGAACAAGACAAAACACATTCTCTTTGGGAATTGGCTTTCTAAACTTGCTCTACCACTAACTCAAAATGACGTTGAACCTGGCAATTTCTCCTTTCCTTACCACAACCTTCTCTTCTCTAAACTGAAGAAATTTAAATAGATGCCTCATAAAGTTACACACAGCCCTGGTAGTCTGCGATTCTCTAAAGCCCCTGAAAAATGTCTTTGGGGTGATGGTGGAGATAGATGATGTACACTAATGTCCTAAGAGTTTTCTTCCCACACATGTAATAGGCCTCACCTATGAAAGATCAAAGCCCATTCCTAGTCCTCTCTTCAGCTTCTTTCATCTCTGCTTCACCATCCCTGTCTATTACCTGACTGTTTTGATGATATTAAGACTTGTAGCTTCTTTTTCAATGTTCTTTCTGCCTCCAAAAGACTTCCCTCTTATATTTCACATTTCTGGGAATGCTGGCCTCCCAGGTGCTCCTTGCTGTGTGTTCCCTGGGGTTGCTGGGTGTGGTTACCTCTCAGTAGGGGTTCCTATGGGGCAGGAGATTGGGCACAGGAAAGTGAAGCAGCTCAGCTCTATTTCCCAAATGACTCTCAACTCTGCAACCCTGACTGTTGGGCTCTGGAATCCAATCTCAGGGACATTGCCTCCTCGGGCCATGAAATTTTTTGCAAGTTCCATATAGCTTTCTATGGGGAGAGATAATACAACTTGCATACTTTTGTGCACAAATGGAGAATTACATCTTGAGCATCCCAGAAGTGAATTTCATCTTTTAAAAATTCTCCTTACAGGGAAATTTCTCATCCAACTTTTCTTTCCGATCACAACTAACCTCATTACCTTATGGGCACAATCAACTCAGGCACCACTATCAATTCTGGGCTGAACATCTCTACCTTCATTAGTCTCACTACTATCTCTACCTTCATTATGTCCTCTATCATTTATTCATTGATTTAATCGTTGTTTATTGAATACCTAATATACTGTTCTAAGTGCATTGTTCTAAGTCTCTGTTACCAGTATTGTTGCCATTACTTATATCACCACCACTATAATCATTTCCCAGGACTTCCTCATGAGGCTTATCCACTTTTTCGTAATCACTTTTATTTATATCCATCAAAAGCCCTGAGATTATCTTTATATCAAAAGCCCTGAGATTAGCATCTGAGCTCTGACCTCAGCTGGGAACTATCTGTGAGCATGTGCTTGGATGAATATGGAATCTAGAAAAATAATAGAATAAAAGCATTTATTATCGGAAGTAATGCATTTGAATCTTTTATAGATCAAATGTACTTTTTCTCAGAATCAAAGGTAGAGACAAGACGGTTGCTAAATTAAATGTAATATAAAGTGGTGACTGTAAAATATGAACAAGTGTATCAACACTAAAATGAAGGAAATTATTGGACGTTCTGACATCCCATTGGAAAAACTTCCTACAGGGACTGGAGATGTTGGAGCAAAAGGAAAAGAAGATATTTGCTTCTGAGAGTGCTAATGTAACTTCAGAATTGGAAAAGTCTCTTTGAGGAAAGAAAAGCAAACAAAAACTCAAGTATTTGGACAGAGAGCCTGGTTTATTCTCAAGCAGTATTGAGCCTACATCCTTCTTCATCTGAAATACCTGACCTTTGTCTAGGATGAATAGTTGTCACTGCTCTTTGACTAAATTACTGCGTCCTTCACAGTCCCAAACACCAAGACTCTTCGTTTTCTCCTTATTTCATGGATGTGTATAGATTAGCCATCTGTCTAGATTCTTCAGATGAATGGTTGTGCTGGACTCAGAGTGGCCACTTTAATACTTATTTTTAGTTCTGTATATCTGCACACCACGTTGGTATTCCTACATTCTCCTTTTATGAGCCAGACTCTGAAAGTCTTGCCAAATACTAAAATAATGTAATAAATATGGGAAATCACAGTCATTCATTCATTCCTTCATTTAATACATCTTTTAAACATCTTTTATGCCCAGGTCTTATTCTGGGAACTGGGGAAAATAAGATGCACAAACACAGTTCTTTTCCCTAACATGTTTACTGCAGACTTTGGGAGATGGACCCTCAAACCAGACAATTATATAAAAAATATAAATTTTTTAAACATAAGAAAAAATTTCAACCTCATGCACAGTAAGATAAATTTAAGTTTAAAACTACAATGAGATAACATTTCTTAATTTTCGTATTTACAAAGGTTCAAAAGTTTGAAAACACACTTTACAGAAATTGCTATGAAGAAACACACTTTCATCCATTGCTGGTGGAAGAACTAAATGGCATAATCTCTTTCAAAGAAAATATAAGAATATTTGCCCAAATTACATGTACATTTCCACAATGACCTGAGAATCTCACTGCTGGGAATTCATATGTACATATATGAAATAATGTATATGTAAAGTTATTCATTGTAGATCTCTATTTGATAGCCAAAGACTAGAGCAACACAAGAGTCCTTTAATAGAGGACTAGTCAAATTAAACATACATTGGAATACTATGGAGCTATTTTTTCAAATGGGAAACCACTCTTTACAAAGAAATGAAAAGATTTTCAAGATTTCTTACTAAGAATAAGAAAAGCAAAGACACAACAAAGTTTGTAGTATGGAGCCATATGCTTAAGAATAGGAGATTATAAATTATTCTTATCTTCTGAGTTTTGCATATAGAAACACTGAAATCATACAGGAAAAACTATTAAAAGTGGCCACCTGTCAGGGTGGGAATGAGGGATAGAAAGGAGCAAATATGTTGGGAATTGGGAGTAGCAGGACTTCTGTACGTAAATACTCCTGGATTGCTCTGAGTTTTGAAACATTTAGTTGTATTATTTGTTGAAGCAAAGAAGTCACATTTAAAAAAAAAGTGTTAGTTCAGTGTTATGCTGTGGTCGTATGTCCTTGTTTGCCCCAACTCTGGGTTAATATATCTGATGTCCTAGAGTAGTTATTAACAGTACCTCCTTTTGCTCACTAACTCATTTGAGCTTAGGCAACAACTGTATAAACACTTTATATGACGGAATATTAGTCTTAATGCTAGTGTTGATGCCAATAAGCCATAACCAATCTATAAACCATACTTGGGGTGAGTTTATTATGAACCAGATTTGAGGACCACATAGCCTGGGAGAGTCCTTCCACAAAGGAATGGAGCACTCCAAAGAAGTGAGGGCGTAGAGAGTGGTTCTATACAGTCAAAGAGCATGTATCACATATGATTGAAATGTCTCTTTTGCAATAGTCAAGAGATTGCCCTGTTGGCACAGTGATTGATGGACACAGCAGGTAGCAGGTCTGTTGTCTCTAGCTGGGTAGTCACAGCTGAGCACAGCAATCAATTCCTACTCTAGGGAGAGATGCTTATCCTTAAGGAAATGCCAAAGTGGGGGAAGCTGCACCTTTATCTTAAGGGCATTTGTTCTTGTCTTTGGGACAAAACAAATGCTTACAGCAGATATACAATGCATGCTCAACTGCCACATCAAGCCCTTTTGGAAAAAACAAAATGAGGCCAAATTAGTTTTATACCAATAGCTTCCTCATATACTCCAATATATCCTGTTGCTTGACATTTGTTTATCACTAGTACTGAGCAACTGGTCTGATTATGGTAGATTTTAGTCCTGGCTTCTTCTCATTGTCTCTCCTACTAGAGGCGTTATCTAGATATCACCAGGGAAGAAGCGGCCAAAAGTTGAGTCTTACCTTGGACACTTACACCAATATGTCACGCACTAAGGCATTGATTTTCATTTTTGTCACACCATAGCACATATAAAAAGTGATAGTATTTGTAGAGAACCCACAGGTGATCAGAAAGGCTGCTTACTGCCAGAGGCAATCAGTCGAGGGACTCCAGTTTCCTCAAGCCTTATATGACCATTTAAAGGGCATGTGTTAGGGGTGAGGAATCAGTTACTCAGCACCACTGTTATTTTTATCAGTTGGGAAATTCTGCACGAAGGATGATATAAACTTTATATTCTAAAAGGAAGGAGGTTGCAAGAGAGGAAAGATTGTAAAATGAAAGGCAAGAGAGTTTGGAGCTATGAATAGATCTAAGAAAAATACTATATCCTGATGGAGTTATAGGAGGGGCACTTAATCTCTGTCACACTCATTTAACTCTTGAGTTCATTCATTCATTTGCTCACTAATGAATAAATCAATGGTGCTGCCTTGAGTTGTTAATTATTGCTATCTCTAAAACAGGATTGAAAGCCCTCAGGCTCTCTGCACAGTATAGACCCACAGAGATGGGACCCACAGGGTTATTGATTAATGGGACCCAAGCCGTTGCAAGGGCAAGCAGTTTCAGCCAGTCTTTTGTGCTGCCACCAGAGGGAGCATAGGAGTTTCCTGTGTGCCTGCAATGACTTGCAAAAAGAGCCATCTCAAGAAAGGTGTCCAAGAGGAGTGAAAAGATCAGAGCTCAAAAACAATAGACATAGCAGGCCAGGGGAACAGAGTATTGCACCCTGCATTTAGGGAAGCAGCATAGATTTGGTGAAAACAGGACGTACTGTTCAGGTAATGCAAGTTGACTTTGGACACTTAGGTCAAAAGGAGATGCTTCACTTGGATGCTACCAATTCTTTTCTTTTTTTTTTTTTTTTGAAGATTGGCACTGAGCTAACATCTGTTGCCAATCTTCCTCTTTTTTTTTTCCTCTCCACAAAGCTCCAGTACATAACTGTATATCCTAGTTGTAAGTCCTTCTAGTTCTTCTGTGTGAGATGCTGCCACAGCATGACTTGATGAGCAATGTGTACATCCATGCCCAGGATGACGAACCTGCAAACCCCGGGCTACCGAAGTGAAGTGCAGGACCTTAACTGCTACACCACCAGGAGGGCCCCTGGATGCTGCCAATTCTTCTGACTTCACACATAATGAAAATTTGAGATGTGTGTTGAAACTAAACATTCTCAAGGAAAGAAATTCCCACTGCTGAAATGTAGGTGGAAAATCTTTGAAGCAATAATGATTAATATCTATGTACTGCCTAAAGTTTCATTATTGTCCTCATTTTCCAGATCAGCAAACTGAGGCACAAGGAAGCTAAGTGCATTACCCAAGGTCACACTGCAAGTATAGGGTAGAATTAATGTTCGAACCCAAGCAGACAGGCCTCAGAGTCCATGCTCTGACCACTATATTGCCCTGCCTCTGGAATAATAAGGCTAATGTATGTATTGAACACTTGTCATGTGTTATTTTACTTAATCTTTAAAACTCTTTGTTACATAATTTTTTTAAAGGAAGACAAAATTGAAGTCAAGAGAGAAATTACTTTCGTTTTTGTCTAGGATCACAAAGCCAAAAAGTGACAAAACTTGGATTTGGATCCCCTTCCACTCTCTGTTCTGGATATTCAGATCTTGCCGCCTGGGGCCTAGTTCAGATCCTGTTTTCTTTAAGAAGTGTTGCAATCATAGAATGAAAACTCCCTAAGCAGGAAGGAATGTGAGCAGTCCTCTGCTCCAGGCTCTCACTCAGCACAGAAAGAATGAGACTGAGGAAGTCTTGCCAATGTTATCAGCCTGCCAGAGTGGATCTGGAGATGAATCCATGTCTCTTTACAGCAAGTCCAGGATCTTTCGAATTTCATCATGTAAATATTGGGATGATTCTTCCTTCTTCAGAGGAAAATTATGAAGATTAAATTAAAAGTACATTTAAAAGCAGCTGTCACTGTTTCTGACATAGGGCAGACATACTAAAAAAATTGGTTTGATTTTTCAGCAGTTACTTATATAAGAATGAAAAACAGAATATTTAAAACCCATAGAATGGCCTAGTGTCTGCCAAGATTTTGGTCCGATCTTTCTCACTAATTTTCTCACATCCTTTTGCTGGTATTTGACCCTCAATTCACACATCACTAAAGTATGAAAGTTGAACCTGAGCAATGATTTTCAAAAGTTGCCCAGCAGAGAAAGTGGTGTGGGAGCTAGAGGAGAAAAGAGGCAATAGAATGTGGTCAGAGCTTCAGGTCCCTATTTCTATTTCAATCTGTTTTCTACTTTGTACTAGTGTGCTTTATATACAAGACTTGCAAAGCTTGGTTAAAAAAATATATATTTATTTATTTATTCTTATTTAATACAGCTCCAGATGATTTCAAAGGTGTATTCTATGATATTAGAAGAGAACTCAGACAACACCTTCATCCAATACTTTGCTCTTTCCCCATTAGAGAGTAAACTATTATCTCTAGCTTCCAGCCTCCTGCCCGGTGGAACTGTTCTCTCCTCCCCTGAGCTACCTTTGATCATATGATAACCCCAGATCACTGGATTCCACTATACTAAGCTTTCTGCCCACGGCTCACTGTTTCACATCTGAAACCTAGGCAAGTTAGAATTTTAGTCTCTTTTTTCCAAACATGTTTTTCACCTTTTCAATCCTTCTCTGGAAATCCTATCTTGACAAAAGCCCCCACTCTCACCTTTAGTTTTTCTTCTTTGTCTCAGTATTACACTGTCTCTCTAAGTTATAAGTTCAGCAAAACCATTTGTGCTGTGTCTCTGTTATTTTCCTGCTTTGTCACATTTCTCTCCCCTTTGGATTGGGGTGAAATCAAAGACATATCTCCTTTCTCTGTACATATTCAAACTCTGATTAATCCGGGACCATCTCTTCCTGAGTAAGTGTTTGCAGCATGTTTGACAAATGAGTTGACTGATTATTTCACTGGCATTTACTTTAACTCTGACCAGATGATCAACTAACCAACTGGCTGATTCCTGCAGTTACCGGGAAGCTGGGCTATGACAATAAAGATTGTCAGCATTCCTTCAAAATAGTCCTGATCCTGACAGTGATCCTCTTCATGGCCTCCTTCACCTCCCTGTTGCGAAGGGTATAGATGATAGGATTGAGGAAAGGAGTAAGAAGGGCATATACCAAAGCAATATGTTTGTCTGTGCCTTCAGGGCGACTCCTAGGTGGCCCCACATACACTGTGAAGGCAGAAGCATAAAAGAGTGCCACTACAGTTATGTGGGAGGAACAGGTAGAGAAGGCCTTGGCACGGCTGGCAGCTGAGGGCAGCTTCAGCACGGCTCTCAGGATACCCCCATAGAGTCCTAAAATGAGCACAAAGTTGCACCCAGTGGCCACACCAATTATTGCCCCATGGACCTGAGTATGCCAGCTTGTGTCCACACACGCCAATCGCATTAGTGGGGCCAGGTCACAAAAGTAATGAGCCACCTCTTTTAAACAGAAGGGCAGAGTGACTGTGAGGCTGGCCGGCACAAGTGCAGCTGAGAAGCCAGCCACCCAAGTGGTCCCTGCTAGCCATAACTGTCTCTGCCTGCTCATGAGCACATGGTAGTGGAGTGGGCGACAGATGGCAAAGTAGCGGTCCAACACCATGACACCCAACAGATAACACTCAGTCATGCCCAAGGAATGGAAGACATATAACTGGATGAAGCACACAGCTGATGAGATGGGTGAATGTCCATGGAGCAAGGTATGCAGCAGTGTGGGCACTGTGGTGCTGACATACCAGAGTTCCAAGAAGGAGAGGACACCGATGAAGAAGTACATGGGTGTGGATAGTCCAGAATCTGCTTGAACGAGGACAATGATGAACAAGTTCCCTGCCAGGGTGAGCAGATAGATGCACAGGGTCCCTGAGAATGCAAGAGGTCGCAGAGTTCCAGTGGTAGTGAAACCATTAAGGATAAAATTCTGGGTCCATGTGTGGTTGCCATGATCCATGATTCCTACGAACAAGGGGTAAGACAAACAATTAACTACTTCAGGATTCTTCCTCTATTCAGAAAACTTTCCCAATGCAAAGAACACTGAATGGGAGCACCTGAAAGGAACTTGACATTATCTAAGGAATGCTCTTCACTTTGCAATAGAGGAATCGTAGCCTGCAGGCAGAAATTGTTGACCCTGTACCATAGAATCTGTTAATAGGGCTGAAACTAGAAACCAAGGCTCCTGATCCCAGTTCAGTCCTTTTCTGTGTTATAATATTGTGTTCTAGATGCTCAGAAACTGGATTTCTTCCCTACACCACCATCAGGAAACAAAAGAGAGAGGAAAATTCCTACCTCCAACCTTCCTATACTTTCCACTGATAAAATAACCAGCCATATTGGGCTGTGGAGAAGACAGAAAAGTCATCCCCTAAAAGTGACTGTTGAGGCCTCTTTCAGGAAGCCTTCAGAAGTTTACAGACTGTTCTCATAAGCACTAGAAGCAAAGATGGGAAATTAAAGAAATGCAGAAGCTCTGAGAACAATCCCTGAAATCTTACGAATGTGGCACCCAATAACTCACTCAGCAGAGACGCTATGCGTTTTGAAAGATGATTTCCAAAGGAGACAGGAACCAGGAATTCTCAACAAGAAAAGCCATGAGGTTAGAAGGCCCAAGCAAGGAATCCTGAAGGTTAAAAAGAGAGCCTTCTGTCAAGTCAGGGATTTGGCTTTGTGAATTTGCAGTATCTCTGACAACGCACATCGGGCAGAGCAACTTCTCCTCACGTACCCCCAACTTCTTCTTCTCTAAAATAAAAAAGATTTGAACAGATGTTTTCAAAGACTCTTACAACACAGATAATTTATAGTTCCCTAAAGTCACTGAAAAATATTTGTGGATTGTGGCGGGCATCAACACCACCATCCCTAGAGTTTTCCTCCCACACCTCATCTAGGAAAGGTCAAAGCCCTTGCCTTGTCTTCTTCTCCAGTTACTCTCATCTCTGCTGCACCATCACTGCCTATTACCTGACTGTTTTGATGATGTTAGGATTTGCAGCATTATCCCGAGCATTCTTTCTACCTCAGGACACTTTCCTACTTATATTTCATGTTCTTGTAAATGCTGGCTTCCCAGGGGTTCCTTGTTGTGTGTTCCTTGGGGTTTCTGGGTATGGCTAGCTCTCAATAGGAGTTCCTCTGGGGCAGGATGTTGGGTGCAGAAAAGTGAAGCAGATCAGCTCCATTCCTCAAATGACTTTTCTAATTCTTCAAATCTGATTGTTGGGTTCTAGAATCCAATATCAGGGACATTGCCTCTTCTGAGGCACTAGAAGTTTTTCAAGTCCCATATAGCTTTCTATGGGGAAACACAACCCGTGTTGCATAATCTTATGTACAAATGGAGAGAGAAAATCACTGAGCACCCCAGAAGTGAGTGTCATTTTTTTTAAAAATTGCCTTGCAAGGAGACTTCTCAATCATCTTCATTTCCATTCAACTCCAATAACAAGAACTGGATGACCCAAGAGGAGTAAATCAATTTGCCCACTACTAACTTTACCACGGTATGAGAAAGATCAGCAGCACCATCACTTCTACCTTGACTCTCTTCGTCTTCATGACAATCACCACCACCACTTCCTTCACCATGTCCACTATCATTTAGTCATTGATTTAATCATTATTGAATGTCTACTATGTACTGTTCTAAACCACCAATATTGCTATCGTCCTTTTCACCACTACTGTTATTATTGTTATATGGGACATCCACAGAATGTGTATCCAGTTTTCCATCATCACTCTCCTTTTTATTACCATCAGCATCATCTTCATAAAATTTCTGCAGTCAGCATATGAACTCTGACCTCAACTGGGCACTATACCTACACATGTGCTGGATGGATATAAAAGTCCATAGAAATAACAGATTGAAAGCATTAACCTGTTAGAGAGTAATAAATTTGCATCACTTTTAGATGGAAATGTGGTTTAACATTTACAAATCAGAGGCATGGGACAAGATAATAGCAAAATTAAATTGTCTATCAGGACTTTAACCATAAAAGATTCACATATAGACCACAGAAATTTAAGAGAAACCACTGAATCTCCTCAGATTAACGTAGAAAATCTTCCTGCAAGAGCTGGAGTTGTTTAAACAGTAGAAAAAGATGATGCTTGGCTTTGAGAATTTTACTTTAGAAAATAATGTAACCTCAAGATTGGAAGAATCTCTACTTGAATAAAAAATTCTCAGATGCTTAGGTAGTTAGAGGTTCTCATTCAGTCTTTTCCAACCTTGCAGCTAGATTCCACTTCATCTGAAACACCTGACCTTTCTCCAGAATGGAGAAAAACTGCTGCAATCCCCACAGTCCCAAACACCAAAACACTCCTAACTTGCAGTTTTCTTTATGGATCTATGCGACAGATTCTGAGACAGCCTTCCCCCATGCTTTGCAGTGCCCACGTATATCACCATGGCTTGACATTAAAAGAGTATATTATAATGGCTGTGTGTTTGCCTTCACAAAGCAATCAATGTAACACAAATGTGTGTTTATATGAAGCTTATATACAAACCCAAATCAATGCAAAACTATATGTTAAATATTTAACACTGTGTATCAATAAAGAGTGAAGTGTTTGAGTTAAAAGTAGCATGAAGAGAGGAAATAAAAGTTGGAGAGTTTCAAGTTTAGGCTTTGCTTAGCTAAGAAAATAGTTGTTTTCTTCTCATGTCATCCCCCACCAATAGAACATTCTCACTTAATATTTATTCTGCATCAGAAATGGATCAAGAGAAAAGAGCAAGGTCTAACGCCTCCATCAAGAAATTGATGATTTAACAGAGACAACTAAGACTCCCTGTTACAGTGTTAAGCAAAGAACATATGATTTTAAAAGCATCAACTTTTAACAATATGTTGTTAATATTTGAAAAAAGCCTATGTTATAGGTAATGATTACAAAGAATAGGTGAAGACTTTTAGTAAAATAATCTCATAAGTGATTTTAATTTTTGTCCATCTAAATGCTCTGTGTTATGGACATGTTTATATATAATACTGTTTTCCAAGAAGAAAATTGTGACCCAAAAGCTAGAAAAGGTATTATCAAAAGCAGCTTAAATAGGGGCTGGCCCAGTGGAATAGTGGTTAAGTTCGCACGTTCCCCTTTGGTGGTCCAGGGTTCACCAGTTCAGATCCCGGGTGCGGACCTACACACTGCTTCTCAAGCCATGCTGTGGCAGGCGTCCCACATATAAAGAAGAAGAAGATGGACACAGATGTTAGCTCAGGGCCAGTCCTCCTCAGCAAAAAGAGGAAGATTGCTGGTGGATGATAGCTCAGGACTAAACTTCCTCAAAAAAAAAAAAAAAAAAAAAGGAAAACAGCTTAAATAATATGAGAGGGGAAATCACAATGATTCTGTTATTCAATCATTAAATATATTTATTAATTGCTATTTTCCACACCTCATACTAGGAAAAGAATGAGTTGCATAAACCGTACTGTCTTTCCTCAGATACTTAATTTGGAGTGGAGGAGACAGATCCCAAAATAGGCATTTATAAAACAACAGGAACACTTAAATGCCAATTAGGACTGTGTGGTGGAGAACATTATAATTTCTTTTTTTTTTTTTAATATGAGAAAACAGTTGTTCAGAGAGAGGTTAAGTTTTTTACTCCAAACAGTATAACCAAAAAGTGGCAAAACTTAGCTTTGGACCAACATCTTCCCTCTCTGACCTGGAAATTTGTATCTTACCCATGTGGGTCTAGTTCAAATCCTGCTTTCTTTGAGAAGTATTGCAATCATGAAAGGAAAACTCCCTAAGCAGGAAGCAATGTGAGCAGTCTCCACTCCAGCCTCTCATTTGGCAGACAGAGAATGAGGCTGAGGAAGTCTTGCCAAGGTCACCAGCCCACTGGAGTAGATCTGAAGTTGAATCCATGTCTCTTTAGTATAAGCCCAGTAATCTTTCCGTTTTTATTTTTACAGAAAAAATGATTAAAAACAATTTAATAAAGAGCAGTCATGACCCAGTGACCTGCCTCTGCCATATTCCAGTCCTGTCTTAGTCACCAATGAGCTGTGCATCGTTGGCAGGTCATGTTGCCTCCTTGGCCTTCAATTCACTCATCTGAAAAGTAAGAAGATTGAACTAAATCATCTCAGCAGAGGAACTAGTTGAGGAACCAGGAGAGGAAAGAGGGCGTAGGGAGTGGCTACGGCTTCCGGTGCCTGTTTCTATTTTCTGTTTCGGTCTGTTTTCTACTTTTTACTCATCTGCTTTATATACTATGGCTCTAATGCTGTTTGTTTGAAAATATAGGATCAGATTCCCTGGTTGTCTTCTTTGATACTTTGAGAAAGCTGGGTCTACTTACTAGGGTTATGCGGCAATTGCCGAACTAACGTGAAGAAGGAAAGAACATTCCTAGTTCCAGGTTACCTGCCTACCTGTGGCAGAAATAGGCAAGAGTACATTCTGAACTGGTAATACCATTCAGCGCTCTCATCAAAAGAGTCGACAAGACTAGGGCCTCATGTAGGGTTGGAGTCCAGAAACCAAGGGCTGAATGATGGCCTAACTTAATTTAAAACTCCTACTAATAGTGAGGGACAGAGAGGATGAGGAAACTGGGGCCGGGTCTGAGACCCTTGATATACTAAGGAGTCTTCTGTTTCTGCTATGTCTAACACAGAAACTGGGTAGTCTAGGAGAATAAGGATGAGAGTTTTAGTAGATCCAGGTGTCACAGGTCAGGGAAGGTAAAATCAGGGTAATGATGAGCTCTCGCATTTTCTGAATCTATTATCTTTAATTGTGTCTCCCATTTACCTCCCCTTATATGCCTTCCTCTCCAAGCATTCCAGACTTACTAATTACTGAACTCATCTCCTTACCTGTCCTATATTACTGCTTTATAGAAAATGTCCTCCTCCCTCTTTCCTCACTAAAGCATGAACATGAGCCATCATTTTTGCTGTGCTCCTGGACTAGTCATAGAGCCTTTCTGAACCTCAGTATATTCATGTATAAGTTTATATACCCAATTTAGTGGGCACTTAATAAATAGTATTACTGCTATTACTACTAATCTGTTGGCTGTAAATCTATGTATTGAATTAAATTACTGATGGTTGGTCTGAATGGGCTAAAGGATTAGGCAATTCTGAACATCATTTAAACCGATCTTAATTGATAGGGCTAGAAATCCCCCTAGCAGTATAGTCTCCTAATGTGCCCCACCTTGCCTCATTGAGGAGGCACTACTGAAATTTGAGAGTGCTTGGTAAGTATTAAAGAGCTGTACCAATGTATGGGGCCTGTAGGAATTCTGTACATGGGTATTTCTGCTCAGAGGCCCAGCACCAGGAGATGACCCTGGCAATCTTTGAGCAGTGTATCCAAAACAACTCTTAAATATCCATTCCCCCTCCTTCTCAGTTAGATCTCAGGCAGTTGTATTGAACTTTCATATCCTTATCCAATCCAGGCTTTTTGCTTCCACTTCTCTTTGGTCAAGCAGAGAAGCCTTGGACTCACTGCTGAATTACCACTGTCGCACACAGCCTGTTTGAAGGACCTGGAGACCTAGATATCCCATAGGGAAGCAAGAGAGACAGACCTAGCCAGCTAAGGAAATCCTCCCACAAAACTTTTCTTCTGAGCAACTCAGGGGAACAGAGCAAAGCCCTAACAAGTTTGCTAATAAGAAGGCGAATAAGCTGCTTAATTGAGCTGGGGAGGCCAGAGGATGAGTCAGAGGAACTGTTCCCAGGAGGGGGCTGTGCCTGTTTAACGAAGCACAGCCTCAACTTCAGTAATTATCGGTATTTTGTCTGCAGAGACTTCCCAGAAACTGAGTGTGGAGCAGAGAGCTTTGGGGATGTCCCAGTTTTCTCCTCTTGCCTCTCTCAATTAATACTAATTGGGAACGTGAGAATGCAGACCAGGATGTCACAAAAACAGATCTAGAATACAGTCCTTCTAGGAGTCCTTTCCCCAGGCCTACCCAGGAGACCCCAGCATCACAGCTTTGCCTGTACCAGACGGAAGAGCATCTGCTTCCTACATTCATAGGAGGCACTCTGGAGGTGTAGTTTGGGAGTTAGGAGGCCTGAGTTTTAGTCTAAGCTCTGCCTCTAATTCACTCTCACTCAAAGTGGGTCACACACCTTCCCTGACTTGTATTTTTTTTCATGAACTACTCAGTTTCTTTGAACTGTACTGTTAAGAACTATGATAAATCATGTTTTTCATTCTGAAACCCGAGGCAGCAACATCAAGATTCAAAAGTAGTAGCCTCACTTCTGCTTGAAAAAAAATTCTTGAGCGTGAAGGAAGTGAAGACAGAAGTAAGGAATATGAGAGTGAAATAAATATATGCCCCAAGGGGCACCTCACCCCCCACAAAGGAGAGGTGTATACCATCTGACTTCAAACAAAGGAAGGCATTGCCACATTTGTTTGTTCTTTCAGAACATCTTCTAAACTCTCATTTCCTTTTTAGGAACAAAGACTATCATTTACTTTTAGAAAAAAATAAAGCACTTCCGATCATCTGTGTATCTGCACATCTCTGCTTGTCTGCACACCCATACATACATATATGGCACTAGCTCTCATGACTCTCAGATGCTACCAGGAAATCAGAACCACAAGTGCAATTTTCAGTGTTCGTAATAATATAGAAGAACACGCAGGAAGAAAACCTTGGGTCTGAACTCCAATGTCATAAATAAGCATTTGTAAAATTTAGTGCAATTTAGCCAACCCCTTTTTGCCTCATTTTCAAAACTGAAAATGTTAACAATACCTACCTTTAAGGTTTCTAGGAGAGTTAAGATAATTTATGTTGGCATATAGTAGGTGCTACAAGAATGAAATCTAACTATGTTGATTGCTATTGTTATCAGCATTGTATTTGCACATCTAATACCTAAAAGAACCAGAGAGATGACTCCTCAATCTACAAGAGTAATAGTTCACTGAGGAGTTCAACAAAGTGCTAAAATCCTAAACAAGCTTTAGTTCTGTGGAGTCACAGTGTCCTTTCAGAAGCCTTGCAATCACTCACAGAACAAGCTACTTAAAAGTGATCAGAACCACTTCCGTAACTCACCCAGACTTAGTTATCTTTGATGATCTGAACTCTTCTTCTGAAAAGGGCCAAGCAAACCAGAATAATTTTTTAGCCATGACCTAAGAAGAGATCCCATCTAGAGACATATGAGGTCTCAACTGATACATACCAGCCTTAATGAGTTATTGGGAGGAATCAGAAGACATAAGAAAGGATTCTGATCAAAGCCTGTTACAGAGAAGTTTAATTAATATTGTTTTATCCTCTTCCCTTTCAGAAGTGCCCATATTACTAAAATCTTTATCAAAGTGTGATCACTTTTCACCTTACCCAGAGGGTTGCATACAAGCTCTGGTCTTCCTGTTGTTTTATTGCAAAGAAATTTTCAGTTGCCTTTAAATACCATAACACATCGTTTTTTTCAGTATACTTTATTTTTTTTAGAGCAGTTTTAGGTTCACAGCAAAACTGAGCAGAAAGTAGAGAGCTCACATATACCTCTTGCCCTGCTACACATACTGCTCTCCCCACCACCAATATCCCCCACCAGAGTGGTACGTTTGCTACAATCAATGAACCTGTGTTGATACATCATTATCACCCAAAGTCTAGTTTGCAATTAGGGTTCACTGTTAGTGTTGTACATTAATGAGTTTGGACAAATGTATAAAGAAATGTATCCATCATTACAGCATCATTAAATATAGTTTTACTGGAGGCCAGCCTGTGGCTGAATAGCTAAAATTCCACATGCTCTGCTTCTGCAGCCCAGGTTCTTGGATTTGGATCCTGGGTACAGACCTACTCTACTCATCGGCCATGTTGTGGAGGCATCCCACATATGAAATGGAGGAAGATTGGCAACAGATGTCAGCTGTCAGCTCAGGGTGAATCTTCCTCACAAAAAGTAAGTAAATAAATTATACACAGACACACACACACACACACACACACACACAGTTTTTTCTGCCCTAAAAATCTCCTGTGTTCCATGTACTTGGCCCCTTCTGCCTAACACCTAGCAACTACCGATCTTTTTACTGTCTCCATAATTTCGTCTTTTCCAGAATGACATAGTTGGAATCATACAACCTTTTTAGATTGGCTTCTTTCACTTAATAATATGCATTTAAGGTTCCCCCATGTCTTTTCATGGCTCAACAGTTCATTTCTTTTTATGACTGGATAGTAAACCATTGCCTGAATGTACCACAGTTTATTTATCCATTCACCTACTGAAGGACATCTTGATTGCTTCCACGTTTTGACAATCATCAATAAAGCTGTTGTGAACATCTGTGTGCAGGTTTTCTGTGGATACATGTTTTCAACTCATTTGGATAAATACCAAAAAGCAAGATTGCTGAAATTTTTTGGTAATAGTATGTTTAGAAACTTCCAAGTTGCCTTCAAAGTGGCTGTACCATGTTGCATTCCTACCAGCAATGAATGAGAGTTCCTATTGCTCCATATCTTTGTCAGCAGTTAGTGTCAATGTTTTGGATTTTGGCCATTCTAATAGGTGTGTAGTGGTATCTAATTGTTGTTTTAATTAGCAATTTCCTAGTGACTTATGATGTTGAGCATATGACCTTTCCATATGCTTCTTTGTAATCTATATATCTTCTTTGGTGAGTTGTCAGTTCAGATTTTCTGCTCTTTTTTTAATCAGGTTGTTCACTTTCTTGTTGTTGAGTTTTGAGTTCTTTGTGTATTTTTGATAATAGTCCTTTATCACCTATGTCTTTTGAAATTATTTTCTTCCAGTCTCTGGCTTGTCTTCTCATTCTCTTGACAATATCCTTGGCAGAGCAGAAGTTTTCAATTTTAATGAAGTGCAGGTTATCAACTATTTCTTTCATGGATCATGCCTTTGTTGTTGTATCTAAAAAGTCATATGTAAACTTAATTATATAGATTTTTCTCCTATATTATCTTCTAGGATTTTTATGGTTTTGTATTTTACATTTAGGCCCATGATCTATTTTCAGTTAAATTTTATGAAGAATATAAAGTCTGGTCTAGATTCATTTTTTGCATGTGGATGTCCAGTTGTTCCAGCACCATTTGTTGAAAATGCAATCTTTTCTCCATTGTATTTGCTTTGCTCTTTTGTCAAAAATCAGTTGACTATATTTTTGTGGGCCTATATCTGGGCTCTTTATTCTTTTCCATTGATCTACTTTGCCAGTCTATTATGAATACTGCACTATCTTGATTATTGTAGCTTTATAGTAAGCCTTGAAGATGGATAATATCAGTCCTCTGACTTTGTTGTTTTCCTTCAATATTGTTTTGGCTATCCTGGGTTTTTTTCCTCTCCATATAAATTTTAGAATAAGTTTATTGATATGCACAGAATAACTTGCTAGAATTTTGATTTAGACTGTGTTGACTCTATCGATCAATTTGGGAAGAACTGAGATATTGACAATGAATATTGACTCTTCCTATTCATGAACATGGACCATCTTTTCGTTTATTTCCTTTTTTAATTTATTTCATCAAAGTTTTATAGTTTTCCTCATATAGATCTTGTACACAATTTCTTAGATTCCAACCAAGGTATTTCATTTTTTGGAGTGCTAATGTAGATGGTACTGTGTTTTTATTCATAATTCCAATAGTTTGCTGCTGGTATATAAGAAACTGATTGAGTTTTCTATAGTAATCTTGTAGCCTGCAACCTTGCTATAACCGCTTATAAGTTTCAGGAGTTCTGTTGATTATTTAAGATTTTCCACATAGATGATCAAGTCATCTGAGAACAAAGAAAGTTTTATTTCTTTATTCCCAATCCATATACATTTGTTTCCTTTTCATTCTTATTGCATTAGCTAGGACTTTCAGTATGATGTTGAAAGGGAGTTGTAAAAGGGAACATTCTTGTCTTGTTCCTGATCCTAGCTGGGAAGCTTCAGCTTTCTCATCGTTAAGCATGATGTTAACTGTAGTTTTTTGGTAGATTTTCTACATCAATTGAGGAAGTTCACTTCTATTAATAAATCCTTTTTATTAGCAGAATTTAAAATAAGTACAGGAAAACAACTTTGAAAGAAATGATTGTGTTTTATTTAGTTCTAATTGCTAAAGAAAGGGAAGAAATAAAATGCAAAACAAATCATCCAAATAGTTTTCAGTTATTTTATTAGGTGGATTTTGTGCATATTTGACTATAGCTAGTTTAGTTCAATCAATATTTCTTGATCATCTTTATATATGTCAGGCAATTTGTCAGACAAAGGCAAGAAATGCAATAGTCCTCTCTTACCTGTGGTTTCGCTTTCTGCAATCTTGGTTACCTGGACCAAAAATATTAAATGTAAAATTCCTAAAATAAACAATTCATAAGTTTTAAATTGAGCACTGTTCTGAGTAGTCTGATAAAATATGCCATCCCACCTCAGCCCACCCAAGAGGTGAATCATCCGTTTGTCCAGTATATCCACACTGCATACACTACTTGCCCATTAGTCACTTAGTACCTTAGTAGCCACCTGGGTTCTCAGTTCCACTATCACATTATCGCATGCTTGTGTTCAAATAACCCTTATTTTATTTAATAATGACCCCAAAGAACATGAATAGTAATGTTGGCAATTCACATATACCAAAGAGAAGCCATAAAGTGCTTCCTTTAAGTGAAAAAGAGAAAGTTCTCGACTTAATAAGGAAAGAAAAAAATCATATACTGGGATTGCTAAGGTCTATGGTAACCTTTATTATAGTATATTGTTATAGTTGTTCTATTTTATTATTACTTATTGCTGTTAATCTCTTACTGTCCTTAATTTATAAATTAAACTTTATCATAGGTATGAATGTATAGGAAAAAACATAGTATATATAAGGTTAAGTACCATCCACAGTTTCAGGCATCCACTGGGAGTCATGGAATGCATCCCCCATGGATAAAGGGGAATTAATGCAATAATGATTCCTTGCCTCGAGGCTCTTTCAACACAGAGGGGAACAAAGACACATAAACAGAAAATGTCAATATAACATGATAGGTGTTGATATAGGAATGTATAGAGTGTCATGGAAGCACCCAAAGACAGGCATTTTCCCAATCTGTGTGGACAAGGAAATGTTTCCAAAGAAAATTAAGCCTCAGCATCATTATTAAAAGGAAATGTGGTAGATAGTAAAGTGAAAAAGGTGAGAAGAGAATCTCAGGATGAAAGAAAATAATAAGTAAATTCACTAAGTCATGAAATCGTATTATATGCGAGGAGGGTTTGGAAATGTGTGAACCTGAATCTTTCAGATGATGCTGAAAAACTAGATAAGAGGCAGGGACTGATAGAAAATTAGACTGGAAAAGAGCAATCATGTCATGAAGGTCTTTGAATACTAAGCTAAGGAATCAGGACTTTATCTGATGGGTGATGAGGAATCATTGGAGAATTTTAAGAAGGGAAATTAAGCGATCAGTGAGTCAGTTAAAATATTTTCAGCTGCAGGTAACATAGAACTAACTAAAAAGGCTTAAAAAGTAAAAAATATATCCCCACAGCTAACCTCATATTCAGTGGCAAAAAGCTGAAAGCTTTTTGTCTAAGATCAGGAACAGGATGAGGATGCCCACTCTCACCATTTTTATTCAACCTAGTATTGGAAGTCTTAGCCAGAGCAGTTAGCCAAGAAAAAGAAATAAAGGGTATCCAAATTGGAAAAGAAGAAGTAAAACTGTCACTATTTTTAGATGACATGATATTATAGATAGAAAACTCTAAAGAGTCCATCAAAAGACTAGAACTAACAAATTCAGCAAATTTGCAGGATATGAAATCAATACAGAAAAATCTATTGTGCTTCTAGACACTAATAATGAACTATCAGAAAGAGAAATTAAGATAACAATAACATTTACAATTGCATCAAAAAGAATAAAATACCTAGGAATAAATTTAACCAAGGAGGTGAAAAACCTGTACACAGAAAACTATAAGACATTAAGGAAGAAATTGAAGAAGACACAAATAAATTAAAAGACATCCCATGCTTATGGATTGGAAGAATTAATATTTTTAAAATGTCCATGCCACCCAAAGCAATCTACAGATTCACTGTAATCCCCATCAAATTTCCAATGTCATTTTTCACAGAAATAGAGAAAACAATCCTAAAATTTTTTATGGAACCACAATAGACCTCAAATAGCCAAAGCAATCCTGAGAAAGAAAACCAAAGCTGGGGACATCATATTCCCTGAGTTCAAACTATATTACAAAGCTATAGTAATTAAAACAATATGGTATTGACACAAAAACAGACACATAGATCAATGGAACAAATTAGAGAGCCCAGAAATCAACCCATGCATATACGGTCAATTAATTTACAACAAAAGAGCTAAGAATACACGATGGGGAAAGGATACCTCTTTAATAAATGGTGTTGGGAAAACTGGAGAGTCACACATGAAAGAAGGAAACTGAACCACTATCTTACATCATACACAAAAATTAACTAAAAATGGATTAAAAATTTGACTGTAAGACCAGAAACAATAAAACTCCTGGAAGAAAACATAGGCAGTAAGCTCCTTGACATAGGCTTTGGTGATGATTTTTTTTTTAATCTGACACCAAAAGCAAAAGCAATAAATGTAAAAGTAAGCAGTGGGGCTACATCAAACTAAAAAGTTTCTGTACAGCAAAGGAAACTAACAATGAAGTGAATAGGCAACCCACTAAATGAGAGAA
Source organism: Equus asinus (assembly GCF_041296235.1). Classification (NCBI taxonomy): domain Eukaryota; kingdom Metazoa; phylum Chordata; class Mammalia; order Perissodactyla; family Equidae; genus Equus; species Equus asinus. The sequence goes on from NC_091814.1 coordinate 21,488,678, forward strand.
AATGTTTGCAAATCTATATCTGTTAAGCAGTTACACCCAAAAGTTTTATACTCTGTGAGTATAAAGAACTGGCAGAGCTCAATAGCAAAACCCAAAAATCCAGTTAAAAAATGAGTAGGAGATCTGAATAGACATTTTTCCAGAGAAAACATACATATGGGCAACAAGCACATGGAAAGATCAACATCATTAATCATTAGGAAAATGCAAATCAAAACCACAATGACTTATCACCTCACACCTGTTAGAATGGCTATTATCAAAAAGACAAGAAGTACAAAATGTTAACCAGAATGTGAAGATAGGGGAACATTTGTGTACTGTTGATGGGAATTTAAATTGGTACAGCCACTTTGGAAAATGGTATGGAGGTTTCTCAAAAAATTAAAAATAGAACTACCATATTATTCAGCAATTCCACTTCTGGGTATTTATCTGAAGAAAACAAAAACACTAATTCAAAAAGATATATGCACCCCCATGTTCATTGCCGGATTATTTACATTAGCCAAGATATGGAAAGAGCCTAAGTGTTATACATATGATGGAATATTATTCAGCCTTAAACAAGAATAAAACCTTGTCATTTGCAACAACATAGGTAGATTGGGGCATTATGCTAAGTGAAATAAGTCGGACAAAGACAAATACCATGTAATCTCTCTTATACTTGGAATCTAAAATGAAAAAACAAAGACAAGCTCATTGATGAAGAGAACAAATTGGTGGTTGCCAGATGTGGGGGATGGAGGATGAGATAAATGGATGAAGGGGGTAAGATAAAAAGAAAAAAAAGAATGAAATTTGTAAGAAAATTCTATAGTTGGGGCAGGGGTAGTTAGGTCATTGGTTCAATAATATCTTCTATGGAACATTTCTTCTTTTCTTCTTAATCCAACTATTTCACATCTCACACCAAATGCAAATACAAACATACTCAGGAAAAAAAGATGTATTTCTTCCTGGGCATCTCTTTACTAGCAAAGAAAATCTTTTTCAGATATTCCCCTATAGCAGGTTTCTATTCTGGCACCATTAGCTAAAATTGGGTTACACGGATATTCTTCAATCAACTGCTGAAAGGGGATTTAGACCTCCCTAATTGACTTAGATAAATAATAGTCCACTCTTTGAGATGAAGAGCAGGCCAGCACAAATATTTAGATGGCTAATATTTTGGCGGGGTGGGGAAGCATTATGTAGACAAACTATGTGCAGGCAATCAAAGTAATCTGTTACTATCTAATTTTTTAAGAGATCATTCTTAAAATGATGGAAGGTATATTTGAGAACTTTGGGCTGGGGGCGAGGAGCTCAGTTACAACACTAACAGTCCTAGAAAGAGGTAGTGAGAATTTGAATCAGTGACGTTGTAGTAGAGGTGGAGACCAGTGTATTATTTGGGAAATATGCATGAGATAAAATCATATTTTTATATGTTTGTAAGCATAATGGCACAAGAGATGGAGAAGAAGTCTTTGTTTGTTTGTTTATTGAAGGAGTTGAACTGTTTAGGATCGATTTAGTTAGGAGTATCTGCTGGAGACCAGAAACCCTGCACATCTGAGTTGTCTCTCTTCCTTTCAAATTATTTCTCAGTCTTTCCTACTCCTGGAACAACACAGAATAACTGGTTCATTCATTAGTTCATTTATCCAGGATTTATTGAGCACCTAGTATGTGCTAGACACTGTACTGACTGTGTGTAGGTACTGGGAGAACTGTGGTAAATAAGACAAAGTCTTTGCTCTTTTATAACTGACATTTTATTAAAGGGGCAGATAATAAGTAAACCAACAAATAAATATGTGAGATAATTTCAGATTTTGATAAGTCATATGTTTTATTAGCTAAGGTGATTTTATTTCCTGTAGCTGCTGTAACAAATTACTATGAATTTGGTGATAAATTTATTCTCTCATAGTCTTGGAAGCCAAAAGTCCAAAATCAAGTATCAGCAGAGCTGTGCTCCCTCTGAAAGCTTTAGTGTAAAATCCCTTTCTTGCCTCTTCCAACTTATTGTGGATGTATTGGCCTTTCTTGGCTTGTGGCCACATCATCCCACTCTCTGCCTCCACCTGCACCACCCCTGATCACATGGCTTCTTCTCTTGTGTCTGTGATCATAGTTTAAACTTAGAACGGTGAGATATCTCAGATAAGGAAAAAAGTGCAGGGCGTTTGGAGAAAACGGTGATGAGAAATAAACCTGAATCAGTGAACGTGGTGCAGATCATGGAGGGTTTTCTCTCTTCAGCTTAGGTAGGTTGATGATGGCTCCCAAAGATATGTCCATGTCCTGATCCCTGGGATCTGTGACTATTACCTTGGTTGGAAAAAAGATCTTTGCAGATTCATTAAATTGAGGATCTTGATATAGGAAGATTATCCTGGATTATCTTGGTGGGCTCTACATCCCATCGCAAGTGCCCTTATAAAAGGAGACAGGAGGAGATTTGACATACAACCAGAGGAGAAGGTGATATGAAGGCAAAGGAGAAATAGGAGGTTTTGATCTTGAATACTGGCGTCCAGGAATACCAACAGCCATCAGAAGATAGAAGAGGCAAGGAACCAATTCGCCCTTCAAGCCTCTGGAATGAAGGTGGTCTTACCTTGATTTCAGCATTGTGTGGTTTAAAATATAGTGTATTAATAGAAATTTTGAGATATAGTATGGTGAACAGATCAGGATACAAGTGCCACTGAAAAGATAGTTTCTCATGCCCACTTCCCAAGAGGAAAGGGTATGCCGTGTCATCCAAAGCCACAAGGGGAAAGCACTGGGCTCAGTCTGAGGCAGAGAGAGACGAAGGAAACTGTGGGCAAGAGCCTTTATTGTGGTTTCTGCAGGAAGGAACACATGAAGGAGGGTAAGCAGGTTTGGGATTGGCTAGTTTGAATAATTTCAGCAGGCTCTGGGGTGCAGGGCTGTCCCTAGTTGTCTGGTACCTGGTCCTGGGGTGACTAGGGCAGGAGTATAGTAGCCCAGAGTAGAGGGCAAGAGCCTGATAAAGGAAGTGGTTGAGTGTACAAATTCTGAGTTGGTTGGTTGCCATTTGAAAAGTGCACCTCTCAGAGGAGGACACCACCTAAAAATGAAAGGGCATGATGAGAGCACCAGGAAGCCAAGGTTAGGTGACTCAGTCATATATTAGATTGTCCAGAACAAAATATGTCTGGCATAAGCATGTAGGGCAGATGTTAAAGTATCAAGTTTACAGAAGCTAGGAACATGGCTAATACACAGTGATGCTGATTTTGGACTTCTGGCTTCCATAACTGTGGGACAATAAATATCTCCTGTTTTAAGCCACCAAGTTTGTCCTAAGTTGTTATAGCAGCAATAGGAAGCTAATGCACAGATTTTACCTTAGGAGAAGAAGATCTTTAATAGCATTTATGGAATTGGGTGACTTGATTAAAAAAAATAAAATAAAAACAGAGTTTAGAAATAGTGCAAGATCTAGCTAAGAGTTAAAATATAACTTGAATGAATTATCGTCCTGGTCACACTCCCAGATGACAAGTATGGATGAGCAAAAAACTGATTTTCTTGCAGAGGAAAACTAGGGAAGTGTATTGTTTAGTTGGATGATGACTAGGTGAATGCATAAATCGTCTTGGTCAGCTCAGGCTCCCACACTGAAAGATGTTGTTCTGGTCCTTAGAGATAAGGAGATGGACAAAGACTTTTCATTTGAGTATGCCCAACACACTGTCCCCTTCTATTTGCTTTTCTGGGACTACAGACCTTATACCTATGCCTTTATCCTTGGGCCTAATATGACTTTAAAGAACATGGCTGCTATTTCTTAGTGTGGTTGCTCTTCTTCTTGCTCTCGTGCTTCTCCTTAGGAGACTTCTGACCATCTTCTAGACTGAATTATTAGGGTATCAACCTGGCGGGAACACTTCCTTGAAGATTTTGAATGACTTTGAGGATTAGAACTTGAGATGATGGGAAGCCACACAAGTTTATCTAGACATCTTGTGTTTGTGGGAGTTCTCACATTTTCTACTAGCGAGCTTTTTACACAATGACCTAAAACCCCTCTTAATTGGCCACTGCCCATAAATCAGTAAAACTGCACAATTTTGAGCATTACTTTAGTCCATTTATTAAAATTCCAATTACACAGTTTGGATAAGGGAGTATTGTTAGGGATTACTTTTATTTGAGTCAGCAATTTGCATGATGTCTGCTGGAAAATCAACAGAGGGTATCAGATCACATGAATTGGTTTCTTAGAAAGGGCAGAAATATGTCCTTATCATGGTCATTCCTGCCATGAGTTCCTCTAGTCTCCAAACTTTGAATTGGGGCCCTCTGTGAACTCTCTTTACTGTCTACTCTTTACTTAAGATAGCTTGAAGCATCCATATAACCAGGAAACTAAAGTCTGTAAGAGAACAATGAACACACACAAGTAGGCTATTACTCCAGATCCTCCTTGATTTTTCCTAACTTACTCCTGCTTTAGTGGAGTTATTCAGATGGTTTCAAATCTAAACTTCAACTTTTTCCTCTATGATGTTGCATTTGGATTAAGACAATCAGCTTTTTTCTTCTCATAGATGGCCTCGAATCATTTGGCTAGAATAGCTATCTTTTGGGACTCTTCTTCCAGTCATGGCCACATTCTTCTTGCAGATGAGCTGGTGGGTTACCACAATACTGTCTGCTGACTGGTGCCTTTTATTTGATATCTCAGGGCTTATGATACTCCAGAGTGCATCCACCATGTCACAGAAAAATCCTGAAGGACAAGGATTTCTCAGGCCCTTTACTCTTCTAGATGCTTAGTGCTCTTCCAGAATTTTCAAAGCTTCAATACTGTCATAATACATGATCATCACTGATTTGTATTTATCCATGAATAATGCAGAAAGCATAAATAATCACGATTTTAATCATTGAGATAATGCACCCTAGGCATAGTCAAAAGGGCAACGAGTGCCAAACTCCTTTGACACATTTGAGTAAGGATTTATATATTCATAATCACCATCTACGTCTGTCAAGCTTCCAGTTTGCCAGTTATTAATAATTGGATGAATGCTGATGTACCGTTTAAACAAAAGCAATTTCCTAGAAGACCCTCCCCATTCCAGGAGATGCAGTGAGGTACTAGCAGTGATATATGCCTCTACTAATATCTCCTCTGTCCACTGCTGCTCTAACAGGAAAGCAGGAGAAGAGGCTGGGTGACTCAGTTTTCTCATGTGATGTATTAAGCCTCATTCCAGGCTACAGGTTTCTAACGACCCACATGTAAGTCAGCTGAATAAGAAAATTCTTATGTTCACACTCCTTTCAGCCACTGATATTTTTAAGTCAAAAAAGCAAAGATGGAGCACTTAACTATCATTTCTTCTTGTGGCTAAGATTACTGTTTACAAACGGGAAATGTTCAATTTCTCTGACTACTGAAACAGAAAGTTACAAAGTTTGACAGGTGGAGCTTCAAAATTGTTTCATAAATACATAACTTCTTTCTCCTTAGAAGTTAGCAGAGGGTGACAGGGACATCAGCAAGTGAGTTTTTCAGTGACTCTAACTAGTGCCATTTTTCCTTATCTTTCAGAATACTTCATCTTCTCAATTCTTCACGAGATTATAACATCCTGAAGTTCAGTCTTTGCAGAGTTTTTTCTGACATATCTTTTTATTCAGGCAAGACAATGATAGCTGCATTTCTGAAGACTGCTGTGGAAGAAGTATCCAGTGAGGTGAGATCTGTGGGAACTTCTCTAGAGAAAGAGCTGCGTACCTAGTTGTTAACACAAGACGACAGTGGAGAATGAATTATGGGATTGTCTGGGAGAATAAGGGCTGTATCAACAATATTCAGAAAACTGAAAACTAAAGTAGCTTGATTCTAATCCTTTACCCATCAACATTGAAAATAGACATCTTTTATTCCACCACAACTTAGGCCTGAACAAAGGGAAATGCATGTTGACTATAACGAATTTTAAAATTCACTCTCACATGTCTATCAGCATAAATTGATATTTGGAGGAAGGCTTGTTTTCTTACCTGGAGGATGAGTGGGAAACGTGGTGACTGGTGTCAGGCCTGGGTAAAAGACAAGAGGGTAGCATGAGAAAATTATCATGAAATAATATTAAGTAAAAAATAAAGCAGGATATAAAGCTGTATTACATGATATTTATGGTATTATCCCAATTTTAGAATATGCACAGGAGATAATCTCTCAATGCCCCAACACAATGGCACAAAAATATGGCTTCTTTGCTTTTTCATGAGTCAGTTTAATTTTATTTTATGTTTCATTCTAAAGAGTCACAGGCATTTATTTCAATCCTTTCCAGTTGGTCCATTCTTTATTCAGTCGTGGATAACTTTTTTTGTACCAAGATACAAAGAGGCGGGAAGAGTCACTTCAATGTATTACATTCATTTGGGGGTATATTTTGGGTTTTTTATGGCCTGGCACATGATGAATATTTTCTAGTTATTTCATGTGTACTTGAAGAATTTATAAATATTTAATTCTTAATCCTGTGAGTCAGATAAAATTTCTTAAGCTTGTTGATTGTTAGTCAAATCTTCTAAATTTAAATCTTAATTTGTTTTACATTTTCCTTTCAGCAATTGAGAGAGAGACGGTGAAATCTCAAACTCTAATGGAGATTTTGTCAATTTCTCATTATAGTTTTGATTTCTAACATATATTTTTATAAATAGTTTGCATATATATACAAGTAGACATATATTTTGTGTGTATATTTGTAAATAAAGAAAAATGTATTATATGTTACCATATCAAGTAATATAAATAGCAAATTACATATATATTTTTATTATGTAAATACATAATTTAAATTGTATTTTCTTGGGAGCTGAATATCTTGTCACTAGGTAGTGAAGCTCTATCTGTCCTGATACATTTTTTCTAAAAATCTTTTTTAAGCTACACTGTTATATCTAAACTGACTTTCTTTACATTAGGGTTTCGATAAGATCACTTTTTCCAACTTTTTTTTAAGTGACTTTATACTTTGTGTATATTTTATCAGCCACATATAACTGGGTTTATTTTTAACCCAAATTGAAAGAATTTGTGTCTTAGCTGGTGAGTTTAGTCCATTTATGTACATATTTTATGTATATTATTTAACGATTCTCCCATCTTAGTTTATTTCAATTTGTAACACTTATTTGTGCTTTCTTCTTCTCCTTTCTTGCCAAATTTTTCTTTAAAAAATTTTATCTTTTCCTTAAAGACAAGTGCCTTAGCAAACTTTTATATCCTCTGGTCCCCCAACCTCCAACCCTACTATGTTGATAAATTCGCTGTTTTCTTCTCTTTGGTTCTGGCTTTACTTATTTTTGTAAGACCCCCTAATGAAGGTATTTGTTCAGTCCTGTTTCCCTTTTGGCCTCCAACATTTCTTAGATTTATTTCTTTTCTCACTGAATAATTCTTCCCGAAGAGTTGTAGATCTGAATCTATGTGTTGCAAAACTCCTGGAGCTTATAGTATGAGAACAGTTATATTTTGTTTAATTGTGGTAAAATATATCTAACATAAAATTTACCATCTTAACAATTTTTAAGTATACGGTTCAGTAGTCTTAAGTACATTTACAGTGTTGTGCAACCAATTGCCAGACCTTTTTCCATCTTGCAGAACTGAAACTGTATACCCAGTAAACAGTAATTTCCCCATTCCTTCTCCTCAAAGGCCCCGGCAAACCCCAGAAACAGTATTTTCTGTCTCTATGAATTTGGATACTCTAGGTACCTCATGTAAGTGTAATCATACAGTATTTTTCTTTTTGTGACTAACTTGTTTCACTTAGCACAATGTTCTCAAAGTTCATCCATGTTGTAGTGTATGTCAGAATTTCTTTTCTTTGGAAGGTGGAATAATATTCCATTGTGTGTATATATCATTTATTTATAATGATAAATATTCATTTATTTATTGGCGGCCACTTGTATTTCTTCAACCTTTTGGCTGTTGTGAATAATGCTGGAGTGAACATGGATGTGTAAATATTTTTTTGAGATGCTACTTTCACTTCTTTGGGATATATACCTAGAAGTCGAATTCTGTATCATAATAATTCTATTTTCTTTTTTTTTTTGAGGAATCTCCATATCATTTTCCATAGCAGCTAGAACATTTTACATTCCCACCAACAATGCACTAGTCTTCTGATTTCTCCCCTAACACTTGCCATCTTCTGGTTTTGTAATAGTATCCATCCTAGTGGATGTAATGTGGTATCCCACTGTGTTTTGATTTGAATTTCTTTAATGATTATTGAGTCTCATGTCCTTACTGTCCATTGGTATAACATCTTTGAATAACTGTCCACTCAAGTTCTTTGCCCACTTTTTAATTAGAGCACTTGTTTTTTTTCCATTGGGTCGTATGAGTTCTTTATATATTTCAGATATTAGTCCTTTAACAGATATACAACTTGCAAATACTTTTTTTCATTTCATAGGTTTCCTTTTCATTTCATTGATTGTGTACTTTGATGCACAGAAGCTTTTAATTTTGATGTAGTCCAATTCATCTAGTTTTTATTTTCCTGAATGTGCACTGGGTGTCATATCAAAGAAACAATTGCCAAATCCAATATCATGAAGCTTTTCTTTGATACTTTCTTCTGAAAGTTTTACAGTTTTAGATCTTATGTTTAAATCTGTGATCCATTTGAGTTAATTTTTGTATATGGTGTAGGTAATTGTCCAATTTCATTCTGTTGCATGTGACTATCCTGATTGCCCAACACCATTTTTCAAAAGACTGTTCTTTCCCAATTAAATGGACTTGACATCTGGGTCAAAGACATTCTACCAGATATATGAGGGTTTATTTCTATGTTCTCTATTCTATTGCATTGGTCTCTTTTATGTCTGTCTTTATGCAAGTACCACATTGTTTTGATTGAAATCAGGAAGTGTGAGACCTCCAAATTTGTTCTTCTTTATCATGATTGTTTTGGCTATTTGGAATCTTTGAGATTCTATACAAATTTTAGGATGTATTTTCCTATATCTGTAAAAAAAAAATGTCATTGGGATTTTGAGAGGGATTGCATTGAATCTGAAGATCACTTTGGGTAGTATTGACACATTGACAATATTAACTCTTCCAATGCATGAACATAGGATGACTTTTCGTGTACTTCTGTCTTCTTTAGTTACTTTCATCAACATTTTGTAATTTTCATGTACCATTCTTTTGCTTTCTTGATTAAATTTATTCCTGAGTATTTCATTTTGTTCAAAATTCCATTGCAAATGGAATTGTTTCTTAATTTCCTTTTTAGTATGTAAAAATGGAACTGATTTGTGTGTGTTGACTTTTTGTCCTGCAACTTTGCTGAATTTATTTATTAGTTGTAATAGTGGAAACTTTAGGGTGTTCTTCATATTGGATCATATTGTTTTGAGTTGATTTTTGTGTATCATGTAAGGTAGAGGTCCAATTACATTTTTTTTTGCATGGATATTTAGTCTCTGCAATACCATTTGTGGAAGAGACCTTGCTTTATCCATTGTGTATTCTTTACACCTTTGTCAAAGATCAGTTGACTGCATATTTGTGGGTTTATTTCTGGATTCTCTATTCTGTTCCATTTGTTTGATGGTCTGTTGTTATCACAGTGTTGTACTGTTTTAATTACTATAGCTTTGTAATATTTTTTGAAATCAAGCAGTATGATGCTTCCAGTTTTGTGGGGTTTTTTTCCAAATTGCTTTGGCTATTCTGAGCCTTTTGAGGTTTTATACGAATTTTAGGATTTTTTTTTTCAATTCTGTAGAAGATGCCATTGGATTTTTTTTTTAAAGATTTTATTTTTTCCTTTTTCTCCCCAAAGCCCCCCAGTACATAGTTGTATATTCTTCGTTGTGGGTCCTTCTAGTTGTGGCATGTGGGACGCTGCCTCAGCGTGGTCTGATGAGCAGTGCCATGTCCGCGCCCAGGATTCGAACCAATGAAACCCTGGGCCGCCTGCAGCAGAGCGCGCTAACTTAACCACTCGGCCACGGGGCCGGCCACGGGGCCAGCCCCGATGCCATTGGAATTTTGATAGAGATATTGTTGAATCTGTAGATAGTGTTGGGTAGTAGGGACATTTTAACAATATTAGGCCTTTCAGTCCATGAATATGAAACGTCTTTCCATGTATTTGTTTCCCCTTTAATTTCTGTCTTCAATGTTTTTCAGTCTACAAGTCTTTTGTGCACTTGGTTAAATTTATTCCTAAGTGTTTTATTCTTTTTGATGCTATTGCATTCATTGTTTTCCTAATTTCCTTTTTGGATGTTTCATCGTTAGTGTATAAGAAAAACAACTGATATTTGTATGTTGAGTTTGTATCCAGCAACATTACTGAATTTGTTTATTAGTGCTAACAAGTTTTTTTGGTGGCATCTTTAAAGTTTCCTGCACATAGGATCATGATGTTTGCAAACACAGATAATATTGCATCTTTCTTTCCAATATGCATGTTTTTTTCTTTTTACCTATTTGCTCTGGCTACAGCTCCAGTAATATGTTGAACAGAAATGGTAAGAGTGGGCATCCTTGTCTTGTTCTTGAACTTAGAAAAATGCTTTCAGTTTTTTACGATTGACTATAACGTTGGCTGTGGGATTGTCAAATATAACCTTTATTGAAGTAGTTTCATACTATACCCAATTTGTTGAGAGTTTTTATCATGAAAGGGTATTGAATTTTGACAAATGTTTTTACTGCATTTATTGAGATGATAATGTGATTTTTATCCTTTATTCCGTTAATATGGCTTATCGCATTTATTGATTTTCATATGATGAACTATCCTTTCATTCCTGGCATAAATCCAACTTGGTCATGGCATATGATCCTTTTAATGTGATATTGCATTCTGTTCATTAGTATATTATTGAGAATTTTAGCATCAACATTCATCAGAGATATTGGTCTGCTATTTTCTTTTCTGGTAGTGTCTCTGTCAGGTTTTGTATCAAGGTAATGCTGGCCTCACAAAGAGTTTGAAGCCTTCCCTCTTCTGTATTCTTTTGGAAGAGTTTGAGGTGGATTGTTGTCAATTATTCTTTAAATGGTAGATTTCACTAGTAAAATCATCCTATCCTGGACTTTTCTTTGTTGAGAAATTTTTGATTTCTAATTCAATTTTATCTATTGTTGGTCTGTTGAGATTTTCTATTTCTTCATGATTCAGTCTGGAAAGGTTATGTAGTTCCAGGAATTTATCCATTTCATCTAGATTATCCAATTTGTTGGTATACACTTGTTCATAGTAGTCTCTTATAATCCTTTTTATTCCTGTGATATCAGTTGTAATAGCCCTCTTTCATCACTGATTTTATTTATTGGTGTCTTTTCTCCATTTTACTTACTTTATCTAGCTAAAGATTTGCCAATTTTGTTTATCGTTTAAGAAATGCTTATTTTCATTGATTTTTCTCTATTATTTTCTAATCTCTATTTTGTTTCTCTCTACTCTAATTTTTACTTCTTCCCTTCTGCTAGCTTTGAGTTTATTCTTCTTTTTCTAGTTCTTTGAAGTGTAAAGTTAAGTTGTTGATTTGAAATCTTTCTTCTTTGTAAATGTAAGGGTTTGCAGCTATAATTTTTCCTCTTAGCATTGTTTTCACTGCATCTGGTGAAATGACATTATGTGCTTTCATTTCTCTAAAGATATTTTGTAATTTTCCTTACGATTTCTTTTTGATCCATTGGTTGTTTAAGAATGTGCTGTTTAGGGGCCGGCTGGTGGTGTAGAAGTTAAGTTTACATGCTCTGCTTCATTCGCCCAGGGTTCACAGGTTTGGATCCCAGGTGGAGACCTACACACCACTTGTCAAGCGACGATCTGGTGTCATGCCACATACAAAAAATAGGGGAAGATTGGCACAGATGTAAACTCAGTAACAATCTTCCTCAAGCAAAAGAGAAGAAAACTGGCAGCAGATGTTAGCAAGGGCCGATCTTCCCCACCAAAAATAAATTATTTAATTAATTAAAAAGAGTGTGCTGTTTAATTTCCACATAGTCATGAATTTTCCAGTTTTCTTTCTGCTACTGATTTCTAATTTTATTCCATTTTGATTGGAAAAGATACTTTACATGATTCAAACTTTTAAAATGTATTAATGCTTGATTTGTGGTCTAACTTATGATGTATTCTGGATAACGTTCCAGGTGCACTTGAGAAAAATATGTATTTTGCTATTGTTTGGTGGAGTGTTCTGTATGTATTTCTTAGGTCTAATTTTCAAGATCTCTATTTTCTTATTGATCTTCTTTCTGGTAGCTTAATTCATTATTGAAAATTGTGTACCAAAGTCTGCTACTGTTATTGTGGAGGTGTCTCCTTCTCCCTTCAATGCTGTCAATGTTTGCTTCCTATATATAGGAGTTCTGTTGTTTGGAGCATATATGTTTATAATTGTTATATGTTCTTGGTAAATTGACCCTTTTATCGTTATACAACATCTTCCTTTTTCTCTTATAACAGCTTTCATTTTAAACTTCATTTTGTCTGATATAGCCACCTCTGCTTTCTTTTGGTTATTGTTTGTATGGAATATCTTTTTCCATTCTTTGTTTGCAACCTAAATTGGGTCTCTTATAGACAGCATTTAGTTGGATCCTGGTTTTTTTTTTCATTCTACCAATAATATTTTTTGATTGTTTAATCCATTTTATTCCACCCATTAGTTTAATCTGTTCATATTTAAAGTAATTAATGATATGGAAAAACTTACAATTGCTAGTTTATTTGTTTTCTATATGTCTTAAAGCTTTTTTGTACCTCATTTCCTCCCTTATCACCATCCTTTGTGTTTAGATGATTTTTTGTAGTGATATATTTTGATTCTTTTCCCATTTCTTTTTGTATATATTCAATAGTTATTTTGTGGTTGCCATGGGGATTACAGGAAACATCTCAAAGTTATAGCAATCTACTTTCAACTGATAACAACTTAACTTCAATCACATACAAAAATTTTACTCCTTTAGAGCTCTAACTCACTCATATTTTGTTATTGATGTCACAAATTATATCCTAACATACTGTGTCTACATTAATATAGTTTATAATTTTTATGTTTCCACCTTTTAAGTCCTACAAAATAATAAAAAATAGAGCTATAGATCAAGTTGTTATAGTATAGTTTTTATGTTTGTCCATATATTTATCTGCGGCTGAGAACTTTATATTTTTATATGGTTCCAGTTACCATCTAGTATCCTTTGCTTCAACTTGAAGGACTCCCTTTAGCTTTTTACGTAGGGCAGGTCTAGTTATAATAAGTTCCTTCAGCTTACGTTTATCTAGTAATACTTTGATTTTTCCCACGTTTATGAAAGACAAATTTGCAAGATATAGTAAACTTAGTTGACAGGTTTTTTCCCACACCTTTAATATATCATTCCACTACCTTCTGGTCTGCAAGGTTTATGTTGAGAAAGCTGCTGATAATCTTATTGAGGCTCTCCTGTAAGTGATGAGTTGCCTTTTGCTTGTTGCTTTCAAGATTCTTTCTTTGTCTTTGGCATTTTTTTAATTCATATATATTTGCATATAACATTATACTAGTTTCAGATGTACAGCATAATGATTTGATATTTGTAAACACTGCAAAATGATCACCACAATAAGTCTAGTTATCAGCCATCATCATGTAAATTTACAAGTATTTTTTCTTGTGATGTGAACTTTAAGATTTACTCTCTTGGCAACTTTGACTTTTGATAGTTTGCTTATAATATGTCTTGGTGTATGTCCCCTTGGGTTTATCTTATGTGGAGCTTGTTAAGCTTCTTGTATTTGTATATCCATGTCGTTCCTCAAATTTGGGAAGTTTTCAGTCAATATTTCTTCAAAAAAATCTCTCTACTCCTTTCTCTTTCTCTTCTCCTTTTTGAATTGCCATAATGTTGGCAGTTCAAAATTGACCTGCTTGATGATGTCCTATAAGTCTCTTGGGGTCTGTTCACTTTCCCTAATTCTTTTTTCTTTTTGCTTCTCAGTCTTGATAATTTAATATAACTTGTCTTCAAGTTCACTGATTCTACTTCCTGTTCATGTGTGGTATTGTACCTCTCTGACAATTTTTCAACTCAATTTTGTGTTTTTCAGCTCTAGAAATTTTGTTTGATTCTTTTTAACAATTTCTATCTCTTTTATAATTTCTCTTTATAATTTCTATAAGTTCTTTTTTATATTTCTAACAATACAGCTGTTGATATTCTCATTTTGTTCATTTATCCTTTTCCTATTTTCATTTAATTGTCTATCCATTTTCTCCTTTAGCTCACTGGTTATATTTAAGACAGTTGTTTTAAGGTCTTTTTAAAATAACTCTGAGGCCCATGTATCTTTAGGGTAAGTTTCTGGAGATTTATTTTTTTCCTTTGATTGAGCCATGTTTTCCTGTTTCATTGTATGCCTTATGATCTTTTTTGAAAATTGGACATCTGAAAAGACAATCACTTCCCCTAGTTTTTGTGTATTGCCTCAAGGTAGGGGAAGATCTTCATTATTCAGCTTAATGTGAAGATTCAAGATATTCAAGCTACTCTCGGGCCAATTTAAGACATATGTTTTCCCTGGGCTTGTGCATGTGCTTTCCTTCCAATTCTCTCTCAAACAAAGCTGGTTTTAAATGTCTTTATTTCCCCAAGACTCTCACTCAGGTTGAATGATATATTATATTCTTTTGTCCATGATGTCTTGCCCCCTGGTGCCTGTGGGTCTGTAGTCCTCATGTAGCTCTCATGTGCTGGGGCACCCACCATTGCTTTTAGTGACCTCAACTCTGATATCCAAACTATGCTACCGTCCTCATCATATTCCAAATCAGATGAGACAGAAACAAATTCCTTGAGGATCCCCTACACGAGCCAGAATACTGAAGGTATTTCACTCTTTTCCTTTCATTTCGAGGGAGTAACTAGGAATTGGACAGCTTCTTCCTGACCATGCAGCACCACAGTGGGGAAGGGATGGGGCAAGAATAGGCAAAAGTACCCTGAAATTTCAGTAAGTCTTTGTTGGCCAATGATTTAAAACTGACTACAAAAACTCAAAAAAAAAAAAACCGTAATAAAATTAAGATTGCTGACGTGGTGGCAGTAAAGTTCCAAGGAGCCACTGTGCTGACAAACTAATAGAATCATTCAAAGACAAAGACATAGGAGAACTTAAAAGCCTTGTTAAAAATCCTTAAAATTGAAAAGTGAAAGGTAATGAGGAAGAAATCCTCACTCTCACTGTCTCTGCACCATCCTCAACCTTGACTAGAACCCTGACTTGGTCATAGGTGATACATCCCTTTCCCAATTTACTGCTCAGTATCCATTGCAATGGTGGTACTTCAGATGCGAATAAGTTGACAATTTCAGGCATCCTCTTTCTTATAATGGGTATTGATGTGTGTTGGAGGGTGTATTTGGGGTGAGGATAAAGAATGAAAGACAGAAGGATTTGATGAGAGGCTGAGACTTCCAGTACATTAGAAATGCTAGAAAATGACAAAATAATAACTTAAGAATTGTGGTTTATTTAAAAATATTTGCATTTGACCACTTAAAGTGCCTGTTCTATTAAGACTATTTGCTCTGTGAACATCATCCCCTCTAGTAACAAAGAAATAGCAGTAGTTAACATAAAAACCTACCTCTCAGAGGCATAAAGAACTTACCCTCTTATAAAATCACTGGGCAAAAACAAAATTTTTCAAAATTCAAAGGATACTATTGCCATTTTGTCACCTCACAAATCCATATCATATTTTCTTTCACTGGTTTCTGTAATTTTAACAGATCTTTTAAAGTACATGACCAACCAGTCAACATCAAGAAAATCTTAGACTTTCTTTCAAAGGAAATGATAGGGGAACAGAGTTGGGAGAGAGTTTGACTGAGGTACTTGGGATCCAGAGGATGAGAACGACATGCTCACTGCACAGGAATGAGTACAAAAACTACTGAGGCAGCATGCCTGTGTTGTTACTATCCGTCCCCTTGCACCAGGCTGGTTAACGCTGTAGAGTAGGAAAAAGCATACCCAGACCCCCATACATTCAATACTAGTCATATGATCTAACCAGTCAGTGCTGTCTCCTCTTATTCATTTATTCATGAAAAGATTATTGAACAACAGAGAAATATTGAACTGCACGGTACGAGGAAAATAAGGTAATTTAATCCTCCAACTTACAAACCAAAAAATAAAAAGTTCCTGAGAATTTTACTGATATATCCATGTCCAAATTCAGGGTACTAGTTAGTATAATGCATTCAATTTCTACCTCTCCTCCCCACCAAAATTTACAAACTGCTATGAACTCTATTAACATTTTACCTGATTGACTGCTACATAATTCCATTATATCTGTCTTCTAGGATAACTCCTTAATTTTGCCTCCATTATTTTCTTACACTCTCTTTAAGTGATCATGCTTATAAATGCAACTATAGAATTGATCAGTAATAGCTGAGGCATGTGAAACACTATAGAGTGTGTGTTCAGCGAGCTATTCAATGGGGACAAGTGAATGAGAAAGGTTGAAGAAGAATTAGTGAGTTATAGAAGTTTGCTTTTTATAAAATTCCTTATGATCTACTGAAAGAATAATTGTAATGGATATTCTTTTATTTCTGTATAAGGCTCAAGCCAAAGAAATCCACCAAAGATTTCTGCTTCCTCTATACCCAGATGCTTTAAGTAATCTCAGCTGTACTGAAGGTGAGATCAGAAGAAACAGAAAGATAATTCATTGTTCTAGAATTACCAGACAGAAAAACGCTTAGAGTAGAAAAGGCTTAAGAAAAGCAGGGTAATAAAAGGAGGGCCTTCTTAGATGACCTAGGCCAAGCTACATGTGTATCTCTACCTGCTGATACTATTACACATATGGTATTTACTCCATCAGAAGACTCTTTCTCACACATACGGCAGTTACTAACATGCTTTCAGAAACTGGATGTTAATCTTTTACAGAAAAGAGTGAATAAGAAGAATACAAGTTATGAGACACAGGATAACAGGAAGGATGGATGTAGCGGGGATTGGAAAATCACACAATATCAAGTTTGAGGAAGGAGATGAACGCCCCCTTTCTTCTTTCAACTGAGAACAACAGATCAGAAGCTGAAACTGAAATGTAGAAATCACAGTTTCATTGAAGTGGGAATTGGTTAGAGGATCATTCGTTTGACGAAGAGGCAAATAATTTTGTTTAGGTTTTTAGAGCACCAGATCCTGTTTTCTTACACAGAGAGTTCAACAGGTGGGAGGAGAACACAAACAATGCCCTTGCATTCATTTGTAAGTGGAAGATTATTAAAAGGACATTAAGGAAATGGCATACATACAGGTTTTGAAAGGATATGATATTTGTGCTAATTGATTAAAAGGTTTCTATAAATTAGCAGGGTAAGGAAATAATTTAATATAGTGGTCAAGAGCAGGATTTTGATTAGGACAAACTTGATTTGAATCTTGGCTTCAGCACTCACTAGTTGCCTGATATTGGAGAAAAGTTTAATTAGTCCTCTAAAATGGTAAAAATCTCTACATCATAGGGTTGGCTTAAAAGTTAATGAGACACTATTTCCACGTTACTTATCTCACTGCCCTTACACATAGTAAGAAATTAATCTGCATTATGTATCATTTTTCTTAACAAGGTAAAGACATTGGAAAGAGTTCTAAGCAAAGGAAATGACACATGCAAATATCCCAAATAGTATAAAGAGTTTCATACAACTGAAATTCAGTAATGTGGAAAGAGGAAACCAGAGGGTTAAAAAAAAGTGACAGACATGTAGCCTTTTGTCTGAAATAAAGAAATGAAAATTCGTTGTGAAAATAAGTAACAAGAGATTTTCTGCAGAAGAATGCTTGATCACTTTAACAATTTAGCAAAAAATATCCTGGTAAATATCTAGAGCAATGCATTAGAGAGTGATTAGGTTTGGAGGAAGAGAGATTGACTGGAAACAGCAGGCTGCTGGATGCAGTGATTTCCTAACAAAAGAGAGCTGATGGTTAAATATTCAGGAATTATAGGAGCTGTTTGTTAAATCTTTGGCAGATTGAAATCAGCCATGGTGGAATTAGCTATAACATAAAAATGTGCAAATCCTAGAAATCAGGACTTTTTTAAAGTTGCAGAGCTAGTTTACCAGGACACCAATTTTAGAAATCTACTTAAGAAGGGGAAACACTAGGAGGGCTTGGATTAATAGCAGAGAAAATGGACTTTTTGAAGGTTGAGACTCATGATTTTGTGACTAATTAACTGACGATGGTAAAGAGAAAGAGGATTCAAGGAACATTCAAGGATGATTCAAGAATATAATATATGCAACTGCATGAATGGTGTTACTATTCACTAAGGTTGAAAATGCAGAAGAACGTGATCCAGGGAATGAAAATGTGTTCTTTCTTGGGCAGGATGAATTTGAAGTGTCTATTAGATATCCAAGAAATATCTACACATCAATATGGATATTTGTAGATCTGGAATAAAAAAGTAATTTGTGCTAGAGATGTATGTATTTTTCAGTTCAGAGATAAGTGTTTAAGTTATGAGTTTGGATGATATTACTTGAAGGAAATAACCATATAATAACGTTTACATTTATACTAATAGAAAACACTGAGCACTCACTATATACTAGGAAATATTCCAAGTATTGTAAGTATTTTAGCTTAACTAATCCTTACAAGAGACAATAATGAAGATATGATCATCATTCCTATTTCATAGATATAGATACTGATGCTTATAATTGTCACAACCAGTAAGTGGTGGAACTGAGGTTTCAACCCAGACTGGCTGGCTCCAGAATGTAGATTCTTAGGCAAGATGAATGAGAAGATCAGACAGATGAGGGTAAAGCTATGGAAAAGATGAATGTGTATTTGGGAGTGGCCAGAGGTGAAAGGCTTCTACCATGAGAATGAAAAGAAATGAACAGAGTTTTCAAAGGAAAACTGAAATATGTATAATAAGCATCAAAAAGAAGTTTAGCGAGGAGGAGTGTCGACTCTTCATACCAGACAAATTATAAAAGGAGTCCCAGAGTCTTGGAATAAACTTCATCTAAGAGCAAACGGTGCCTGTCCTTTGCTGAAATGCGCATCCTGGCCAACAGGGAAAAGTTGTGGTTGACTCTAAATGGCATCACACTGTCTCTCTCATACCCCAAAAACCACACAACACAGAGGCCTGCTATGGGTTTATTGATAACACTAATCAAAGCTAAATTTAAATACAAATGATTCAAATGAAAATACTAACATAATCAGGCACACAGACATACATATGCACACAATTTATTCTACTTCTCGAATTCCCTCAACAATCCTTGTACTCTAATCTAAGAACAGTGGTTGCACCATGAAAAACTTTTATCTACTGTAACCTCCTCCCAACAAGCTGCCTAACTAGGACCTCCCACAATGCCTTGCATTTAATAAGCCTTTGAATAAGCCATTCTCTCTCTCCTGTGGTTTTCTCTCACTTCTTTCATGGAACTCCTGCTCTGTTCAAATGTGAAAATGAGAAAATATTTCTTTACAGGCTCCAGACCATGATCATGGGGAAAAACTCAAAAGGTGGTAATGTAGTAAAAGAGATTGGTAAGAAAGAAAGAATAGCCTCAGAGAGGGTTCAAGTGGGAATGA
This sequence comes from Equus asinus, assembly GCF_041296235.1. Classification (NCBI taxonomy): domain Eukaryota; kingdom Metazoa; phylum Chordata; class Mammalia; order Perissodactyla; family Equidae; genus Equus; species Equus asinus. The sequence goes on from NC_091814.1 coordinate 21,508,384, forward strand.
TTGGCCCTTAGATAAGTGAGGCACTGTGGGAAAAGGGAGAAATATAAGCAGAGCCTCATGTCAATTGCTAGAATCTCATTACGTCTTTTTTTTAATCTCTCCTCCAAGGTTATCAAGACCAGAAAAGCAAGAAAAGAGTAGTCACTTTTAATTTAAATCTGGAAGGTGAAGTGAAGAACCCTCCTATCAATCAATTAAGTGATGTTGACATTGATTTTGTAAAAGCTGAGATTTTCATTTCAACAATAGATTCAGTAGAAATACCCCACAATATATGTGCTTTATATCTGAGTTGTAGGTTAAGTTGCTTTCTTTTTAAAACATTTCTTCTTGTACTGTTCTGTATTTTTTAAAAAAACTACAATTTGCATCTCTAACATCCATAAAGCAAATACATAAAATTTCTTTTTTAAAGGGCACTGTCTGCCAAAGTGTGAGATATGGCCTTTTTAATTCAGAAGTGAGCTATTTGATAATGGTTGATTTGTGCATGTGAGGCACACCGGGTGGTACACACAGGGCCTCATCAACATGGGATCTACATTATGATTGTGATTTCCAGAAAACAAGGCTCTAACTATGGCTATGTCTAAGATTATGCGGGTTGGTTCCACAGCCTATGTTCAAATCAGTAAGCCCTCTGCCCTGGGGGAAGGTGTATTTGATACACAGAAAAGAATTCCTTTTTGTAATTATATGCCCAGAAGGGGAACATTTGAATCACTGGTTTCTCTGGAGGAAGCATCATTAGTGATTTGCACAAAAATACCAATATATGCAAGGGTCTCCCCTATCCCCAGCTGGTGTGGAATATCTAGTCTCATTCATTTCATTTGTAGGTACATCTCATTATTCTCAAACTATATTTTCTTATTGTTACATTTTTAATGTGTGGATTTCAGACCAACATTACTTAAGTAGGGACATGCATTGAGCAAAAAGTAATGAATAGTAAATTAAATCTACTCTAAGTGAATTAAATCTATTCTAAGCAACAGTAAATATCATCTAAAGAAATTAAATATCTAAAATCAATATTTAAAATATAACTGTTGACTTCTGTTTCTGATGATTACAGAGTGGCCCGGCACTGTAAGCAACAACAAAACTCAATAAAATAACATGAAGTGACAGTGTCCAGGCTTTGGACAATAGGCAGCATCAGCATAAATCCATGATAGAAGGCAACTCAGAAGATGGGCTTTATAATCACCCCACATCGCTACCTAGGAGGATTTCCTGACTGCAGGCTAGTAAGCTGGTGTCAAATCAGAGCATGGCAGTCGCACTGGGCCAAAGGGGTAAGAATCAGTTTTCATGGCACTGAATCTAAAGAGAAGAGAGAATACTGAGGGGGCCCCATTCGTTGGTGAGTCCTGGGTTGCAAATATAGGAGGTGAGATAAAATGAGGCCCGCCACAGAACAGCTGCTATGGGGTTGAGAACAGAACAGAGGTGCAAGAGAACAAACAGTGCTGGCAACGTTGGATGTTACTAGAATAGAGACACATCTCTAGCACCTGGGTATCAAACTAACAAAGCAGAGAGATTGCACATGAGGAGTAAACATCGTACAGTAGACTAATGACAGCTCTAGACCCATCCTAACACAGCCTGGAACTAAGCTTCAACATGATTCAGGAAAAAGATATGAGTCTGAGAGGTTTTTTCTAGCTTTATTTAGTATACTGACGCATAACATCATGTAACTTTAGGTGTCCAATGGGATGATTCAATATATGTATATATTGTGAAATGATTGCCACAATAAGATTAGTTACCTCTATTATCTCACATAATTATCTGTTTTTGTGTGTGTGATGAGAACATTTAAGATCCACTCTCTTAGAAACTTTCAAGTATGTAATACAGTATTATTAACCACAGTCACCATGCTGCACGTTAGATCCTGAGAACTTATTCACTTTATACCTAGAAGTTTGTACCCTCTGACCAATATGTCCCCATCTCTCCTACCCACCACCCCTGGTAACCACCTATCTACTCTCTGTTTCTATGAGTTTGACTTTTTTAGATTCTACATATAAGTAACATCATACAGTATTTGTCTTTCTCTGTCTGACTTATTTCACTTAGCATGATGCCCTAAAGTTTCATCCATGTTGTTGCACGTGGCAAGATTTCCTTCTCTTTTTATAGCTGAATAATAATCCACATACATTAGGTTATAAACCAACTCTTAGCAAATTTAAGAAGATTGAAATCATACCAAGTATGAGAATAGAAATCAATTACAAGAGAAAAAATAAAAAGCAGCCAGTAGAAATTCATGCTGGGATAGCCCAGTATTGTATTTAGTAAAGTCTTTAAGGCAACCCATAAATATTTGCAAAAATCTGAAATAAAATGTTCGCATAATTATAAGCAAATTCATCTGGATAAGCGAACAGATAAGGAGACTCAAAGAGAACCAAATTGAAATTCTTAAACTGAAAAGTTTAACACCTGAAATGAAAAATTCATTGAGTTGGCTTAACAACAAAGTGAAGATTGGAAAAGAAAGAATAAGTAAATTCCTATACTGATCAGTTGAAATTATCTTATAGGAAGCGCAGAGGGAAAAAAGTTGAAGAAAAATTAACTCAACCTACAGAATAGTGGGATAATAGCAACAAGCCTAATACATGTGTAATTAAGTCCCAGAAGAAGAGGAGAATACAAATGAAGCAGAAAAAATCTGAAGAAATAATGGGTGAAAATTACACAAATGTGTTGTAAAACATTGACTAAGAGATTCAGTCAACACTAAGTAGTCTAAATACAAAGAAAATGGTCAACATTGACTGCTACTTCGCCCCACACAGAAAAATACTAACTCAAGTGAGATCATAGAATTCAATAGAAAACTTAGGAGTATAATGCAATAAAATAGCACAGACAAGAAAATCTTTGTGAATCAGGAGTAGGCAAAGATTTCTTAGTCAGCAAATACATAGCACGGAATGTAAAAACAAAGAATTGATGAACTGGACTTCCTCAAAATTAAAAACTTCAGCTCTTCAAAAGATACTTTTAAGAAAACGAAACAGGGGCCGGCCCGGTGGCACAGCGCTTAAGTTCACACGCTCCGCTTCTCAGCGGCCTGGGGTTCGCCGGTTCAGATCCCGGGTGTGGACATGGCACTGCTTGGCAAGCCGTGCTGTGGCAGGCATCCCACATATAAAGTAGAGGAAGATGGGCACGGATGTTAGCTCAGGGCCAGGCTTCCTCAGCAAAAAGAGGAGGATTGGCAGTAGTTAGCTCAGGGCTAATCTTCCTCAAAAAAAAAAAGAAAAGAAAAAAGAAAGCAAAGCAATAAACCCCACACTGGGAAAAGTTATTCTCAATACATATTGGACAAAAGGTTTATATCCAGAAGAGATAAAGAACTCTTATAATTCAATAATAAGGTGGCAAATAACCCAATTAAAAAAATGAATACAATGTTTGAACAGACATTTCACAGAAGATACACAGATAGTAAATAAGCACATAAAAAACCTTCAACCTCTTTGGTTATCAGGGAAATACAGATGAAAATCATAGAGATACAACTTCTGATTCACAAGGATGGTTAAAATCATAAAACGTGTTAGCAAAGACGTGGAGCAATGGAAACACTCATATTTTGCTATTAGTAATGTCAAATGATACAACTACTTCAGAAAAAGTTTAACGATTTGTTATAATTTTAAACATACGATCACAATATCACGAAGTATTCTACTCCTAGATACCCAGAGAAATGAAAACATATATTTACCATAATGTTTTACAAGAACGTTCATATCAACTGTATTCATAATAGTCAAAATCTGGAAACAATACAAAATAAATAAACTGTAATATACTCATGCAATGGAATACTACTGAACAATAGAAAAGAACAAATTATTCATATACACGACATGGATAAATCTCAGAAAGCTTTTGTCGAGGGAAAGAGACCAGAGACATAGGAAAATTTTGTTGATCTTTAAAACGAAACAAAGACAGCTTCTGATTTCATTGATTTTTCTGCTTGGGCCTTCTTCAATTTTTTTTGCATTCTTCATTATTTTCATCCTTCTATTTATTTTGAGTTTAGTTGCTGGAGGGTTTTGGTTTTTCAGCTTTTTACAGAAGAAGCTTAAACCATTTATTTTAGACCTTCTTAGTTTTTCCAATAGAAGTACTTAAAGCTATAGTTATATTTCTGAAACTGAATTAGCTGATCCTACAATGTTTAACATTTTATTCTCATTATAATTTAGTCAAAATATTTCCTAATTTCCCTTGTGATTTTACACACTATTGAGAAGTCTGTTAATTTCTGAATATGTGTGAATTTTTTAGATTTTTTTTAGTATTATCTAATTTAATTTCATAATGGTCAGAAAACTTACTTTGTATGATGTGATTGTTTTTAAATATGAAGAGTTTTTTTTATTACCTGGTATATTCTCTACCTTGGTGAATGATGTGTGTGCACTTGACAAAAGTATTTCTGCAGTTGTTGGTTGAAGTGTTCTTAAACATCAGTTAGGTCCAGCTGGCTGATAGTTTTTGTTCAATTCTTCTGTCATTGCTGATTTTGTTTTTTGAGGAAGCTTAGGCCTGAGCGATCATCTGCTGCCAATCTCCTCTTTCTTTTTGCTAAGGAAGATTGGCCCTGGGCTAACATCTGTGCCATTCTTCCTCTACTTTATATGTGGGACGCCTGCCACAGCATGTGTCTTGACAAGCGGTGCATAGGTCCACACCCAGAATCTGAACAGGCAAACCCCGGGCCACTGAAGAGGAGTGTGCAAACTTAACTGCTGCACCACCGGGCCAGTGCCCATCACTGATTTTTTATCTACTTGTTTTATCAATTACTGAGAGATGTTTGTTGAAATCTCCAACTATAAATGTGGGTTTACGTATTTCTCCTTTCAGTTCTGCAGATTTTGCTTCCTGAATTTTTAAGGTCTGAAATTTGACATATTCAGTTAGGTTTGCTATTTCTTTTTGATGACTTGAAATTTTTTTTTATTCCTAGATATGTTATTCTTTTTCTTGAAATTATAGTTGGGATTGTATTCTTAATTCCTCTTTCTGCTACTTTGCTGTTAGTGTACAGAAATGCAACTGATTTTTGTATGTTGATTTTGTATCCTGCAACTAGACCATATTCATTAATTATTTCTTAAGGTTTTTTTTAGTAGATTCTTTAGTGTTTTGTATATAAAGTCACAGCATCTGCAAATAGAGACAGTTTCACTTCCTTCCAGACTTGAAATTTGGTCATTCTAAATTTTCCCTTTGAATCCTTGGTAATATGTTACTTGCTTTGAAGTCTACTTTTTCTGATATTAATATAGCCATTGCAGCTTTATCATTATTAGAATTGGTGTGGTACATATTTTGCATTCTTTTGTTTTTAACTCCTGTCTTTAAATTGGATGTATCTTGTAGACTCAAAAAGATGGGTCTTACTTTTTAATTTATTCTGACAATATCTTCATTTTAGTTGCAATGCTTAAGCCATTTATAGTCAATGAAATTATCAATATGTTTGGATTTAATGCTACTGTCTTGCTACTACTTACTTTCTATTTATCCATGTTCTTTGTCATTATACTACTACTTTTTTTTTTTTTTCACTGAGGAAGATTAGCCCTGAGCTAACGTCCGTACCAATCTTCCTCCACTTTATATGTGGTTCACTACCACAGCATGGTTGACAAGTGGTGTGGGTCCACGACCAGGGTCTGAACCTACAAACCCGGGTCACTGAAGCAGAGTGTGCTAAATTTAACCATTACACCATGGGGCTGGCCTCTACTACTATTTGTTTTAGTAGTCCATGTTATCTAAACTGTTGGCTAATTAGCTATATCACTGTTAGATTCTTAATCTTTTGCTCCAAGGTTCACAATTTGTTTCTTTAACTTATCTCAATACACCTTCATAAGGTGGTTTACCATTTCACATATATTATATTTACAGCAACATTTTTCCAGTTTCTTCCGCTTGTCATTTGTGTCATGATACAATTTACTTCAACTCATTTTATAAATACAACAATAGTGTTAGTGTTTGTTTTAAATACTTTATTGCTTTTAAAGTATATGAAATGGAAAAAAAATCTTTCTGATTTATCTGCATATTAACCATTTCCAGGGTTGATTATTCTTATCCATATATCCAAATTTCTATCAAAGGTCATTTTCCTTATGCCTGAAGAACTTCCTTTAACATTTTTTGAGAGTATCTTTTTGCTGGTGACAAATATTCTTACCTCTTGTTTGTCTGAAAAAGTCTATCTTTTGCCTGCATTTTTGAAGTGCATGTTATGTATTTAAATGTATAGAAATTTAAATTGATGTATTTTTCTTTCAGTACTTTGAACATGTTGTTATCTTGTCTTATGGCTTTTATGCTTTCTGATAAGAAATGCATTTATAAAAAGCGTTGTGTTTATAAAATGTGGTCATTCCTATCGTTGTTCCTCTGTACAGATTGTACCTCCTTTTTCTGGCTCTTTTAAGAATTTTTATTTATTGTTGGTTTTCAGCAATTTGATAATAATCTGTCTCAGTGTGGTTTTCTTTGTGTTTCTGTTTTGATGAGCTCCTTGCATCTCTGAATTTATGGTATTCATTGCAATTGTATTTCAGTTCCAGTTTCGGAATTGGTGTGTAAAGAGCTTAGAAGTCATCCACTACAAAATAAGAAAAAAGCTGAACAAACTGCAAACCAACAACTGTTCTTGGATCCATCGTAGAATTGAGAACACAGGGCAAACTACTACCCTAAAAAAGTAGAGACACACATAGGCAGATATGAAGAATCTGAACTTAGCAGAGCCAAAACCTACAAGGAAAAACCTCCTGAGAACCAGCACCAGGGCAGGAAAATCAAAATTCTAATTGATGAGTTACTGGAAGTTCAGTGTGGACAAGTCTGAGGATTTAAAACTAAAGAGTGCCTAGTCTCAGGTGCACCTACAGGTTTTTGTGAGTTTTATCTCCAGGAGACCTACCAGGTTCTCACAGTGAAGATTGCAAGAAAAATCCCCTCATGTTTCCAGAAGGGAAAGGAGTAAGTTGCCATTTTGAGATGTGTTCAGAACATTTTATTCTTCTTAACACGACCTAATCTCAAAAATAACTATTTCACCAGATTCTAACCAACTGGGATTTTATCTAAAAGACGTGGAGGAAGAGAAATACCCAACTCCAGCCCTCTCTAGCTTTCCTGTCACACCTAAGGTGGGAGAGGGAACTGAAAAGCACTTGTGACAGTCACAGCTCAGGGCCCTAAGCTCACCAAAGGAATAAAGCCTAATCATAGAACCATTGGACTCTTCATCCTCACACCTTACACCACATTAACAGGGCTCCTATATAATAACATGGGAATGCAAATGAACGAACTATATGTCTCACACCTTATTTAAGAAAAAGTTTCAAGAGAAGCCCAAAGACAACTGGAGAGACAAAAACAAAGAAAAATTTTAGCCCGTGACAGCTACAGTTACAGCAAACAATAAGCACAGCCCAATACCTAGCCAGATAAACATAAAACCTTACAGTAAAGGCCTGCGTGCCTTATTTTTTTAATCCAGTACATCATGTCCAGCTTTCAAAAAAAATTGCAAGACATACTAAAGACAAAAGACAAAGTTTGAAGAGACAGAGAGAGCAAGCATCAGAAGCAAACTCAGATATGTCAGAGATGTTGGAATTATTAGTCTGAGAAATTAAAATAACCATGATTAATATACTAAGGGCTTTAATGGAAAACGTGTAGAATATACAAAAAAAGACAATGTAATATAAGCAGAAAGATGGAAACTTTAAGAAAGAATCAAAAGGAAATATTAGAAGTCAAAAGCACTATAACAGAAATGAATCATACCTTTGATGGCGCCATTAGTAGCCTGGACCTAGCTGAGGAAAGAATCTGTGAGCTTAAAATAATGTCAATAGAAACTTCCAAAACTGAAATTCAAAGGGAAAAACAATGAAAAAGGTAAAACAAAATATCCAAGAATTGTAGGACATTTACAAAAGGTGTAACACACATAATTGGCATACCAGAAGGAAAAGAAAGAAAAGAAAATAAGAAGCATTTGAAGTAATAATGACTGAAAATTTCTCCCAAATTGACGAAAACAAATTACAGATCTAAGTTTCTCAGAGAACACTGAGCAGGATAAATACCAAAAACTCTACATCTACACATATCATATTCAAACTGCAGAAAATCAATAACAAAGAGAAAATTCAAAGAAAAAACACCTTACTTGTAGAGAAGCAAGGATAAGAATTACATCAGACTTCAGTTCAGAAACCATGCAAGCAAGAAGAGAATGAAATATTTAAAGTGTTTAAAAAAGAAGAAGAAGATAAAGCAATACCAACCTAGAATTCTGTATTCAGCAAAATTATTTTTCCGATGGGAAAGAGAAACAAAGACTTTCTCAGAGAAGCAAAAAATGAGGAATTTGTTACCAGTAGACCTGCCTTGCAAGAAATGTTAAAAGAGATACTTCAGGAAGAAGAAAAATATAAAAGTCAGAGACTCAAGTCTACGAAAGGAAAGGAAGTACATGAGAGAAGGAATAAATGAAGACAAAATTAAATCTTTAATTTTTCTTATTCTTAGATGATTTACTATGCAACAATTTGCTCAAATACTAATAGCAGCAATGTATTAATCAGTGATTATAGCTTATGGATAAGTGCAATGAATGACAGCAATGCTGCCAGGGACAGAAGAAAGTAATTAGGAATACACTGATATAAGGTACTTGCACTACCTGTGAAAGGTTATAGTGTTATTGAAAGAAGACTCGGATTTAATTGCAAATTTATATTGCAAACTCAAGGACAATTGCTAAAACGAGTTTCAAAAAGGTATAAATGATATACTAAGAGAGGGAAAAACTGGAATCGTATAAAATGTTCAACTAAAAATCAGAAAAAAACAAAAGAATGGAAGACAAAAAATAATAAAGGAAAGGGTAATGAATAGAAACAGTAACAAATATGGTAGATATTAATCCAAAATATCAACAATCACTTTAAATGTCAATGGTTAAATATATGAATTAAAAAATAGAGATTCTCAGAGTGACTAAAAAATAAGATACGTTGTCTACCAGAAACTTGCTTTTAATATAAAGACACAGACCAAAAGTAAAGGGATGAAGAATGATATATCGTGCTCATATTAATCAAAAGAAAGCTGGATTTGCTGTATTAATTTCACACAAAATAAATTCAGAACAAAGAAAATTATAAGAGATAAAGAGAGGCATTACATAATGATAAAGGGGACAATTCTCCAAAAAAGACATAACAAGTCTTAACAAGTATGCTTCTAAGAGCAGAGTGTCAAAATGCATGAAGCGAAGATTGATAGAACTACAAGAAGAAATAGATGAATCCACTGTTACCGGTGGAGTCTTCAACACCCATCTATCAGTAATTGACATATTCAGCAGGAAGAAAATAAATAAGGACATAATTGAATTAAATAACACAATCAATCAATTTGATATAACTGACATCTGTAGAGTACTTCGTTTAACAACAGCAGAATACACATTCTCCTCAAGCTCACATGGAACATTCACCAAGGTAGACCATATTCTGGGCCATAAAACACACTTTAAGATATGTAAAAGAATGGGAATTATACAATGGATGTTCTAAGACCACAATGGAATTAAACTAGAAATTAATAACAGACAGATAGTTGGAAATTCCAAAATATTGGGAGATTAAAAATACTTCTAAACAACATATGAATCAAAGAAGTCTAAAGGGAAATTTTAAAATATTTTTAACTAAATAAAAATGAAAATACAACTTATCAAAATTTGTGGGATGCAGCAAACAGTGCTTAGAGGGAAATTTATAGCACTGAATCCATGTATTGGAAAGGAGAAAGATCTAAAATCCATCACCTATGCTTCCTTCTTCGGAAACCATAAAAAAAAGAGCAAACTAAATATTGTCAATATGGCAGCTCTTCTCCACTTATCTATAGGTTCAATACAATCTCAACCAAAATCTTAGCAAGTTATTTTGTGAGTATCAACAACCTGATTCTAAAGTTTGCATGGAGAGATAAATCAACCAGAAGAGTGAACACAATATTGATGTAGAAGAACAAAGTCAAAGGACTGGTGCTACCTGACTTCAAAACTTACTATAAAGCTTCAGTAATCAAAACAGTGTGGTGCTGGTGAAAGGATATTCAAATAGATCAATGGAACAGAATAAAGAGCCCAGAAATAGACTCACACTACAGTCAACTAACCTTGACAAAAGAACAAAGGCAATTTAATGGTGAAAGGACCTTCCTTTCAACAAATGGGGCTGGAAACAACTAGACATCCGCATGCAAAGGAATAAATTTAGAAAGTAGATCTTAAACCTTTCACAAAATTAACTCAAAATGCATCATAGACTCAAATGTAAAATACAAAAGTATAAAAGCTTCTAGAACATAACACAGGAGAAAATCTAGATGATCTTGGGTATGGTGACGATTTTTTTGATATAACATGCAAAATATAATCCATAACAGAAAACTTTGATAAGCAGGACTCATTAAAATTAAAAACTTCTGAGAAAAATATTTTTCAGAGAATGAAATAATAACACACAGGCTGAGAGAAAATAGTTGCAAAAGATGTTTCTGATAAAGGACTGTTACCCGAAGATAAAAACTCTTAAAACTCAACAAGAAAACAGACAATCCAATTTGAAAATGGTCAAAAGATCTGAATAGACACCTTACCAAGGAAGATAGACAGATGTAAAACATGCAAAAGGATACTCAACATCATATGCCATTATGATGGAATAGCAAACTAAAGAAGATATCACTACACATCTATAAGAATGGCTAAAATCCAAAAACTGATAATAAACACCAAAAATTGATAAAGATATGGAGCAATAAGAACTCTCAGTCTGTGCTGGTGAGAATGCAAAACGAGACAGTTATTTGGGATTTGGGGATTTGGGAGTTTGATTGTTTCTTACAAAACTAAGCAAACTCTTACTATAGGATCCAAGGATCACTCATGCTCTTTGGTTTCCCCAGAGTTGAAAGCTTATGTCCAGCAGTGGATGGATCAGTAAAGTCCATGCAAACAGAGGAGCTGACAGCAGGGAGGGTCTGCTCAGGAGGGAACAGAGATAAATTCTCCATAGAAAGAGAGTGTGATGAACTCAGAGCAGGCCAGAGACCTGGGTGACTACAGCTCTGGATGCTTGGGAACAGAAAGGAAGGGGTTCGACAGTGAGAGGACCAGAGGTGACAATCTTGGGGAAGCACATCTGCCAGGCCAGGGGGAGACCCTGATGAAGGTAGCTTCCTTTGAAGGCTACTATTGAAGAGCAAGAATGAAGCAACAGCTAGAAATTAAAGGTCCTGCTGAAAGAAAATGGAATCCCAGAATCAGAAGACACACCACACGTATCCCCCAAACCTTACATCTATTATAGTAATTGCGTCAAAGAGAGAGATCCAGACCTAGAAATCCACTAAGCTACTCAAAGCACTTATCCATTCCCACATAAAACTTTTATTTCTCATTCAGGTAAACCTAGGCATACTGACATGAAATCTCCTAGCAGACATGTATTCCAAGGTGACAAAAGAGAACAACAGAAATAGAGAGTCAAAGATTTCAGCTCATGAAACGACACCCCTCAAAATCAATCACAAAACATGGGAAAACTGTAAAATGACATCCCTATCTGAAGTAAATGTTCTTAACAAAGCATTTGTAGATGTGACGAAAACAAAACTTAGTGTAAGAAATACACAGTTCAAAAGAGAAGTGGACAGGAAACAGAAAGTGAGAGAATTGGCAGAAATTAGGAAAAAAATTGAAGAAAAAGAAAACTCTCTGAAAAAGAGGCTAAATGACAATGTTCATAAGGGCAACATATTTGTCTAAAAATACTATAAGGGATATTGAATAAAGAAATGAAAGCATCAAAAAGAACAAAAATGAAGAAAAGATGCTGAGAAAGGATCAGAGAGAAAGTCTAGATCCCGGGGAGAAATATAACTGGAATGGTCAACTCTAAGCCTATCCTCTTAGAACTGATAGATTTTAAAGAAAAAGAAAAAAGGTTCCTCTGAAGTTCCAGACCTCCCTCTTGCCTCAAAGAAGCCTATTTGCATACAATGGGGAGAAAATTAATTTACCTTCTACAACTCAACAGAACATATAAAGCAGGACAATATTTTATAAAAACTCAATAAAAGTCATTGTGGGCAAGTACTTTATAGTCACCAAGCTGTCCCTGTGTCAAGGAGTCCTGCTTCCATCTTGAGGAGTCTTTTAAGGATGAACTCCACCCAACGAGAGAGGACTGAGGAAATTTGGACTTTTGAACAGCTGGTCATCATTGAATATATAATTGTAGATCTAAAACAAACACCTGGGGAGAGACAAATTGGAAAAAAATAGTATGTAAATGGTATATGTTTGACCAGGTTGAAATAATACTATGCGAAATGGCAGTTACATAAGGAAGAAAAAGAAAAAGAATAAATGCCTTTGATTGTCATAGTCGTAAAACTTTGCAGTTAAAAGATGTCATTTAAAACTTATAAACCAAATATTAGAAATTTGACAAGTTAATAAGGGACTAAGACATCAAAAAATTTTAGTGCGATGTAGAACACTAGCTATACAACTCTTCCTAAATACAAAGAGCACACGCATGCATACATAACCACATATATACACAAAGAAACATGGAGAAGGAGATATAGTAAACAAAATCTACTATGTTTAATATAGCCTAAAAGGTATTGGAGAGTGGTGGATATAAATATGAATAAGAGAAAAAAATGATGATTTATAATATTGAATTTAAAAAGTTCACGAGTCCACAGTGACAGTCAAAACAAAAATTTCAATGGTATAGAAAAGGGAGGGAATCTTCTTTTTCACGGCACAATGCCAGCAAATACAAGTATATAGGAATAAATGAATTAGAGGAGTTCCAATGTACAAATACAAATATGATAATTGACACACAGCAAGGATCATTAAGAGATGGTAATACTTTTAAGAGGAAGATCCGTAAAGAGGATATTCATACACTCTCAAAGTACCACTCACCAAATTACTTACTAATGATAGAAAAAAAACTGTGTCTTTACAATGAACAGATCTCATAGGTCCCTCCATAACAAAGTGACCCATGCTAGTACGGCAGTCACAGTGATGGACAAACTGGGCATTCTTGGTCTCCAGGTGGGCTTCACTAAGAAGCACCCAGTATAAACTCTGTAGTGTTCTTGGCAAGAGGGTCGGCCTGTGCTTAGTCATGAGGAAGTGGTCAGACAACCACATAACGCAGACCATTGAGCCTGATAACTGCCCTGACCTCTACAAACAAGGTAACGTCACCATCACCAAAAACAACCACAAAACGTGAGAAGAGATATAGGGACTAATGAGATATAGTATCACAATATTTTCTGCGCTTTGGAAACCCAAATATCTCTTCTTTTTGTCATCTTATTTGTGGTGAAAAATCCCTTCACTGTTCTGTTTGCACTTTAAATTGATTTGCTGTTTTAGATTTTTTTCATCAAGTAGAAAAGCTACTTTTTATGATACAGTTTCTTTCAAATCAGTATATCCAGAGTACTTGGCATCTGAGAGAGAGAGAGAGAAAAAAAAAATCAAATGTTAGTCTTTGTCAGGTCCTGCTGATAGCTGAGCCTGGAGGCATGGCTATGTGGTGACAGAGGCCAGCAGGAAGCTGAGCTCCTGTTGAGGGGAGGAGCTGAAGGAGGAGCACAGGCTGCTGAAGGGGAAAGTGAGAGCCACAAGTTAGAAGAAACACCTCCCTGCACTTCTATCCAGGCTGTGGTGCAGCATCAAGGGACTCCTGTCCTCGCTACACCAGGAGCCTGGTGACATCCCAACTCAGAGCGGCTGCAGAGCCTTAGCCAGACCCCTACCAGCCTTTCCTCAGCAGCCACTTCACTCCTGAAGCCCCTCAGTCTGCAGCAAAGTGATGGCTTTCCTGCATCTCCCAGGGAGGGATGTGCCCTAGCATCCATCCCCCACATTCAGAAACAGACTGCTGTCGGAAGGAGAGGACCCTTGGTGGAGAAGCACACCCTGTTTAACTCCACGTCCCAGTCCTCTGAAAAGGAGGGGCAGGCTATGGGAGAGCCCTAGAATGTGAGAGCCAACTGGGACCTCAGAATATATCGAAATCCAGTTCTACCTTTTACAGATGAAGAGGTGTGGTACCAAAGGGTTAAGGACTAACTGAAGCCACAAGACCTGTTACTGACAACCCTTGAACTTGAACCCAGGCCTCAGGCCTTTTTATAATTTTGGGGAAGGTGAGAGGAAAGGCTCCAATCTGGAGGTGTCAACAGGCCATAGACACTGTTGCGTCACCTTGGCTCAACAGGAAAAATGGTTTTACAGAGAAATTCTTCTCCAAAGAGACTGAGGAAAGAACCAAAAAAGGAGAAACTCAAAATGGAATTAACAAAAAGAAAGCAAGGACGGTAACCATGGCCCCATGCATTTTCCTTCATTCTTTAGCGTTAATTCCACACCAGGATACACCTTAGGTCATTTCTAGAAATATTCTCAGCATCTAAACCACAAACTCTGAAGGGGAAGCATGAAGCACCTGGTTTGACTATGTTCTCTCCCACTCGCCCTTTATTCCCCACAAAGCACTGCATAGGGAAAGATTCTTTTTTAGTCTTTTGTGCCAGTGCAAAGAATGGCATAAAGAAGCATAAACAAACAATCTTTTTCCTGTTTCAGTTTTTATTTACTATTATATTCTCTTTAGGGGAAGGAACATAATGATTCTCTTTGAGGATTTTACTTAATGACAAAAATTGATCAATACTAAAATTGTCAATCTGTAATGCTGAACCCAGTGGGCTTGAAATCAATTTGATGGAATTTAAACTTCCAGTTTTATATAAAAAATATTAAAGAAAACACTAAATTTTATTATGTGTAATAAGGGAGGTATTGTTTTATGTACAGTGAGTTTCAAAGAAATGCAAATTTCTTATTTTATCTTGTATTCAGAAAAGTTTGAGAAACTCTCCTCCAGCAGAGAATTTAGAAATCTAATCTATTCATCGATCTCTTTTTCTTCTCGCCTTTTTTCCACGTTGTACAAATAGTACTGTTGAGAGAGGCATACAAATTCCATCAATGGCTGATGGATATTCAGGCTTTTCGATGAAGTAGCCACACATTTCGCGCATTTCTATGTTGAAACTGAGATCATCATAGACGAATGGTCCTTGTCATGTCTAGCTGCATGTTAGAATCCCTGGGAAGCTTTTTAAATCTACTGAAGCCCAAACCCCACTCCTGACAATTTAAATCAGAATCTCCAGGTGGGAGGTCAAGGCATTGATCTTAATTAAAATTTAACCAGGTGCTTATTACATGGCAGTGTTAATGCCAGCTCCAATGAGGCCCTGAGGTGAGGATGCTGAGTCCCTGGAAGCCCCATGCAAATTAGGACAGGCCTGCACATCTGGGGCCAAGGAGAACCCACACTCCAGGCCAGTCCAGTACTCCCATCTGTGACCCATGTTCTCATTTAGTTTTTGTAATCAGGGATGTTTCTCCTCAGCTTTGACATTTGTAATTCACATGGAGAAGTCCAAGGTTAAGAGTTGTCCTAGGTCGGGTTCCCTAAAAGATCCAGGAGGAGGATCCATGTGCAAGTGATCCATTAGGACAACAGTCCCACAAGAAAGAGGCAGTGGAGTTGGAGAAGCTGGGAAGGGAAGGCAAAGAAGCCAAGAAATTGTGTGATTTCAGACAAGTTGCCATGTATTCAGTGGCTTCAATGATGATCTTGTGATGAGAAGGACCTTGTGGCCAGGCTTCCCCGTGGCTAAGATGAAAGTAGAGAGGGAATATCAGCAGCAGGAACACAGCAGAGTTCAGAGAGCAAATGAGATGGAGCTGGAAGGGCCTGGCAGGGTGGCAGGCCCCATGGAAAACAGAGGGAAGGCCAGACAGAGGTCGCATCAGCTGTTGGACTGAAAAAATGAGGAAGAGACAAAAACAGTGGTAGATTGAGCTAAAATCTTGGCTAGAGAGCCATAAGGAATAAGTGCATCTAAGAGTCACCAATGTGATTGCCTTTGTACCCTAAGCTGAAGGCCAGGGAAACTGCATGTTAGTCTCCACTTGCTGAACAGCAGCTTTCCTTTGATAATCTTCTGATCTAGGGCACTTGAGGCATTAATGTAGCCAATGACTTGACACCCATGCTTGCTGACAGCCAAGCCCTCAAGAGCATCACCCTCCAGGTTAGGAGGGTTCTTCATTCTGAGGGAAGCATCAAAACCCAGCTCTAAAAATAAAACCACAGCCAACAGGATCCATTGTTATTCATGATCTTACTGTGACTTACTCCTCCACTCAGGAGGGACACTGAATAAGGAAAGTGGCCAGAACGAGAAAGGCCACTGAAAGTCAATGAGTTGAAGTCAATGGAGACACTTTGATATTTTCTTTTTTGTCGATCTTTCTTACACTACCCAATAATGATAAGATTGCCAGGAGGCAAACGTGCTCCCAATTGACAAAAAACATTCAAGAAAAATAGAATTGATAAAAACAAATAGTGCCTTGGTAGAGAAGACAAAGGCAAGGAAATCATGTGGACAGAAGTTGTCCCATTTGGAAGGAAGATGTTGTAGAGATCATGCAAAATCAGAGTTGAAGCAAAACCTTATGAGAGAAAAGCACTGGCAAAAATTAAGCCTGGGGAATTTACAAAAGTTGCATAAATACATATTTCATATATGTACACTATATATAAAGTGTACACCAAATATACATGGTGTATATTACATGTGATATAAATACATATATGTATATGTTTATCTAATTGAACAAATGATTAAACAGGGATTTTGGAGACATTGAAGATATCATTCTAAATACTATTCTGCTCTGTTAAAGTTGGAAAAAATTTAGAAATACAAGGAGAATCAGAAAAGCTGTGGTGAGAAGCAGATGACCTGTTAAATGCTAGGGAAGAATTACAGGAAGAGAAGAATGAGGACAAAACAAAGAGCATTAAACTATTTGCCACAGAATGATAGTTCCCCCCCCCCCAAATTCATATGTGGAAGCTGAATCCCCAGTATGATGGTGTTTGGATGTGGGGCTTTTGGGAGGCAGATCCCTCATGAATGGGATTAGTGCCTTTATAAAAGAGACCCAACAGAGCTCCCTTGCCCTTTCCACCACATAAGGATAGAGCAAGAAGACAGCCATCTCTGAACCAGCAAGGGGCCCTCAGCAGGCATCGAATGTGCCAGCACCTTGATTTTGGTCTTCTCAGCCTCTAGAACTGTGAGAAACAAATTTCTATTGTGTATAGGCCACCTAGTCTATGGTATTTTTGTTATAGCAGCCAGAATTGACTAAAAACTATCCTGGCTTAAAAATCTAGCATGTAGCCTGATTTCATGCTCAGGACTTCATGGAAAGTGAGCAAGAGAGAGAGAAACTGAGCCAGTGGGGCTGAGTCTTGGATGGGATTGGGGGAAGGCAAGGAGAAGTAAAAGAGAGGCTAGAGGGAAGAGAAGACAACAAAATACCCTAAGATCTGACGGCACTTGTCAGGGCTACACCTCCCCTGACACTTGCTGAGACCTTTCTGTAAGACCTCTCCATGTGGGAAAGGTGTGCTCCTTGTCATCTTACCTCCACTTGAGAACACAGGTCTTTCCTAGTTTGTCAGCTGAGGTAGTAGCCAGACAGATAAGCACCAGGCAGCCTCAGGCTCCAGGAGGAGATACTGATGGTGATGTAGGGTGAGGATGACCACCACACAGATGGAGTGATCTCAGCGTTTGAAAGTTCAGTTTTAAGAAGATTTGAGCAGAAGTGGATTCTGATGAGACAAAAACTGAGGACATGGCCATGGAGATGAATGGAGATGGTGAATTAAATGGAGTACCATAACAGAGACTGATGTGTGCACTTTATGTATGAAGGTGGCCCTTTATTTTTAAAAAGAGGGGAAAAAACAAAAACTAAGCAGGAAATGGAGTTGTGGTTCATTATTTTTATTGTGACTGAATGTACCTAATACATGGTTACTGTGGGCAGCTAACAGAGGAAAATTAACTTGGTGATGGATGTTGAAAGGAGAGGGAAAAAATTGGCAAATGTGCCTTTCTGAGAAATCAAGGGAAAATGGGATCCAGAGGAAGTGGAGACCATAAGCCTGCTGTACCTCAGATGAAACAATGCATGTGAAACACCTTTGTAAGTGTTAAAGCACCAGAAAGATACAAGGGTTAAATACGCCATATTCATAGCTGTTATCAGGCAATTTTTATTAAAGCAGGTGCTCTGGATATTATGTTGCTTAATACACCCAACAGTCATGGAATGTAGACATAATTTTCAAGGGTTTCAAATAGGTGAATTGAGATGTAAATACCTAAGAAGATAAATAACTTGGCAAAGTTAAGCAAGCAGTGAGTCGCAAATACAGGACCTGGGGCAGAGCTGATCCTAAGTTCCAGGCTCTCGCTCACCTCACTCTACTAGAGTAACACGGTTTCAACCTGACCTGAAGTGGGCATGGGAGAGACCCCATTGCCTCCCCCACCCACCATCCTGTGATGACTAACAATGGTCCAGAGCTATCCCCTTTTCTCTCTTACCTTAGAAGAGTGGCCACTGGTTTCCAGAATCACTGTTGGCTGCAAAGCTCCAGATGGTGGAGGAAAGGCCAAGCCTGGCTTTACTGTCACCACAATCAAACTGGTCCAGCTGCAGCGGCAGATAACTGGTCACCTGAGTGCTTGGCTGCAGCTGTGTTTGTAAAACTTGCAGCTCTGGCCTTTGGAAACTCGTTTCCCCTCAAAGGCCCTCGGTGACCGGCCTCCAGGGTGGGAGCTGAAAGGAGAAGAGGGCTCAGTAGGACCATTCCGAGTTTTTCATTACTAAGCCCTCTCAGACTACCCATTTCTGATGTCCTGCTTATCAGTGAAATCACCCAGGTATCTAGACAACAAAGGCAGACATTATGTACATGAAGGAGATGTCACCTTTTCACATGTGCCTGGGGATGCTGAGATGGCAGGTTCCAGGCGGCAGTATCCCTGAAATCAAAAATCACCCACTGAGTCCAGAGGACTTTGGATGGGCAGATGAAGTCATGCTTATTAATCTGTTTTTATTAACTTAGTCCTGCAGCCTAGAGAGAAGGTTCTAGAGAGGCCTCAGTAGATGGGGAGAAAGAGTTGTTAATGTGTACCCACAGAATAAAAGAACGAGGAAAGAAGTATGGCCTCAAGACTTCAGATCCAGTAGAAAAGGGAGTTGGGAAACTGTAGAACAGGGACCAAGTTACGAGAAACTTTGCAAAGTTCTGCAGTCTTTTGACTGTGCTTATCTATAATTTTTGCCTGCCTTCCACCCACCCACATATGAAAATATCTATTACCACACAGGGTACCAGCAGCTATAGGAAATTTAGTAGAAGTCTGAGCCCCTTATTGGAAACTTAGGGGCCAGAAGTGCTACAGAGTCAGACTTTGTGTTTCTTCAGGGAGGTAACAGAGAGCACAATCCCGTGTCCCACACCCCTCTGTGGGGGCTGGGCAGTTCTCCCTAAAAAACCCATATATTTCTACTGTGAAATGAACACAT
Source organism: Equus asinus (assembly GCF_041296235.1). Classification (NCBI taxonomy): domain Eukaryota; kingdom Metazoa; phylum Chordata; class Mammalia; order Perissodactyla; family Equidae; genus Equus; species Equus asinus. Next base: position 21,528,089 of record NC_091814.1, read on the forward strand.
ACTCTCAGAAAGTGGGCAAACAAAGTCTTCAAATAGCCTCAGGTCAGTCCAGGTCAGGCTCAGGCAAGCTCCTGGCCCACAGGGCCTGCTCCATAATGCAGTGCATACTCCATACTCCTGTCTCCTGCCCTCTATACATCTTTATTCAGACCAAAGTTTGCTTAACTGTTTCTTAAAAGTGCCTTTTAGATGTGTGTTGTCATTTAGATTCCTGGTAGCACACTATATGACACTCTCATCATTGATGTCTGGATTCATCAATCTTCTTCTGCTTCTCTGATTCTGTCTTCTCCACACTATCAAATGACTCTATGAGTACCACAAAGACAATAGACAACCTTGTTCAAAGCGCTATGCCATCACTGCTTGAGTGAATGAAATCAGCACCATCAGCAGTTTTGGTTCACCTTTGCAAGTGAAATCTGGGCTTACTTGAACCTCATGGTGTCTCCTTTCAGTTATTCTCGTCCATATTTTACCCTTGCTTATTAGCCCCTGAGCATTCATTGTTACCTGGGGATCAGTGATTCTTGTCCTTCTTCATTTTCATCATCTTCATGGTTTTCTGAAAACGAATTCAGAAATGTCCAGACAGAAGTTAAATAGTGCCCCTTCACCCATTACAACACAAAGGCCGACCCGGGCATGGAGACATCAATTATCTTTGTGTGAGGTCAGGATACACTGAAAGAATTATATTGAAAGTCCCATGTTTGACTTTAAAAACTGGCCTGGGGTGGTATGCTGATCCATCAGGCAAAATATCCCTGATTTACTGGATCACCATCATGGCATGCTCTGAGTTTAATTGGGCAAATATCAAATATCTTTTGTGTCCATATCACTGGATACTTGTCCAATTTCCCTCTGGACTTCTCTAGTTGTATCCTCACTCCTTCCACAAAGTTGCTTCCCCGACTCAGTGGCTCTATGTCTCCTCACAACTCTCACATAGACTCTACTCCATTCTCTAAAGGTGGATTAAAAAAGCCCTATGCTAGACCCCTTTATACATCCCAGCACTTCACGGGGACCTCCAAGTTGGCTTTTACAGTATAAGAGAGGAAAATTTTCTTTACGGAAAGTGTTCTAGTATAAATGAACATATCTACCACCAGATTCTACTCTTTTATCTAAATAAACCCCAGAGAGTGAGGAGTTTCATCCTTTTCTGAAGTGCTTTGATGAGTATTCCCTTATTTAATAGCTACAGCTACCATGCAGCACATTTTTTGGACTCATTTTATAGTTGAGGAAACAGAAATCCAAGAAGGATAAATCAATCACTAGCCTTTAGTTATAAAAGTCAATAATCAGGCAAGAAACTGAGAAACTCAGGCTTAGTCCAGGGCTCTTTTCACTCTAACAAGCTGTCTCCTGTCATGGCCTCCTTTCTGTGCTCTAACACTGGGTGGATGCTGAGTCCTGCCCCAAAAGCCACTGTTCATCAGGGAGGAAGAAGATACTTGGAACACCATGACCTCCACCCAGTGCATTTCTCCTCTCTGCTCCTACCCAGCCAATCCTGGTGGCTCCAAGTGCCACATGGAAACCAGGACAGCTGGGAAAAACATTATGCGTAGAGGTGTGGAATCTCTTGTGAGCCAGGGACCTTGGAGCAGCTCAGTGAAGTTAGGGCCTGTGGCCACCTTACCTGGGCTGAGCTTGCAGGCAAGGAACTCTGCCAGCCTCTGTCCCTCAGCCAGTTGCTCTTGGAAGCCCTGTCCCCAATAGTTCTTAAGGTCACTGTGGGTGATGAGGTCTCTAAGGTGCTGATTGAGTAAGAAAAACTCATTTCTCCCTTCTTGTAACTTCTAGCACAACCAGGTCAGCTCTTGTGCATAATTGTGAATTAGGAAATCATAATTCCTTAGGTTGGGTAGAAGAAAATATGTCAGAATGGAAAGGGAATAAAGATGAGTGATAAGTACTTCAACAGAGATTTCTTTAAATATATCCCCGAGGAACCCTCCAAGCAGAATTCTGGCACATGTTCAGTGACTGTTCATAATTTTTTAGAATATTTACATGCAGAAGCAACTGAATTTCTGAAGCACTGTAAATTTAGATCCTATGCCTTCTTCATATGAAAGTTCTCTTCTTTTTGTCTAGGTACTTTTCTTGCTATGAAATGCCTGCCAATGAACTAAGACCAACAGTGGAGAAAACAGATATGTATTCCTTCCTGATTTTAACGATGTAGAGGAGAATAGACGGTGTGTGTGAGCACAGAAATCCATGAGCACTGGATTAATTTAACAAATTAATAACAAGTCCAACCAATACAGTGACAGCAAAGAAAGCAAGCAAAATTAGCAAAAGAAATACTTTGTGGTTGGCTGATTCAATGAAATAGGTATATTCGGTAGTTTCTATTTTTCCCTAGGATGTCCAGACGAAATCTTCAAATATAACCTAAGCATTAACAGTCCATGATTATCAGAGTTACCTGGGGGCCATTGGCTCTTGTCCTTCCTTAGTCTTATGATCGTTTTGATTTTCTGTAAGTAAATTCAGACAGAGCCAGTCACATTACACAGTTCCTGCTTCACATGTTGCAAACACATGGAGATGATATAAGCACAGGGATATAAATAATTTCTGGGCAAACCAAGACCTTCTGAGAGGAACATTGCAGGAGGCCTCAAGTTGCATCTTGTGAGAAGTAGCTGAGCTTGCTTTCCTGAGTCATCAAGTATAGTTCCTGATCTGGTAGGTCATCAACACATGTCCACTGCTTCAACATTGGACAAACAGTTAAACATTTTTTTTCCCCTAGAGATCATGAAGAACTTGCCACGCTGCTTTCTAGACATGTTGCTGCAACTTGCCCCATCAGGTACCCTAGATTTTGTCTGTTTAGATGAGAATAGTCTTTGCAACTAGACTGATGGATGCAATCTATAAATTCTCATAAAGGAAAGAATCTTTGCTTCTTCAGAGAGCAGAGATTCTGATTCAAACCAAGATGGTCTCTAAGACATTTCTCTACCTATACAGAGCACAAAGAATGTGAAGGCTACCGGGGAGAGCGTTTGGAGATTTATTCTCTTTACAATAAAGTACTCACTGGCTACATCCAGAGCTGAGCAGACTCCATGCTCATCAGATGGGACAGTGGTACTTTTGGGAGGCTGGTGGGAGTCAGACAAATCACGGTGACTGGAAAGAGTCAAACACTGTCCATTCAGTAAGTCCTGATGCACATCATTTATTTCCTTCTTTTCATGCAGCTCTCCACTGAGCCCAGAGGCACAAACAGAACAGAATATTAAACAAGGAAGGATTGGACACCACAACTTCTCAGCTAGTCCTGACTGGAAGCCTAAGTGAGAGGTCACAGAAGGCAAAGGTGCTATCCCTTGAAAGAGGAGAAAGAAAACACACCTCCTCTGACTAGGGCAGAGTTTGGCTGCTATGAGGGCTGGAGGCAAGGAGAGCAGAAGGTGCTCAGTGCACTGCCCAGATAACATGCTGATGAGGAAGGAGGTTCAACTGTCTCTGCATGGAACAGTCATGACACACAACACATAAAACTTAAGAGTACCACTCAATGAATTTAATATGTGCATGCATCACCACCTAAATCAAGATATAGAACATTTTCCATCATCCTCAAAAGTTCTGTTGTGCTGCTTGCAGTCAATCCCCATCCCCCAAAGATAAACATATTCCGAATTCTCTCATAATAGATTAATTTTGCTTATTTTTGCACTTCATATAAATAGAATGATGGACTATGTCCTCTTTGTTCTGTCTTCTTTCACTCAACATCTGGTTTTGAGATTCAGTATTAATAGGCTGTGTGTTAGTCATTTATTTTTGTTATTGCCAAGAAATATTCTGTTTTATGATTACAGCACAATTAGATTATCCATTTTTCTGATGGACAGAGTTATTTTTGCACAAAATAGCTATGAGTGTTCATGTCCAAATTTTTTGCAGTGATACCACTTGTTTCTCCTGGGTACTTATACTTAGGAACACAATTGCTTAGTGGAAGGCTAGAAACTGACACAGACTTCTGAAAAGTAGTTGTAACAGTTTATATTTCCCTCCAAATATAAGCCAGTTCCAATTTTGCTACATTCTCACACACTTATTATTTTCAGCCTTTATAAGTTTGGCCTTTCTGCTAGCTATGTAGTGGTTTCCCATTTTGGTTTTCAAAGCTTACTGGTCATATGGATATCTTTTGTGAAGTGCCTTTTCTAATCTTCTGCTCATTTATAAACTAGTTGACTTGCAATTTTCTTTGTGATTTGTCTAAATTCTTTATATATCTTCGATAAGTCCCTTGTCAGATATATATATTGCAAGTAATTATTCCTGATCTATGAATTGCCTTTTCACTTTTTAAATAGTAATTTATGATAAGCTAAAGATTCAATATTTTATAAAATTCAGTTTAATCAATTTATTATCTATGGTAAGTTCCTTGGTGTTATGAGTAAGAAATCTTTGCCTACGCCTTGGTCATGAAAATATTTCTATTTTTCTTTCAAAAGCTTTGTAATTTTTATTTTCACATCTCCAATTAACTTTAATGTATTGTGGGAAGTGGTTTTTAATATTAACTTATTTTTAAATAAATATCCACTCATTCCAGCACCTCTTACAGAAAAATCTTTCATCACCCCAGTTAAGCATATTGGTGACTTTATTTTTTTAAAAAATCAAATAATTGTATATGTGTGTGGGTAAATTTTTTACTCTCTACTCTTTCACATTGATATATTTATGTTATGTTTACTTCCACCGATACTATAGTATCTTGATTACTGTAACTGTAAAGTGAGTTTTGAAATCTCATAGAGTGTGTCCTCCAACTTAATTCTTCCTCAAAATTGTCTTGGCTATTCTAGGTATTTTAATTTACATATACGTTTTAGAATTATCTTTTAAGTTTCCCCTCAAAAATACTGCTTCAATATTAATTGGAAGAATGTTGATTTGACATTCTCACAATATTGAATCTTTCAATCTATGAATTTGATATATATTTTTCCATTTGTCTAGGTCTTTACTCTCAGCAATAGTTTTCAGGAGTCTTCATTGTATGCATTCTTAAGCATTTAATGATTGTGGATGTTAATCTCCATTGTGTTTTACTGAATTTCATTTTTTAAATACTCAGCGCTAGTATGGAGAAATACAATATATTATTATATGAATGCTATTGAGGTATAAATTTGGTACTGTAGACTGCACTTCTTTAAAGTACACAATTAAATGCAGTTTGACAGATGTATACACTAATGAAACTACTGCTACAATCAAGATACAGAGCATTTTCATTATCTCACAATTTTCCTTGCGCCCCTTTGCAGTGCATCGCTCCCTCAATCCTCAGCCCCAGACAACAACTGTCATACAGATGGTTTGCATTTTTAATAACTTTATATAAATGGAACCATACATGTACTCTTTCGTGTCTGCATTCCGTCCTGCAGCACAATGATTTTAAAATGCACCCACATTACTACACGCATCAACAGTTCATGCCTTTTTATTGCTAAGTGGTGTGATTTTGTATGCTTGTATTGTGTCTATTTATACATTTCCTGGACATTAATAGATATCTATGAAGTTTCCAGGTTTTGGCTATTATGATTAAAGATATTATGATATTCATGTGCATATTGTTGTGTGGATATAGTATGTGAATACCTGAGAGTGGAACGTCTGTTGATACGACTGGTATATGTTTAACTGTGATTCCACTTTTCAAAGCAGTTGTACCATTTTTCATTTCCACAAGTGTGAGAGACTTTTCATTGTTTTGCACCCTCACCACATATGGTATTTTCAGTCTTTTTAAGTTTAATCATAGCAATGTATGTGTAATGGTAACTCATTTCAGTATTAGTTAATTTCCCTGATGACTGAGTTGAACATATTTTCATGTGCTTTTTAGCCATTTATACATCTTCTTTTATGATGTATTTCCTCAAGTGTTTTGCCTAATCCTTTCATTGCATTGTCTTATAAGACTTCATGATATATTCTAGAGACAACCTTTTGTTGGAGGTAAATATAATTTCTCCTATTCTGTGACTTCCCTTTATGTTCTCTTAATAGTATCTTTTTTGGATATATATATGTATATAGGTATATAAATATATATGATCATTATTTATAAAAACATTTCATTATTATATATTTATTTACATGTATAAATACATTTGATATCTTCTCTAAAAAATCATTGCCTAACTTAAGTTTGCAAAGATTATTTTCTTCTATTTTCTTTTAAGCAGTTTTATAGTTGTAGCTTTTACATTTATGTGTGTTATCTATTTTTAGCTATATTGGAGTATGATTTGAGATAAGGGTTGATATTTTTTCATATGGATGTACAGTTTTTCTATTACCATTTCTATCAGAAAATTCTGAGGCATTTTCTACACTGTCTCCAAGAGTTCACCAGTTGCCTACAGTGATGTCTGCATGCTAACCAATCCCTTGTAAGCATCCCTTACTTCGCTGTTTCCCATCTCTACTCCCTATCAGCACTTCCTGAAATCAACTCCCAAAAAAACGCTTATTCTCAAATTCTTTTCTCAAGATCTGCTCCCTGGGGAACCCAATGTAGAATAATTTTAAGAAACAAATTCAACTGTATATTTGAAATTCTGCTGATTTCACTCATGAAAGTAGAAACTCAGCCTCTCTGCAATTAAATACATAAGATTAGGCCTCAAAGTTTTACTAGGCCTTCAAATTACTGTGTTAGGGGTTTCAGTGATATTCTTGAAGAGAAGACATGGGCCATTCAGGCTCCTACAGAATTTGTACGTCTTCTGCAATGATTTAAGTCCACCACCCAGTTCTCCTTAGCTGTGAGCAATACAGAGGGGTGGAATATCATGAAACCTCATCTTAGGGTTAGTATAATTTGGACAAAAGTATGAACCAGATAATCTACCTATGTCATGCCCAGCTACGTAAATGTTACATAAAAACACGTTGTTCCTGGAATGCATAGCATAAGAATAAATTTATAATAGATCTACTCTTCTACAAGGGGAAATTTTCATTATTATAGTAACAATCCCTATCTCTAAAAATATTTTTTATTTCTTAAAGTCATTTTGTCTGGTATTCTTTGGTTATTACTTGCACACTGTAACTTTTTCTATTTTTTTAACTTTTGTTTTCCCCCTGCTTCAGCTAGATCTCTGCATACAGTATTACAAAGAACATATAGCTGGATTATTTTAGAAAGTCATACAATCTCTGTTTTTTTACTGGAGAGTTTACTTATATATAGCACACTAATAAATAGGAAAGTGTTCTAACATTTCATTTTTTAATTTGAACAAATTTTCTATATTTTCATTTGCACTTATTTTTGCTTTTTAAAAAATGATTTCTATAGCTTTCTTTTAATGAATCAGGAACTTCAACTGCCTCTCATTTCCCTTAGTCTTGCTCTGTTCCTCACCCACTGTGTTAAGATAATCTAAAATTTTGCTTTTGTGCTTTTGTCATTTTCCTTCTCTATTTTCTTTCTTTGGTCTTAATCTTATCTATTATTTTTAACTTTACTAAGTTATTTGATCATGCTTAGCCCTCACAGGACTGTGATTTTGCCTGGATTTGCTTCTCTTCTTACTTGGGTGCTTTCTCTAACAGAAAGTGTATTTCAAACCTTCAGAAGCCTTGAATGCTTGAGAATAAATGAACTATACCCTGCAGATGAATGACAATTTATCCTTACACAAAATTTCAGGTTCAAAGTTATTTTCCTTCAGTATGCAATACTTTAATTAAAATGCTTGGGACCTAATAGATTCTGAAAATCAGAAATATTCTGATTTTAGAAAGGCAAAATGTGTATATACCTTGCTTATGTAACACTCAGCTAGACCTGCATGAATACTTGGCAATTTAAACACAAAATTGCTGCAACATATAATTTCACACTGAACAGGAAAAATAGTGGCTATAAATAAGCTGATATCAGTTCAGTTGAGGCCTGGCAGCCAAATGAGTTTTGACTGAAGATATTCTTAAAAAGAATAAGTTTTTACAACTTTGGGGATTTTGGAATTACAAGTAATTATTTGCGTTCCTATACCTTAAGATATTATTCCACTGTCCAAAATTCTGCTGTCCGTCTGAGTCTGAGTTCTTTCGTATGCGATCTATTCTTTCTCTTTGGAAGCTTTTAGAAAGTTCCCTGGTTTTTGTTATTCCTTTAATTGTATCATAAGGTGTGTAGATGGGGGAGTTTTTTTCTTCACCTCATTTGGCACATTTCCTGACTTTTGATCTGAGGTAATTCTTCTCTCTTTAATTCAGAAAGATTTATTTATATCTTTTATTAAAATATACTTTCCCTACCCCCTTCTATATTTTTCTTTTCTACTAAGATTACCATTATTTGGATGATGGCAATTTTATACTTATCTCATAAGTTTTCTTTTATATTTCCTTTTTTCTGTTTTGCTGCTTCATTCTGAGAGTTAATCTGATCTTCTTACTAAGAAATGCATGAATCTTGTGTATTCCATTATTTATCCCATGTCTTGGTTTCTTTATTTTAACTAACATTTTAATTACTGACTATTTCCACTTGATTACATTATGATTTCTTGTCCTTGTTTCAGTTGCTAATTAAGTATATTTGGCTAGCTTATTTTAAAATCATGGTTCATCTATTATAATATTCTAGTTTAAATGGTATATACTGTCGGGTTTGCTGCTATACTTTTGAAGCAGTTTTTGAGGCACTTTTTTGAAAGAGCTTTACTCATCAGATATCTGATTAGTTTTTCTTGTGTCCCACTCCCCCTTGGAGGAATCTACTACGTATTGGTAGTCTTATAGCGAGAAAGGCCAAAGTCAATATTCAAAATTAGGTCAATGCTATACGTTAAAGAAGAGGAGCCCAAGAGTAGAGAGTCTAAAACTCTCAAAACTACACAATACCATAAAACTACAGTTAATCCCTCTGCATCAGACAAATCAATGGTCACAGTTTAAATTTTAAATTCTTTAAGAGAATTATCTTTAGGAGGGGTCAGCCTCCTTTGGAAGTAATGCACCAGCATCAGAATAAGTCACACCTATTCTATCTGCTGCTTCTCCCAACCTGTCCTGTGCTGTGTCCTGATTTGATCCTTGTGGACACCAGCATCTGGCCCTCTGAAGCCTTTATCTGTATATACAGGAAACGGAGAAGCAAGGATTTCCCCAAGGCGACTTGAGGGTAGGCAAGAGCAGAATTTAAATCACTTTTCTTTATTTTCTAAATGAAGCCCCCAGATGTCTTCTGCCTCAGACTGCAGCCTCTACCACCACCCCACACAAAAGAGACCAAACTAAGCTTTGCTGTAGATAGGGGTTTCCCAAATGGTTTTGCCTGTTTGTTAGATCTAAAAATCTAAAATTTCCTCTACAGTTTCTCCAGGATTTATTTGGGGAGTCTGAGGGGCAGAGTTATCAGCCTGTGCTCATTTGCCGTCTTGGTCCAGGTGACCATGGATGGAACCCTTGTGTAGTCATTGCCACCTGAAGCTCATTGTCACTTTGCTACTTCAATGACATATGTTGAATGACATATGTTTGCTACTTCATTGACATATCTCAAGACAGCTCTACTTTTCCAATGCATATGAGCTTGGAAAGACCTATGCAACACCTCCCAAGGCCCTGCCTGCCTAAACATATCACAAGACAATTTTAGGGATATTTATAGTAATGGTATTTTTAACTATTATTTTATTGGTCATTTAAATGGGTAGAGAATGTATTTAAAATTATAATTCTAATCTTTCTTTAAAGTGACTTTATGTGAATACTAGCATCCTCAGGCTTTATGTTGAGCAATGAACCCAGTTTCCCTGAGAAGGCAAACTGAGGAGGCTTCCTGTTTGCCTTATTGTTGAAGAGGAGGTGGGTGATGACTAGATGAGTGCAGAAATAAATTTGGCCAACTGAGGCTCCCACACTGAAAGGTTTTGTGCTGCCCTCTGGGGATAAGGAGATGGAGAAAGTGTTACCAAACCAGGGTCGTTTTTGCCCGACGCCAAGAAAGCCAAACACCGACATGATGAGATTGCAGCAAAGAAAGAGTTTACTCACAAGGCAGCCATGTGAGAAAGTGAGAGCGTGAGTCGCAAATTCACTTCCCCCAAAATAGGGACTCAGGGATATTTATGGAATAGGGGGCAAGGTGGTCTGAAATGTGGAGAGAGGTGATTGGAGATGAGGAGAGGTGAGGTAACTGATGATCTGTGCAAGTGTAGTCAGACTTCATGCCTCTTCATAGGACCCATATTCACAAAATGGCAGCATTAGCATCATCTGAGGGTGGAGTTTTTAGCCTCTTGAAGTCAAAAGGTCGCCTCTCGGACATCTGTGCAGGCCCAGTTGATGAGTTGGTGGGCTCAACTGGCCTGAAGTGGACAAGGAATTCTAATTCCTGAAAAACAGCTCACATACCCATTACCATAGTGATCCAGGCTCTGGTGAGTTGTTATCTATAGGAGACCAGTGGGAGTCAGATAGCATATTGCTTAAGCAGCACCATTAACAGTGGGTGGGTTAAATGGCTAAAAGCTGTAATCAGTAATTATAAAAAGGAAAAAACTTTAGTACCTAGATACTTAATCATCAATGGCTGTTTGCCAGGTTCAATCCCCCTTACTCTTTGGTCATTCCTCATTCTTGAGGGATTTGGGGCGACAACCAATCTAGCTACTTCCTGCTGAATTGGGGTGTAGATCAGGGTTAAAGGAATGAAACTGTCTAGCACTCATTTGGAAATATTCTCATGTTCCCAGCTTACCAGAAGGGTAAGAAGTATAAATAACCCAAATTTTAATAGTCCCTGAAAAATAGACCTAATCACAATGGGGCCTCCATCTGATCTCCAGGTGGAGCAGACAACTGGTCTCAGTTCCTGATAGTCTTTTGTTTTACTGGATATGAATCAGAGACCAGAGTAATGGCCTATACCCTGATCTTTCAGATGTCATTGATGATGGCCATCAACACAGACTCTCTGCCTGGGGGTCATCACATTCCTAAGGAACTCAAAAGAACAAAGTTATCAACTTATAGCAGTTGAGAGGGTCCATAAAATCTACAGAGCATGTCTGGGTTAGTTAATCAGAGGTCATTCAAAGTTACAATATGGTTTCTTTTTCACAATATCACTTCCCTTTTGTCAACCTTGTTTTGACCAGGATCAATCCTCCCTTTTGTGTTCATCTTCAATCTTGAGGGATTATCTTGTTGATGAGGGGCATAGGTTGTTCCATCTCATTGAACCAGTCTCTTAGTAAGACGGTGATGCAGGTGGGCTCCCAAAGTTCAGCCTATATTGTGTTAGCAAGTAACCAGGTATTTAATAAGAAATACTTCTAGAGAGACAAAAAGAAAAACAAGATTAATGGTAGAAGGAAATTATAAACCAGCAAATTATAAACCTTTCTGAGCCCAGGCAGCAGCCAGTCAAAAAATTTCTAGGTGTCAGAGTCGAAGCATCCTTTGCAGTTTGAAATGTCTCTCATAACGTCATCATGTGTTCAGGTTACTGAGTGTCTTACACAGCAAAAGACATGAATCTTTCTTAAGTTTATATCAAGTTGTTCAGCTTCAGTTTGCAAGGCTTCAGGATCAAGGGTAGGTTCAGTTCTCAATGATTCCAAATGAAAATGATGGAAAAAACTTTAAAACATTGATTTGAAGATTTGTAGCCAGATATTTCAAGAGACTAGAAAAATTCAGGATCCAGTCCAGTTAACAGACAGGAAAAAACCTCAAAGATAATTAACAGAACTAGTATCTAATATGTATGAATGTATACTATAGTTTTTGTTGAAACATAATTTTTCTCTCTAAAATCACCCTCGTTTTTACCAAAGATAGCCAAATTAAGACTAATCAGTTTGCAAAATAAGTTTCATTTCAATAAACTTGGCCCAATTATTTACATAGGTAGAGCAAGATTGGCAATTGATTATATAGGTTCTTTCCAATCTGCTTTGTTGGAACACTTTCTGAGGAATCTCAGATTGAACTTTAAAGGCCTCTTGAGGCCAGGAAAGCCAAGCCAAAAATTTGTCATCAGATTTTGCCTGCAATGCCTTTGCATATTTCAGTGGATTCCTCGCTTCTTGAGGTCCCTCAAAATATTTTGAGGTTCCAGACACCTGCCAGATAAGTATCTTCCATACTTACCCAGGATGCAGGAATCCTTGTGACCAAGGTACCAGGCAAATATTTCCAAGTGGCTTTATTCCACAAAGTCCAATCCTTGCCTCTCAAAAGCTGTCTGGTCATATCTGAGTCTATGCCTTTTTCTCTCAAATATGACATTCCAGTCAAAGCTTTAGTAATATAACCAATGTTTCCAATTGTGTTCTCTTATAAGGAGAACAGATTCTTACTGAGCTTATGCAAATAACTACATTACCATGAAAACAATACTCACTCATTAAAAGTTTCCAAATCCTGGAGTGATCAGGTGGGGAGAAAAGTCAATGTTTCAAGTCTTCTTACAAAGGTATAATTTATCAAATTGATATAAGTCATAGTTAGCATGAGAGAAAAAGACTTCCTTAAATTTGGAAACAAAAGAGAACCAAAAAATCAGCAATATCACAAATGAAAAGTCACATAAATCATAATCATCATCATCAGTTCATTCAGGCCTGTGTAATCGATTCTTGATCTTATTGTTCGATTGGCAGTTTTATGAGGTCATCACTTTCTCTATTAGAGTTCTGTAACTTCTTACCCAGTTCAGTTTTATGATCTGAAAGTTTATCAGAAACCTGTATTCCAGAGTAAGTGTCAGAGTCCTTTCCATGAATCTCTCTGAAGCTAAGACAAATTTTCAAAAGCAAAAAGCATCAGAGTAAAATAATAACTGTCTGTAAACAACAAAAGACTTGAAAATGGAAATTGACAAAGAAATTTGGTTAATTTTCTGACATAAAATTCTGGTTATTATTTTAAGGTGTTGTATGTCAGAAAATAACACCTTAAAATAATAACCAGAATTTTATTCCTGATAACTAGCACAGATCAGAATTTTAGGAATGTTATATAGTTTCAAAACATTTATATTAATAACATTTATCCACATAATATCACCTAAGAAAGCTTATCATCACTTATTTGACAATGCTTCCCATGTAATTTAATATACCAAATAAGCCTAATTAGCTTTGTGTCTTCCTCCTTATAGGAAGAGAGAGCAAATCTCTTTGAGGAGCCTCAGGGGCCCTCTGAAAATCCTCAGAGAAATTCTCTCCTTTCTTCCAGGCCAAAAGAAAGCCTCTATTCAGCATTTGAATATTTTGGTGTTGTGGGGGGGAGCTTGTCAAAAACATAAAAAGGGTTTAAAACACTTTTTCAGGTAGGAAACAACACTCAGTTATCTATTCAAAGTGACAACAGAAACTGTCAAGGTCAAACTGTTAAAAACAGTCAAAAAATCTTAATAGAAAGACCTTAGCATTTCTGAACATAGGAAATTATTTTAACAAAACAGATTTTCTGTATGTTAGGTAGACTTTCTCGAAAATAAAGAAAATATCCTTTTATAACCTCTTTATCAAGAGCGGACCAGAAGTTCAAGAAAATTATACTTTTGAGAGAGAAAATCACATTTTAACTTTTGTACCACCTCATTTTTGTTTTTTTACACTAAAACTCATTTACTTAATTGGACTTGCTTCGATCTTAGCCAACTTGACCAGGAATAAAACTCCTTTCAGAATTTCTCAATAACACACCTTATATAACTTTCTTTTTACATTCAGAATTTATCCCATGCTTTCCTTCTTCCCTTCTAGTACTTGAAGACAAATTTATCTTCCTTAACCCAACAAGCAAAAATATTTCCATTCTTTATACCTTCTTTACTGAAAACACAAATTTTAATTTCCTTTTATACAGAGCTGTGTGCCTTACTAATTTTTGGTAGCTTTAATTGCATATATTAATGAGAATTTTTAACCCTTATAGGCCTTAGTAAAAGCTGAAAACTAAGAAATTATGAACTGTCCTTTACATTAGCATCCTGTGGCTTGGAAAATTTATAAATGTGTTTTATAATTTCAAGAAATGCACTACTTCATGGTGCAATCTTAATAAAATACAAGACACCTTCACTAATAGACCCAAACACCTTTTAGTTTCTTTGTAATAAGAAGCCAAAAGTAGATAAATCTAGACACATCTAACAATAATGTTTCAGTATTTTATCTTATTTGAAAAATGACCCAGATATTCAGTGAGTTTTTTACCATATAATTTTACCTAGCAACACTTCAAAGTTTCAAGTTACCAGAAAGATTTTGGAAGTTATTTTAAATATGAATGTCATAAGACATAATTATTTTAAAAAGTTCACCCAACACTTTTATCTTTTTCACATCTATTTAGTTTACTCATTCCCAATAATTATTTAGGTTGCTTATAAAAATTCATGAGATGTTAGATAAAATTAGCCATTATTTTAAATTATTTTTGCTTAACAGTTTTGTAATAGAGATAACATCAGCTTATTTGACCAATAAATGTAAAATAAAGGCTGCATGTCTGCATCATATCCAGTGCTAACTCTGGAGGACATGCCCATTTTAATTGAACCAACAAATTTAAATAAGTTTTCATTTACCAAAGATTAATTTCATATCATGTTAACCTAAAAGACATTTGGGTTAATTTCTTTTCCTTTTAGAAATATTTTAGGTAAGTGCTTACTTTAAGTCAGTTAAACAGAGGTCTTAGTTTTTGGCCACACCATCCCAAGGTAAAAATATCATACACATATAACATACATATAGACACACATACACAGGGACTGCACAGCTATTGTTTTAAAATTACTGCCATGAATCAGGTACAAGGATCCCTGGTTATGAATCCAAATTTTGTTTTGAGCCTTTTTACTAATATTTGTGAAGAAGATACTAGAGATGCTATATTTTTGGTGCGGGCACTCTTCTGGCTATTTTTTGGCTTTTTCCCTTTTTTTTCTTCAGTCTTAGGAATTAGTGATGGACAAGATAATCCCCAGAGGATTTGCAAGCTCTCTGAGATAAAGGAAACAGGTGGAACTGCCTCTAAAGCTGCATTTCCAGTCTTACAAGGATTTTCCTAGGAAGCTTGCTCTTGATTTCTCAGAAACTGCATTGTAAATCAAATGACATTATGGGTTGATCAACCTCTCCAACTACATCATAAAGGCACAGACAAACCACTCAAGTTTTCTCCAAGTTGGAGTTTCTGGGGCATAACCCACCCAAAGTTGAAGTGTTTCCAATTAATTAAAATGCACCCAATGGGTGAGTCTCAGGAGAAGCTTGGGGTGTTCCCCATGGTGGTAAAGCACTGTCAGTGTCTGACTGACAGTGGACTGGAGAAGGGTGCAGAGACCGACTGCAGGTGTCAACATAGTTAAAAGATTTAGTCAAGTCCCATTCAGCCCAGGCACTTAGTCCCTGAGCCAGCATAAGGCAAGCCAGGGAGGCAAGGGGCAAAGGCCTGGAGCTGGCCGGAGCGGGATCCCAATGCCAGGGTTGAGAGTTAAGTCCCTAGCAGAAAGTTTTTCAAGTTTTGATTTTACAGAAGGTCTAGGTTCTGCTCACATCCAGCCTGATCTGAACCCAGACTTGATGACAACAGAGGAGGTGATGAATGAGACAGAAAAAGAAAGGAAAGAGGTGATCAGGCCTCTCCCTCTCAGCTTCTTCCCAAGAGTTATCAAGATAAAGGTCACACAACAGTTCCTGGACAAGACAGTTTACGGAATAAATTACTGGTCTCCTGTCCCCACAACTGACTTAGTTGGCACCTAAAATCCTCTACAAGCTCTTGACAGGAGACAAAACAGAGTTCCAGATTGTCAGTCAAAGGATTGACCAAGGGACCAACCTGGAATCACTCCAGGTGCCCAAAAACCAGAGGAGAGCTCCTGGGAGTGGAATGAGGACTCTCTGAAACCAGGCAGAGGATAGCTCCCAGGTTGGAACATGGACTCTTCAAAACCAGGCAGAGGCAGGCTGGGGGTGGGGTGTGGAGCTTTCATTAGCATCTTTAAGATCATGAGTGGAAGCTGAGATTCCAAATTTAATTTCTTAAGACTAGTCATTGTAAGAGCTCTCTGACTATGGCCACATGGTGCTACAGAAAAATGCCATTTTTTTCTTTTTCATGGACTTGTAACTGAAAGTTGTCTAATTTTGAAGAATGAAGCCTAGGGAGCTACTGGTGGGAGCCAAATTAGAGTAATTTAGACATGGCCAGTAAAAGTATACTTATGCTACAGCTAGAACCAGATCTCAAAAACAAACCAAGCCAAGACAAGCCAAGAGCATTTCTGTGAGGGGATCCCCTAATTCTTCCTTATTATTAAGCATCCTGGAAACCAAGATACTCACAATGAAGGCCAGACGAAGGCTTCCTTTGTCAGAAGTCCCAGAGGGCATCCCCTGCCAAACCAAGGCTTCATTTCAGAAGTCAGACTTAAAGGAAGAAGAAATAAGAATGAGGTCACTTGTACCAAAGTTACTCACCAAAAAGACGTCTTCCAAACCAAGAAACCATCTCTCTACTGCAAAGTGAAAATATGCTCCCAGCAGCTGCTGGACTCATTCACAGGTTCTCCACATTGGCAAGGGGCTGACAAATCTCAGGCAAAAATGTCCATCTGGACTTAGCTCCTGCCTGGCTCGTCATTTGTTACCAAACCAGGTTCATTTTGGCCTGCTGCCAAGAAAGCCAAACACCCAGACAATGAGATTGCAACAGAGAGAGAGTTTAATCACAAGGCAGTCATGTGAGGAAGTGAGAGCATGAGCCTCAAATTTGCTTCCCCAAAAAGATGGACTCTGGGATATTTATGGGATAGGGAGCACGATGGTCTGAAATGTGGAGAGAGGTGATTGGAGATAAGGTGAGGTGAGGTAACTGATGATCTGAGCAAGTGTAGTCAGACTTCATGCCTCTTCATAGGAACCATATTCACAAAATGGTGGCGTTAGCGTTATCTGAGGGTGGAATTTTCAGCCTCTTGAAGTCAGAAGGTCGCCTCTTGGACATCTGTGCAGGCCCAGTTGATGAGTTGGTGGGCTCAACTGGCCTGAAGTGGACAAGCAGTTCTAATTCCTGAAAAACAGCTCACACACCTATTACCATGGTGACCCAGGCTCCAGGAAGATGTTATCTATAGGAGCCTAGTGGGAGTCAGATATCATATTGCCTAAGCAACACAGTTAACAATGGATGGGTTAAACAACTAAAAGCTATTATCAGTAATTGCGAAAAGGAAAAACCTTTAGTACTTAGATACTTAATCATCAATGGCTGTTTGCCGGTTTCAAAAGGTTTTTAATTTGAGTATACCCCACACACTCCTCCCTTCCATTTTCTTCTCTGATTCTCAGATCTCACCCATATACCTTTATTCCTGGGTCTAACATGGACTTCAAAGGGCCTGACTGTTGTTTCTTGTAATTGCTCTCCTACTTGCTCTTGCCCTTCTTCACAGGAGACTCCTGGCATCCTCTAGACTGATTTGTTAGGGCGTCAACTTGGTGGAGACTCTTCACTGAGGAAGTTCAATGACTTTGTGAATTTGTACTGAGAAGATTGGAGATTATGCAAGTTTATGAACTCTTTTCCCTTTGTTAAGAGTTGTCTCATTTCCCGCTCTGAGCTTTCTGTGTAATGGTTCAAATCATCAATTGTTTAGCCACTGCCTAAGGTCAGGAAGAATGCAAATTTTTTTTGTATTTCTTTGGTCCATTTATTAAAATTCTATCTGTACAGTACTTTGAATTATTGAGCACTGTTCTGAACTACCTTTTTTGCTGATAGTAATTTGTGTGTTATCTGCTGGAGTACCAACAAAGGTTATCCCTCCACACAAATGGATTACAAGAAAAGGGAGGAAAAATGTCCTGAATCATGCTCATTCCTGCCCTTTATCTTCTACTGCTTTATCTCTAGATTGGGCCCTCTCTGATCTGCCCTAATGTCCCACTCTCTCCATTAGTTTAATACCAGCCCTATGAGTCCACAGAAGCAGCAACCTAAATCCATGAACACTCATATCCTCCTGGCTTTTTTTTTTTTTGAGGAAGATTAGCCCTGAGATAACATCTGCCACCAATCCCCCTCTTTTTTTGCTGAAGAAGACTGGCCCTGAGCTAACGTCCATGCCCATCTTCCATATATCAAGTAGAGATCTGCAAGCAAGACCAGCTAGGGGTTACCACTGTAATGTCTGCTGGTTGGTGCCATTTATTTGACATCTCAGCCCTTATGGCACTCTGGAGTGCATCCACTTTCCTTCACAGAAATGACGCTGCAGAGTAAAAGGTTTATCAGTTCTTCTTCGCGATCAGAAGTTCATTGATCTTGCAGAATTTGCAAAGTTTAGATGCTGTCGTGATATAAGCTCACACCCAACTTGCGTTTACCCATGAACAATGCAAAAAATTGTGAGTAATCTTGAATTTAATCATCAAGGTAATATAGCTAGTCAAGAGGGCAACTAATGCCAAGCTGTTTCAATGTATTTGAGGAAGGAGTTACTTATTCATAATGACTTTCTACCTCTGTCAGGCCCCAAGTTTGTCAGTGATTAATAGCTAGGTGAGTGTTTCAGGTATGATTTAAACCAAAAGTGATTTCATAGAAGTAGCTAGATGACTCACCCCTCCCTTTGAACATTTTAGCCTCATTCAAGGGGCATTTAAGTCCCCTGGATGAGTTAAGCTCAGACATTGACACTCCTTTCAATTACAGACATGTTACAAAAGAACAAGAGAACAACTCGGCTATGTTTTGTTCATTGTGACTAAGATATTCACAGGAGATAAACAGTTCAGTTCCCTGGCTAAGAGTATCAAAACCACTGAACGTTGATGGGCAGAGTCTCAGAATTCTTTCATAACTTCTCTCTCCCTGGGGCATAGCACAGTATGGGGAAGTTTTTAAGTAACCCAAACCAGTGTCATTTTTCCCTGTTACCTTTCAAAATACTTCATTTCCTTAGTCTTTCACAAGATTATAACATCCTACAGTTCAGTCTCTGGGTAGTTTCACTAATTTATCTTTCCATTAGTACAAAACAAATTGTTATTCCTGCATTTCTGAAAAAAAATCTCAAGGCCTAGACTACCATGGAAAATATTTCCAGTAGGGTGAGACCTGTAGGGATTTCTATAAGAAAGATTTGGGTACTTGATGGGTAACTGCAAGATCACAGGGGAATTTTCTCTTAACTGGGGCACTTTCTTCCTGTTCCTTTTTTCACCCACTTTCTTTAACATAGGGCCCAAACCTCAAAAGAGCATTTCACCTGATCTATCTAAAAATAACTGCCATAATTACTTACTCAAATGAACATACTGAGAATTTGCTACAAGTAATCTTTTGCTTCCAAAAGGGATACTTTATAAACTTAGCATTATCTCTGACCACTAAAAGTTTTCTGTCTTGTGTCATTCTGGAAGAGGGAGGAAGATATGCAGAAATAAGTTGAAGAAGACACAAACAAATGGAAAATTATTCTGTGCTTATGGATCCGAAGAATAAATATGGTTAATATGTCCATACTACCTCAAGTCATCAACAGATTCAATACAATCTCTACCAAAATTCCTATGGTAGTTTTCACAGATATAGAAAAACAATCCTAAAATTTACATGGAAGCACAAATGACCCCAAATAGCCAAAGTAATCCTGAGGAAGAAGGACAAAACTGGAGGCATCACATTGCTTGATATCAAACTATACTACAAAGCTATAGTAATCAAAACAGTATTGTATTGACATAAAAATAGACATATAGACCAGTGGAACAGAATCAAGAGCCCAGAAATAAACCCCTGCATATAGGGATAACTAGTATTTGACAAGGGAGTCAAGAGTACTCAATGAGGAAAAGGTAGTTTCTTCAATGAACTGTGTTGAGGAAACTGGATCACCACACATAGAAGAATGAAACTGAGCTCCTACATTATACTATTTACAAAAATGAACTTTAAATGAATTAAAGATTTAAACTTAAGACCGAAAAGCACAAATCTCTGAAACACAGGGAAAACTCCTTGACATTGGTCTTGGCAAGCATTGTTTGGATAAGACACCTAAAGCACAAGCAACAAAAGCAAAAATCAACAAGTAGAACTATATCAAACTAAAGAGCTTCTGCACAGCAAAGGAAATAATCAACATAATAAAAAAGCAATCTATGAGATGGGAGAAAATATTTGCAAATCATATGTCTAAGTGATTAATATTTGAAATATATACAACTCAATGACAAAAACAGACAGTCCAGTAAAAAATAGCCAGAGAAACTTAATAGAGTTTTTTCCAAAGAAGACATACAAATGGGCAACAAGGCATTAAAAGATGCTTAGCATCATTAATCGTCAGGGAAATGCAAATCAAAACCATGATGAGATATCATCTCACTGCTGTTTGAATGGCTATTATTAAAGCAACAAGAGATAACAAATGCTAGAGAAGATTTGGAGAAAAGGGAGCCCTTGCACACAGTTGGTGAGAGTGTAAATTGGTGCAGCCACTATGGAAAACAATATGGAGATTCCTCAAAAATTAAAAATGGAACTATAGTATGATGTAATAATCCTACTTCTGGGCACATATCCAAAGAATATGAAAACAAGATATCAAAGAGATATATCTACATCTCCGTGTTTACTGCAGCATTATTCATAACACCCAAGATATGGAAACAACCTAAGTGTCTGTCAGTGGGTGAATGGATTTAAAAAAATATGATACACACACACATGCACACACATACTGGAATATTATTCAGCCATGAGAAAGAAGGAAATCTTGTCATTTGGGGCAACATAAATGGACCTATACAGAATTATGCTAAGTGAAATAATTCAGACAGAGAATGTCAAACACTGTATGATCTCACTTATATGTGGAATCTAAAAAAGCCAAACTCACAGAACAGAGAGTAAATTGGTGGTTGCCAGGGCCTTGAGGGTCAGGGAAATGGGGCCATATTGATCAAAGGGTACAAACCTCCAGGAATAAGATGAATAAGTTCTGGGGATCTAATGCACAGCATTGTGATTACAGTTAACAATATGTATCATATATTTGAAAGTTGTTAAGAAAGTAAATCATAAATATTCTCATCACAAGAAAGAAATGGCAATTTTGTGACATGATGCAGGTGTTAGCTAAGGCTATTGTGGAGATCATTTTGTAATAAAGAAGTGTATCAAATCAACACATTGTACACCTTAAACTTACACAATGTTGTATGTCAATTATATCTTAATAAAGTTGGAAAAGAAAAACAATACAAGTACACGAGAGCAAACAGTGCTGGGAGATATTGAAGGTTGCTAAAGTAGAGATGCGTATTTACTACTCTTGCCATTCAGCTTAACACCAGAAAGATTGAATCTTAGGAGTAACGGCCAAGCACTAGAGTAGGAGCTATTATAAAACCCATCCCAACAAAGCATAGAACCAAGCTCTTACATGAGTCATAGAAAAGTCACAATCCTAAAAAAAAAGAAGCTTCGGAAATATCTTGACTAATTTATCAGAAAGTCATAACAATTCCATAAATACACCTAGTAACAGAGCTTCAAAATGATAAAGCAAAAACTAACAGCGTTAAATGCAGTATAAGACAAATCAACAATCATAATTAGATATTTAAAATCTCTCATTGAATAATGATAGAACTAGAAGAAAAAAATCAGAAAGTATAATAAAATATTTTAACACCACATTCAAACAATGTGATCTAATTTTCGTTTAAAGAACACCATAAAAACATCTGAAGTGTTCATGAAATTTCGCAAAAGTGAAATATATGCAGGTGCTTACAGTTAGTCACAGTACAATTGATGTCTGAAATCTTACAGTACATTTCACGACCACAACAGGACTAAATCAGAAATCAACAATAAAGTATCTAGAAAATTCTAAACTATCTCAAAATTATATAACACATTTAAAAATAAGCCATTAATTAATACATGCCAAGGAATATTAGGGACAATAAAAACACACCATAAAAAACCTAGGAAATGAAGCAAAGGTAATACTCACAGAAAAAAAATTCTTAAGGTGTTTACATTTAAAAAAGAGAGTTTTAATATAATTGATATTAATTTTCATCTTACAACACTAGAAAAAAATAGAGGAAAGCAAATAACAAATAATATACAGAAACAATGAAGCTATAAGCAGAAAACAATACAAGAATTGATTTTGCACATTATGATACACAGGTAAACAAACTAAATAAACAGTAATGAGTAAGCAAACAGTAAAACCAACAAAAAGCAAAGAAATGAATATGGCCAAATGTTGATTCTTGTAAGTGACTAACTCAGGTGACTGATAGCTTGATAAATGCATGAATCCACTTGGCCAGCTCTGGCTCAAGTTCTAATAGGTTTGCTGGCCCTTAGACATGAGAGGTGGAGAAGAGTTTTGATTTGACGATACCCAAAACATTTGTCCCTTCCATTTTCTTCTCTGCAACTACACATCTTATACCTTTATTCTGAGGTCTGATGTGGAATTTTAAGGACCTGACTTATTTATTAATGAAATTTCTCTTCTACTTGCTCTAACTCCTCTCCTTAGGAGACTGCTGAAGACAGATGCACATAGGAGACCAACCTGGTGTGGACTCCTCGCTGAGGATTTTGAGTGATCTTCTGGAATAGTACTTGAGATGATAAGAGATCATGTAGATTTTTCCAGACGTTTTTCCCCACATTAAGAGCTCTCTCATTTCCCACCTGACTCATTTCCCAATCGGCTCGTTTCATAATAACTATGAAGCCTTACAAATTCTAGAAGAACACTGTTCCTCAACACTGTTGAGGGCCTCATAAATCCCTCTGTATCTCTGCGATGGCCCAAATCACCAATTGTTTGGCCACTAAGAGTCAGGAAAATCTTCATTTTTTTCTAAGTCTTTGCTCTATCTTTTAAAATTCAAACTGCACAATATGGATTTAGGAGCATTGTTCCAACTTCCCTTCATTTGAGCAAGAAATGTATGTGTTTTCTGCTATAGAAACAACAGAGGGTGTCACTCCACGTAAGTTAGTTTCTGGTAAAAGGAGAGGAAAATGTCCTGATTCGCAGACATTTCTGTTGTGTGTCTGCTGCCTCCTGGTCTCTGGATTCGGACCCTCTGATCTCCCTAATGTCCCTCTGTACCCTTTACATTAAGACAGCTGAGTGAATCCACATAGCAGCTCTAAAGTCTGTAATACAGAATTTTGAAAATTCCTCAGTTTTTGTGGCACTAATGCTAGATCCTCCTTGCTTTTCCCTGACTTACTCCTGCACATTGAGACATTTTTCAAATCCAGACTTCAACTGTCTCCCCTCCACAAACCTAGTTTGAATTAACTCTATAAGTTTTCTTCTCCCTTCAGATGACCTCAAATCATCTACTAAATGTAACAGGTCTTTGGATCCCTTCTTCATTTCATGGCCTCATCCTTCAGATCAGATAGTGGATTACCACAATACTATATGCTGATAGGTTCCCTTATTTGACTTCTCAGGGTTGCAATTCTTCAAATTGTATCCATTGTACTATATAGAAAAAAAATTTTTAGAAAAAATATTTATTAGGTCCTCATCCCTTCTAGAAGCTCAATGTTCTTCCAGAATTTGATGGATTCATTGAGGTGATTGATGATATGAACTCATTACACACTTGTGTTTATCTGTGAATAATTCTGAGAGTCAAGAGTAAGCATGAAATTGAATCATAGAATCAATAGACCTTAGTCATTGGGCAAAAGGGTAACTAGTGCAAAATTCATTTCCAAATACTCTAGGCAGAACTTACATGTAAATAGCGATTTTATGCCCGTGGTATGTCAACTATTAATAGCTATGTAAATGTATCACATACTATTGAAAACACAAGCAACTTCACAGACAATGTTTCTTCATCCAGGAGGTGTGGTCAGGACTGGTAGCTATATATGTCTCTTCCAAGACCTCTTCCTGCCGCTGCCACTGTGTGAGCAGAAAAGGAGGAAGAAGCGACTGGGTGTCTTGCCTTTCCGCTTTGAAATTTGAGCCTCTTTTAAGGGGTTTTGGTGTCTACTTAAGTCTATTGGAAAAGAAAGTTCTAATGGCTCAACTCCTCTCAGACATTTGTAAATAAGTAAATAAATAAGTGCTAACTTGGCTCTGGCTTTTCATTATGACTCACAGGTTTACATCAAGAAAACTATTCAGTTTCTATGACTAAGGAAATAGAAACCTAAAACCATTTATGGGAGGAGTCTCAAAATTGTTTCATAACTTCTGTGTCTCTCGGGATATAGCTCAGTATGAGACAGTTAGCAGTACCAATCAAGTTATTAAGTGACTCTAACCAGTGCCACTTTTCTCTGTTATCTTTGAAAAATCTTTGCTTTTTTAGCATTTCAGAAGATTGTAACATCCTGCAGTTCTGTTTCTGAGAGGTTTACTGATTTATCTTCCTACTCAAACAAAACAAGTACTGATTGCCACATTTCTGAAGAAGATCTCCGGATCTGGACTACTGTGGAAGAATTGTCAGTGAGGTGAGTCCTGTTAGGATTTTTGTCGAGGAGATCTGGGTACCTCATTGATCTCCACAATATCACAGGAGGAAAATTAGTTTTTGAGTCTTTTGAGTAGGGGTGAGAGGAGTAAGGCTGCTATTAACATGTTCAGAAAAGTGAAAAATATGGTAGCTTGATTCTAAATCCTCACTCTCCTAGGAAGATAATAGGTATCTTTCATCCCATCACAACAGAGGTCTGAACAAAGCCAAATGCATTGTGACTACTGCAGATTTGAAAATTCATTCTCCAGGTGTTTATAGCATGAATTAATATTTAGAAGAGGTCTTTGGTTTTCTTCCCTCTAGGATGTGAAGAAAACTTAGTAGTTGTGGTAGAGGCCTGGGTAAAAGACAAGACAATGACATGAAAAAAAGTATTATACAATAATAGTAAGTAAAAAATACCTCTAGACATAAAACTATATTATATGATGTTATTCCAGTTTTGTAAAACATGAGAACAAGAACACGCAAGAAATAAAAAATTTCTGTTTAACAAATGTGTTTACTCAAATACGTGGCATCTTGATATATTCATAAGTACTTTAGCTTCATTCTACACCGAGTACGAGAGGCAGTATTTCAGTTTTTTGGGGACTAATTCCCTGCTTTCCTCAAAGCCAGAGGTAGACTTTGACAGTGAGAGTTTGTAGGAAGGAGGCAGTTGGACACCATTAAATCTATATCTACCTTTTTGAATGCTTTTGTCTTTCTGTAGAGCCTGGTACATAAACATTTCATGTTTCTAAGAGGAATGTAAAGTTTGAAATATTGGTTTCAGAGTTATCTAAATGTTAGATGAAGCGTTTTATTGAAGCTTAACTGTGTTGGTCAGTTTTTCTAAATAGTCTTCTGATTTTTTTCTTTGCTTCATTCAGCAATAATGCTAAAGTCTCAAGCTATAATGATTCTGTCAACTTTTCCTTATACTTCTTTCAATTTCTAGTATAAATATTACATATGTCTGTAAACATAGTGAGAGAAATATACTGCATAATACTAACTATAATAATATAATGAAATATGAATTAGTTATAATATGTACTTATTACTCTTAGATAAATGCATAATCAAAACTGTTACAGTTGAATTCTTTCTGGAACTTAAATCTTTTGTTGTTGTGTAGTGAAATTCCAGTTCTGATGAAAGTCTTTGTCTTAAGGTCTATTTAAAGCTAGGCTAATAAAGATATACTGCTTTCTTTAAATTAATGTTTGCATGATAAAACTTTTTTGCAACTGTTTTTTAAACCTTTAAAAAATCTTTTGTCAACAACATATAGGTAGATTTTTTTAAATCCAGTTTGAAAACTTTTTCTTTTAATGGCTTCAGCATTATGTACATTAGTTGAAATGCTGTATTTTGACTAGTTTGTAAGTACCATTTGTAATACTTATTCTATGTTTTCTTCTTCTTCTTGTCAATAGTTTTAAATTTATATCTCTAACTTCTCTTTAAGAACAAGTAACTTAATGAACACTCATATCCTCTTTTCTCCCTACATTCACCCCATCACGTTGATCGACTTCTTGTTTCGTTTCTCTTCAGTTATTGTTATCTGTGTGTGTATGTGTGAGGAATATTTTCCCTGAGTTAATACCTGTTGCCAATCCTCCTTTTCTTTTTTGCTTGGGGAAGATTGTCCCTGAACTAACATCTGTGCCAGTCTTCCTCCACTTTGTATATGGGATGCCTCCACAGCATGGCTGGAGAGTGGAGGAGGTCTCCACCCGGGGTCCAAACCCAGCGCACCCAGCCATCGAAGCAGAGTGCGTGGAACTTTAACCACTCGGCCACGGGGCTAGCCCCATCTCTTCAGTTATTCATTTTTAAAACACTAAAAGACTTACATCAAGGTCTTGTTCACTCTTACTTTTTTTGCCTGCAACATTTTATTTACCTGATTTCTTTATTTTCTTGTTGAATACTATTTCCAAAAGAATGCTTGGTAGGTCTTTGTGTTGCAAATCTTCTGATTGTTAATTGTGTTGAGAAACATGAGAGATTCATATCTAAGCCATCACATTTAAATGTCATTTTGGTTAGATATAAAATTCCTGTTTCAAAATTATTTTTTCTTCAAATTAGGTTGGCAACACCTCTCTGAAACCCTTGGGATCACATAGGGTTTGGAATTCAGAATTTGAGTGACTTTAGAAAGACTATTTAAGGCACTCGCTGTGTATAGTTTAGCAGCCCATAGATGGCCCATTTGGGTCTAGGTCCTGACTCTCATGTTAAATGTGCTAATATTTCAGGAATAAGACAATATGAGCATTCACACTAAAGTGGAATTTTTAAAAAATTATACATAGACTCCTGCTGCCTCACATCAAGTATTTTTTTCTAATAAATTTTGTTACCAAATTCGTGCACACACACAACTTTTGGTTTCACAATTTTGGGAGGTTTCAAAAGTGCTGGTGTGGATTTGAGGCAAACATTATACAAAATTACTCCAGGGACTGGCCCAGTGGCGCAGCGGTTAAATGTGCACGTTCTGCTTCTCAGCAGTCCGGGGTTCGCCCATTCAGATCTCCAGTGCGGACATGGAACCGCTTGGCATGCCATGCTGTGATAGGCGTCCCTAATATAAAAAAAAAAAGTAGAGGAAGATGGGCATGGTTGTTAGCTCAGGGCCAGTCTTCCTCAGCAAAAAGAAGAGGACTGGCAGTAGTTAGCTCAGGCTAATCTTCCTCAAAAGAAAAAAAATTACTCTATGTATTTTCGCTCTTGAGAATCTGATTTTGAACCTTTGTGAGTGAGTTATTCTTTTTCTCTGAAAGTGTCAATTTTTTCTTGTTTTTGCATATTCTTCAGTTTCTCTACATTGTGTCTTCATGTGGGTTTTTCCTTCACTGTCTGATCTAGCATTCTATTGGCCTGATGGATCTAAAGATGTTCATGTTACTTTAATTCCAAGAAGTTTATCTCATTGTTTCTTCAAGTATTTTCTCCTTTTCACTTTAGTTTTCACTCCTTTTGCAACTAATAACACGTGTATGCTGATACTTTTTCCTGTATTTTGACATGTCTTACATTTTGTTTTCTGTTTTCTACTTCTTAGTTTAAAGTTGTCTCCTTGTGGGATGTATTTCAACCTAAACTTACAAATCAATAATTTATATTCTAATTATATACATTGAACTCTATAGCCGAATTATTATGTTCCAAGAGCCAAATCTCCTGAACTCAAAGTTGAAGATTTTAATACTCATATTCTCCTTCCTGAGTCAATGTGTTGTTGAAAGACATTGGAGAAACAATGATAGAAGTGTCATTTTCACAAATAGTGATTCTCATAAGCTATATTATATTCAGAACTTAGGACATTATATGTAAAAACATGCTATGTAAGAGTTTCCGTATTATTAGATACATGCTGAGTACAACTGCATATTTACATAATTTGGCAGACTTCTAAATTAAATTTGATTAATTTCATGAAGACTGTGTATTCTCTAGATCTACTTTTCAAGAAGAAAGGTAGGAAGTATACTCTATAAAAGAGGCTAACAGGACAAGATTTGCCTAGTTCTGGAACTTAAATATGAAATACAGAAAGTGAGAGAAGAAAGAAAGAGAGATTATTCAAGGCCTTCCAAGTCAGGCTAAAGATCAAGGAATTTTTCCTAAAGAAAATGGGAAACTATTGAATACTTTCGAGCAGTGTAGAAATGTGGTTTATAGGAAGATAACTGGATCTATGAAAATAACTAATTAGAGAAAGTAAGCCTGGAAGGAGGAAATTCAAGCAACTGTTAAATAATCCCAGACAATGTGATGTGATCCTACACTAGGGAGCAGGTAGAAGGCCAGCAAAGTGATAGTGATATACGCACATAGGACACAAAGAACATGGTCCAACCCCAGGGAGAGATGATGCTAATTACAGCTGACTAGGGAAGGGCCAAGTGGACTAGGGCAGTTACCCAGCATGAAATGTAGTGCTGTGGCAGCAGGATATTCACACAAGGTGAGAGGCTGCAGCCCATTTTGCACATAGGCCCCTTCAGGCATATTGGGTGTGGGAAGAGTCAGGAACCACCAACAGACATTCATGGCCAGATTCTAGCCCTAATCAAGGATAGGAGGAGGAACCAGGGAGTTTGACACTATAGAGTCCATATTCTAAGCACTGCAACAATGACTTATATCCAGGCCTTCTTCCACCACACCTACCCCTGAATCAACTCAACTATCACCATTAATGATGTTTTAGATCTTCCTAACGCAGTTTCTCAACAAATTTTCTAAATGATATTTCTGGTAATTAAAGTTCCTTTTTGTCACACGCACCTATGGATAAAACTTTGACATGAACCACTCATTCACATAAACATTGACAGTCTTTGAAATTGTCTACGTAAATGTGTAACACTGTGTGTTATTTTTCTCTTATAGGTCATCTGTAACTTGAGAGATGGTGAATGAATACCAGAAAATTGTTCTTCTGAAAGGATTAGAGCCCATCAGTGCATATCATTTTAGCATGGTTAAATCTCTACTGGCCCATGGTTTACAACTGACTGCAAAACCTCAAGATGAATATAGTAAAATTGAGATTGCTGGGTTAATGGCAGAAAAGTATCGAGGAGCCACCTGTGTTGACAAACTAATAGAATTGTACAAAGATATACCAGAACTTAAAAGCCTTGTTAAAAATCTGAGAAGTGAAAAGTTAAAAGGTAATGAGGAAGAACTCCTCACTCTCGCTCTGTCTGCACTATCCTTGACCTTGACTAGAACCCTCACTTATTCAGTTGAAACATCCCTTTCCCAGTTTAAGATTCAGTAGCCATGACTGTGTTAGTACTGTAGAGGCCAACAAGTTGACAACTTATGATATCCCCTTTCCTATGAAGGGGATTGATGTGTGTTGGAGGGTGTACTTGGGGTGAGGATAAAGAACAAAAGACAGAAGGAGTTGATGAGAGGCTGAGGTTTCCAGTACGTTAGAAATGCTAGAAAATAACAAAATAATAATTTAAGAATTGTAGCTTATGTGGCCGGCCCGGTGGCACAGCTGTTAAGTTTGCACGTTCCGCTTCTCGGCAGCCTGGGATTCGCCGGTTTGGATCCTGGGTGTGGACATGGAACCGCTTGGCAAAAGCCATGCTGTGGTAGGTGTCCCACGTATAAAGTAGAGGAAGATGGACATGGATGTTAGCTCAGGGCCAGTCTTTCTCAGCAAAAAGAGGAAGATGGGTAGTAGTTAGCTCAGGGCTAAACTTCCTCGAAAACGATAAATAAATAAGAATTGTAGCTTATTTAAAAACATTTATATTTAACCAATTAATGTGCCTGTTCTATTAAGACCATTTGCTGCATAATCATTATCCCTTCTAGTAACAAATATGCAGCTGTACTTAACATAAAAACCTACCTCTCACAGATGTGAAGAACTTACCCTCTTGTAAAATCACTGGGTAAAAACAAAATTTTAAAAATTCAAAGGCCAATATCACCATTTTATCACCTTACAAATCCACATCATCAGTTGCTTTCTGTAGTTTCTGTAATTTTAATGGATCTTTTATAGAACATGATCAACCAGTCAGCATCATGAAAACCTTAGATTTTTTAAAGGGCCATGATAAGGAAACAGAGTTGAGAGAGAGTTTGACTGAGGTACATGGGATCCAGAGGACAAGAAAGAGAGCCTTACTGCATAGGGAGTGAGTACGAAAACTACTGAGGAAGCATGAGACAGTCTTCCTGCCTGTGTTGCTGCTTTTGGTCCCCTTGTGCCAGGCTGGCTAATGCAGAAGAGGTGGACAAAAGCATACTTAGACCTACAAGCAGGAGCCGTGAGTAAATAACATTGAAACTGCTTCAGCTGTCGTAGACCAGCTGCTCTGGGTTTATTGTGTCCTCTTTGTTTGTGCGTCAGTCGCAGTGAAAAAGAGGAAAAAAGGAGCAACTCAATTGAAAAAGAGAGATCAAAGAGAAGCAGGCCCTGCTGCACCTGCACCCACCACAAGTAGTAATGTGACATCTGAAAGAGCAGAGAAGACTCCTGTGGCTCAGGTAAGCTTGAGGAAGAAGAGCAGGATGGAAGTCCCACAGGAAGAACTCTGCTATGGCACTTGGTTCTTTATTAATATTCCAGCAGTTCAAATTTACCTAATTGAGGAATATGGACCATCTACTTTGTGCCAGGCAAAGAACAAGTCACTATAAAGCTGTAGTAAAAATTTCTGTGACATAAATAGAATGACATCATCCTCAATCTAAAGATGAGTTAACAATATGATTGTAAATTCATTTTGCCTTAGCTTATACAAACCAAGATTTTCTACTTCCAAGTCCAGTGCTCTTCCCATCCCAACACAGAGGTGATTAGACAAGGAATGTGTTTGTTTAAATTAACCGTCGCTTTTTTAAAACGCTACCATCTATGCCCACTCTTACCTACTGGCCACCTCTTTAGGTCACGGGTTGGAACTCCCTGGAATTTCCAAGGACATCACATTCCATATAAATAGAACATAGTACAAAGTAATGAAAATATGTTCTGCTTCTTTTAATACTGAAAACCGTTAACAGAAAAATTAAACTACTTTCAGAGAAGAAAAAACACAACCAAAGAAAACACTGGAACTAAAAAGAAAAAGGTGACCCAGGAGCAGATTCAGCCTGTCTGTCCTTCAGTAGCCAGCACATCTGCGATCATGGGCAATCCTCCACCTCCTCAGATCTCATCATTCACTCCATCCTCCACTTTCTTGGCTGAGGTACACACCTCCTGTTTCTCTTTTCCAAGTCTTCTTCAACCCAGTAACAGTGCATTCCACAGTTACTATAGTTATTCTCATGTATAACTCTTGTTACTGATTAACTAGCTTTGGCAAAGGCATCTCCCTTGTTATGGTAAATTGGTCACATTGATGATAAACCACATCCAGGTAAAGTCCCATCACTCACAGGTGATCACCATGTGTAACATCTCAGGTCTGAGCACTCTAAGTATATATGGTCTGTTGAGGTAAATAGCTTGGCTCCATGTTCTCCAGACCCATGACCCATCTTAGCCTTTCATACTTCCTATTACAAATCAGGCAACTTTCTCTTCATGACAGTATTCTACTGCAACTCAAATAAACCAGGCCACTGTGGAGAAAGGAAATTAGAGGTAAGCAAACCTGTCCTCTGTTTTTCTGTTAGCATCCCAGCTATTGGGAAATGTTGTGGATACACAGAGGAGGACATGGTTCTAATCAGATCTCCTTTACCTAAGCCAATTGAGAATAGGGGATTTTGAGCCACAACATGTCTTTCTCACTACTGTTAATAACAGAGCATTAATTGCGGAAGAGGCAATATGAGTCGGACCTTCAAAATGGCCCTGGGTACACCAGCAATAACTGAAAACCTTTAATGTCTGTGGCTTGTGGTGGGCTCCATTCTCCATTTGCAGTGCTATCCAAGTTGCTTTTTCACTCTTTTTATTTTCTTTAGTTATTTAAGTGGGTAGAGGATAAATTTGAATTTATTATTATATTTTAATCTATCCTTTAGGTACTTCATAACAATCCCCTCATCATCCACGATTCTATGTTGCTCTTGCTGAGGATCATGCTTTAATTCAGAAAGATTATTCTGTTTAAATGAGTGTGTTCTAACTTCCATGCCATTATCTGCTACCTTATACTTCTGCTGGTTAAGCTATACTGATTTATTAGCCTCTCCTTTCTGCTAAGCAATTCCTTTCTAGCCAGGTCCCAGCTCCAAATAGCTGTGAAGTTTGTTCTGGCCCAAAGTTGAGATTGAGTTTTCACTCATGAGAAAGTACCTTTATATTCCCTGCTCAAATTTGTAAGTTTATTTTCCTATTTCTGTCCAATACAGAACCAGATAATGCAAGTCCAACACCAGAAAGCTGCCGGAAGAGGTTTTCTTCAAAAGGGCCCAATGATAGTGATGGTACTGAAAGCAACAAAGCCATTCGAATATGAGTCCCCAGAAACGGGGAAAAAGCAAATGTTTCATGCTACTGTGGCTACTACAAGTCAATATTTCCAAGTGAAGGTTTTAAACATCAACCTCAAAGAGAAATTTACGAAAAAGAAAATCATTACTATATCAGATTACTTTGAATGTAAAGGAATCCTGGAGGTAAATGAAGCATCATCTGTATCTGAAGCTGGTATTGATCAAAAGATTGAGGTCCCTACCAGAATTATCAAAAGAGCAAATCAAACTCCCGAGATCGATAATCTTCACAAACAAGCATCGGGAACATTTGTTTATGGGTTGTTTGTGTTACATCAGGTAATCCCTTAAAATTATTTTCTTTTTCTCCACAAACATCTGAAAGAAGTAAACCTCTTCCCTTGCCAAGCTCTGCTTACTGACTGAATATTGGAACCCAGGACTTTCTCTTGACTAGAGATATGTGGTCATGTCTCCAAATTACAGGAAATGGGACTAGGTGACCTATTATCATTCTTCTACCCAAGATATCCCCATACAAGTTCTTTGAAAAAGATTCACTAAGAAGTCTTGTCATTGTCATGATTATCTATTCTCAGCTATCAGGAACAAGGACAATGCAAGTTATAGATCTATATGCGCGTGCTAATAATTTTATTTCTGATCTCCACCACAACGGTATAAATCATTATTTTCTTTTTACCTTGAAGAATAGATCGCCCTCCCAAGATTGAATTCTGGTTGTGTCATGTATTCAGAGTAATAACAGATTGGCTTGTATTCTCCTGAATGCAAATACATTCAAAAATTAGGCAAATGACATAAACAGTCATTGCTGTCTCCTCTATCTTATTCATTTAATCAATTATTTGTGAACAATTTATTGAAGACTGGGAAATATTGTACTGCCTGATATTTGGAAGACATGGTAATCTAATGCCCCTATTTACCAAAAAAAGGCATATAAAGTTTTACTGATATATCAATGTTCAAATTCAGGGTACTAGTTAGCATGATGCGTTGATGAATTCAATAGATTCAATTTTACAGCTTTTACAATTTTGTAAAAATTTCAAAATTTACGAACTGCTATAAACTCACCTAATATTTTATATGATTGACTATTTCATAACCCTATGCACCTGTCTTCTAGGATAATCACTTAATTTACCTCTATTACTTTTGTACACTGTCTTTAAGAGATTGTGCTTATAAATGCAATTATAGAATTGATGAGTCTAGCTTAAATGAGTGAAACACTGTAAAGTATGAGCTATAGGATTTGGGTCAGTGGGGTTAAGATATTGGACAGGAGTAATGGGAGAAGGTTGAAAAAGAGAATTAGTGAGTTCCTAGAACCTTACTTGTTATATAGAGTCTTGATAACCTACTGAATGAATAGTGGTAGGCAACATCCATTCCTTTCTGCATAAGGACAGGAGCCCAGGAAGTCTACTCAGGTTTCTGATTCCTCTGATTCCAGTTGTTTTAAGGAATTAAAGCTGCCCTTGAGTTGTGAGCCATTGAAAACAGGAAGAAAACTCATTGTTCTAGAATTGTCAGCTAGAAAACATCTAGAACAAGAAAGGAAAAAATTAAAAAGCAGAATAATAAAAACAAAGTTCCCTGAGAAAATCTTGCCAAAGCTATATGTATATGTATCTGTAATTACTTTTATATATCTTGTATTTACTGTGTCACAAGAGTCTTTCTCATACATCTGGAAGTTACTATGTTTTCAGAAACTGAATATTAAATTTCTGTTGCAGAAAAAAGTGAATAACAAGAACACGATCTATGAAATAGAGGATAAAACAGGAAAGATGGATGTAGTGGGGAATGGAAAATGGCACAATATCAAGTGTGAGGAAGGAGATAAACTTCGACTCTTCTGCTTTCAATTGAGAACACTTGACAAGAGGCTGAAACTGACATGTGGAAATCACAGTTTCATTCAGGTGGGAACTGGGTAGAGGAACATTAGTTTTCCAAAATGGCAAATAATTTTGTTTAGGTTTTGAGAACACCAGATTCCTGGTTTTTTTACACATAGAGTCCAGCAGGGGGGAGGAGAACACAAACAGTTCTCTTGCATTCATTTGCAAGAGAAGGATTTTTAAAAGATACGAGAAAATTGCATTCATATAGACTTCAAAAGGATATGATACTTGTGCTAAACCATAAAATATTTGAAGAGATTAGAAGGAAAGGGAAATAATTTCACACAGTGGTCAAGAGCAGGGCTTTGAATAGGACACATGTGATTTGAATCCTGGGTTCAGCACTCACTAGTTGTCTGAGATTGGGGAAATAGTTCAATTGATCCTCTAAAATGGTCAGTCTCTTTCTCACAGGGTTGATTTTCTTTCTTTACTTTTCTTTTCTTTGATTTTCTTTCTGTCTCATATACATAGGAACACACACACACAAACACAGGGGTCTACTGTGGGATTCTTGACATACAAATCAAAGTTAAATTAAATGCACATAATTAAATTAGAAAGACTGATATGTTCACGCATACAGACACATACATGCACATCAGTTGTTCCACTTCTCAGATCCCCTAACGGAGGAATCTCTGTCTTCGACCTATAATCCAGAGTAATTGCACTGAGAAAAATATTTATCTTCTGCTCCTTCCTTCATTTTTCTGCCCCAATGAGGATGTCCCTCAATGCTTAGCACTGGGTGAACCAGCACTTTCCTTCCTGTTGTGCTTCCTCCTTACCACCCATGTGGAACTCCTACCCTTTTCAAATGTACCCATGCTGAACATCAGGAAATACACATTTTCAGGCTCCAGATGATGGGGAGACAGAAGACTTAAAAGAGAATAATTCCTGAGAGCAGATGGGAGAGAGAGAATAAACAGCTTTCAAGAGCGGACAAGGAGACGTGATTGACTCATGAGTAGGAGATTCAGTGTAGCTGAAGGGAGAAAAATAAGTAGAACTAACTTCATGTCCACTGCTAGGATCTCATTGTGTCTTGTCTCTCCTTCAAGGTCATCAAGGCTAAGAAAGGCAAGAAAGAACCACCTGAAGTGAAGAACCCTCCTCCAAATCAATTGGGTGGCTTTAATTGTGATATTAAAGTTGAGACATTCTTTTAAACAATACATTCAGCAGAAACAGCTCAGCACATTAAGAGATTTTTATATCTGAGTTGTGGGTTAGGTAACTTTCTTTTATAAAATTTACTTATTATATTTCTCTGTATTTTCTAAGAATATCACATTTTGCATCTAAAATGTTCATAATTAAAAAAAATAAAATTTCCTTTTTTAAAGCACATGGCTCTCCAAAAGTGCTGGTCATGGTCTCTTTAATCAAGGAATGAGTTTGAGGGTGGTTGAGTTGTGCACAGGAGGCACACAGGGTGGAGCACACAGGCCTTCACCAACATTGGGATCTACATTCTGATTGTGATTTCCAGAAAACAAGGCCCTAACCATGGCCATGTCTAGGGTTATCCAGGTTGGTCCCACAGCCCATGTTCAAATCAAAAAGCACTGTGCCCCAGGGAAAGGTTGGTCCAGAAAAAAATCACTTTCTGTAATTATATCCCCCAGAAGGGAATATGGATAACTGGTTTCTCTTCAGGAAGCGCCTTTGGTGATTTACACAAATGCACCAATATACGCAAGAAGCTCCCCCATCCCTAGCTAGTTTGGAATATCTAGTCCCATTTATCTGATTTGTAGATACATCTGACTATTAGTTTTCCAACTATATCTTCTTATTCTCATATTTTAAATGTGTGGATTCCAGACAAAGGTTACCCAAGACGGGA
Source organism: Equus asinus (assembly GCF_041296235.1). Classification (NCBI taxonomy): domain Eukaryota; kingdom Metazoa; phylum Chordata; class Mammalia; order Perissodactyla; family Equidae; genus Equus; species Equus asinus. The sequence continues at coordinate 21,564,439 of NC_091814.1, forward strand.
CATGCAAAGAGCAAAAAAGCATTGAATAGTGAATTAAATCTACTCTAATTGACAGTAAATATCACCTAAAGAAATTAAATATCTAAAATCAATATTTAAAATATAACTGTTGACTTCTGTTTCTGGTGATTACAGAGTAGCCTGCCTTTATAAGCAACAACAAAACTCAATAAAATAACATGAGGTGACAGTTTCCAGGCTTTGGACAATAGGCATCATCAGGATATATCCATGATAGAAGACAACTCAGAAGGTGGGCTTCATAATCGCCCCAGATCTCTACCTAGGAGGATTTCCTGACTGCAGGCTAGTAAGCAGGTGTCAAAGCATAGCATGGCAGTCGCACTGGGCCAAGGGGGTAAGCATCAGTTTTCATGGCACTGAATCTAAAGAGAAGGGAGAATACTGAGGGGGCCCCATTCGTTGGTGAGTCTTGGGTTGCAAATATAGGAGGTGAGATAAAATGAGGCCTGCCACAGAGCAGTTGCTATGGGGTTGAGAACAGAACAGAGGTGCAAGAGAACAAACAGCGTTGGCAACGTTGAATGTTGCTGGAATAGAGACACATCTCTAGCACCTGGGCATCAAACTAACAAAGTAGAGAGATTGCACATGAGGAGTAAACATCGTACAATAGACTAATGACAGCTCTAGACCCATCCTAACACAGCCTGGAACTACGCTTCAACCTGATTCAGGAAAAAGATGTAAGTCTGAGAGGTTTTTTCTAGCTTTATTTAGATATAACTGACATATAACATTGTGTAAGTTTAGGTGTACAATGGGATTTGATACAATTGTATATTGGAAGATGATTATCACAATAAGATTAGTTAACACTTGTATAAGCTCACCTAATCACATCTTTTTCTATGTGGTGAGAACATTTAAGATCCACTCTCTTAACAACTTATGAGTGTATAATACAGTACTGTTAACTATTGTCACCATGCAGTACATTAGATCCTCAGAATTTATGCATCTTATACCTGGAAGTTGGTACCCTTTGACCAACATCTATTTCCTCCAACCCCCAACCCCTGGCAACCACCGGTCTACTCTTCATTTCTGTGAGTTTGTCCTTTTTAGATTCCACGTATAAATGAGGGTATGCAATATTTGTCTTTCTCTGTCTGACTTATTTTACTTAGCATAATCCCCTCAAAGTCTAACTATGTTGTTGCAAATAGTTCTATTTCCTTCTTCCTCATGCCTGAGTAATATTACTTATATATATATATATATATATATATATATATATATATACATATATATATATCACATTGTCTTTCTCCATTCATCCATGCATGGACACTTACATTTCTTTAACCTTTGGCTACTGTGAATAATACTGCAATGAACACGAGGGAACAGATATCTCTTTGAGATACTGACTTCATTTCCTTCCAAATATACTCATAACTGGGGCTGTTGGATCATACTCAAGTTCTATTTTTAAATTTTTGAGGAATCTCCATACTTTTTTTCCACAGTGGCTACACCCATTTAAATTCCCACACACGGTGCCCTTTTCTCCAAATCCTCCCCAGCACTAGTTCTCTCTTATCTTTTTGGCAATGGCCATTCTGACAGGTGTGAGATGATATCTCACTTGGTTTTGATTACATTTCCTAATGATTAGTGATATTGTGTACAGATGTTTCACCTCCTTGGTTAAATTTATTTGTAAGTATTTTATTCTGTTATGATGGTTTTTTAAGTGGAATTGTTTTCTTTATGTCTTTTTCAGACAGTTTGTTGTTAGTGTATAGAAATGCAACTGATTTTTGTATATTGATTTTTGTGTCCTGCAACTTTACTGAATGTGCTTACTAGTTCTAACAGTTTTTTGGTGAAGTCTTTAGGATTTTCTATATGTAAGACCATATCATCTGCAAATAGAGACAATTTTGCTTCTTCCTTTCTAATTAGTATGTGTTTCATTCTTTTTCTTGCCTAATTGCTCTGGTGGGGAATTCCAATACTATATCAAATAGGATTGGTAAGTGTGGACACCCATGTCTTGTTTCTGATCTTAGAGGAAAAACTTTCAAACATTCACCATTGAGTATGATGTTAGCTGTGAGTTTGTCATATATGACCTTTATTATGTTGAGCTATGTTTCTTCTACATCCAATTTATTGAGTTTTTATCATGTAAAGATGTTAAATTATGTCAAATGCCTTTTCTGCATCTGTAGACATGATCACATGATTTTTATCTTTCATTCTATTAATGTGATGTATAACATTGATACACCTTGCATCCTAGGGACAAGTCCCATTTGGTCATGATTTATGATTCTGTTAATGTGCTGTTGAATTCATTTTGTTAGTATTTTTTTGAGAATTTTTGCATTTATATTTATGTAACTTTCTTTTCTTTCAATGTCCTTCCTTATCTAGCTTTGATATCAGAGCAATATTGACCTTGTAAAATGAGTTTGGGAGTGTTTCTTCCTTTTTAAAAGTTTTGGAAGAGTTCTAGAAGGAGTGGTGTTAATTTTTCTTTAAATATTTTGTAGAACTCACCAGTGAAACCATCTGGTCCTGGGCTTTTTTCTTGTTGTTGGGAAGAAACAAAAATTGATTGGTTACTGATTCTACCTCCTTACTATTTATTGATCTGTTCCTATTTTCTTTTTTCTTCATGATTCAGTCTTGATAAGTGTATGTTTCTAGGAATTTATCTATGTCTCCTGGGTTATCCAATTTGTTGGCATATAATTTCTCATAGTAGTCTCAAGAGCCTTTGTATTTCTGCAGTATAAGTTGCAATGTCTCCTTTTGCATTTATAATTTTATTTGAGTCTTCTCCCTTTTTTTCTAAGTTAGTATAGCTAAAGTTAGTCAATTGTATCTTTTCAAAGAAATCAACTCAATATTTTTTATCTTTTTTATTATTTTTCTATTCACTATTTCATTTATTTCTGCTCTAATCTTTGTTATTTCCTTCCTTCTGCTAACTTTAGGTTTGATTTGTTCTTCTTTTTCTAGTTCATTGAAGTGTAAACGTAGGTTGTTTATTTGAGATCTTTCTTTTTTCTTCATGTAGTCATTTATTGCTGTAAACTTCCCTCTTAGAACCACTTTTGTCATATCACATCAGTTCTGGAATGTTGTGTTTCCCCTTTCATTTGTGTCAAGATATTTTGTGATTTCTTCTTTGAATCCTTGGTTGCTCAGGAATGTGTTTAATTTCCACATATTTGTGAATTTTTCAGTTTTCCTCTTCTTATTGATTTCTATTTTCATACTACTGTGGGTGGAAAAGATGGTTGGTATGATTTCAATCTCCTTATATTTGCTAAGACTTGTTTTGTGACCCATCATATGATCTAGCTTGGAGAAATTTTCATGTGCACTTGAGAAAAATATGTATTCTTCTGCTGTTAGATGGAACGTTCTATATATGTCTATTAGGTTCATTTGGTCTAAAGTATAGTTCAAGTCCAATATTTCCTTATTGATTTTATGTCAAAATGATCTATCCGTTGTTTAAAGTCAGATATTGAAGTGCCCTACTATTATTGTTTGTTGTCTATTTCTCCCTTCAGATCTGTAAATATTTGCTTAATATATTTAAGTGCTCTGATTGTGGGTACATATATACTTACAATCATTGTTTCCTCTTAAAAAATTGACCCCTCTATCATCACACAAAGACCTTTGTCTCTTATAATTTTTTGACTTGAAGTCTATTTTGTCTGATATAAATATAGCTAACTCTGCTCTCTTTTGGTTTCCATTTACATGGAATAACTTTTTCCATTCCTTCAATTTGAACCAATGTGTATCCTTAAAGCTGAAATGAGTCTGTTTTAGGAAGAGTATAGTTGGGTCTTACTTTCTTTATCCATTCAGCCACTTTATGCTTTTTCATAGAACTTAATCCACTTATTTTTAAAGTAATTATTGAGCGGTAAGGATTTACTAATGCCATCTTATTGTTTTCTGGCAGTTTTGTAGTTCCTTCATTCCTTTCTTCCTCTCTTGCTGTCTTCCTTTGTGAATTCATGATTTTCCATAGCGGTGTGCTTTCATTCTCTTCCCTTAATATTTTGTGTATCTACTGTAGGTTTTAGTTTTGTGGTTACTATGAGGTTTACATAACACTTCTTATAGTATAACAGTCTATTTTAAGCTGATAACAAGTTAACTTTGCATACAAAAACTCTATCCTTTTACTCTCCCACCTTTTATGTTTTTGATTTCCCAACTTACCACTTTTTATACTGTGCATCTAGTAATAAATCATTGTAACTATAGTTTTTAACTTTTTTCCTTTAACCTTTATACTAGAGTTAAGTGACTAGCACACCATTATATTACAGTATTAGAGTATTAACACACCACTATATAATAGTATTAGAGTATTTTGAAATCGACTATATGATTACCTTTACCAGTGTGTTTTGTTTTCATGTTATTAATTTAGCATCTATTTATTTCACTTGAAGAACTCTTCAGCATTTCCATAATGCAGGTCTGGTGGAGATGAACTCTCTCAGCTTTTTGTTTGTGAAAGTCTTTATCACTCCTTCATTTCTGAAAGACAACTTTGCCAAGTAAAGTATTCTTGGTTGATGGTTTTTTCCTTTAAGCACTTTAAATATATCATCTCACTCTTCCAGCCTGTAAAGTCACTGCTAAGAAATCCACTGGTAGCTTTCTGGGGTTCCCTTGCATGTGACTCTCTCTGACCTCCCCGAAGTCCCTTTCTACCCTTTACCATAAGACCAGCCCAATGCATCCACATAAGCAGCACTAAAGTATGTCACAAAGAATCATGAAAACCCACAGGTTTTTGTAGCATTCATGTCAGATTCTCCCTGGTTTTCACTCACTCATTCATACTTTGGTGGAGGTAAACAATTTCCAAATTGATACTTGAAATTCTCCTCTATGTCACTAGTTTGAATTAACCCAATCAGTTTTTTTGTCCCTTCAGATAACCGCTGATCATCCACATATTTAGGAGTTATTTGGGGATCATATTTCCAATCATGGCCTCATCATTCTTGTAGATCAGATAATAGGCTGCCAAATATCTACTCCTGATGGGTTCCATTTATTTGACATCTTGGCAGTACTATTCACCAGGCTGCGTTCATTATTTATAACAGAAAAAAATGCAAGGAAAAGTATTTATCAGGCCCTCAACTCTTCTAGAAGCTCAGTTCTTTTTCAGAATTTGAAGGCATCATTGTTGTAGTCAGATGGGCCCATTTATATTTTCTGTGTACAAGTGAGAAAGGCAAGGATAATAACATAATTCAATCATTGAAATAATGGATCTTAGTCATAGGCAAGAAGATAACCAGTGAAAAATTTATTTATAAATACTCTAGGAAGGAGCTAAATTTTTACCATGATTCTATGCCTCTATTAGATTCCAGGAATGTCAACAAATAATAACTATGTCAATGTGTCACATGTTATTGAAACTATAGGCAACTTCATAGCAGATCTTCCTCCACCCAGAAAGTACACTCAAGTACTGGTAGGGACAGATGCTTCTTCCACGATATCGTCCTGCCACTGCCATTCTGAGAACAAGGTAGAAGGGAGAAGTGGCTGGGTGACTCACCTTTCCATTTGGGTCTCATTGATGGGGCTTTGGTTTCTATTGACTCACATTTAATTTCACTGGATAAGAAAGTTCTAATGTTGGAACTTCTTTCAACTATGTATGTGCTACAAAACTCCAAAAGAGGGTATCTCTGCTACTATTCTTCATTTTGAATAAAATATTTACAGGAAGGAAACTATGCAGTTCCCCTGACTAACAGTATGAAAATCTATGAACATTGATGGGTGGAGTCTCAAAATCCCCTCATAACTTCACAGCCTCTCTCCCCTTGGGAAGAAAGCAAGTGGCGGAGAATACTATCTCATAGCACATAACAGAGCCAGCACTTGTCAACTTTTTGGATGATCCAAACTAGTACCGTTCTTCATTGTAATCTTTCAAAATATTTCATTTTCTTAGCTTTTCACAAGATTGCAACATTTTGCAGTTCAGTCTCCAGAGAATTTTACTAATTTATCTTTCTACTCTTACAACATAAATACTGATTCCTGCATTTCTGAAGACTATCTCAAGATCTAGACTACTATGGAAGAAGTTCTAGTGAGGTGAGACTTGTGAGTATTTCTGTTGTGAAAGATCTGGATACCTAGTTAGTAATCATATGTTTACAAGGGCATTCTCTCTTAAATAAGATATTTTCTTCTTGTTTCTCTTTTGCTCCATTTTATTTAATACATATCATTGTGCTTAAACCTCAAAATAAAATCTCATTTAATCTTCCATAAAAACAACTCCAATTATTATTCAGTCAAATGCATATATTGAAAATTAACTCCCTTTTAATCTTCTGTTTCTACAAAGGATATTTAGTGAATTTGACATTATTTCTGGCCTCAAGAGTCTTCTGTCTTTTGTTTGCCTGGAGGAGGGAGAGAAATATGTAGCATCTGTAAGAATATAAGTGAATATAGTAATGGGTTCATTGTCTACTGGTCGAGTCTTTCACACTTCTTTCCTTTGCTTACTACTCAAAGTTTCTTCAATACACTGTGCTTCTTTCTACTTCAGGATGTTCAGAAACCAAACCTGGTCAAATTTTTTCATCCTCTCAGTCTCAATTTATGTCTCCTTCTCAGGAAATCCTCCCTTATGTTTCCTCAGGCTAGGAGAATTCTCCCGGTGTTTAATTGTATAGGATCTTTGTTTTTGCTTGAGAAAGATTATCCCCGAGCTAACATCTGTACTAATTTTCCCCTATTTTGTATGTGGAACACCAATACAGGGTGGCTTGATGAGCAGTGTGTAAGTCCACACCTGGGATCCAACGCCACGATCCCTGAGCCGCTGAAGTGGAGCACGGGAACCTAATCACTACACCACAGTGCCAGCCCCTAGATCTTGTTTTTTCTTTTCTACCACTTACAACAACTGTAATTAACATTTGTCATTTTACCCAGACTACAAGTTTCAAGAGTAGGAGTATCCTGTCTGCCTTTTAAACCACTTTATCCAAGTTACTAGTGCAGGATCGGCCTCACGATATACTCTAAATAAATACAATCGCCCAATAAAATAATAAACACCAAATACCAAGATAAGAATTTCACAGAGTCCGTTGAAGCTTAAATAAGGCTAATCTAATCCAGGCAAGAATGCAATATATAAATAAAAATAGAATGTTCAACCACACACACACGCACACACACACACACACACATGAAAGTGGTGGAAAAAGGAAGAGAGTTTAAAGGTTTGGGGAAACCCACATAGGAAAACCACACACTAACACCTGGAAATGAAATAGGGGAAGCCATGTTTTATAATTGCATGTTTTCATTAGTTCTGATTGTACTGTTCTGAAATGTGGATTTGCTAGACTTTTATTATATCTCACAAATATAAGAGCCAGTCTAATAACTCATTGAAATATCTACCAATGACCCCTACTGTTAAAAAGGAGAGTATTTTTTTCTTCATACACAATGAAGGGGAAAAGATTATGGTGGGTCAGAGTGGCAACAAACTACATCATTTACAATTTTTTACCTTTCCTTCTCTCACTTTTTCTTTCTTTCCTGATTATTTTAGGAAAAACATGATTCAATACAGGCAACCAATCACTGAAACAAAATACAACTTTAAATTACCTGAAATTCCAGCATCCAGATTATACCACATGTATATCCTTTCAGATTTTCACTGCTTAGGTATATACATAATTTTTCTGAAAATAGTGTCCAACGTTATTTAATATTCCATAATCGATTTTATTTTTTAATGTATTATAACCATCCTACACATCCATAAATAGAGAAAGAAATAATGACTTAAAAATTAAAATGCTCAAATGCATGGATGTCCTTAAATGTATTAAAAAAAATCCCATGTAGTATAAAATTTCTATATCCTCTATTATAATTATCTCTGTAATGAATATACTTCTATTCTCTATTGTCCTAGTATGTCACTCCAAGTAGTTGTATAATTTTTTTCATTTGGGTCCTGTACCTCTCTTGTCAGGTTGCATTCCATGCTACTATTGTTGCTTTCATATATAATCACTGATTAACGTGCTTGGGGAAAGTGCTTTCCTGTGTTATGTTAAATTGGTCACATTGATGAGAAGTCAGATACAAGCAAAGATTGCTGTGTGTACTATTCCAGCTCACACCATTCTAAGTATTTTTGGTCTGAGGCAGTAGCCAATGTGGCTCCATGGTCTTGTTTTTATGAAGCCCATGGCCTAACCTTGCCTCTCACACTTCCTCCTATAGATTAGACAACTTTCCCTCCATAAAGTATCCTGAATCAACTCATATGATCTCAAGCCACTGTGGATAGAAGGGAATGAAGACAAACCAATCCATTCCCAGGTTTTCTGTTAGCATGCTGATTCCTAAAGACCTGACATTGAGAAGTGCAGTGTATTCATGTTGAGGGCCATATTTCCAACAATAGTGCCCTGAGATTGTTTGCATTAAATGACTTAAGGAGGTCAACCAGCACATGTGTTTCTCACTTCTCATAACACAGCATTATTTCTTGGGAACGGGCACTATGAGTTGGGCTCTCAAAATGACCCAGTGTACACCACTTACAACTGAAAATTGATATCTGTGCCTTATGGTGGACATCAGTCTCCAATTTTAGTGCTATTCAAGATGAGGTTTGGGTTTTTTTTTACTATTTTTATTTTCTTTTGTCATTTAAGTGGTTAAAGATATATTTGAATTTATTATTTTATTACATAAAGAGCAAACAAAATTTCCAGGATCAATATTCTTTACAAATACGCTTCAGGAACAGCTGTGAATGGGTTCTTCCAGTTACATAAGGCAAGCCTTCAAATTTTTGTTCAACTTTCTCTTCGAATACATAGGATTAAAATATTGACTTGACAAAGTGAGCTTTGTGTGGTGATTGAATATGAAAAATCAGGACTATCTTGACTATTGATGGTTAGGTGAAATTTTCCCATAGGATATGGGATTAGGCACCCTATTAATACACATTCTTTCAAGATATCTCCCTGGAAGGGCTGTAGAAAAAGATTCATTAGGCAAGCTTGACATTTAATCAGTAGGATTATCTATTTTTTGCCACGAGGATCAATGACAAGAGGAAAACAGTCGATATTCATATATATGAGATACAATCTTTTTAAGCCCCAACTGAACTACATCAATCATCATTTTATTTTCATTTGAATAATGCATTCTCAATCAAGCTTGGATTCTGGTTGTGACATGTCATCAGAGTAAGAATGGATTGGCTACTATTCCCTGGGATATAAATACATTCAACAGGTAAGCATATGATCAAAACATTCAGGGCTGTCTACTCTGACTAACCATAGTTAGAGGGAGCACTTCAATTACATAAAACTATTTCTATGCTGCTATCATCTCAGCTAATTCTTATACCACCGACAGCTTCATAACCCCATTATATTTGTCTCCTAGGATAGTCCCTTAATTTTACCCTCATTACTTTGCATGCACTCTCTTAAAGAGATCATTCTTATAAACATAATTATTTAATTGACAAGTAATAGCCTCCCTAATGTCCATCTCTACCCTTAACTTAAGACCAGCTCAATGCATCCACACAGACAGTACTAAAGTCTGTGAAAAAGAACTGTAAAAGTCCACAGGTATGTACAGCACACGTGGCAGATACTCCTTGGTTTTCTCTGACTTATTCCTGCTTTTGTGGAATTATACAGATGGTTTCCCAATTCAGACTTCGACTTCTCCTCCATCACCCTAGTTTATATTTACCCAATAAACTTTATTTTCCCTTGGGGTGACCTCACAGCATGTACAAATTTAGCTGGTCTTTGAGACCCTTCTTCCAGTCATGGCTTCATTCTTCGTGAAGATCAGATAGTGGGTTATAACAACACCATCTGCTGATTGGTTCTATTTATCTGACATCTGCAGATTCTCCAGATCATATCCAGTGTCATTAACAGGGGGAAAACAAAACACAATGCAGAAGAAAGTATTTATCAGGCCCTCCACCCTTTTAAAGACTTAGTGTTTTTCAGAATTTGAAGGCTTCGATATTGTAATTATATAAGCCAATTACACACTTGTGTTTTCTGTGTACAGTTGAGAATGACAAAGGTAATAATGAAATTCAGTCATTGAAGTAATGGATCCTAGGCATAAATAAGAAGATAACTAGTGCACAATTCATTTACAAATACTCTACGAAGGATTCACATACTTAGAATGATTTTTCCAACTATGTGAATGTGTTATATACTACTGAAAGCACAAGCATCTTCACAGCAGAACTTTTTCCATGCAGGAAGTATGCTCAAGTACTGGTAATGATAGACGTCTCTACTAAGATCTCCTCCTACTGCCACTCTGAACAGGAAAGGAGAGAGAAGTGGCTGGCTGACTCATCTCTCCTCTTTTGAAATTAGAGCCTCATTTAAGGGGAGTTGGTGTCTACTGATCCACTTTTAAGCCTGCTGGATAAGAAAGTTCTAATGTTTTAACTCCTTTCAGCTATAAACAATTTTTTTAAAAAAAATTTAAGAGAAAAACTTAGCTCTAATTTTTCATTGTGACTGAGATGTTTACAGAAAGGAACTGTTCAGTTTCTGTGGCCAAGGAAATCAAAAGCTATGAACACTAACGGGAGGAGTCTCAAAACTATTTTATAAATACTTAACTTCTTCTTTCCTGAAGGATAGCAAAGTTTGAGAAGCCAGCACTAACCAAGTTAAGTGACTCTAGCCAGTACCTTTTCTTCTTGTTATGTTTCAAAATACTTCATTTTCCTCTTCCCTTCGTGAGATTTTCAACATCCTCCATTTCAGAGTCTGAGATCTTTAGTGACTTCTCTTCCTACTGGTGTGAACAAACAGTGATTCTTGCATTTCTGGTGAAGATCTCAAGATCTATAGACCAGAGTAGCAGTTTCACATCAGGTGAGTCCTATGAGGTTTTCTGAACAGACAGATCCCAGTACTTATTTTGTAACCACAAGATCATAAGAGGAGAATTAGTCTTGGTTCTTCCAGGTGGGGATGTGGGAAGTGAGTGAAGGGCAGTAGGGCTATATTCAGAAAAGTGAAAACCAGAGTAGCTTGATTCTAATCCTTCATCTACCTAGGAATATACTATACATCTTTTATTCTACTACAACTGAACCCTGAACAAAGCGAAATGCATTTTGACGATTGCAGATTCATACTACAGCTGTTTACAACATGAGTTAATATTTAGAAGTAGGCTTTGGTTTTCTTTTTTTAAAAAAAAAAAAAAGATCGGCACCTAGGCTAACAACTGTTGCCAATCTTTTTTTTTTAAGGATTGGCACCTGGGCTAACAACTGTTGCCAGTCTTTTTTTTTCTGCTTTATCCTCCCCCCCCCCCCCCCGTACATAGTTGTATATCTTAGTTGCAGATCCTTCCAGTTGTGGGATGTGGGATGCCGCCTCAACGTGGCCCGCGAGCAGTGCCATGTCCGCGCCCAGGATCCGAACCCTGGGCCGCCGCAGCAGAGTGGGCAAACTTAACCACTCGGCCACGGAGCCGGTCCTGGCTTTGGTTTTCTTGCCTGTAGGGTGAACAGAAAACTTGGTGGCTGTGGTGAGAGGCTGGGTAAAAGACAAGATGGTGGTTTGGAAAAAAGTATCATGAAATAGTATTAAATAAAAAAATACATCTGGATATAAAGTTGTATTATATGGTGTTATCACAATTTTACAAAATGAGAACAAACACATACACATAGCATAAAATTTCCAAGTTTCACACAGTCACTCATACATGGTGTCTTAATATTTTTATAAGGATGCTTAGTTTTTACTCCATTCCACACCATGTGTTAGAGGTAGTATTTCAGCTACTTGGGGAATCCCCCTGCTTTCCTCAAAGTTAGAGATAAACACCGGCGGTGAGAATTTGTAGGAAAAGAGTAGCTGGAGTCAAATCTATACTTATCTTTTGGAATGCTTTACTCTTTCTGTAAAGCCTAGTCCACAAACCTTTCACATGTGCTTGAGAGGAACGTAAAGATTAAATGTAGGTTTTGGAATTTTCTCAATATTAGATAAAGTTTTTCATTTAACCTTATTAGCTGTGATGGTCAATTTTTCTAAATATTTTCTAAATTTTTTCTATATTTTATGTGTTTGGTTAAGTGAGAAATCCTAAAATCTTGAACCATAAGGATGAATTTGTCAAATTTTCCATCCAGTTTTCCCAATTTCTAATATAAATATTGGAAGGATATATATGTATATGTATGGATTACACACATATACATATGTACTATATATACACATGTATATATAAACACACATACGTATATACAGTCACGTGTCACTTCACAACAAGGATATGTTCTGAGAAATGCATCGTTAGGTGATTCATCATGGTGCAAACATCATAGAGTGTACTTACACAAACCTAGGTGTGTAGCTTACTACACACCTAGGCTCTACGGTACTAACCTCATGGGATAAGCCTCACATATGCAGTATGTTGTTGACCAAAATGTCATTATGCAGCACATGACTGTATGTATAAAGGGAAATAGAGAAATATACTACATAATATGTAATATTATTTTTAGTAACATGAAGGAATATAAAGTACTAACAAATAATATATATTTATTACTATTAGGAAATGCATGATTAGAACTGTTGTATATTCTTGGATCTTAGCCTTTTATCATTGTGTAAATGTAGGGGAGGAAAAATAATTTTCCCTTTCTCCGAGGTTCTTGGCTAAGCCCTTCCTGTAATAAAAAGACAGATTAACAGGAAAAAAAAGTATAATTTTGTAGTATGGGAGACCCACAAAGAGATGAGACGCAAAGGCAGTCAGGCAATTGAGGCATAAATACCATCCTGAGCTAAAGGAAGGGACATGGGTCTGGGCTTCAAAGGAAAGGAAGGCAATTCACAGGAAGATGGGAAGAGCAGATGTTTGGTAAACAAGTGGTTGGCCTGCCATGCAGATAAGTCTCTCAGATGAAAACGTCTCTGGTAATAGCTTTCTTTATGGTATAGATCCCATTTCTAAATTCTTTTAGGCAGTTAAGGGGGTGATAAAGAGCTTTCTCTGAGTTGGCTGGGTCTTGATTGCCTTCAGTTCCTCACGCCAATGTGGCATATTTGGAGTGGTACATTCTGTTACCCTTCAATAAAGAAACTCCAGTTCTTTGTCTTATGGTCTATTTAAAGCTAACTAATTAGGATAAAAGTTCATCATTAAATTACAGTTTGCATGATAAAATTTTTACAACTTGTTTTTTCAACATTTAAATGAAATTTTGTCAGCAAGATATAGGTAGATTAAAAAATAATGTCACTTAAGGGTTTCACCCTTTATGATATTCTGTTGAATACTATATTTTAGCTGATTTCCTCCATCTCTTTTTCAGTTTGTAGCACTTATTCTATGCTTCCTTCTTCTTTGTTGTCAATATTTTTAAATGTGCATTTCTATTGTCCCTTTAAGGGCAAGTACTTAGCAAACTCATATCCTCTTTCTCTCTACATTTCACACATAGCGTTAATCTACTTCCTGTTTTGTTTCTCTTTGGTTGGGGCTTGATTTATTTTTAAAACATTGACAGACCGAATTTAGTTGTTCACTCACCCTTTTTCATGAAGTATTTCTTGACTTTATGTATTTGTTTTCTTATTGAACAGTATGTCTAAAGAGCGTTTTGGTGGGTGTCTGTGTTTTGCAAGTCTCCTGATTGTTAATCATGTCAGTTAACATCAGAGAATTGTTTTTTAGGTCCTACATTAAAATGCAATCTTGGCTAGATATAGCATTCTAGTTTCAAAATGATTTTTCCTTTTAGATCAGTTGGCAACACCTTTCTGAAACTCTTGAAGTCACATAGGATTCAGAATTTAGAATTTAAGTGACTTAAGAAAGCCTGTGTAATGCACTCACCATATATGACATATTACATAGATGGCCCAGTAGGGTCTAGGTAGTGACTTCCAAATCAAATGTACTGATACTTCTGCAGCAAAGCATACAGCATTCACACTATAGTGAGATTTAAAGATTATACATGAACTCCTCAGATCAGTTTTTATTTTGCTAATAAATTTTGTTACTAAATTCACACACTCACATGCAAACACACACAACCCTTTTGGTTTCAAAAGGATTTTTTGTTTCAAAAGTGCAGATAGGGTATTGAGGGCAAATAATATTGAAAATTACTCCATTGTCCTTCTAGATGCAGTTTTGCTGTTGAGAATCTAATTCTTCAGCCTTTGTAGTTCAGGAAGCTTTCAGAATTTTTGCTTTGTTGCTGTTGTAATATAGAGACACACCCTTCACTGTCTCTGTATTAGGTCTTGGTGTGAGTTTTCTTTTCCTCTCCTATTTGGCACTCTGTTGGCTTTATCAATTTGAGGACATTCGTGTTATTTGAATTCCAAGAAGTTTATCCCATTATTTCTTCAAGTATGTTTTCTGAAGATTTTATTTTTTTCCTTTTTCCCCTCAAAGCCCCCCAGTACATAGTTGTATTTTCTTTGTTGTGGGTCCTTCTAGTTGTGGCATGTGGGATGCTTCTTCAGCGTGGCTTAATGAGCACTGCCATGTCCACTCCCAGGATTCAAACCAAGGAAACACTGGGCCGCCTGCAGCGGAGCACGCGAACTTAACCACTCGGCCACAGGGCCAGCCCTTTCTTCAAGTATTTTTTCCTTTCCGTTCTAGTTTTCTCTCCTTTTGCAACAAATAATACGTGGACACTGATTGGAAATTTAACCAGTACTCTGACATCTCTTACATATTCTTTTATATTTTCTATTTCTGAATTCCAACCTATCTCCTTGTGCGAGAGATAGCAATCTGATTTTACCAAGCACTTGTAGGGGAGGAGGAAATATTCATCTACCTTTTAGGTTTTTATGGCTGGTCTAAGAATTAAATTGTCATGAGACAGAATAACAAGAGAAAATCAAACAAGTTTAATAACATGTGCACTGGGAGAAACACAGGAAAACTAAGTAACTCATCAAAATGGCCAAAGCCACCTCCTTAAATATCATCTTCAGCTAAAGACAAAAGAGGATGTTAGGGGTAGTGGTTTGGGACTTCAAAGGAGAGAAAGGCAAGTCACATGGAAATGGAAAAGCAAATGTTTGGTAAACAAATGTTTACTATGCCTTTCAGAGACAATGGGACATGAGAGGACTTTGATCAAATGGACCTTACTGGATTCCTCCCTGTCTACCACACTCATTTGATTTATACTATAATTATCTATGGTGATAGCTCCTTCCTGAAACAAGCTTTCTATATTAAATTCTTTTAGGCAGTTAAGGGGAAGGTCAAAGTTTCTTCCTGAGTCTTTTGTTCTTAAAAGTAATTAAGCCACAGAAACACATTTGAGGTGGCAAATTCTGCTCCCCTACACGCTCGTTTACCTCCTAGGTATATCCATTGCAGCCAAAATATTAAGTTCCAGAACCAGGTCTTCTGAACTCCAAAGACTAAACTCTTAGGACTCATATTCTGCTTCCTCAGTCAGTGTGTTGGGGGAAGATATTGGGAAGAAAAATGTCATATTGATAAAAAGTCGTTTTTCACAAATAGTGATTCATAATTACCTTTAGTGCTCAGGACACTATGTATAAAAGTATTCAATGCAAGGCTTTCCCTTTGACTCATATCAGGCTGAATATATCTCCATTATTTGTATAATTTGGCAGAATTTTAAATTAAATTTGATAGGTTTAATGTAGACCATGTATTCACTAATTCTACCTTTCAAGAAAAAAGCTAGGAGGTTCTTTTCAGACAAAGGGCCTGAAAAAGCAAGATGTGCTATATATTTCTGGAGCTTAAATATGAGAAAGGGAAAGCAGGAGAAGTAAAAAAAAGATAAAATACAAATTATTCAAGGTCTCCAAGACAGTCTAGGAGAAAGGAAATTTTCCTAAATAAAATGGGGAACTATTAAAGGAAAAAGATAACCGACTCTTAAAAAAGAACTGATTAGAGACATTAAGACTAAAAGTGGAAAATCAAGCAATTGTTAAAGTAATTCTCACCAATAAATGCCACGATCTTGCACTAGGGAGCAGCAAAAGGACAAGGGTATGGGGACCTCAGACACAGAGAATGTGGTCAAGCACAAAGTTTATTCATTGGTAAGGCTGCCATAACAAAGTTCCACAGACTGAGTGACTTAAATATCGGAATATCATCTCACCGTTCTGGAGGCTGGAAATCTAATATCAAGGTGTCTGCAGGATTGGTATCTTTTAAAGCCTCTCCCCTTGGCTTGCAGATGGCTGCCATCATTCTACCTCTTCACATTGTCCTTCCTCTGTGTGTGTCTGTGTCCTAATCTCCTCTTTTTTATAAAGACACCAGTCATATTGGATTAGAGTCCACCCTAGTGACCTCATTTAACTTAGTTACTTCTTTAAAGATCCTGTCTCTAAATACAGTCAGTCTGAAGTAGCAGGAGTCAGGACTTCTACATGTGAATTTTGAAGGTACACAATTCAGCCAATAACACCAAGGGAGAGAGGATGCTAGTAAGAGCAAATTAGGAAAGAGGCAAATGGACAAGGGTCAATATCTCAGCATGGATCTGTAGGGCTGTGGCTGAAGATTATTCATATAAGGTGAGAAGCTGCAGCTCATTTTGCACATAGTCTACTGTAGTCATAGTGAGTGGGAAGAGTCACGAACCCACAGGCAGACATTCAGGGATAAACTGTAGCCCCAAGAAGGATGGGAGGAGGAAGCAGAGACTCTGACACTGTATGGCCCATACTCTAAATAGTGCAGTAATTGTCTATTTCCAGACCTCCTTCCATGATATCCAACCCTGACAACTCAAATATCATCATTAATAAGGAAGAATTTCTTAGAAGTTCCTGATGCAGTAGTTTTCAACACATTCTACACAGTGACATATCTAGTGATTATAGTCCCTCTTTGGCACACACACCCATGGACAGCTCTTTCATCTGGAGCACTCACTCACATAGACACAACCAGCATTTTAAATTGTCTATATAAGTGTATAACACTACATGTCATTTTTTTTCTTGTAGGCTCATCCATAACTTGAGACATGGTGAATGAATACAAGAAAATTGTTCTGCTGAAAGGATTAGAGCACATCAATGATTATTATTTTAATGTAGTCAAGTCCCTACTGGCCCATGATTTGGGATTGACTACAAAAATGCAAGATGAATATAACAGAATTAAGATTGCTTATCTAATGGAAGAAAAGTTCCAAGGTGCTGCCTGTGTGAACAAACTAATAGAATTGTTAAAAGACATACCAGAATTTAAAGGCCTTTCTAAAAAACCTAGAAAGGAGAAGCAAAAAGGTAATACAGAAGATCCCAAGCATGACTGCCCTGCCCTGACCCTCCCCAATCTTGATTAGAACAAAGTGAGAAGTTAAAAGGAAATAGGGAATCCCCTCTCACTGTCGCTATTCCCATACACTTCCCAACCTTGACTAGAACCCTTCTTGGTCATAGTTGGTGCATCTCTTTCCCTATTTATGACTCAGTAGCCATGATAATGGTAGTACTTCACATGTCAACAAATTGACCACTTAGCACATCTACTTTCTAATGGGGATTTTTCTATGTTGCAAGGCATATTTGGGATGCAGTGGAAAAAACAAAAGCAAGAGGGAGTTGAGGAGATGCTGAGACTCCCAGTACATTAAAAAGATGAGAAAATGACAAAACAAAAATACAAAAATTGTTTTTTATATTTAACCAATAAATGAATTTAGTCTATTTAGACTATTTTCTCCATCATTACTCTTCATAGCAAAAAAGATGAGGCAGTACTTAAATGAAATCCTACCCCTCAGAGATGTGAAGAAGTTCTTTCTCTTATAAAGTCACTGGGTTAAGAAAAAATATTTTGTAAATGCAAAAGCAAATAATATTACTTTGTTACGTAACAAATCCAGATCACATTTCCTTTTACTGGTTTCTCCACTTTGGACAGATCTTTTACAGATGGTGACCCACCAGGCAGCATTAAAAAATCTTGAATTTTTAAAAGGAAATGATAGAACAGGTTAGGAAAAGAGTTTGACTGAGGTACATGGGAATCTAGATGACAAAAGGATGTGTTCACTGTGCACGCAACCAGTATGCAAACCACTGAAGAACGTGAGACAGTGTCCCTGCCTGTATTGTTACCATTGGTCCCCTTGCAGACTGGCTGGCCAATGCAGTCAAGGTAGACAAAAGCATACCTAGACCTACACGCAGGAGCTGAGTGGAAATAATAGTGAAACTGCTTCAGCTGTCTTAGACCGGCTGCTCTGGGTTTACATGTCCTCCTTTTTTCTGCATCAGTTGAAAAGAATATTAAATCCATTCCAGCAAAAGGAACAACTCCAGTGAAAAAGAGAAAGCAGGAAGCAGCGGGTCTTGCTACACTTACACCCACCACAAGTGGTACTCTGACATCTGAAGGAGCAGAGGAGACTCCTGTGGCTCGGGTATGCTTGAGAGAGAGATGCAGGCTTGAAGCCCCACAGAAGGAACTCTGCTAAGGCATTTCCACTCATTCTCCCCGTTTGGCACTTGGTTCTTCATTAAGTTTCCCATCAAGGTCAGATATACCAAATAAATAATAATTGATCATTTTCGTGAAAGGCAATGAGCTTTAATAAACCAATGTGAATATATATGATATAATTCTAATATCTTCATATCTTCTTTAGGGATGTGTTAACTGGAGAAACAGATGATAAAATGTTCTTTCCATGTCAAAACTCAATTTTTCTAATTCTAAGTTAGCCACATCCTACCACAGAGGTTATTAGAGGAGTGATGTGTGTAAACACCTCTTTTTTTTTCAAAGATTAAGCCCTGGACTAACATCTGTTGCCAATCTTCCTGTTGTTTTTTTTTTTTTTTTCTTCTTCTCCCCAAAGCTCCCCAGTACCTAGTTGTGTATTCTAGTTGTAGGTCCTTCTAGTTCTATATGTGGGACACCACCTCAGCATGGCTTGATGAGTGGTGCTAGGTCCACACCCAGGATCCAAACTGGCAAAACCCTGGGCTGCCAATGTGGAGCACGCGAACTTCACCACTCGGCCACAGGGTTAGTCTTTCTCTTTTCTCCTACACCTAAAAACACTTTTAGCTATAAGTAAATCAACTACTCAGCAATGAAAATATGCCTTGCTTCATTTGATACACAAACATTAACAAGAAAATTAAACAATTTTCAGAAAAAGAAAAAGACAGCCAAAGAAAATACTGCAACCAAAAGGATTAAGGTGTTCCAGGAGCATGTTCAGCCTTCCTGTCCTGCAGGAGCCAGCACATCTGAAACCACTGGCTGTCCCTTGCTTCCTCAGATCTCATCATCAGCTCCATCCTCCACTTCCATAACTTAGGTACTTTATTCCTGTTTCCCTTTTCCTTCATTTTATTCAACCGAAAAATATAGTAATCAGACCTTGAGATTGAAATTCTGATCTCATCCTCTACTTAAAAATAACTCCCATGATTAATTAGTTGATAAAATATGTAAATTGAGAATTCACTACATTTTAACCTTTTGCTTCCACAAGGGATACTTGATGACCTTGACATTATCTCTGACCACGGTTAGTTACCTCTCTTGTGTTGTTCTGGGAGACAGAGAAAGAGGTGTAGAGTCCAGAACAGTACAGGTGAATGCAGCAGTGTGTTCACTGTCTACTGCTCAAGTCTCTTTCACAATTCTCCCCTTGGCTCACTAATCTGTGAAAGTTTCTTCAATACACCATGCTCCTTTCTTCTTCAGGATTTTCACAAGCCATTTTTCCTCTACCTGGACATCTCCCAACTGACCAAACCTATCTACCCTTTGGATCTCAATATTGCTACCCTATCCTCAGAGAGTCCTCCTTTACACCCCTGCAGCCTATGTGAAATCATCATGAAGTTCTCTTTGGTAGGACCTTATTTCTTCCTTTATACATCACTTAACGACAACTGTACTTAATATGTTTGTCTTCCCCACCTTACTCTGCGTTCCAAAATGACAGCTACTTTGTCAGCTGTGTGGAACTCCTGTAACCCAGAGCCTAGTTCTGTACCTGCCTCACAGAAGACTCTCAATAAATACATTTACTCAATGGAAAAGTGAACACTGAGTACTAAGATATGAATCAGCTTAGCAAGTGAAAGACAAATGACGGTCATCTAATCCAGTCAAGGAAGTGATACCTATTGTGAATCTTAAAAGGTATAAAAACAAACAGAAGAAGTAGTGGAATAGGGAGGGGAGTTGAGAAGTTTGGGAAAATCTAGACAGAAGGAAGAATATACACCAAGAGTTGCAGATGAAAGGAAGCGGGCTGCACCTTATAATCAGAACTTTCTTATAATACTTACTAAGTTGTACTCTTCTCAAAATTGGAGTGGCTAGGCTTTTGCTATGTCCCTCATTCATTGCAGACAGTCTAATAAATGATTGAAACCACAACGAGTTTTATTCCAAAAATGAGGGGTTTATATTTCCTTGATAGACAATAAAGAAGATTAAACCATGATGGGCCACAAGTGGTGAAATCACAACATCAGCAGTAATTTGGTCATACTTTGTTATTTTTTTCTTATACAAAAATTTTTCTTAATACAAGATTATTTCAGAAAACAAAATGGGAAATGCAGACAACCAGCCAGTCAAACTAAAAATAATTAAATTTGAGTTCCCTGAAATTCCAAATTCCAGATTATACCACATTCTTCTCTCTATTCTTTCACATTTTCTCCTATGTAAGTATATACATAACTTTCTGAAAATGGTATCATATAATGATTAATATGTTGTAACCCATTTTTTATTTTGCGTATTATGACCCTTCTTTCAAGCCCATAGAGATAAAAATAATTATTTAATGAGTAAAAAATCTAGTATATCAATTGGATTGATATACTAAAGTTTATTTTAAAAAATAGTTCTGTATATTGACTTTCCAATATCCCCTATCACAAATGTATTTGCAATGAACATATTTGTACTTGTCTCTAATTGTCCTATCATATCTCTCTGAGTAGTTGTATAATTTCTTTCATGGGGGCCTGTATTTGTGTGGTTCCTTGTCAGGGTTCATATCACTGTTACCACTGTTATTCTCATGTATGAGTCTTTTTTTACTGATTAACTTCATTGAGGAAAGGACTTTCTGATATCAGGCTGAATTAGTCACTTTGATGAAAAGTAAGATCCAGGTAAAGTTCAATCACCCACAGATGATCACTGTGTAACATCTTGTGTCAGACTACTCCAGGGTCTGCTGGTTTGTGGATGAGGCTAGTATGGCTCCACCAAATGGTTCCTCTGAAGCCCATGGCCCACTCATGCCTCTAGCTCTTCTTTTCATTGATTAGGCAGCCTCCACTTCATTTAAAGTGTTCTGCTGCAATTCAAGGAAACCAGGACACTACAGAGAAAGAATATTAAAGATAAACCACTCTGATCTCTGGTTTTCTATTAGCATGCAAAGCATAACAGCAACACAAGAGCAATGGATGCTGAAAACATTGTCATGAAGTAAATTTAAGAAATTTTAGAATAAAATAATAATGAATTTCTAGTCTTTCTCTTACCAAATTAAAGGACCAGCAAGTGTAAACATAGAGAAAGTAAAGTTGACTAGCACTGATATGGAAAATAGAGCCTACCACAAAGTACAGGATATCAAGAGTTTTCAGTTATCACAGTGCAGACAGAGCCATTTTGAGGGTACAGCTCAAAATGCCTCTATCTAAGATACAATACTGCCACAACAGGTGAGAAAACACAGAGGTGGAGCCGCTAAAAATCCCCTAATCTAAATAGGTTCAGGCTAGAGACACTCTGGTGAATGCCATTTCCACTACCACAGCACTTCTCAATGTCAAGGCTCTAGGAGACAGCATTTTCCCTTGACTTTAATCACAGATCATGAGACATCTTAAGGGATCTCCTGTATTCCAGACCTACTCTTCCTTAGCTCCATCATGGACTAGTAATTTCCCCTTGGTAGTCAGGATCAATCATCCCATCCAACAATGTAACTCCCTTCTTTGCCTTTTTATTCAAAGGCACAGACAGCCGAAAGTGGCCAGGTGGCTGCCTTAACTTCCAGTTCAATGGAATCATTGTTGTGTCTCCTGGTGAAAGCATTCCTTCTTGTGGAATTAAGACCTCTAGGCCAGCAGAGCATCAGTTCATGGGGACGGAAAGCAAAAATTTTGCTAGCAGATCACTAACAGTAATAGTAAATGATACTCCCATTTCCACTCCTTGATTCCTGGACCTGTGATCCTGGCTTCTAAAGAACCTGTAAAGTAAGTTCGTTGATCAGAAGCAATGCTGTTTGGAATACATGATGGTGGTTAAGATTCTGTAAATCCATAGTTGGTAGTCTAGGCAGAAGCACTGCATGCAGAGAATGCAAATTCATATCCAGAATAAGTGGCTCTTATGGTAAGAACATAATGCTGCCCCTTCCATGATAAAAGTGGCCCAATGTAATCAACCTGCCATCAGGTAGCTGATTGATCACCTTGGGGAATGGTGCCAATACTGAAATCACTCAGTGTTGGTCTCTGCTTCTTGCAGTTTGGGCTCTCAGCAGTGGCCCTACCAAGTCACCTTTAGTGGAAGTCCATGTTGCTGAGCCTATGCATAACCTCCCTCCCTGCCACCATCACCACCTTGTTCCTGAGCCCATTGGGTAATGGCAGAGGTGACTGGGTAAAGAGGCTGGCTGATATCTGCAGAACAGGTCATCCTATCCACTTGATTATGTAAATCCTCCTATGCTAGGGTCATCCTTTGGTAAGCATTCACATGGGACACAAGCATTTTTCCCCCATTTAGAGAGATCTATCCACATACGTCTTCCCCAGATGTCTTTGTCACCAATTTTTCAATCATATTCCTTCCAAGTCCCTGGTAATCAACCAAACCATTGGTCACAGTCCATGAATCTCTATATAATAATGTTTGACTCACTTCTCCTTCCAAGAAAAGTAAGCAACCAGGTGAACTGCTCAAAGTTCTGCCTACAAGGAGGATTTCCCCTCACCACCATCCTTCAGGGATGTCCCAGAGAGGGCTTGTAGTGTTACAGTGATCCACTTCTAGGTGGTTCCTGAATATCATGCAGAACCATCTGTAAACCTGGTCTGAGTTTTCCCTTCTTCTGTCAACTGACCATAAGGAACTTCCCATGCGACCACAGGTGCAGACAGGGTGAGAGAAGGTAGCGTAGCAGGAGAGGAGACCATGGACATTTAGGCCATTTAATCAGGTAACTTACTTGTATATTCAGGGCTTATTGGAACTCGGGTCTAGTTATAAGTCTAGAAGCAAAGAAGGATGGTGGGGTGAGTCCTAAGGAGAATCAGTACTGTCTTGCAAGGCAACTTTTTTCCAGCAAAGCAGGACTAACTTCCTCAGATGGGGAGGAGTGGCTGTTTTTACTGATAAAGAAGACTCATCAGAATTTAGGGGCTTAGTATCTCCAGCTTCATCAGGATCTTCCCATATGTCCCCATTCCAATTCTCAGAATCTCATTCTTTACCAATCAATAGCCTCACTAGATATCCTGTAAGGTTGGGAATTCAATTTGCATTGCAATTCAGTCACTCACTGGATGAGATTCTACATTTGATTATCCGCAGTCTCAGCTCTGCAGCTACAGGAGGTAAGGGTCTATTTCAAGACAGACATAGAAGCTTTCAGGTCATTTATGCAGCACTTGAGCTGGGAATTTAAATTCTTGAGCTCATCATTTTCTTTCCCCACTTTTTCAGGTGAAATCAGGAGCAAGAAGCCAGTCTCACTATACTTGTTAGTTTGACAAAAATGTTCAAAGGTATCATATAAACGATCATCCAGAAATTTGTCTCAGAAGTATTTGATCATGAGTATTCAATGGTGATATTTTTCATATTTCTATTGCCACATCATGCCATGGAATATTCACACTCTTTACTATTGGAAATAGAATTATTAACGCCTTTAAATCAAACCAAATTGAAGAACCAATTTCAGAAACCTCATCTAAAAATAATTCAGAAATCTCATCCTTAGGTATCTGTTCCTCTAGAGTCATTTCGTAGAAAAAAAAAAAAAGGTCTTCTTTCCTTCAAACAATGGAAGACACAATCACACAAGCTTGTGACTACAGAAGAATGGAATTCCTCCCAGGAGCAGAGCCAGCCTCCACTAAATGCAGCAATCAATGCATTTCAGTTCAGTCACCATCAACAAACCCCATTTAGTAGTTCCTTCAACAAAGTACCATGTTTCTGTCCCTATTCCTTCAGCTCCCTAAAATCTAATTATAGGTGCGATCAAATCTTGAAAGAGCTTCTCATCTAATCTCTGACTAAATACAATTTCTTTGGCACATCTCTCATTAATTTACCAAGTACATAATTGGAAATACCACCAGATTCTGTCTTTTGCTATTTCCAAGATATGCATTCATTAAATTATTCCTGATCTCAAGAGAATTCTTGACTTTTATTGGTCCAAGTACAGAGAGATAGTGTGGGAAAATAGCCAGACTAGTAGAGAGGGCTACAAACAGGCTATATTTGTTCATCCCTTATATTCCAGTTTCCAGTCACACCTTTGACTTTTCCTCACTAACCATACTTCACCATTTATTGTCAACATTCCATGCTCCTTCCAATATCATGTGTTTTAACATATGCTACTTTCCTTTTGTTTGAAAAACAAGTCTCCTGTCTCTATTGCTCCAATCTTTTCTGATGCTAACCTAATCCTTTCTTTGGGCAAATTCTCCTCCTAGAATAGATAAAATCCTCCTATTGTTTCCTTTCACCAGTCCCTGTATTTTCCTTTACAGAATTTATCACTATAATAAATCTATGTTTTTCTTTCCTGCTAGAAATAAATTCAGATTATAGGCACCCTGCTCAAGGGGAACAGAAGACAGGTTGGAATAATGAGTTCATATCTGTGTGCATTAAATTCTGTCCTAGCCTCCCTTCTACTTGGCCTTGATATCACCAGTGCAGTTAGCTCCACCCAGGGCACAGAAGCCTATATCTGCAGTGAATGAGCAAGCAACTTGAAAGAAAGGCAAGAGGATCATTAGGTCACTATTCTCTAATCTAGTTTCTCACCCAAGCCCCAAGCCACAAGCCACAAGCCACACTCTGACCCAAAATGCAGCCTCTGCCACCACCCCATACATACCAGTTGAACACAGGCTTCCTATATACTGGGTTTCTCAATGTTTTAGTTTTTATTGTTGATTTTGTTGTTAGTTCCAAGAGTCCATGTTTCTGTAGGTAGTTTTAAAGATTGTATTTGTGGGATAGAGCAAGCATCTGATATCTTTTTGCCATCTTCTCACAAGTGACCATTGATGGAGCCCATGTCTAGTCATTACCAGTTCAGATGGCACTTCACTGATTTTTGTGAGTATCTTAGGACAACTCAACTTTTCTTATGCATACTGGCTTGGAAGGGTCTATGTGACCCTTGCTAAGATCCCACTGCCTAAATGGGTGACACAGCCGTTTCTTCATCCACAGTAACATTTCTGTTTTACCTGTACCTGTTGAGCACAGGAATCCTAAGAAGAATGATATGCTTCCATGGCCACATACATGTAAACACACCATATCATCATTTCTTCTTTGATGTCCATCCACCTTCATAAGAGCCCTGCAAAATGATTCTAGAATACTCTTTGTATGATCTACCAGACGAATAGGATATTCTTGCTCTTATTCTTCATGAGTTCTGCCAAACATTTTGTCTATGATATGGACGCTTTAAGCTTTTGGATTCAAAGCCAGAAGGAGACCATTAAAATCTTTTGTTTCTTCTGTCATGTCGCCCTTCAAACACAAAGCATAGAAGTGCATGAATAAACACAGAATGAACAATGGTAGTCTAGAAAGAATTACAGTGATGGGAAAAAAAATCAGTGGCCATTTAAAAATATTATCCAACCAAACATTAGCTTTTAGATATCTAAATTCTACTGTTGTGATGGAAGCATTATTTAATTGACTTTTAAAGGATGATAGTCAAGATGCTTCTGTCAGTGGGATTGCATTACTACATGTGGAAGACCTAAGTGGAGAAGCTTCTTTTATAAGCTGCTTCCCATAACTCCTCAGTCTGGGGCTTCCAACAACAGGTTCATCATAAAGCACAAAACATCTGTATGTAGGAGAAGACACACAAACTCAGACTGTGGAATAACATTGACAATAATGTACATTTATTGAGCATTTGCTGGGGGGAAGGACTCTAAAACTTGTGTTCTTCATGTAAATTATCTCATTTCCTCTTTATTACATGTCCCCATGAGCACGCTATTGTTACTGCCATTTCACAGATGAGAATAATGAAGCTCATAAAATTTGAAAGTCTTCCTCAAGACAACAAATCTAGTGAATGTTAGAGCCAGGGTTCAAATCCAGCTTTAGTAAACTCTAAGACGTGAGCGTTTAATGGGCATATAATGCTTCCAGCATCAGAGTACACTTGTTACAATGACTATGATTCATTTTGAGGAATTTAACAATACAGTGATCCTTTTTTGTTTGTCTGTTTGTTTTCATTAGCTCAGCTTTTGTAAGTCTTCTAACGAGGAATGAGGTGCTTAGTGTGGTAAAAAGATATTTTAATCACTCCCTAGGCAGGAACTTCAAGGCGCTCTCTTCTCTACCTCTCTATCAACAGGTGACAGTATACAAATTAGATTACTGAATGCTAGAAATGGTAAACTCAGTGGCAAATTAACATCAAAATATGAACGTTAAGAAAGAGTTTTTATTAGTGATATTGAAGGTAGTCAAGACATATGATTTTCCTTACACATGGTATAAAAATTAAGGTATTGATAATGCTTAGGTGTGTTAGGGCCCAGGGCAGGCCACTCCAAAATATCCCAATATCCAAATATCCAAAATATCCCACAATAGCATATTGACCATTTTGAATTAAAATTCCTTGAGAAGTAATAAGGGCATTCTGACCCTCCTGTCTCTGTTCCCCTTGAAAGCAGGAAATCAATCTCCCCTGTGAAACGGGCTCTGCCTGCATCCAGATCACCAGGGTGAGGGGATTCCAGGCTGAGAAGCCTGTGTAAACAAACCTTGCAAATGTACTACCTCAAGCCTAAACTCTGCTCAAATTCCTCACTAATTACATACCCCCAACGTAAGTTTCTTTGTCCTGTCAATTCTTCACAAATTTCTTAGGTTTTTTGTGTAAAAGAACATACATACACTGCCTGCTTTGTTCACTCTCCAAACATTGTTTCTCTATGATCTCCAATACATACATATTCAGCTGGGCTTTTCTCCTATTGATCTGGTTTTGTTTTAATTTTATTATTAGTCCAACGATAAGAACTCAAGAAGGGAAGAAAGGGAATTTTCCCTCTCCCCGACAGGTGAAATTTTGAATTGTTCTGAATGTGACTGACATTGCTGAAGGATTTTGGCTCTCTGATGTACACTACAAGGAGAGCAGAATCCTGCCTCTGGAACTGTGGCTTTAGGAGAATACGTCTGACAAGGAGATGATCAGAGCACCCCAAAAAGTGAAGAGCTGTATTTCCTGAAGGCTGAAGAGCAGAGGATAGAACCTAATTTGAGTATTTGGCTGATGTGAAAGGCTTAGTTAATAAACGTCTGGAAGTATAGAAGTTTATGTTCTAACACTTATTTCTTTACTAAAGAATAGCCCCAGGAGCTGTGTTTGACCCTTTGGCTCAGGCTGGATTTCAGCTCAGGTAGAATCAGGATGCCATCAGAGAACAATGAAATTTCAAGCATCCAAGCTTTTAACACCTTAGTAAAGTGTTTAATACTGGTTGAGTTGCGAGCAGTAGAGTTGATGAGGGTATCTCAACATATGCTATTATTCCCGGGAAAATCAGTAGAATAAAGATGCTGTTTTTAAAAGTAAGAATGAAATGAAAATATATTGTTTCACCTGATTTTCAAACAATTAACCAGAAAAAAAGAATAAACATCAATCTTTTCTTCAGAAAAGGAATGATACAACTACCAAAACAGATGACACCATGAGAATGCAGTTATCCCACGAACACAGTCAGCTTTCAGAACCTTTGGGGACCAGCACGTACCCAACTGAGTGCTGTCCCCAGACTCCTCAGATGCCTCCACCAATCGCATCGAGCATTTCCTTAACAAAAGTACGAGGTTCCTATTTCCAATGTTTCCCTCCCTATGATGTAATAACAGGGATCAACAGAACCTTGAAAGAGCTATTCACTAATTCCCAACTACATGCAATTCGATATTTATTTAAATAACTCATTTATTTATCAAGTGTATATTTTGAGATGCTACCTAAATGCAAATTCCAACTCTTCTTATGCCATCGTCTGCATTAGGATATTCTATGACCTAGTGGGCAGCTAATCATCCCTATTCTGTACTGCATATAATTAGTCATTTGCTTGTTTAATTTGATTTTTGTGTTTCCCTCAATAGGTAGTGAAAGACACAGCTTGCAGTGGAATAGGTGGAGAAATACAGAGCCAACCAAAACACTATCACCAATTCTTTCTCTTTCGTTTTTTATTGTGTAAATAATAACATTTTAGAAAATTCAGGAAATGTAGGTGCACAGACAAAAATAATTAAATTTTAACTATTTGAAATCTATCCTCTATCAAATGAAATGCCACATTTCAGTAAAGTCTTTCTGATTTTACCGTTTTGTTATATGTATACAAAGAATATCGTTTTTTCCAGATTGGATCACATTACACATATTTTTCTATAACCCAGAGTTTTATTTTCACTTACTAGATTTGAAGTGTTATTTCACTCAACCAACACACATTTAAATTATCATTTTAATATACGAGAACAATTGCATGGGTGTTTAATACCCGTATAGATAAATAATCCTGCATTATTTGACTTTAGGTTATTTCCAGTATTCCCGATACCCACAATGAACATAATAAGAACATGAGTCCATTAGGTCTTCTTTCATGACCCTCAGAGTAAATACATAACTTCCTCCTTACGTCCTGTGCACTTCTTATGAGGATGCTGCTATCGCTCCTATTAAGAAATTTCTTGTTACTGACTAACATGCACTGGGAATGAGCTTCCTGATGTTAGGGTGACTTGACTACATTGATGAGGAGTCAATCAGAATTAAGCCTCATGACCCAATGAACTGTAATTTTCCAGGTGAGATCACAAGGAGCACTGCCAGTCTGTGGAGGCAGCCAGTCTGTCTCCATGCACTGGTCTCTAGGAATCCCATGGCCCACCGTTGCCCAAATAGTTCCTCTTACAGATGAGTAGTCCCCCCTCCAATTCAAAGTGCTCTCCTAAAATTCAGAAATCGTGCCGATCACTGAGTACACAGGAGGTTAGAGGAAAATCCCCTGGCCCCTGGCTTCTCCATTGGCATGCTTCTCCTAAGGGATCACATTCTTGTAAGGGGCTTCTCCTAAGCCTCTATCCAGAACACCTGCCATTATTCCAACAGGAGAAGGTGGAGGAGGAAAAATAATTTCCCCTCTACCCTCTGAGTTCTTGACTGAGACCCCTGTAATAAAAGACAGATTAACAAGGGGAAAACGAGCAGAAGTTTATTAACATGTATACCATGTATACATAGGAAATACCCTGGATAAATGAGTAACTCCCTGAGGTAGCCTAAGCCATCAGCTCAAACATCATCTCCAGCTAAAGTCAAAAAAAAGGAAAGGTGGGAGGAGGCCAGTTATGAAGAGGTTTCCAGTGAAAAGCAAGATAAACAAAGGTAATGTTTGTTGTGCCAATTTCACCCAGTTCCTCTTCCATTGATAAGATTCTCTTGCCATTTATTTAGAGCTATCCTTCTCCTCCTGGTACTCAGGGAGGGAGACATCCTTACAAATGGAGATTGCCTTTATGAGTAAATTTCACTTACAAAGGGACAAATTCAGTTCTGTTTTTAGAGCTTCTCTTGTGTCTGCTGCTTTTCAAAATAATCCTATGCTGAGGAAGCATATTTTGGTGTAGCTGATTCTGCTACTCTTCAAAAGCATCCATCCAGGACATCTCTAAATAAGGGAAGTTCCTGGGATCCTTGCAGTGACTTTCTTCCTAACCCCTTTCAACACAGTACTGCTTTCTTGGAAAAGGGCTTTGTGATTTGGGTCATTAAATTGCCACATCTACCAGGATTAGTTCTAGAGGAAATCAATTGTTCCTCACTGGAGCCATTCCCCACTCTCAGTGATATTATTTTCTTCCATATTTATATCTTACTTTGCTCACTAAAATGAGTTGATGGGATAAATTAATATTTTTTTCATCTTTACCTCTATTAGAAATCACTACACAATAGCATCACTATTGCCCACTGCCCCTACACTGTACATAGCTCTCCCTAGGAGAAATACTTTTTCTCTTGAGTTAATCCTTCTTAAAGAAAAATATACTTTTTTCAAAATTCATAAAACAGTGAAAAGAAGAAATAATATTGCTGTTTAAATCTTCTCCATTTTTTCCATTGGTTAAATAATACCATGTCAGCCATATTTGTCTAGTTTTTTTCCAAGTTCACCTGATTATGGTGTTGATACCGGCTCAACAAAAGGTTGACATAAGGGAAGCCATATTGTAGAAAAGAGACCATATTGTAACATTGAATGACCTCTGCCTAACTAACCCAGCTGGATAAGCACCTACCAGGAGATTTTATGACCCTGCAGATTTTATGACCCTTGCTTGTGCATATACCTCCCAGCTGCAATAAGACAATAACTTCCTTCTTTTGAATTCTTTGGGAATGTTATGACCTCTGAACAGAGAGTCTACGCTGATAGCCATCATAAATGAAAACTGAAAGATCTGGTGTGGCAACTCCCAGTCTGTAACACCAGAAGGTCAACATTCCTAACCTCCTCCCCTATAACCCCCTGGCCTATATAAGAGCTTCAAGATTCTGTGCCCTCCTGAAGATGGTTCTTTTGGACATTAGTTTGCCATCTTCCCTCTTGCTAGCAAACTGTAATAAAATGCCCTTTCTCTGCTACCATCTTGCCTCTTCATGATTGGCTTTTGTCTGGCAGCAAGTGGATTGTGCCCTTTGTACGGTAACAGTGTTGGTTGAGGGTCAACATCTAGCCTGAGAAGGTTCTCACTAGAGGGCAACTGTAATTCTTTTCTAAATTGTGCCTGGTTTTGGTGTGTACTTCAATGTAGAAACCAAGATTGAAGGCTGTACCTAAAGAAGCTTCCAGGGAAGAAGGTTTCCAGAGGGGCCCCAAAGAAGTGATGGTACTGAAAGCAACAGAGCCATTTGCATATGCTGTCAGCAAAGGGGAGAGAAAGATGTTTCATGCCACAGTAGCTACTGAGAGCCAATTCTTCCAAGTGAAGGTTTTTGATATCAGCCTAAAGGAGAAGTTCATTCCAAAGAAAGTCATTGCCATATCAGATTATGTTGGATGCAATGGGTACCTGGAGGTGTGCAATGCCTTATCTGTGTCTGATGTTAATGCTGACCAAAAGATGGAGGTCTCAAAAAGTCTGATTGCAAATGCAAATGCAACTCCTAAAATCAGTCATCTGTACTTGCAAGCTCCAGGAACATTTGTGAATGGGATGTATGAGGTGCATAAGGTAAGCCCACACCATTGTAATATTTCGCCTGCAACCTCATAATTTAAAAGGCTTAACTGACTATTTGGTGTTTGGTTAAAGTCCTAAACACAGGACCTCAAAGCCCCACTGCCCACTTCAGGATATGGGTGAGAAAATCTCTGAACATTCCTCTTCCCAAGGTAACAATATGCAAGTTCTTTGGCAAGAGATTCCCCAGAAGCCTTGGCATTTTATCAGCTATAATGACCCATTGACAGCCACCCAGGTAGAGGACAGTGCAGAGTTTATATCAATATATGTATGCTTATGATTTGGTTTCTTTGAGTTCTGCCTCATCTATTTCAGCTACAGCTTAAATCTGATTGTGAATAAAGAATTACCCTCTCAAGCTTGTATTCCAGTTGTGACAACCAGACTAAGAAATGAATAGAGTACTCTGCCCTAGAACATAACTCTTTCCAACAGATAGCTAAGATTCTGAGCATCTGAAGTCTAAAGTGCTCTTATCTCTTCATATTATTCATCAAAAACTTGTTGAGCAACTGATGACTTTGGCATTAACTAAGCGAAATATGGATGTTGAAAAGAATATAGAAATCATGTAGTTTAACACCAATGTATAAATACGGACAAAAAATGCAGGATTTTGGTGAATTCTTAGAGTAGATATTTCAGTCCAAAACATCATAGAAATACTAAGCTTTGCTGACCGAACTTTTTTTTTTTTTTTTGAGGAAGATTAGCTCTGAGCTAACATCCGTTGCCAATCCTCCTCATTTTTGCTGAGGAAGATTGGCCCTGAGCTAACATCCATGCCCATCTTCCTCTACTTTATATGTGTGACACCTGCCACAGTGTGGCTTGATAAGCAGTGTGTAGGTCCACACCTGGGATCCAAACCAGCAAATCACAGGCTGCTGAAGTGGAACATGTGAACTTAGCCACTGTGCCACAAGGCTGGCCCCCTAAATATTTATTTGAAGTATTGTTTCATACTCCATTATATGAGTCTTCTAGGGTAGCTCTTTACTTTTACCCCTGTTGTTTTCTGCACACTCTGTTTAAATGACTATGCACATATATGTTTTTCTAGAATTAAGGAGTAAAGTGAGATAGAAACAAGAACAACGGGACTGGCTGATCTAGATTCAAGATTTGGGCAGATTGGAAAAGAGTGAGTAAGTGTATATCCAAGTTCCTTAAGAAATGTCAGCTATTCTGAAATGGAAGTAGGAAATGAGGAAAGTAATCAATTCTTTCAGAAGAACCCAGTAGACAAAGACCTACAAGAAAGAAAGCTAGACAGAGGATTCAAAAGGGAGAATTCTCTGAATAAGATATGTTAAACTATTTGGTACCTGTAATTCTGGACCTACAGCTCATAAATTAACCTGTCACAGATAAAAATTTCACTAACACTCCATATTTCTCATAGATGTGGATATTACCGATTCAGTTCTCAGAGGATGAATGTTGTCTTTCTTTTGCAGAAAACGGTTAGGAATCAACTCATTTATTATGAAATAAAAGATAATACAGGGAAGATAGAAGTTAGGATGTATGGACGACTGACCCAAATCAACTGTGAAGAAGGCGATAAACTTAAACTAATCTGCTTTGAATTGGCATTAAGTAAGAAGAAGTGGCAGCTGAGATCTGTAATTCACAGTTTCATCAAGGTGGGAACTTCTGGGGGAACATCATCCTTCTAAACTAGAAGACTTTGAGAAAGCTAGACTGCTGCTATTGCAGAAAGAGTCAAACAGGTGGAAAAAGAACTAATCCTTCTACTTAAGTGTGTGTAAACATTCTTTCTTTCCATCAGTATTTCTTTTCTTAAAGAATACTTTTAATCATATTGAACAGAGGAACCAGATATGCACTCAAAAGATGTGATACTTATGATAAATATGTAGAATTGGTTCCATTTATCAAAGCAGGGAGATTATTTAGCAAATTTGGGCTTTATTAAGGCAGATTTGTTTTAAATCCTGCCTCTGTGATTTGCTAGTTGACTAATGAACTTAAACACTAGCAACCTCATCTAGCAACCTCACTAGCAAGGCTCATCATCTATAAAATGGAGGAAATATCTTCTATCTCAGAGGATACTTAATAGAGCTTATACCAGATTAAGTGATCAAGGATGCCCCTGAGCATCTCAGAACACAGTCACCTGCCTTTTGTGAGCTACACATTCTGGTCAACAACAAACAGAGGTGGTTGATTCTACATGACAAAGTTCATACTCCTTGTCAGACTCATGCACACATGCATGCGGAATTCTTGGAACACTAACAAAGGTTAATAATGAAATGCAAACAGATCAAATACAAAGGTTGACATTTCTAGACACACATGAATGCACATGCTCTTGGGTCTTTCCAGTTCTCAGGACCATCAATCAAACATTCCAAATCTTCCCTCACTACATTGCACCAGGATACCTTTTGCATCCTCCTCCCACCTTTCTTCCCTTCCTTCCCTGTCTTCCCAGGAAGAACATTCCCTTGAGCTCTTAGCATGAGCACCTGCTCCTTCCTCTCTCCTGTTGTTCCCCACACCTCCTGCCTGTCCACAAGTACTCATGCTGGGCAGGAGTGAATATCGCATTTCAGGGTCCCAACCAAGAGGAGGGGGTGGTGACTCAATAAACAGGACATCTTTAAAGAAGATAGGTGAGAGTGAGAGAAGAACCTTTTAGAAAGGAAGAGAGAAAAGGATACAGCCCATGGAAAGGAGACAGTGTGAGTGAAGGGAGAAATGCATGATGAGCTGCATCGCTACTGATCTATCTTTATCCCTTTCTTCTTCCAAGTCATCAAGGCCAGGAAAAGCAAGATACCACCACTTAATCCTGATTCATATATGAAAACCTCACTGGAGTTCCTCTAAAAATCTGGATTCCATTAATAACGATGTTTATGGAGATAAGATCTAAACACAGAAAATTAATACATATGGTTGAAATACAGCAATATATATACTTGCTATTAATTCTTGGAAATAGGATGTTATAGGTGCTTTTCACTTTCTTCTTAATATTTTTCTGTACCATCTCAACACCATATTTTACATCTGTAACTTTTCTAACTTAGAAAAAAAATTATAAACATCATGGTTATTTCTAAAGGAGTGTTTCCTCAAACGTCTAATTCATAGGTGAATTGATTAAAAGTAAATGGTCTGTGGCCTGCTCGTCAAGGTGGGGCTCACAGGCTCCAAGCAATATTTGAATTTATAATTTATATCTTTACAGGATAAGGCTCTGATCAAGAATGGACAGGTTGAACAGATTATGCTCTGCTCAAAGAAACCCAGTAAGTTGGCAGACAGGGGCTGAAATCTAGTCTGTGCTTCAATTGCCAAGCCCTGTCCTAGGAGGGGGTGCTTTAGCCCAGAACAGTGAACATCTTTTCAGAAGTGGTCTCCTGGAGGAGGCATAATTGGGTATTTTGTCTGCCAAATGAGGCAGCTTCTGGTGATTTGCATGAAGACACTACTATATATTGGAAGCAATTCTAGCTCTTTTTGTTGTGAAATAACCAGTTCCATTCCTTACTCAAGTACCAACAGCTCAGTAGCTCTCCAACCACATTTCCTGGTTCTCATATTTCACGTGTGTGGATTCCATCGGGAAGTTGCCTGGGGCAAAGACCTGCATTAGGCAAAGACTGAAGAATCAGTAATTCACTTTTGAGTACAATGGCAGAGAGTAGATATCTAAAACTGAAATTTATATATTTAATAATCACATATTTGATACCTGCCATTTTACATTTATTTTGTGTCACTTAATCTTCATACCAGCTCCAGAGAGTTGATATTGCTTTCATTTTTATTTTCCTTGAGAAAAACAAGTAACAGAGAAGTAAAATCAGTTTCCTAATGATACTTAGATTGTAAATCATAGTTCTTGATTTAGAATCCAGCCTACTGTTTTGGATTGAGATAAATGTGTTAGAAGGAGGGGAATGTGGATGAGGCCAAAGTTGTGAAGGATAGAATGGGAAATTTCCCACCATGAAGGTCCAAAACTATTTGTGCACAATTAATCTAAGGAAAACTAGCATTAAATTTCTGCCTTTATGGCTGGGGCCAAAGATCCAAGGAATAATGAGTTGTTTTCCCTTACACTGCCTCCTTTCTCAGTGTGTGTCTTTTATTATGGTAGGCTAGATGCCAAGAATAAAACTTAAAAGTTTTTTTTCCTTGTCCAATACCATTCTAATAACATTCATATGTATGTATATTTCAAGATAATTTTGGGAAACCCTATTTTGAAGGAACTTTAGATATTACAGGACCTAGAGATTAAGCGAAGTGCTCAAGATCACAACATCACCCAGGTAGTTAGGAAACAGATTTCTTACTGAGACGTCAGGTACAGCTAAAACTTCCTCCAAACAAAATTTGACTTATGGACAGTGAGGAAAAGAACTACTTCATACACAAATGACATTTGTATTCTGAGTTAATCTAAAACTTCATATTCTTATTAAGTAAACTTCCTGTAATTGGCTATTCTTTAATATGTACATGATGGTGATTAGGAGTTAGAGGAGTCATTTCAGGATCTGCCCAATCAATGTCTTTGCTACCTCTAATGTCTTGCAGATTCCCCTTTGAACTTGTCATTTCCGAGGACAATGTGTCTCTAAATGAGATAGGCAAGAAATGACCTTCTATCTACCCAAAAGAGTTTGCCTCTTTGATTTTGTTTTCACTTAAATAGCTTCATCTTCAATCTCTAATGCCTTGACCCCACTCTATCTTCTATTTTTACGCCTTGCCACATATTGGAGCTCCTCCTTGGGACCAGCATAAAGCAGGTAAGAAGCTGGAGTGTCCCCCAGATGTGAAATGTTTAGACCAAAGAGAAGGTCACGACAGCTTGTAGAAATGCTTACTTGCCATCATGGACACCTTAGAGATGTGATTTGTACGAAGTGGCTTTAAGGTGTGCAAGAGGCAGAGAGCTATCTCTGAGAGGATCTCTAGAGCATAGCAGTGTGACTATGATTAGAAGAGGCATACCCAACCCTATTGGCAATGTTCTTTCTCTAAAGTTGCATGATGAGACATGTATCAAGTTTTATACATTTTACGTGTCTTATAATTTTCATGGTTAATTTTAAAAGCCATTTTTAAACTTATGTCTACTGCTCCACAAAATAAATGACTATATTCTTACAATAAAAAAATTCAAGTAATTTAAAATCTTTGTTGAAAATGAGAGCAATCATACTTCAAGAACCAAAGAAAATCACCACCTTTGGCTTACTGTGCATCCTTCCAGACCTTTTATCATTAATTTATAGGTGATTATGTACATAAAGTAATGCAATTTTTATACAATAATTGTGATTAGTATGCTTGAGTTCCCTCATTGGTAAAAAATACAGCTAATAATAGTCCTTATGTAATAGGGCTGTCATGGACATTGTAGGGAAGGAAGAAACATTCCTCTACCATTCTAGGTTCTTCTGACTGGCCTAAGAATTAAGTTGACATGAAATAGAACAATGGGAGAAAAATCAAACAAGTTTAATAACATGCATATGTAGGGGAGGAAGACATTTCCTCTACCCTCTCTGTGTTCTTCTGGCCAGAGAACAAATTAAATTCACATGAGACAGAGTAACAGGAGAAAATTAAACAAAGTTTATAATATGTATACATGGGAGAGCCTCAGGCAAGCTGAGCAACTCACTAAAATGGCTGAAGCCGCCACCTTAAATATCATCTTCAGCTAAAGACAAAGGAGGATGTTAGGGATGTTAGGGGGGAGTCAGTTACAGGAGGTTACCAGAGAAGCACAGTAAATAGGAATAAGATTATTATGCAGATTTAAGTCCTTGCCTTCTGCATTGATAAGACTTTCTAGAGATAAGGTCATATCCCTTCTTCCTGGTACAGAGATGGAGACACCTTTGCAGATGGAGATTTCCCTTACAATGTAAATGTTTCTTAACAAAGGGTAAGTAAACTCTGCTTTTCAGAGTGCCTTTCCTGTCTGCAGTTTATTAAAAGTAACCAGCCCCAAATAATCTTCATGCCAAAGAGACCTATCTCGGGATGGCCAATTCTAATCCCCCACATATACATATGAGAAACCCTGGAAAACTGAGCAACTCACCAAAAAGACCAAAACTACCACCTTAAGTACCATCTTCAGCTATAGACAAAGGAAGACGTCAAGGGTATTGGTTTGGGACTTCAATAGGGAGGAAGACAATTCACATGGAGACAGAAAAACAAATATTTGGTGAACAAATGTTTGCCATGCCTTACAGAGACAAAGGAGAGGACTTTGATCAAATGGGCCTTGCTAAATTCCTGTCTACCACACCTAGTTTATATTATACTCTAGCTATCTATGGTGACTGCTCCTTCCTGGAATAAGCCTTTTATCTTAAATTCTTTTAGGCAGTTAAGGAGAAGGTCGAAGTTTCTTCCTGAGATTTTTGTTCTTAAAAATAATCAAGCCAGCGGCTGGCCCAGTTGTGTAGTGGTTAAGTGTGCACATTCCACTTTGGCTGCTTGGGGTTCACCAGTTCAGATCCTGGGTGCAGACATGGCACCACTTGGCAAGCCATGCTGTGGTAAGCATTCCACATATAAAGTAGAGGAAGATGGGCATAGATGTTGGCTCAGGGCCAGTCTTCCTCAGCAAAAAAAGAAGAGGATTGGCAGCAGATGTTAGCTCAGGGCTAATCTTCCTCAAAAAAAAAATTTTTTTAAATAATCAAGCCAAAGAGACACATTTGTGAGTGGCAAATTCTACTCCCTTGTTACATTAAGTGAGGCCATCTATATAAAGCACTAAGCAATTAGATAATGTAATCAACAATAAAGAAAGCAATTGTCCTTATTGTTCATAACTTGCATTTCTTATTTAACAATATGTCATATAAAGCTTTCTGATCAGAATATATAAATCTAATTCATATTGATGCGGGGTTGGTGAGCCAAGGAGTCGAAAGAAAGATTTCTTGGACTCTCAAGATCTGGCAGTAGTGCTCTTTTATTTAGAGAATAGTGTGGAATAGCATGGGGACAGGACCCATGGGCAGGCAGAGCTGGTGCTGGCATGTTGCTGCTGGTATCATTCAAGAGATATACATCTAATGTCCTACCTGTACGTCTGCTAGATACAAAGTTCTAATTTTGGAACTGCTTTCATCTATTGACATTTATAGCAACAGCAGCAAAAATTTAAGTATAAGTTTGCTAGAATGTTTCATTTTGATTAAGACGTTGTCAGGGTGGGGGAAAATCCCTTTCTATTATTCTTGTGTTCTTATGGCTGGACTAATGATAAAATTGACACAGACCAGATTAACAGGAGAAAAAAACACTTTAATGCATGCATGCTGGAGATCATAGAGAAATGATGATTGGAGAGAACAAAGCAGATGATATATACATCTTTTACACAAAGAAACAAGAAATTCGTGAGGAATGACAAGACAAAGAAACATAAATTTGAGATATGTAATTAGTGAGAGATTTAAGCAGAGTTTAGGGTTGAGGTTGTAAATGAGCCAGGTTTATTTAGGTAAGAAGCCCTGACTAACCCAGCTCTGGTGATAAGGATGCAGAGAGAGCACCTTGCACGTGAGAGATTCATTTCCTGCCTTCAGGGAGAACAGAGACCAGAGAGTCAGAATGCCCTTTATCCTTCTCAAGGAATTTTAATCCAAAATAATCAATATGCTGTTGTGGAATACTTGGGAGTGGCTTGTCCTGGGCCCCAACAAAATTTACAGGAAGGAAACTGGTGATTTTCTCTGACTAAGGAATCGAAAGCTAAGAACATAGGTGGGAGGAGTCTCAACATTGTTTCATAACTTCTGCTTCTCCAGGATAACACAGTATGAGATGGCTAGCACTAGTCAAGGTTTCAAGTGACTCTACCAGTGCCATTTGTTTCTTGTTGCCTTTCAAAATATTTTTTTCTTTCTGCCCTTCAGGAGATTATAACATCCTGCATTTCAGTCTCTGAGAGTTTATTGAATTATCTTCCTACTCAAACATAGCAAGTGATTTCTGCATCTCTGAAGAAGACCTCCAGATCTGGACTACTGTGGAAGAAATTTCCAGTGAGGTGAGACCTGTGAAGATTTCCTTAGGGAGACATGGGTACCTGGTTGTTAACCAAAAGATGACAAAGGAAGCTTATGTTATGAAGAATTTGTGGGAAAAGGGGTGATTTAAAGTATATTCAGAAAAGACAAAACAGCAGTAGCTTGATTCTAGTCCTTCACAAACTAGGTGAATAATAGGTATTTTTGTTCCAGCACAATTGAGTGTTATGCATTTTGACTATGAAGGTATTAAAATTTGTTCCCCGGGTATCTACTGGCACGAGTTTTGTTTAGAGACAGGCTTTGGGGTTTTTCCCCAGGAAGGTGCGCAGAAGACTTGGTGGCTGTGGTCAGGGCCTGGGTAAAATCAAGTTAGAGGACTGGCAAAAATATCATAAAATAATATTAAGTAAAACATACATCTGGATATAAAATTGTATTGTATGGTGTTATCTGAATTTTATACACACAGACCCTACACACAGAGTAGAAAAAATTTCAGTTCCATAAACACAGTTAAACTAAAACATGGCTTCTTTACCTCTCTGTAAGACAGTTGAATTTTTATTTTATATTCCTTTTTGCCAGCTGTCAGAGTTGTCAGAAAACTTAAGTTTCTTTTACGATTACTTTCTGCCTTCCTGAAAATTACTGATTTTTTTTCTGGTGGCAAGGTATAGGAAAGAGACAGGAAAAGTCAATTACAAATAGATTTCTATTACCTACTTTCAGAATTGTTTAAAGACTTTCTGTATGGCCTGGTACAATCGTATTTTAGGTGTGCTTGACTAGAATGTGAAATTTTTAATGCTCAGAATTTTATGTATGTTACATAAACTTTGTTCATTGAGCTTATTGTGTTGGTTAAATTTTCTGCATCTTACTGATTTGTTTTACCTTATTCATTTAGTAATTGAGAGATACACTGAAATCTCCTGCTATAAACTTGTGTGGTTTTTCCTTGTAGATCTCTCAAATTTATATAAACATAAGGAGAATATAGAAGTGTCATAAATTGAAATAAAGATAGCAGAAACAAGACAAAACACATTTATTATCAACATAGACATAAAAAACCTAACCAGATAAGCAACAACTTTAGCCAAATTGGATTTAAGAAATTCATTAATATCTTTATGTATATAACACCATATATATAATATATACTTTATATATATGTGTTTATGTTTAGATGCATACATATATAAAATATATGTGTGAATGAATGTGTACGAAAAGAAATATACTACATAATGCTATAAATATAATTTTGTATTTAACGTGTTATGTTATAAAATATAATACATAAGATATATAGCATTATGAAAGAATACAAAGTAATAAAAATAATACAAATTTACTATTAGTGTGTAAATACACAATCAAAACAGTTTTATCTCCCTTGGAGTAGAAGCTATTATGATTGCGTCATGCTCTGATACTTTTTGTCTTCAGGTCTATTTAAAGCTGCACTAATATAAATAAACTAGTGTTTTTCTTCTGCTTACTTTTTGCAAGATAAAATATTTTCCTTTTGTATTTCAACATTTAACTGATCTTTTGTTAACAATATATTGACAGATTTCTTAAATCCAATTTAGCTAAGGTTGTTGCTTAACTGCTTAGGTTTTTTATGTATATGCTGATAAGTAATGTGTTTTGTCTTGTTTCTGCTATCTTCACTTCAATTTATGACACTTCTATATTCTCCTTTCTCATACATCTTTTTTTACTTATACTCTATCATACCCTTAGGACAAATACACTAGTGAGTTGTGTAGGGGAGGAGGACATGTCCTCTCCCCAAATGGGGGTTCGTCTGGCCGGAGAACGAATTAAATTCACATGAGACAGAATAGCAAGAGAAAATTAAACAAAGCTTTATGAGGAACCATGGCCTGGGGCCTTTCTTCCCGAAGGAAGAAAGGGCACCGAAGAAGTGGGGTGCACATAGTGGTTATATACCCCCAAACAGGGTGTTTCACATGTGATTGAAATGTCCCTCCCACAATAGTCACAAGATTGCCCCGTCAGCACAGGGCTTGATGGACACAGCAGGTAGTGGTCTGCTGTCTCGGTGGGCGTAGCAGGAGGCAAGTCGATTGTCTGGAGCTGGGCGGTCACAGGTGAGCTCAGCAATCAGTTCCTAGCCTAAGGAAAGATGCTTAATCCTTAAGAAATGCCAGCGTTGGGAGGGGGAGGGAAGTTAGTTACAGGAGGTTACCAGACAAGCACAATAAAATACAGATTTTAAGTTCTTGCCTTTGGTATTGATTAAGAGTTTTTAGAGAGAAGGTCATCGCCTCTCTTCTTCCTGGTACAGAGAGGGAGGCAACTTTACAGATAGAGATTTACCTTACAAATGTAAACGTGTCCTAAGAAAGGGCAAGTTCCATTCCTCAGAGCCTCCTTGCCTGTCCCAGTTTATCAAAAGCAATCAACCTCAAATAGTCCTGATACCAAAGAGACATATCTTGGGGTGGCCAATTCCAGGTCCCCACAGTTGACATGTTCTTTTTCCTCCCTCCTTCCGTCAACCACGTTGATGTACTTCCTGGGTCTCTTTTCTTCCATCAGGGCTTTGTTCATTTTTAAAACATGGGCACACCTAATCAAGTTAGGTTCTTTCTTGACCTTGTGGTGTTTTCTTGTTGAATATTACTTCCAATAGATGTTTCCGTGTGGGTCTTTGTCTTGCAAAACTGCTGAGGCCTTGAATATCAGAGAATAGTGTTTGAGGCCCTCATATTTAAATAGCTCTTTGGCCAGATTAAAAATTCTACGTCCAAAATTGTTTTTCCCCTCAAGTGCCTTTTGAAAAGGTTGAAAGTACCTTTTCTGATACCCTTGGGCTAGACATGTTTGAAATTCAGAATCAGGGGGCTTTAGAAAGGCTTTTACTACATCTACTTAAAATACTATGTGACTAGAAGCCCAGTAAGATCTGGATACAACTCTAAAATCAAATGCACTAATATTTCAGAAAGAAAGCATGAATGTTCGTATTTAAGTGGAATAAATAAAGATTATGCATAGCTTCTTGTCACCTCACATCTTGTCTTATTTTGCACATAAATTGTGTTGTCACACTCACAAAAAAATCACAAAAGTTTTATTTAAAAAAGTCTTCAGTTTTGAAATAGATATGGAATTTTTGACCAGTACTATATAAAAATTATTTCATTGTCCTGCTAAGGAAGTTTTGCTGTTGAGAATTCGTTTCAATTTGATCCTTGGATCTTTATATGTAATCTGATCTTTATTTTTAGAAGCATTCAGGGTTTTCACTTTGTTTTTAATCTTCTTCTGTCTCACTATAATGTGTCCTTGTGTGGATTCATCCTTCACTCTAAAGGCCTGACCAACCTTAGGACACTCACGTTCTCTCAAGAAGAACAATTCACAGGAATTTGAACATCTCAATTATACAAAATGTAATCAAACACATGATCCCTACACTAAAAGAATTCATGAATTTAAACAGAAAATTGGGACCCATAATATGCACTGAGTGTCATGAAGGAAGTGCAGAAGGTGCTAAGAGGCCCAGAGGAGTGAAACTTTGTCCAAAATAGGGTCTCAGCTTTCAGAAGACACAGCCTCAGTTGAGCATTGGAGGCTGTAAGGAAGTAGTCAGAGGAAAAAAGGTGGGAAAGGCTTTCTAGGCAGCAAGAAGAGAATTATCAAAGATATGAAACATAAAAGGCAAAGTATGTTATATATTTTGGAGGATAAAATATAAGAAATACAAAAGTAACAGAAGTAAAAAGGATGCAGATTATTCAAGACCTTCCAAGCCAGGCTAAGGAGCAAGACATTTTTCAAAAAGAAAACAGGGAATTATTAAAGGATTTTAAGTGAGATGGAATTGTGGCTTTATAGAGAGATATCTGGCTCTATGAAAAGAAATGATTAAAACAATTGAGTGGCAAGACAGAAATCAAGCAACTATAGTAATAATTCCAGTCAACAAATGCTATGATCCTGGAGTAGGGAGCAGGCAGAAGTCCAAAAAGGGACAGCGATATAGGCACAGAGGACACAGAGAACATGGTCCAAGCCCCAGGGAGGATGGATTCAAATGAGAAGAGCCAAGTGCACTAGGGTAGGTACCCAGTACTGAACTGTAGTGCTGTAGAAGAAGGATATTCACACAAGGTGAGAGGCTGCAGCCCATTTCCCATTATACGCATAAGTCACATCAGTCACAGTGGATATAGGAAGAGTCACAAACCAACAGGCACACACTCAGGGACAGACTGTAGCCCCGAAAAGATATGGGGAGAGGAACCAGGGACTTTGACACTATACAGT
Organism: Equus asinus; assembly: GCF_041296235.1. Classification (NCBI taxonomy): domain Eukaryota; kingdom Metazoa; phylum Chordata; class Mammalia; order Perissodactyla; family Equidae; genus Equus; species Equus asinus. Next base: position 21,608,517 of record NC_091814.1, read on the forward strand.
CAATAATGTACACACTGCAACAATTGCCTATTTCCAGACCTTCTGCTACCACACCACCCCCAACCCAACTCAACTGTCATCATTAAAAGGGAAGAATTTCTTAGAAGTTCCAAACTTGGTAGTTCTCAATCCATTTTCCACGAGGACATCTGGTAATTAGGTCCCTCTTGGTCACACACACCTGTGGACAACACTTTCATATGGACCACGCCCTCACATAGACATTCGCAGTCTTTTAAATTGTCTGTATAAATGTGTAACACTATATGTTGTTTTTCTCTTGTAGGTCATCCATAACTTGAGAGATGCAAAGTGAATTCAAGAAAATCATTCTGCTGAAAGGATTAGAGCCCATCAATGAATATCAGTTTAGCATGGTTAAGTTTTTATTGGCTTCTGATTTAAAACTGACTAGAAAAGCTCAAAACGAATATAATAGAATTCAGATTGCTGATTTGATGACAGAAAATTTTCCAAGGGCTACCTGTGTTGATAAACTAATAGAATTGTACAAAGACATAGCAGAACTTAAGCAGCTTGCTAAAACTCTTAAAAATGAAAAGTTAAAAGGTAATGACTTAGAACTCCTCGCTCTCACTCTCTCTGAACCATCCTCAACCTTGATTAGAAAACCCTAACTTGTCATAGTTGACACATCCCGTTCCCAATTTAGGACTCAGTAGCCATGGCAATGATAGTACTGCAGAGGCCAAGTGGACAACTTAGGGCGTCCCCTTTCCTATAAACAGGTCTGATGTATTTTAGAGGGCATATTTTGGGAGTGCGGGTAAGGAAAAAGAAGCAGAAGGAGTCAATGAGGAGGCTTAGTCTTTGAGTACATTAGAAAGGTTAGAAAATGACAAAAGAGAATTTCAAAAAGAGTAAGTTTTAAAAGTGTTTGTATCAGGGGTCAGCCCGGTGGTACAGTGGTTAAGTCCACACGTTCCGCTTTGGCGACCTGGGGTTTGAAGGTTCAGATCCCGGATGTGGACCTATGCACCACTAGTCAAACCATGCTGTGGCAGGTATCCACATAGAAAGTAGAGGAAGATGGGCATGGATGTTAGCTCAGGGCCAGTCTTCCTCAGCAAAAAGAGAAGGATTGGCAGCTGATGTTAGCTCAGGGCTAATCTTCCTCAAAAAAAAAAAAAAGACAAGTATTTGTATCAATTAATGTAGAAGATCTATTACAATATTTACTCCACCATCATTATATTCTCTGGTAAGAAATATGAGGCAGTACTTAAATAAAAACCTTTCTCTCAGAGATGTGAAGAGCTTGTCCTTTAAAAAATCACTGGATTATAAAAACATATTTTAAAAAGTCCAAGTTCAGTATCACCACTTCATCATGTCACTAATTAGAGCATATTTTCTTTGTCTGGTTTCAGTAATTCAAACAGAACTTTTACAGAAGATGACAGACCACCAGCAGCATAAAAACTTTAGATTATTAAAGGGAAAGTATAGGCTATGTGGTTAGAAAAGAGTTTGACTGAGGTACATAGGAAACCAGAGCACAGGAAACATGTGCTCAGTGCACATGGGGTGAGAAAGGAAACCATTGAGGAAGCATGAGACAGTGCTTGTGCCTGTGTTACCTCTACTGGCTAATGCAGTAGAGGCAGACAAGGGCATGCGTAGACCCACACACAGGAGCTGGGAGGAAAAAGTATTGAAAAGGCTTCCACGGTCTTAGACCAGCTCCTTTGGATTTATCATTTTCTTTTTCACTGCATCAGTTATAAGCAGATGGAAAGCAAGAGGAACAACTCCAGTGAAAAAAAGCAAGCAGGATAAATCTACATGCACCATGAATAAAGCTTTGGGACCTGAATTGATCACCTATATGCCTGTGATGAAGGTAGGATAGCTAAGGTCCTGCTGAAGAAGATTCTTCTATGGATCTTCCATTTATTACCTTCTTATAAACACTTCATTCATTACTTATTTATCAACATGCAAAGAGAAGAATCAGAGAAAAAGGGGTTCCAGGGCCAGAGTGAAAGTGAGGTTCAGAGTCGGCAAATTAATACTTATGGATCACGCATTAAGTTTCAGAACTACTGTGCACTTTAATTTACATAATATAATTCTCTATGATGGAAATATGAAATCATTACCCCTGTCTTAGATATGAACTAAAATGGCAATCAGATTAGGGAAACAGCTTGCCCAAGGCTACTCAAAGAGGCTAAATTCAAACTTACATTTTCTAAATCCAAGTTCACTTCTCCTGCCATCACCACAACAGTGAGTAAAAGAGTGACATGCATAAAATTTTGTCTACTGTTTGTATGAAGCAATCATATATTTGCACTGCTTGCCTTCTGGCCATCTCTCCAGAAGATGGACTGTATGAAGCTCCCTGGAGTTCTCAAAGGCATAAGTTTTAGTATATTAGAACCTAGTAATAAAAAGTTGGTGTGTTCAGTGGTAAAGATATGTTTCAACTAATATTGAAAATTATTAATCAGGAAAAAACAACTACTTTCAGAAAAAGAAAAACAAAAGCATAAAAACTGAAGAATCTAAGATGCAGCTAACCCAGGAACAGAGTCAGCTTCCAGAACCTTCAGGAACCAGCACACTGTCAACTGAGAGCCATCCCCAGACTCCTCGGGTGTCTCCACCAACCCCACCCAGCACTTCCTCAACCAAGGTACCATCTTCTGTTCCCAAATTTGTGCCTCCCTACAACATATTACAGAGATCATCATGACCTTGAAAGAACTTCTCAGTAATCCCCTACTATATATAATTTCTTCATATAGTAAAATCACTCTTTAATTTATCAATGTGGATATTGAGATCTCAGTGTATTGTAAGTCCTTTGCTTCAGCAAGGTATGCATATATGAAATAATTCTTGATCTCAAGAGGATTACTGTCTTGTGTTGGTCCAAAAATATCGGATGGGGGGTAGTCAGACACTTGTACATGAATAATAGTGTATATTTATCCCCTAAGTTCTAGTTTCCTTTCACCCTTTCTCCTTAACCATATTTCTGCATTAATTTTCCGCATTCTATGCACCTTCCCATGTCAGCTGTTTTGGCACATGCTATTTCCTTGATTTGGAATTCATTATTCAACCTTCAAGTGCTGGCCTGAATCCCTTCCTCAGGCAGTCCTCACTGATACCCCCATTCCCCAAAAAAGATCAGAAGATATTCTGGTTCTTTGCCTCACAGGACCCTTCACTATTCTTTTATAGCTCTTATCACAACTGTAGTAAATTTACATCTTTCTTCCGTACTAGACAATAAACTCAGATTATAGGTACCCTTTCCCAGGGGAAGACAAGACTAGGTTAGGAAATTGAGTACATATCTGCATGCATCAACTCCTTTCTTTTGTTTCATCCTGTGGTTACATGCAACACGGGACAATGAAGCCTGTACCTGAGGTGAACGGGTAAGGAAAGATTACCCCAAGACAGCATAAAGGGTAGGCAAGAGCCGAATTTAAAACGCTATTCTCTAATATAGTTTCTCACCCAAGACCCAAGCTGCCCTCTCACTCAGGGTACATCTCTACCACCACCCCACATACACCAATTGAAGACAGACTTCCTTTATAAAGGTTTCTCAATTTTTGGTTTTGTTTTCTTGTTGTTAGTTCCAAGAATCCATATTTCTACCAATAATCTCTCCCAAAATATCAAAGAGATGCATTTCTAGGAGACTGAAGAGCAGATGTCAGGAAACTATTTGTATATTTGTTTGATGAGAAAGTCACAGTTAATAACCATCCATAAATGCAGCAAACGTTGGGCTGACATTTGCTTCCCTTATAACCTGGGAAGGTTATCTACCAATAAATGTGCATGACCAAGTTGACATAGGCCAGTGTACAGCAGATGTAGAATCTGGATTCTATCTCAAACCAATGAAATTTCATCTGAGCTTTTAATATTTGCAGAGTGAAATCTGTAATCCCACTTGAACTGGAAGAGAGTAGGTAATGCACATATCTGATTATGTGCTGTTATTCCAGAGAAAATTGAGAAGTTAAGATCCCTTTTAAAAAAGAAAGAAAAGAATAAGGTGTGTTCTGTGTAATTTTTAAAATCATTATCCAGAAATAAGTAAAAAAAAATATCTTTCTCCAGAAAAGTAATGGCATGACCATAAAAACTAATAACTCCAAAAAGATGCTATCCCCAAAACAAAGTCAGCTTCGGGAAACTTCAGCAACAAGCTCATGCCCATCGGAGCTCCGTCCCCAGACTCCTCAGATGCTTCTACCAGTCCCATCCAGCAGTTCCTCAAACAAGGTACCTGGTCCCATTCCTTGTGCCTCCATGCAACATAAGTACGAGGATCATCATAATCTTGGAAGAGCTTCCCATCTGATCTCCCACAATATACAATTTATTTAATATAATCACTCATTCATTTATCAGAGTATATTTTGAAATCCTACGAGATTCTAACTCCTTTGCTATTTGAAAAGCATGTGTTTATAAAATAGTCTCTTGGATTGAGTACAGAGGGAGGGGGTAGGTGGCCAGACAAGTAGAAATGACTGTGAGTGTGTTCTTCCCCTAATTCCCCTTTTCTCAGTGACCATACTACAGAGTTTATTTTCAAAACTCTATGCTCCTTTCCATGTCAGATGTTTTGACCTCTGCTCCATTTTTTGTTTGGAATCATTTGTCCTGATTCACCACTGGTTCAAGTGTCTACAACTTTTAGGTGCAAACCTGAATCTCTTCCTCAGGCAAGTCTTCATTACTATCCTCCTCCCAGAATACATCGGATATTCCCATGGTTGGCTTTCACTGCTCCCTTTATTTTTACTGTTTATTATTGTCACACCTGTAATAAATGTACATTTTTCTTCCTTACTGCACTTTAACCTCAGATTATAGGTACTATTTCCCTGGGAAAGACAGGACCAAAGTGGAAAAGTGAGTGCACACATGCACACATCAACTCCTATCCTAGGGTGCCTTTTGTTCTACCTGATATGTTCCCTGTGGTTACCTTCACACAGGGGTACAATAGCTATTTCTGAGATGAATAGGCAGGCAACTTGAGGAACAGGCAAAAGTGGAATTTAAATTACTATCGTCTAACATAGTTTGTCACCCTAGCATAGAGCTGCCGTCTGACTCGGGCTGAAGCCCCCTACACCACCTCATACATAGCAGTTAAAGACAAATGAGGGAAGATTTCTCAAGTTTTGTTTTCTTGTCATTCTTACTGTTGTTAGTTTCAATAATTCCTAACTCCCTTTGTAGTCTCTCCAGTTTTTGTTTGTGGGATGGAGCTAGCAACCTGTGGCCATTTCCCTCTAGGCCTAGGTGGACATTGTCTAGTCATTGAAAGTTCTGGCCCACTGTCTCTCTGCTAAGTGCAATCACAAACGTGGGCATCTCAAGACAATTCTATTTTTTCTATGCACACAGGCTTGGGAGTGACACTAAGGCCCCATTTGCCTAAACATGTGACACAGTCATTTCTATTCCCAGAAGAATCATTATGCTTCTTTGAAACCTCCTTCAAGCACAGGAATCTCAGGGAGGCTCATCTTCATTCTCAAATTCATTACCTAAACACGCCATACGTCATTTCTTCTTTGGGGTCCAGCCACCTCTATAGCAGGCCTGCCAAAAGGGTGTCTGACCATTCCATGATTCATTAAATGAGCAGGAAAGCCTTGCTCTTGTTCATTATGGAGTCTCTCAAAAATTGTCTCTATAATATGGGCTCTGTTTGCTTTTGGGATTCAATATCAGAAGCAAACCAATATTATCCTTGACTCCTGCTCCTATGGTCTCCCACAAAGCAAAGAGCACAGAATGGCTTGATTCAAGAATAGAGTACAATGGTTAAGGAAAAAATCTGAATGAAAAACAGTCAATTACTATTTTTAAATATTATCCAATAAAATAGTGCATTTTAGCATCTAAGTACTACTTTCTTATGGAATTTTTTGGTTTAATTGATTTTGAAAGATGTTCAAGATGTTCTTGTCAATGAGATTAAATTACTATAGGTGGCAGAAGTGACTAGAAAAGCTTCTTTAATAAAATGCTTCCCATAACACCTCTGTCTAGGATTTCCATTAAGAAGGTCAACATAATGCATAAAACATCTGTAGGGGAGGAAGAAATATTCCTCTATCCTGTAAGAATTTAATTGTCATGAGACAGAATAACAGGAGAAAATAAAAGAAGTTTAATAACATATATACGTGGGAAAAACCCAGGAAAACTGAGTAACTCACCAAAATGGCCAAAGCCACCACCTTAAATACCATCTTCAGCTAAAGACAAAAGAGAATGTTTAGGGTAGTAATTTGGGACTTCAAGGGGAGGAAGGCAATTCACAGAAAGATGGAAGACCAAATGTTCGGTAAACAGATGTTTGCCATTCCTTGCAAAGACTATGAGACAGGGAGAGGACTTTGATCAAATGGGCCTTGCTAGGCTCCTCCCCACTACTATTATAGTTATCTATGCTATTAACTCCTTCTGAAACACACCTTCTATCTTAAATTCGTTTAGGCCTTTGTGGGGAAGGTCAAAGTTTCTTCCTGTGTCTTTGTTCTTAAAAATAATCAAGCCAAAGAGAAACAAATTCTGTTCCCCTGCACATCTGTGGATAAGAGGAGGAATACAAACCCATGTGTTGACTATGAAATAATAATTACAATATTGATATTTCTATGTATTGAACGTTTAGTGTTGCTGGTCTCTAAAACGTGGTCTTTGTGTACATTATCTCATTTATTCTCTATAATACCACGTGAGGATACCACTGTTACTCCCATTTCACTTATGAGAAAACTGAAGTTCATAGAGGTTAAATATCTTCCCCAAGATCACAAACATAGTGGAAGTTAGAGCCAGGATTCAAATCCAACCTAATTGAACTCTACAACTTGAACATTTAATGGCATATAAAGATTCCAGAGTCAGAGTATAGCTGTTACAATACTTGTAATTTATTTTTAAAAATTTATAATTAGACAGTCTTATGGTTCAAGTTCATTTCCATAGCCCAGGCTGTGTAATCCTTCTAATGAGGAATGAGGTACCGGTGTGGTCAGAGGGTGTCCTGATCAGGAAGCTGCAGGTGAGGTGCAGATATTTCAAGCAGCTCCTTCATCTATAAATTTATCAACAAGTGACACCTCGTGAATTAGATACATGAGTGCTAGAAGAGGTAAGAACTGTGGCAAGGGGCTGGCCCTGAGGCAGAGTAGTTAAGTTCCTGCGTTCTGCTTCGTGAGCCCAGGGTTTTGCCAGTTCCCATCCTGGGCATGGACCTAGCACCGCTCATCAGGCTATGCTGAGGTGGTGTCCCACATAGCACAACTAGAGGAAACTGCAAATAGAATACAACTATGTACTGTGGGGCCTTTGAGAAGAATAAGAAGAAGCAAAAACAAAAATATTGGCAACAGATCTTAGCTCAGGTGCCAATCTTTAAAAAAAAAAAAAGGAAAAGAACTGCGGCAAATTTATCTTGGATGTAGAACATTAGAAATGGGCTTTCATTAGAGAAATCACAGATAGTCAAGATAAATGATTTTACAGAAACTTCCTGCCCTTACATAAACAATTATGAAAGTCCAGGTACTGGGAATGCCCTGGGTGATATCTTTTGTTTCTGTTTATTGTTCAGAACTCTGAAGGATTTTGTTTCCTGATGCAGACTACATAGAGAGCAGAATCCTGCCTCTAGAGTTACGAATTTGAGGGAATTTCTCCATATGGGGATAAACAAAGCATTCAAAAATAGATGGAGACCTAGTTTCCTGGGCCTGAAGAGCAGATGATAGAAACTGATTCGCTTATTTGGCAAATACACAAGATAGTAAAAGACTTCATTAATAAAACGTCCCTAAGTGAGTCCGACATTGTTCTGAGACTTGCTTCCATTATAGCCCAGTAGAATTTTCTACCATTGAAAAACTCCAAGTGTTATCTTGATGAAGTTGACATAGGGCTGTTTGCAGCAGAGGTAAAACAAGAATTCCATAACAGACCAATGAAATTTCAATCACCCAAGCTTTTAACATTTGCAGAGTGAGGTTTGTAATCTTGGTTGGGCTCCAAGCTGAGGAGGGGTTGGGGGCATCTGAAGATGTGCTGTTACTCCAGAGAAGATTGTCAGAGTGAAGATCCTCTCTTGTGTGTGTGTGTGTGTGCGTGTGTGTGTGAGAGAGAGAGAGAAAGACACGAAGACAGAGTATGAAGTTATTCATTTGATATTGAAAGTCATTAACTAGGAAAAATACACATATGTATTTTTTGCTTAAGAAAAGGAAAGACACCATCACTAAAACTGATGACTCCAAGAGAATGAAACTATTCTGGGAGCAGAGTCTGCTTCCAGAAGCTCCAACAACCAGCACATGCCCAACTGAGGGCTGTCGCCAGATGCCTCAGATGCCACCACCAACCCCATCCAGCAGTTCCTTAATCAAGGTACCAGTTTCCTGTTTCCAATATCTCCCCTCCCTAAAACATAATGACAAGGATCAGTAGAACCATGAAGGACCTTCTCACTAATCCCCTACTATATACAATTCTTTCTTTAAGTCACACATTTTTTATCAAACGTATATTTTGAGATAAGCTGCTACGTAAATGTGAACTCTAACCCTTATTCTGTACCCTTCTTTGCATAAGGATAATCTATGAGTCAGTGAGCACCTAATTATATGTATTCTCTGCTGGGTATAATTAGCCATTTGTTCATTTAATTTTATTTTTGATTTTCCCTCAATACGCAGTGGAAGACAGAGCTTAGGGTGGAATAGGGTGGAGAAATACAGGGTCAAACAAAGCACTGCTACCAATTCTTTTTCTTTCTTTTTTATTTTTTCTGAGATTCACCCTTAGCTAACATCTGTGCCAATCTTCCTCTATTTTGTATGTGGATCTCTGCTACAGCATGGCCACTGATGAGTGGTGTAGGTACATGCCTAGGAACCGAACCCGGATCATCTAAGAAGAGTGTGCCAAAATGAATCACTAGGCCATGGGGCCAGCCTCTCTCTTTCATTTTTAATTTTGTAAACAATATCATCTTAAAAAATTTAGGAAATGTAGACACATGGACAAAAATAATTAAATTTTAACTCTTTGATAACTCTCCTCTATAAAATGCTACATTTTGGTAAATAGTCTTTCTAACTTTATCTTTTGGTATGTATAAACAAAGAATATCATTTTGTCCCAGGTTGGATCACATTATACATATTTTTCTATAATCCAGAGTTTTCTTCTTCACTTACTACATCTGGAACTGTTATTTTAATCTACCAATACAAATTTAAATTATTATTTTAATGTACAAGAATAACGGCAGGGTTCCTTAATAAATTAGAACTTTGATCCTATATTATTTAACCTTAGGTTATTGCCAGTATTCCCTACATTCTCAATGTGGCCTATGGGAACATGTGTCCATCAAGTCTTCTTTTGCTACTCTGAAAGTAACTACATAATTTCTTCCTTAAGTCACGAGCACTTCTTGTCAGGGTGCTGCTGTTGTTACTATCAAGAGATTTCTTGTTACTGACTAACTTGTGCTGGCAATGAGCTTCCTGAACCCAAGGTGAATTGGCCACATTGATGAGAAGTCAATCAAAGTTGAGCCTCATGACCCACAAGTTGTGGACAGTGTAATTTTCCAGGTTAGAACTTCTATCATGTTTATAAATCCTCTCCTGTGTCTGCTGTTTTTCAAAACAATCTTATGCCAGAGAGACATTTTTTGGGATGGTTGATTCTGCTACTCTTCAAGAGCCTCTATCCAGAACATTTCCAAATTAGGAAAGGACATGGAGTTCTTCCACTGGCAGTCTTACTAACCCCTTTCAACACAACACTGCTTTTTTGGAAAGGAGCTTTGTGATTTTGGTCTTTAAATTGTCACATCTACCGGGATTGTTTCAGAAAGAATCTGTGGTTTATGATTGGAGTCATTGTCCACTCTCACTGATATTAAGGATGGCTTATTTTCTTCCCTATTTATATCCTACTTTGCTCACTAGAATGAGTTGATAGGATAAATTAATATTATTTTTTCATTTTCATCTCTATTAGGAATTGCTACACAATAGCATTGCTGTTGCTCAAAGCGCTTACACTCTGCATAGCTCTTCCTAGGAGAAAGAATTTTTTTCTTCAGTTAATTCTTTTTAAAGAAAGATATTCTTCCTCCAAAAATTATAAAAAATGAAGAAAACAAGTAATATTTCTGTTTAAATCTTCCTCATTTCTTCTATTAGATAAATTATACCATGTCAGCCATATTAGTCTAGGAATTTCCAAGTCACCTGATTACAGTGTTCATTGAAGCTGAACATCCAGCCTGAGAAAGTTCTCACCAGAGAGTGATCTGTATTTCTGTTCTAAATTTTATCTGGTTTTGGTGTGTACTTAAATGTAGAAACCAAGATTGAAGGCTGTACCTAAAGAAGCTTCCAGAGAAGAAGGTTTCCAGAGGGGCCCCAAAGAAGTGATGGTACTGAAAGCAACAGAACCATTTGCATATGCTGTCAGCAAAGGGGAGAGAAAAATGTTTCACGCCACAGTAGCTGCTGACAACCAGTTCTTCCAAGTGAAGGTTTTTGATGTCAACCTGAAGGAGAAGTTCATTCCAAAGAAAGTCATTGCTATATCAGACTATATTGGCCGCAATGGGTTTCTGGAGGTGTACAATGCCTCATCTGTGTCTGATGTTAATGCTGACCGAAAGATGGAGATCTCAAAAAGCTTGATTGCAAGTGCAAATGCAACTCCTAAAATCAATCGTCTGTACTTGCAAGCTCCAGGAACATTTGTGAATGGGGTATATCAGGTGCATAAGGTAAGACCACACTCTTGTTTTGTGACATTTCTCCTGTAATATCAGAATTTTAAAGCCTTAATTTGCCATTTGGAGAGTGGTTAAAGTCCTAAACACAGGAACTCTGTGTCCCCCTGACCACTTCAGGATCTGAGAGAGATGATCTCTGAACATTGTTCATCTCAAGGTAACAACATGCAAGTTCTGTGGAGATTCCCCAGAAATCTTGTTTTGTTTTGTTTTTGTTTTTTTTTTTTTGGCTATGATGATCCATTGACAGCCACCTTTGGACAAGACAGTGCAGAGTTTTGATCAATATATACATCCTTATGATTTAGTTTCTTTGAGTTCTGCCTCATCTGTTTCAGTGACAGCTTAATTGTGCATAAAGAATTACTCTCTTAAGCTTGGTTTCCAGTTGTGACAACCAGACTAAGAAATCAATCGACTACTCTGCCCTAGAATGCAGTTCTTCCAACAGGTAGCTGAGACTCTGGTCATCTGAACTCTAAAGTGCTCTTACCTCTTCATATTATCCATCAAAAAATTGTTGAGCAACTGACTTTGGCATTAACTAATAAGAGAAATGCGGACATTGAAAAGAATAGAGAAATCGTGTAGGTTAACACTTCAATGTATGAATATGGACAATAAAATACAGAATTTTGGTGAATTGTTAGAATTAGGATAGATATTTCAGTCCAAAACATCATATAAGTACTAAGTTTAGCTGACCTAACTTTTTATATGAAGCATTGTTTTATACTCCATTGTATGTCTTCTAGGGTGTCTCTTTACTTTTACCCCTGTTGTTTTCCGCACACTCTGTTTAAATGACTGTGCACATATATGCATTTGTAGAATTAAGGAGTAAAGTAAGTAAGATAGAAACAAGAACAATGGGACTAGATGATTTAGAGTCAAGATTTGGGCAGATTGGTCAAGAACGAATAAATAGAGAAGATAGAAGAAAGAATTACATATTGATATTGCAACCTACTTAATGAGGACTTGCTACAATCTTTCTCAAACTTAGAAAGAAGCATGAATGGCCTTCTTTCTCTGATCTCTGGTAGGTGACAAGAAACCTGTAAAGGTTATCAGATCCCACTACAGTCATGTGTTGCTGTATGTTGGGGATACATTCTGAGAAAACATCCTTACGCAATTTCGTTGTTGAGGGAACATCATAGAGTATACTGACACAAACCTAGATGGTATAGACTACTACACACCTAGGCTGTGTGGTTAGTCTTTTGGGACCACCATCTTGGACCAAAACCTCATTATGTGGCATTTGACTATATGTCCAAGTTCCTTAAGAAATGTCAGCAATTCTCAGATGGAAGCAGGAAAAATTAGGAAAGTAATCAATTCTTCTCGAAGAACCTAGGAGACAAAGATCTATAAGAAGGAAAGCTAGATAGAGGATTCAAAAGGGAGAATTCTCTGAAAGAGATATGTTATTTGGTACCTGTAATTCTGGACCTACAGCTCATAAATTAACTTATCACAGAAAAAAGTTTCACTAACACTGCGTGTTTCTCATAGATGTGGATATTGCCGATTCAGTTCTCAGAGGATGAATGTTGTCTTTCTTTTGCAGAAAACGGTTAGGAATCAATTCGTTTATTATGAAATAAAAGATAATACAGGGAAGATAGAAGTTAGGATGTATGGACGACTGACCCAAATCAACTGTGAAGAAGGCGATAAACTTAAACTAACCTGCTTTGAATTGGCATTAAGTGAGAAGAAGTGGCAGCTGAGATCTGTAATTCACAGTTTCGTCAAGGTGGGAACTTCTGGGGGAACATCATCCTTCTAAAGTAGAAGACTTTCAGAAAACTAAACTGCTGCTATTACTCAAAGAATCAAACAGGTGGAAAAAGAACTAATCCTTCTATTTAAGTGGGTGTAAACATTCTTTCTTTCCATCAGTCTTTCTTTTTAAAAGAAGGATATTTTTAATCAAATTGAAGAGAGAAACTCCAGATAGACATCATAAGGATATTATATCTATGCTAAATATGTAGAATTGGTCCCATTTATCAAAGCAGGGAGATTAGCAAATTTGGGCTTCATTAGGGCATATTTGTTTCAAATTCTGCCTCTGTGATTTGCTAGTTGACTAATGAACTTAAACACTAGCAACCTCAGGCTCATCATCTATAAAATGGAGGAAATATCTTCTATCTCAGAGGATACTTAATAGAGCTTATACGAGATTAAGTGATCAAGGATGCCCCTGAGCATCTCAGAACACAAAGTCACCTGCCTTTTGTGAGCTACACATTCTGGTCAACAACAAACAGAGGTGGTTGATTCTACATGACGAAGTTCATATTCCTTGTCAGACTCATGCACACATGCATGTGGAATTCTTGGAACACTAACAAAGGCTAATAATGAAATACAAACAGATCAAATACAAAGGTTGACGTTTCTAGACACACATGAATGCACATGCTCTTGGGTCTTTCCAGTTCTCAGGACCATCAATCAAACATTCCAAATCTTCCCTCACTGCATTGCACCAGGATACCTTTTGCATCCTCCTCCCACCTTTCTTCCCTTCCTTCCCTGTCTTCCCAGGAAGAACATTCCCTTGAGCTCTTAGCATGAGCACCTGCTCCTTCCTCTCTCCTGTTGTTCCCCACACCTCCTGCCTGTCCACAAGTACTCATGCTGGGCAGGAGTGAATATCGCATTTCAGGGTCCCAACCAAGAGGAGGGGGTGGTGACTCAATAAACAGGACATCTTTAAAGAAGATAGGTGAGAGTGAGAGAAGAACCTTTTAGAATGGAAGAGAGAAAAGGATAGAGCCCATGGAAAGGAGACAGTGTGAGTGAAGGGAGAAATTCATGATGAGCTGTATCTCAACTGGTCTGTCTTAATCTCTTTCTTCTTCAAGGTCATCAAGGCCAGGAAAAGTAAGAAACGACCACGCAATCCTTATTCATATATGAAAACCTCACTAGAGTTCTCATAAAAACGTGGATGCCATTAATAATGATGTTTATGGAGTTAAGATCTAAGCACAGAAAGAAATATATATGGTTGACATACAGCAATGTATATGCCAGCTATTAATTCTATCAATGGGGTGTTACAGGTGCTTTTTGTTTTCTTTTTTATATTTTTCTGTGCCAATTCAATGCCATATTTTATATCTATATTATTTATAATTCCCCCCAAAATAATAAAAGTTATTTTTTCTCTAAAGGAGTGTTTCCTCAGGAGTCTAATTCATTGATGATGTGGCCTGCACATCAGGGCGGAATACACAGGCCCCAAGCAATATTTGGGCTTATACTTTGGGTGTGATCTTTACAGGATAAGGCTCTGATCAAGAATGGACTGGTTGAACAGACTGTGCTGTGCTCAAAGAAACCCAGCAAGGCAACAAACAGGGACTGAAATCCAGTCTGACCTTCAATTGCCAAACCCTGTGTCAGCGTTGCTTTAGTCCAGAACAATAAATATCTTTTGAGAATTGGTCTCCTGAAGGAGGAATGATTGGTTATTTTCTCTAGTAAATGAGGCAGCTTCTGGTGATTTGCACGAAGACACGAGTGTAGGTTGGAAGCAGTTCTAACCCTGTCTGATGAGAAATAACCAGTTCCAATCCTTACTCAAGTACCAACAGCTCAGGAGCTCTCCAACTACATTTCCTGGTTCTCACATTTCTCATATGTGGATTCCATCAGGAAGTTGCCCCAGGCAAAGACCTGCATTAGGCAAATACTGAAGAATAATTAATTCACTTTAGAGTACAATGACAGAAAGTAGATATCTAAAACTGAAATTTGTAATATATTTAGGAATCACGTATTTGATACCTGGCATTTTACATTTATTTTGTGTCACTTAATCTTCTAGTTCTAGAGTGTTGATAGTGCTCTCCTTTTTATTTTTCTAATAAGAAAGACAAGTAACAGACAAAGAAAATCAGTTTCCTAATGATGGTTAGATGGTAAATCATAGTCCTTAATTTAGAATCCAGCCTATTGTTTTGGTTTGGGATAAATGTGTTAGGGGGAGGGGAATGTGAATGTGGCAGAAGTGGTGAAGGATAGAACATAAAATTTCCCACCATGAAGGTCCAAAGCTATTTATGCACAATTAATCAAAGGAAAACTGGCATTACATTTCTACTTTTATGATTGGGGCCAGAGATTCCAGGAATAATGAGCTGTTTTCCCTTGTGCTGCCTCCTTTCTGATTATGTCTCATTTATCATGGTAGGCTAATATGCCAAGAATAAAATTTAGAACTTTTTTTATTTCCTTGCCCAATATCATTCTAACAACATTCACATACACATATTTTTTCAAGATAATTTTGGGAAACCAGATTTTGAAGGAACTTAGAAGTTATAGGATCTAGTTTTCTAATCTGCAATGACAAAACTAAAGTTCAGAGAGATTGAGTGAAAAGCTCAAGATCACAACATCACTCAGCTCACTAGGAAACAGATTTCATACTAAGATGTCTCAGACTGCTAAGACTTCCTCCAAATAAAATTTGACCCATGGACACTGAGGAAAAGGACTGCTTCATACACAAATGACATATGTTTTCCGAGTTATTCTAAAACTTCGTATACTTATTACTTTAAGTAAACTTCCTCTAATTGACTATTCTTGAATATGTATATGATGGCAATTAGCAGTTAGAGAAGGAGTCATTTCAGGGATCTGCCCAATCAATGTCTTTGCTATCCCTAATGTCATGCTGATTCCCCTTTGAACTTGTCATTTCCAAGGACAGTGTGTCTCTAAATGAGAAAAGCACCCAAAAGAGTTTGCCTCTTCGATTTTGTTTTCACTTAAATAGCTTCATCTTCAATTTCTCATGCCTCGACCCCATTCTATCTTCTACTTTTGCACATTGCCATGTATTGGAGCTCCTCCTTGGGACCAGCATAATGCAGGTAAGGAGCTGGAGCATCCCTTAGATTTGAAGTGTTTAGACCAAAGAGAAGGTCATGACAGATTGTGGAAATTCTTACCTGCCTTACACCTTAGGGATTTGGGTTGTACCAAGTGGTTTTAAGGTATGCAAGAGGCAGAGAGCTATCTCTGAGAGGATCTCTAGAGCATCAAAATATGACTATGATTAGAAGAGGCATACCCAACTCTATTGGCAATGTTCTTTCTCTGAACTTGCATGATGAGATATGCATTACTTTTTATACCTTTTACATGTCTTATAACTTCTATGATTAATTTTATTTTATTTTTTTGTTGTTGAAACTTTGGAAGATTTTTCAAGCTATTTATAATGATGCATATTAATTTTATAAAGAAAACATTTTTTAAACTTCCTACCAGTCCCATGAGGCAAATACAAATTTTTTTTTTCATCTTATGCTAATCAGTGGAATATAGCTTTCTAAAACAATCCATTTTATTTTTTATTTATTTATTTTTTTAATTTTTATTTTTTCAGATGTACATCATATTTCAAATTCTGTGTACATTACATCATGTTCACCACCCAAACACTAATTACAGTGCATCCCCTCACATGTGACCCTAATCACCCCTTTTGCCCTCCCTCCTACCCCCTCCCCCAATAGTAACCACCAGTCCAATCTCCAATGCTATGTGTGTTTTTTTTTGTCATTTTTATCTTCTACTTATGAGTGAGATCGTATGGTATTTGACTTTCTCCCTCTGACTTATTTCACTCAGCATAATACCCTCAAGGTCCATCCATGTTGTCACAAATGGCCGGATTTCGTCATTTCCTATGGCTGAGTAGTAGTCCATCATGTATAAATACCACAACTTCTTTATCCATTTGTCCCTTGATGGGCACCTAGGTTGCTTCCAAGTCTTGGCTATTGTGTATAATGCTGCAATGAACATAGGGGTGCAAGTATCTTTATGCCTTTGTGTTTTCAAGTTCTTTAGATAAATACCCAGCAGTGGAATAGCTGGATCATATGGTAGATCTATCCTTAATTTTCTGAGGATACTCCAAACTGCTTTCCATAGTGGCTGCACCAGTTTGCACTGCCACCAGCAGTGTACGAGGGTTCCCTTCTCTCCATATCCTCTCCAACATTTGTTGTTTCCTGTCTTGTTAATTATAGCCATTCTGACCGGAGTGAGGTGATACCTCACTGTAGTTTTGATTTGCATTTCCCTGATAGCTAATGATGTTGAGCATTTTTTCATATGCTTGTTGGCCATCTGTATATCTTCTTTGGAAAAATCTCTGTTCAGATCTTTTGCCCATTTTCTAATTGGAGTGTTGGTTTTTTTGTTGTTGATCTGTATTAGTTCTTTGTATATTTTGGATATTAACCCCTTATCTGATATGTGGTTTGAAAATATCTTCTCCCAATTGTTAGGTTGTCCTTTAGTTTTGTTGATGGTTTCCTTTGCTGTGCAGAAGCTTTTTACTTTGATGTAGTCCCATTTGTTCATTTTTTCTTTTGTTTCCCTTGCCCGGTCAGACATGGGACTTGAATCCATGATTAATTTTAAAAGCCATTTCTAAATTTTTGTCTACTCCTCCATAAAATAAATGACTATATTCTTACAATAGAAAAATTCAAGTAATTTAAAATCCTTGTTGAAAACCAGAGCAATTATACTTTAAGAACCAAAGAAAATCACCATCTTTGGTTTACTGTGAATCCTTCCAGACCTTTTATCATTAATTTATAGGTGATTATGTACATAAAGAAATGCACTTTTATATAGAAATTGTGATCAGTATGCTTGAGTTCCCTCATTTGTAAAAATAGGGCTAATAATAGTACTTATATAATAGGGCTGTCATGGACATTGTAAGGGAGGAAGAAATATTCTTCTCCACTTCTAGGATCTTCTGGCTAGTATAAGAATTAAATAGACATAAGATAAAATGGCAGGAGAAAAATCAAACAAGTTTAATAGCATGCATACATATGCGAAATTTGAGTAACTCACCAAAAAGACCAAAGCCACTACTTTAAATACCATCTTCTGCTAAGAGCAAAGGAAGATGTCGAGGATGGTTGTCTGGGACTTCAAAAGGGAGGAAAGCAATTCACACGGAGATGTTTGGTGAATGAATGTTTGCCATGCCTTACAGAGACAAAGGAGAGGACTTTGATCAAATGGACCTTACTAGGTTCCTCCCTGTCTACCACATCTAGCTCATATTATACTATAGTTATCTTTGATGATAGCTGCTTCCTGGAATAGATCTTCTGTCTTAATTTCTTTTAGGCAGTTAGAGGGAATGTCAAATTTTCTTCCTGAGTTTTTTGTTCTTAAAAATAATTAAGCCAAAGAGACACATTTGCAGTTGCAAATTCTGCTCCCTTGTGACATTATGTGAGGCCATCTATATAAAGCACTTAGCAATTAGATAATGTAATCATTGGATTACTGGATATTATTAATGTAATGGGTGAGAAATATTCACTTTTAAAAATACATGTGGCTTGGAGAGTGATGTCAGCATCATGGCGGAGTGAGCTCTTCCCTCAGACTCTCCCTCCTAAAATACAACCCAAAAGATATTCCAACACCAATAGAGGACATACACACAACACAGAAGATGCCTGGGAGACCCACGCAGCCATATGCCTGAAGGTGGTGGTGAGGCTGGATCCTGCAGAAGAAGGTAAAGTTGCTCAGCAGGAGCTCAGCGGAGAGAGAAGAGCCACAGCTAGAGGAGTGGCTCAGCCAGGGAGATGTGCTAAGGGAGTTCATCGCCACAAGACCCCCACTACAAGAAATCGTTAAGAAGGCTCTCATACCTGAAAGAAAAAAAAGAAAACAGGAAAAGGTCTACAAAGCCCTGAGCAAGGATATGAATAGATATGCAACCATCAGAACTCGGCAACTCTCTATCAGATCAGGTTGGTAAACATTTAACTCTTACATCAAGGATAAAGAAAAAGAAAACACCAAAATAAAAATTATATCATCACCTTAACCACAAACTCACAAGAAAAGATGGAATAAGATATGACAAAAACAACTTAAAAGGGGAAGAGGAAAGGGATGGAATCAGTATAGTGTAAGGAAATAAGAGGCAATCAGAAAACGGACTATCTCATCTTTGAGACTTTTTATACAAACCTAATGGTAACCACTAAACAAATAAGTAGAACAGAGACATATATGATAAACAAGAAGAAAATGAAGAAAACCATAATCAAATAACAAACTAACAGAACAAGAACGCAAAAATACAATGCCATTTACAATCACAACAAAAAGAATAAAATATCTTGGAATAAATTTAACCAAGGAGGTGAAAGACTTATACAAAGAAAACTATAAGACGGTACTGAAAGAAGTTGATAATGACATAAAGAAATGGAAAGATATTCCATGCACATGGATTGGAAGAATAAACATAGTTAAAATGTCTGTATTACCTAAAAGTAATCTACAGATTCAATGCAATCCCAATCAAAATCCCAATGACATTCTTCATAGAAATAGAACAAAGAATCTTAAAACTCATCTAGGGCAACAAAAGACCCCTAATAGCCAAAGTAAGACTACAAAACAGAACAAAGCTGGTGGCATTGCAATCCCTGACTTCAAAATATATTACAAAGCTATAGCAATCAAAACAGCCTGATACTGGTACAAAAACAGACAGACAGATCAATGGAACAGAATGGAAAGCCCAGAAGTAAAACCACACATCTATAGACAGCTAATCTTTGGCAAAGCAGCCAAAAACATACATCGGAGAAAGGAAAGCCTCTTCAATAAATGGTGCTGTGAAAACTGGACAGCCACATGCAAAAGAATGAACGCAGACCATTATCTTTTCCCACTCACAAAAATAGACTCAAAATGGACCAAAGGCTTGAAGGTAAGACCTAAAATCATAAAACTTTGGGAAGAGAATATAGGTGGTACACTATTTGACATCAGACTTAAAAGGATCTTTTTGAATACTATGTCTACTCAGACAAGGGAAACAAAAGAAAAAATAAACAAGTGGGACTTCATCTGACTAAAGAGTTTCCAGAAGGCAAAGGAAACCAAGATCAAAATAAAAAAACAACCCACCAACTGGGAGAAAATATTTTCAAATCATATATCTGATAAGGGGTTAATCTCCATAATATATAAAGAGCTCACACAAATGCACTACAAAAAAAAAAGAACTCAATCAAAAGATGGGCAGAAGATATGAACAGACATTTTTCCAAAGAAGAAACACAGATGGCCAATAGGCACATGAAAAGATGTTCAACATCACTAATCATCAG
This sequence comes from Equus asinus, assembly GCF_041296235.1. NCBI lineage: Eukaryota > Metazoa > Chordata > Mammalia > Perissodactyla > Equidae > Equus > Equus asinus. The sequence continues at coordinate 21,628,578 of NC_091814.1, forward strand.
GGAAATGAAAATCAAAACTACACTTAGACACCATCTTACACCAGTTAGAATGGCTACAATCATCAAGACAAAAAACAACAAATGTTGGAGAGGTTGTGGAGAAAAGGGAAGCCTCACCCATTGCTGGTGGGAATGCAAACTGGTGCAGTCACTTTGGAAAACAGTATGGAGATTTCTCAAAAAATTAAAAATATAAATACCATATGACCCAGCTATCCCACTACTGGGCATTTACCCAAAGAAGTTGAAATCAACAATTCAAAGAGACTTTTGCGCCCCTATGTTCATTGCAGCATTATTCACAATAGCCAAGACATGGAAGCAACCCAAGTGCCCATCTCCCTGCATCCTTATCACCGATGCTAGGGAAGTCAGAGCTGAGAATCCTGCATAAACAAACCTTGCTAATTTACTACCTCAAGCCTAAACTCTGTTTAAATTCCTCACTGTTATACACCTCAAACCTAAGTTTCTTTGTCTTATCATTCCACACAAATTTCTTGTTCTTTGTGTAAAAGACATATACACTACCTGCTTTGTTCGCTCTCCAAGCATCATTTCTCTATGATCTCCAATATGTATTATTAAATTGGGGTTTCTCCTGTTAATCTGGTCTTGTGTCAATTTTATTATTAGTCCAGCCATTAGAACATAAGAAGAAGAAGGGGGTGGGAGGAATGATGAAAAGGGTAAGAGGACACATATGTATGGTGACGGATGTAAACTAGACTTTTGGTGGTGAACACGATGCAGTCTATGCAGAAGCCGAAGTATACTGACGTGCACCTGAAATTTACAAAATATGATAAACGAACGTGACCTCAATAAAATAGCAAAAAGTAAAAAGAAAGAATTTGATATAAAATAAGGACATACATGTGGGCACACACACACATTAGCAGACTTCTTTCTCTTTATAAATGTGTGCATAGGTTTTAATAAAAACTGAAAGGTTAACGTTCTTTGAATAAAAAGAAATAAATACAATATTACGTGCTTAAAAAAACACATAGGAAGGGTAGAAAGGGGATTTTCCCCCACCCTGACACCACCTTTTTTTTATTATGAATAATAGCTCTATAAAGACTTGTGTACCAGTTTCTATGTGGACATATGATTTCATTTATCTTGGGTATCTACGTAAGAGTAGAATTGCTGGCTCATGTGGAGACTCTATGTTTAACTGTTTGAGGAACTCTCAGACAGTTTTTCAACGCGAGTATAGCATTTTACATTCCCACCAGCAATGTAGGAAGGTTTCAGTTTCTCCACATCCTCATCAACACTAGCTATTATGTGTTTGTTTGCTTTCCAGTTTTAGTCATCCTAGTGGGTGCAAACTGGTTTCTCATTGTAGTTTTGATTTGCATTTCCCTGATAACTAATGACATCAAGCATTTTTTAAAGTAGCTTGTTGACTGTATGTCTTCCTTGGAGAAATATCTATTTAAATCCTTTGCCCAATTTTAATTGTGTTATTTGTCTTCATTATTGACTTGTATGAGTTCTTTTTATATTCTGGATACAAGTGCCCTATCAGTTTTATGATTTGCAAATATATTCCCCCATTCTGTAGATTGTGTTTTCACTTTCTTGAAAATATCCTTTGATGCAGAAAAGATTTTAGTTTTGACGAAGTCCAATTTATTTATCTTTTTTCTTTTGTTGTTCATGCCATTGGTGTCATATCTAAGAATACATTGACAAATACAAGGTCATGAGGATTTACCACAGGTATTCTTCTAAGAGTTTTATAATTTAGCTCTCATATTTAAATATTTTAAATATTTGAAATTAATTTTTGTATAAAGTGTGAGGTAAGGGTGCAACTTCATTCTTTGTATATGATTATACAGGTGTCTCAGCACCATTTGTTGGAAAGACTATTCTTCCCCATTGGATGCTGTTAAGAATTGAATTACATTCCCACAGAAGATGTTGAAATCCTAAGCCCCAGTATCTGTGGATGTGATGTTATTTGAAAGTAGGGTCTTTGGAGACAATCAGCTTAAGATGAGGTCACTAGGGAGAGCCCCAATTTGATATGACTCTGTCCTTATAAAAATTTCAACACAGAGGCAGATATGCACACAGGGAGAACATCATGTGGACATGAAAGCAGAGATAAAGGTGATGCATTTACAAGCAAGCCAAGGAATACCAAAGTCTTCCAGCCAACCACCAGAAGCTGGGGGAAAGACAGAACAGATTCTTCCTCACACCTCTCAGAAACAACCAACCTTGCTGACATCTTGAGCTTGAACTGTAGCTGTTAAAGGAGATTCTAGTAAACCTTGGTAAGAAAAGAGAATAGCCATAAAGAAAGCTTCTATCATCCTAGACGATACATATCTCATCACGAAAAACTGTTGCTAAAAATGTGAATGTTACCTTCTGGTGAGGTCTCAGATGAAAATGAGGAACATGTTATCGGAAACTGGAGTAAAGGTGATCCTAGCAATTAAGTGGCAAAGGACTCGGGTGAATTGTGTTCTATTGGATGAAAAAGAGAGCTTGTAAATGATGAACTTGAATATTTAGCTGAAGAGTATAAGCCTATAAAATTTGGATTTGTTTTTAACTCCATGTTTTATCACCAGAACCTGCAAGTATTCCTGTGACCTATTAGGAACTCAATGGATATTTACTGAATGCCTAAATGGATAGAGGGGTGGATGACGTGATGGCTCCTCACAAATGCCCCTATAACACAGCTATATATTCTGGCTTGGGTCCCCCAAGCTAATGGCAAAGCTATATTTCATCATGAAAAGCCAACTTCCAGGCCTGATTTTAGAAAGATCATGTATCAAGATGGCCACATTTAATGATTTAAGACACTCTCAGGCTGAAGAGAGGGTGAGAAATTATCAGATGTTGATTCTGATAGAGATGAGCAGTTCTGGGCTAAAGTAACATATGAATCACTTTTAATTTACTAGAAAGAAGAATGATTTAACGATTATAGCTGTTTAAGAGTAGAATGAGCTGTCTTATGAGAAAATGGGTTCTCTGTCACTACTTTTCAAAGAGCACAAAGTGACCCTGTCAGGGATATTAGAGCGATCTCTGTTCTAAAAGACGTGAAACTAACCTTCCAGTGGTCAGTTAGTTCCACAAAACAGGTGTTTCAGAGAGGTATGCAGGTAAAGTCTTCCTTCTATGTTGACAGTGTAGAAGAGAAAACAGACTCAAGAGAGGCCAAGGGAATCACATACTGTTCTCCCGCCTCACATCAGCCATTTTTCATCTTACACTTAGCGGTACCAAGGAAATACTTGTGGAAGAGCATATCCACCCACCAATAGCTCTCATTTTCCTTAATATTTATGTCAATTTTTTTTAGGAAGATTAGCCCTGAGCTAACTGTCACCAGTCCTCCTCTTTTTGCTGAGAAAGGCTGGCCCTGAGCTAATATCCATGCCCACCTTCCTCTATATGTGGGACGCCTACCAGAGCATGGCTTGCCAAGCAGTGCCATGTCTGCACCGGGATCCGAACCGGCGAACCCTGGGCCTCCAAAGCGGAACGTGTGCACTTAACCGCTGCACCACCGGACCAGCCCCTCATGTACAAATTTTTAAGTCATTATTTCATTTACCATTTTCAACCTTCTATTTTAATCTTACAGTACTTTTATGTACATTGAGCACATTCTCTCTCAGCTTCCTTTTTCCAGGCTTACATGTCCTCATATTTTTTCTTTCTCTTTCTATAAAAGCCTGTCCCAACTACTGATTATTGACCTTGTCTCCATTCAAGATTTTTCTAGATCTCTACTTCACAGGAGGTGAGGTTGTGAGGAGAACTTCAGATAAGCACTCTGTACGCCGTCATGCAATGCTCATGCAGAAGAACTTTCAACAAAGAATGAAAGATGAAACCCACAGAAAACAAAGAAAAACTAGCTTCCTACTATAATAGTTAAGGGAAGCATGGAGTACAGATAAATTTGGCGATCCAAGGTAGGCCTAAGAATGACCTAGGATAAAATTTTAGAGGTACTATAAAGGAACTTAACTGATTTCTTGTACAGGGCTGTGGGTTACTTCTTGCAATTATGTGTACTTACTACCACCTTGAGGCCATATCTAAGAGCTACACCTTCTAACTTCAGAGAGCTGAGAAAAACGTTAAGCAAGACATAATCAGCCCCTTCTCTACAGTACCTTGAGTACTACATAACAGTTTATATCTGTACAGCACCAGGTGCTTATATCATCACTAACATGGTCTCGTTTAGCTCATAGAAATCATGTGGGAGGAACCATGTTATTCTTGCTGTACACACACATGCTAATATGTAAAAACTATCATAATTTTTGCTCCAATTTAGAGTTGAACTCAGAACCTTAAACTTGTTACATTTTCCATTGGCTGGGGAAAAAGAGAGACCACGCTAGTAGGTATTTCTTCCACTAACTTTCTGCTGTGTTGCATGTCAATAATTCCTTTTTTTTCTTCTAACTCTCATGAAGTGATATCATAAACATTTTGAGAATACAGGAGCCTTTCTTCGGGTGCATAGAAGCTTCTCCTCTTGAACAAAAGATTCTTAAGTTCAAACCTAAAACTAAAAAGGAGGAAATTCTGTATTCAAAAGTCACCTCTCCATCACTTGTAAATTATTTCCCTCTTCTCAATATGTTAACATCCCAAACCAAGCCGAAAATAATAAAAAAATCAAAGTTCCGATCCATTTTGTCCATATTGCTGAGTGAAACCTGAGTGAATTATAGACTTCAGCAATTTTTAGTAAGAATCTGCAAAACTATTTAGGATTGGTTGAAAGTTCACTATTTGCAATGGTAAACAATCTCATCTCCAATTTTAGTATAAAGCAATATTAGAAAAAGTCTTGAGACCAAAAAGAGGAAGTCCTGAAATAAAGCAGAGTAAAGGCATTCTCATTCTCACAAGGATCACCAGAGAAGCCTTTCTGGAGAATGGCCTATCTTAGATGAAATGATCAAATAGAAGATGGAAATAGCAGAGATAGAGGCAGAGAGCTGGGAAAGTATGTCTCCTCAATTACACTGAAGTTCAGAGAACAGTAGCTTGGATGAACCAGAGATTTCTTTTGTTCAGACACTTTCTCTGTGTCGTGCTATGAAGATGAGATTCATGGTGTCAGTTCTAGGCATGTACATAGGACAGAGCTGATCTACATCACCTCTGATGTTTTCATAGGGATTCACTCTCCTCTCCTGTCACAACATTGAGTCTCATCTTTATTCCACTCATGGTGCAGAGACCATCCATTAGAGCTACAGATGCCCTTTCCTCCACCAGAAATGTCTTGATTTTATGGCATTATTTGGGGGCAAAAGGAAAAGTAAAGAAGAGAGAACTGAGACAGATTGGAAAAGCCAGAGAAGAAGAACTAAGTAGAAGAAGCATTCAAGTTGGAGAGGAAAGAATGCCGCCGTATAATTTAACTGAATTTTCACTTGGTGCTAATGCTCCAACTTCACCTCATCCCAACGTGCCTATAGAGTTTAATCTTCCTATAACCCTATTATATAGTAGCATAATCACCTATAGATGAATAAGAAGAACACTATCTATAAAATACAAAATAATAAAGCAAACAGAATGGGTGGGGGAGAAGGAAGTTGGCTCAATATCCAGTGTGAGGAAGTAGACAAACACTGACTCTTCTGCTTTCAACAGAGTAACAGATGAGAGCTTGAAGCTTACATCTGAAATTCCGTTTCATAGAGGTGGGAGTTGGATACACAAACATTACTTTTCCAAAGAGGAAAAAATTCTGTTCAGGCTTTGGGAAATCTATGTTCTTGTGGTTTTACCTAGAGTCCAGCTAAGTCACGAGGCATGAGAATGCAAACAATGTACTACGATCTTACATGGAGAATTTTGTTGAGATAGTAAGGAAATGATTCATATTGGCTTCAAAAGATATGAAGCTTCTGCGAAATCGTAAAAGATTTGTAGAAATGAGCAGTGTAGGGAAGTCCTTTTGCTTAGTGGTCAAGAGCAAGGGCTTTGGAGTGAGATAGAGTGGTTTGAGTCTGGCTCCATCATTCACTAGTTGCATATCATTGGGGAAATAGATTAAAAAGCCTTCTCTAAAATAGAGAAAATCTCTACCTCATAGGTTGATTTGAAAGTTAGGTGAGATAATACATACACATCACTTATCACAGTCCTGGTAGATCAAGAGAAATCAATATGCAGTAGGTAATATTATTAGCAAGGTAAAGAAATTTGGAATACTTATAGGTAGAGGAAATGTCACATGCAAGTATTCAAAAGTGCGAAACAATGTAAATAGTTTTGTACAACTGATACTCTGGTATATGTAACAGGTTACGGGGAGATTAGGCTGGAGAGGTAACAAGGGGTTTGAGAGTCAGAAACAGAGAAATTGAATCTTCATTGTAAAAAGTAGGTAAATAATTGAAAACTCTTATGTGGACAAATGCTTGAAACTTTTTACATTTTAGTAAAAAAATATTCTGGCAATTATCCTGAGGAATGCATCAGAGTGAGGCCATGTTTGGAGGCAGGGAGATGAACTGGAAGCAGCAGTGTGCTGGAGTCTACTCATTCTGCAGCAATAAAGAACTAATTGTTAAATATTCAGGAATTTTGCACACTGGTGGTTAAACATTGGGCATCATGAAATCAACCTAGGTAGTCACATTTATACCATGGAAATTGGCAAATGCTACTAACGTTAAAGAGTTGGTCTACCAGCACAGCATAGCAGGCAATGTCAGAAACACAGATAAGAAGGGGAAACACAAGGAGATTTGGAATGATATTTTTAAAAAAAGATTTTTAAGGTAGATCCTCAAGTGTTAGTGACAAATTAAGTGATAATGGTGAGAAAGAAAAGAAATTCAAAGAATATTCCTAGGTTGCCAACTTAGGCAACTAGATAAATGATGTTATCGCCCACAGAGACTAAGAATGCAAGAGCAGAACCTATTTCAGGGGATAAAAAAGCATGAACCAAAGTTGCGGATAATACAGTGGGAATGAGAAGAGTTGAACAGAGAATCAAAGGAAAACCAGAAATGATAAATATTAAGCATCAAAAGAAAGAGTTTAATGGGGAGGAGGCTTAACAGTTCACACGGAACACAAATGAACAAAGGGGTCCCTGAGTCTGGAATAACTACATCTTAGAACAAAAAGCACCTGCCTTTATTAAAATACACACCCTTGTACACATGACAAAGACATGCTTGGATCTTCATGGAATCATACTGTCAGTCTCATGCACTTAGGAGCACACACACACGTGCACACACATACATAAAGGTCCTCCATGGGATTCTAGATAACGCTAATGAAAGCTGAGATTTCAATGCAAATAATTCATGTTGAAATATTGACAAAGTCAGGTACACAGACATGTATGTGCACCTTAGCTGTTCCACTTCTCAGATCCCTTAACTCAAGAATTGCTGTATTCTATTTTTAAGCCATAGTAATTGCATTGAGAAAAACCCTTACCCTATGACCCTGCCTCTCCCCTTTCTGTCCCAGTTAGGACCTCCTTGCAATGCTATGCACTGAGTGAACCAGCCCCTTCCCCTCTCCTGTGGTTCTCCCTTATCTCCTTTGTGGAACTCCTGCCCCAAACAAATATGCCCATAATGGGCATGAATATATCTCTTTTAAGGGTCTAAATCAAAATGGGAAAAGACGTAAAGGAGAGCCATACGTTAAAGACGATGGGCGAAAGAGAATCAACAGCCTTTAAGGAGGAGAAGGGGAATGATGTGGCCTATGGGAAGGAGAGACAGTGTGGGTGAAGGGAGAAACATAAGCAGAGCTTCAAGTCAGTTGCTGAGATCTCGTGTCTTCTGATCTCTCCTTCAAGTTCATCAAGACTAGAAAAGAAAGAAAGGACCAATCAATTTTAGTTTAAATCTAGGAGTGGAAGTAAAGAAAGCCCCTATCAAACAATTAGGTGGCATTAACAATGATTTTTAAAAGTTGAGACTTTCATTTCAACAATAGATTCAGTGGAAATATCCCTGCATATTAAGAGTTTTATATCTGAGTCACAGATTGCTTTCTTTTTTAAGTTTTCTTCTTTATACTCTTTTTATTGTATTAAAACATTATATTTTGCATCTATAATGAGCATAATATAAAAAAAATATTTCTTTTTTAAAGGACATCATTCTCCAAAAGTGCCCGATATGAACGCTTTAATCCAGAAGTGAGCGGCTTGAGGGTAGAAGATTTGTGCACTGTGAAGCACACAGGGTGGGGTACACATGGCCTCTTCACAATCGAGTCTACATTCTGAATGTGATTTCCAGAGGACAAGGTCCTAACCAAGATTCTGCCTAAAGTTAGGCAGGTTGGTCCCTTCAACTCAGGGAAGGAGAGGACGGAAATTCAGACTATGCCAGAATCACCAAGCTCTGTGCCCTAGGAAAGGGGTACATTGGTTCAGAGACTATCAATTTATGGCACATTATCCATGTGTTAGAAAAGAAAAAAAGATCTAAAAATAATAATCTAAGCTTCTACCTTAGGAAATTACAGAAAGAAAAGCAAATTAAATCCAAATAAAACAGAAGAAAGGAAATAAAAATAAGAATAGAAATCAATAAACTGAAAACATGAAATCAAAGTATCAAAACTGGCTCTTTGAAAAGGTCAATAAAACTGATAAATCCCTAGGCAGGTTAATCAGGAAAAAAGGAGAAGACACAAACTACTAATACTAGAAGTGACAGAGATCCCAAACTACTGATCTTTGTGACATTAAAAAGCTAATAAAGGAATATTATGAAAACCTCTGTGTGCCCAAATTTGATAACCAAAAGAAATGAACCAATTGGTTAAGACACAACCTACCAAAACTCACACAAGAAGAAATAGATGATCTGAATAGGCGTGTATGGCGTAAAGAAATTGAATTAATAATTAATAACTTTCCAAAACAGAAAGCACCAAGTCTAAATGGTTTCAATGGAGAATTCTACCAAACACTTAAGGAAGAAATTATACCGGTTCTCTACAATCTTCTCAAGAAAATTGAAGCAGAAAGGAATGCTTTCTAACCCAGTTGATTTGATAATCATTACCTTATATCAAAATTAGACAAAGAAATTACAAGAAAGGAAAACTGCAGACCAATATCTCTCATGTGCATAGATGCAAAAATCTTCAACAAAATTTAGCTGATCAATGTAACAGTGTATAAAATTATTACAAACCTTGACCAAGTAAGATTTATTCCAGTTATGCAAATCTGATTCAACATTCAAAAATCAACAAATGTAATCCATCACATCAACAGGCTAAAGAAGAAAAATCATATGATCATATCAATAGATGCAGAAGCATTTGAAAAATGCAACAGCCATTCATAATAAAAACTCTCAGCAAGTTAGGAATAGAGGGGATCTTCTTCAACTGGATAAACAGCATCTACAAACAACTTACAGTGGACATCATAATTAATGATGAGAAACCAGATGATTTCTTGCTAAGATCAGGAACAAGGCAGAATATCCCCTTTCACCACTTCTAGTCAACATCACACTGGCAAGGATGTGAGCAACAAGAACTTTCATTCATTGCTAGTGGGAATGTAAAAGGGTACAACCACTTTAGAAGACAGTTTGGCAGGTTCTTACAAAACATACTCCTATTATATGATCCAGAAATCACAACTCTTCTTATTTACCCAAATGAATTGAAACATATGTCCACACAAAAACTTGCACATGAATGTTTATAGTAGGTTTATTCATAATTGCCAAAACTTGGAAACAACCAAGATGTCCTTCAATAGGTGAATCTATAAACAAACTGGTACATCCAGACAATGGAATAGTATTCAGTAATCAAAATAAATAAGCTATGAAGGAAAGTTAAATACATATTGCTAAATGAGAGAAGCTAATCTGAAAAGGCTACATGCTGCATAATTCCAACCATGTGACACTCTGGGAAAAACAAAACTATTGGAGACAGAAAAAGACAAGTGGTTGCCAGGGGGGAGAGGGATGGAGGATGAGTGGAGCATGGGGGATTTTTAGGTCAGTGAAAATATTCTGTATAATACTGTAATGACGGCTCCATATATGCACCTATATATATGCATATATATAGGGAGCCGTGTATATGTATCCACATACACATATACATGCATGTATATGCATGTACACATACTTATGTGTGATGGTTGTGCATGCGTGTGTACATATGTGCCTACCTGTGTGCATGCATGCATATCTGTATGCACATGTATGTGTTCGTGTGTGTGCATGTATTTGTGTATACATACATACATGTACATAGATATATAGTCATATACTGCGTAACGATGTTTTGGTCAACAACAGACCACATATACAACAGTGGTCCCATACGATTTGTACCATATAGCATAGGTGTGTAGTAGGCTATACCATCTAAGATCTTTTAAGTACACTTTATGATTTTTGCACATGTGAAATCACCTAATGGCACATTTCTTAGGAGGTATCCCCGACATTAAACGTACACATGCACACACACACACACATATATATATATCAGTTTTTGCCTTCTTTATTTAGATATTCTGTAAGGTGCACACAAATTATGATTGCTATGTCTTCATGAAGAATTGATCCCTATATCATTATATAATGGCTTTCTTTGACCTTGATAATTTTTCTTGTTCTGAAGTCCACTTCATTTGAAATTACTATAGTTACTCCCGTTGTTTTGTTTTTAACAGTGTTAACAATGTGTATCTATCTCTGTTCCTTTACTTTTTACCTTTCTGAGTCTTTATATTTAAAGTGGATTTCTTGGGGCTGGTCCAATGGCACAGCGGCTAAGTTCACACACTCTGCTTTGCCAGCCCTAAGTTCACAGGTTCAGATTATGAGCACGGATCTATGTACCGCTCATCAAGCCATGCTGTGGCAGCATCCCACATACAAAATAGAGGAAGATTAAAACAGATGTTATCTCAAAGACAATCTTCCTCAAGCAAAAAGAGGAAGATTGGCAACAGGTGTTAGCTCAGGGCCAATCTTCCTCACCAAAAAAAATTAAAACAATTGAAATAGTAGATTTGGGTCTTACCATGTTTACCCATCTCATTTAGTTGATATATTTATACCATTGACATTTAAAGTGGTTATTGATAATGTTAGATTGATAACTACCATGTTTTTAACTCTTTTCTATTTGTTGCATTTGTTCTTTTTCCTCTTTTTGCTGCCTTCTCTGGTTTTAACTGAACATTTTATATGACTTCATTTTTTCTCCTTTCTTAGCATATCAATTATACTTTTAAAATTTTTAGTAGTTGTTTGAGAGTTTCCAAAATATTTTTAAATAGTCTAAATCCACCTACAAATAACACTATATTGTTTCATGCTTAATGCAGTTACATTGTAACAGAGCATTCCCAATACCTCCTTCTCATCCTTATAATACTTGTGTCACTCGTTTACTTATCTATATGCTATAATCACCAAATACATTGTTACCTTTATTACTATAAACAGTTATCATTTAGATCAATTAAGAATAAGAAAAGCAGAATATTTTATTTTATCTTAATTTATTGCTCTCTGATGGTCTTCCTTTCTTCAAGTAGATCAGAATTACTGACTCATATCAGCTTTCATCTCCCTGGAGAACTGTTAACACTTTTTTCAGGGCAAGTCTGCTCACCAAGAATTCCCTCAGTTTTTGTTTGGCTAAGAATGTCTTTATTTCTCCTTCACTTTTAAAGGACAGTCTTGCCAGATACAGGATTCTAGATTGGAGTGTTTTATTCTTCCACATTTTAAATGTTTTACTTCAACCTCTTCTTGCTTGCAAGATGTCTAACAAGTCCACAGTATTCTTATCTTTGCTCCTCTATAGGTGAGGTGTTTTTTTTTTCCTCTGGCTTCTTTTGAGATTTTTCTCTTTGTCTTTTGTTTTCTAGAATTTGAATATGATATGCCTAGGTGTAAATATTTTTGGTAGTTATGATGCTTGATGTTATTTGAGCTTCCTGTATCTGTGATTCTGTGTCTGTCATTAATTTTGGAAATTTCTTGGCTATTATTCATTCAAATATTTTTTCTGCTCCAGTATCTCTTTCTTTACCTTCTGGCTTTGCAATTATGCACATGCTGCATCTAATGATACGATGGCACAGATATTGGATGTTTTGCTTTTTAGTTCTTTTTTTCAGTTTTCATGTCAATTTAGGAAGTTCCCATTGACCCAACTTCAAGCTCTCTTATTCCTTCATTAGTTGTATCCAGCCTACTGAATAGTCACCTTTTCAGTTACAGTATTTTTTATTTGTTGAATTTCCCTTTGATTCTTTCTTAGTATTTCCATCTGTCTGCTTATTTTATCCATTTCTGCTCTATGCTGTTTGCTTTTTCTGTTAGAGTCCTGCTGTGGACTAAATTTGTCCTCTCAAAATTCATATGCTGAAGCCCTAACAGGAAGTATTTAGAATGTGCCTGTATTTGATGACAGAGCCTTTAAAGAGATAATTAAGATTAAGTGAGGTCACATAGGTAGGCCCTAATCCAATCTGACTGATTTCCTTATAGGTAGAGGAAATTTGGACACACAGAGAGAGGCATCAGGAGTGATTGTGCACAAAGGGATGACTATGTGAGGAGGCAGCAGGAAGGTGGCCGTATGCAAGCCAAGGAGAGAAGCTCAGTAGAAAGCAAACCTGCCAAACTTGATCTTGAACTTCAAGCCTTCAAAACTGAAAGAAAATGAATGTATGCTATTTAAATCATCCAGTGTGTGGAATTTTGTCATGGCTTCCCTAGCAAGCTGATACCAGCCCTTGACATATTAGTCATAGTTATTTTAGATACCCTGTCTGATAATTTCCACATCTGCGTCATATCTGAATCTGGTTCTGATGTCTATTTTGTCTATTTAGACTCTGTTTTTTCCTTATGTTTTGACACTTCTTGTCCCTTTTTGTTAAAAGCTGGACATGTTTTATGAGGTGATAGCAGTTGAAGTAAATACACCTTTAATAGGAGATTGTATGTTAATGTGGCTCAGTGTTGGACTGTGTTTAATATTCGCTCTAGCTGTCAATGCAAGAGGTTCCAATTCCTGTGGTTTCCTCTCTGTCTCCCTTCTTCTCTTTGGGCTTCCCTCAGCAGTCTTCCTCAAAGACAATCTGTCCTGCAAGACTAATTGAGAAGAATAGACACTATAAAATGACCAATATCAGGAATGTAAAGTTGTGACACTATGGACCATACAGACATTTAAAGGATAATAAAAGAATATTATAAACAACTTTATGCCAGTAAGTTTGGTTACTTAGACCCAATGGATAAAATTCCTATAATTGCAACTTACAAAAACTGTCCCCTAAAGAAATAGAACATCTGTATATCCTTATATGTATGAGAGAAATCAATTCATAACCAAAATCTTTCCGCCATAAAAGCTCTGGGAATAGACATGATGAATTCTATCAAACAACTAAGGAGGTAATATTAATAATCTTAAATACATTCTTTTAGAAATGCCAATATTATTGTTATACCAAAATCAGATAAAGATCACTGAAAAAGCAAAATAAATGCCAATGTCTCTTATGAAAATAAATGTAAAAATACTTTTAAAATATTTAAAAATTCGACATATTAATATGTAATAAATGATAGTGCATCATGAAATAGTGTGTTTTATCCCAGGGTACAAGATTGATTCAACATTTAAAACTCAATCACCCTTGCCATCTCCTCTGAAAGAGAAATCTTTTTCTCCGAGAAAGCATATTGTTCAGGTGGCTGATGATTCCGTGAATTCGTAAACCAATTTAGCCAGCTTGTTGAGTCTCCCACACTAGTACCTTTTATTCTGGCCTTTAGGAATAGGCAGTTTGAGAAGGATTTTACCATGCTCCCTGTATTAGTCTGCTCAGGCTGCCATAACAAAATACCATAGACTAGGTGTCTTAAAAAAAAGAAACTTCTTGTCTCACAGTTCTGGAGGCTGAAAGCTCAAGACCAAAGTTTCAGAAGGTTTGCTTACTCCTGAGGCTCCTCTGCTGAGCTTGAAGATGTCCACTTTCTTGCTGTTCCTTCACATGATTTTCATCTACGTGTGTACGTCCCTGCTATCTCTTTGTGTGCCCAAGTCTCCTCTTTTAAAAGCACACCACTCACATTGGATTACCATGCCACCCTTATGACCTCATTTTAACTTAATTACCTCCTTAAAGATCTGTCTCCAAATATAGTAACAAATGGTTAGGGCTTCAAGATACAACCTTTGAGGAATACAATTCCCTTTCAACTTCTTCCTCTGAGACCACAAACCCTATCATTAAGCCTTTTTCCAAGGACCTAATATGGACTTGAATAAGACTAACTGTGGTTCTGTGGTGTGATTGCTCTTTTACTCACTCTTGCTTTTCTCCTTAGATACCCTCTGCTTTCACCTAGACTGACGGCTTAAGGCACAGGTTGACAAACTTGTCTGTAAAGAGCCATATAGTAAAATCTTTAGACCCTCGAGCCTGAAGATCAACTGTCCTATGGCTAATCAGCTCTATGGTTGCATCATGAAGGCAGACGTAGACAATGCGTAAATGAATAAGCATATTTGTGTGCCAAAAAACCTTTTTTTTACAAAAACAGATGGTGTGTTAGTTTTGGCCCACAGGCTATAATTTGCCAACATCTTGGTTAGAACACCAATCTAGCAGGGACTTTTCTTGGGGATTTTGAATGACCATGTGAATTAATACGTCAGATGATAAAAAGGTCATGCAACTTTATCCAGACATTTTCCCCTGTATCCAGAGTTCTTGTATGTCCTACCAGTGAGCTTTCTGTGCAATGACGCAAATTGCCAACTGTTTGACCACTGCCTATGAGTCAGGAAAAATGTGTGTGTTTTAGTGTTCCTTTTCTTCATCTGTTAAAATCTCAGCTGAACAGTATGAATTATGGAACATTGTTCTGAATTGTCTTTTTTGACGACAATGAACTGTGTTGTATGGTGGAGTCTCAACTGAGGTCATTGTTCCACATGAATCGATTACAAGAAAAGTGACAGAAAAAAATGTACTGAATTATGGTCATTTTTCCCATCTACCTTTTACTCTGTGATCTCTAGAATGGGGCTCTCTCTGACTTTCTTAATGTTCCTCTCTACCCATTACCTTAAGACCAGCTCCAAGCATCCACATAAGCAGCAAACTAAAGCCTGTGAAAGAAAACAATGAGCACCCAAAGGTGTTTGTGGTCATCACTCCAGATACTCCTTGCTTTTTCCTGACTTATTCCTGCTTTGAGGGAGTTTTTCAGACAGTTGCAAATCCAGACTTCAATTATCCCCTCCATGACTCTATTGTGGACAAAAATAATCGCCTTTCTTCTCTTTAGATGAAGAGATAACCTACATTAGCTGTTTTGGGGAATCCTTTTCCAGTCATGGCCTCACCCTACTTGCAGATCAGTTGGTGGTTACCACTGTAATGTCTGCTGATTGGTGCCATCTATTTGACATCTCGGGGCTTACGGTACACTGGTGCATCCACTGTCCTTCACATACACACACACACACAAAAACCACTGCAGAAGAAAAGGTTTGTCAGTCACCTCTCATTCCAGAGATTCAGTGTTCTTCCAAAATTTGCAACGCTCAATGCTGTCATGACATGAACACATTACTCACATGTGTTTATCCATGAATAACGCAGGAAGTGTGATTAACCATGAATTTAATCAGTGAGGTAAAGTAGCCTGGTCAAGAGGACTACTAGTGCCATATTCCTTTTATATATTTGAGAAAGGATTTACAAATTTGTAATGACCTTATACTTCTGTCAAGCTCCAGGTGTGTCAATCCATAACAGGTGAATGCTTCAGATACTATTTAAGCTAATAGAAATTTTATAGCAGACTCACTTCCATCCAGGAGAAGCAGTAAAGTACTAGTAGAGATAGATGCCTTTTCTAAGATCTTCTGCCACTGCCACTCTAAGAAGAGGAAAGGAGGGATAAGTGGCCAGATGACTCACCTTACTTCTCCTTTATTTGAGCATCATTCAAGGGATATAAGTCTAATGTCCCACATGTAAGTCTGCTGGATACAAAGTTCTAATGTTGGAACTTCTTTCATCTACTGACATTTATAACAACAGCAACAGAAATTTAAGTATAACTTTGCCAGAATTTTCATCTTGATTAAGATGTCGTCAGGGTGGGGGAAAATTCCCTTTCTACCATTCTTGTGTTCTTATGGCAGGACTAATGATAAAATTGACACAAAACCAGATTAAAAGGAGAGAAAAACACTTCAATTCATATGTATTAGAGATCATAGAGAAATGATGATTGGAGAGAACAAAGCAAACAATATATACATCTTTTTCACAAAGAAACAAGAAATTCGTGAGGAATGACAGGACAAAGAAACATAAATATGAGACTCATAATTAGTGAGAGATTTAAGCAGAGTTTAGGATTGAGGTTGTCAACTAGCCAGGTTTATTTAGGCAGTTTCTCTGACCTGACTTCCCCAGCTCTGGTGATAAGGATGCAGAGAGAGCACCTTGCACGTGAGAGATTCATTTCCTGCCTTCAGGGAGAACGGAGACAGGAGAGTCAGAATGCCCTTTATCCTTCTCAAGGAATTTTAATCCAAAATAATCAATATGCTGTTGTGGAATATTTGGGAGTGGCTTGTCCTGGGCCCCAACAAAATTTACAGGAAGGAAACTGGTGATTTTCTCTGACTAAGGAATCGAAAGCTAAGAACATAGGTGGGAGGAGTCTCAACATTGTTTCATAACTTCTGTTTCTCCGGGATAGCACAGTATGAGATGGCCAGCACTAGTCAAGGTTTCAAGTGACTCTACCAGTGCCATTTGTTTTTGTTGCTTTTCAAAATACTTCTTTTTCTTCCGCCCTTGAGGAGATTATAACATCCTGCAGTTCAGTCTCTGAGAGTTTACTGATTTATCTTCCTGCTCAAACAAAATAAGAAGTGATTTCTGCATCTCTGAAAAAGACCTCAAAATCTGGACTGCTGTGGAAGAAATTTCCAACGAGGTGATACCTGTGGGGATTTCCATAGGAAGATGTGAGTATCTGGTTGGTAACCAAAAGATTACAAGGGGAGCTTACATTATGAAGAATTTGTGGGAAAAGGGCTAATTTAAACTATATTCAGAAAAGTGAAAACAGCAGTAGCTTGATTCTAGTCCTTTACTAACTAGGCAAATAATAGACATTTTATTCCACCATAACTGAAGGATAAGCATTTTGACTATAAAAGATATTAAAATGGATTTCCTGGGCATCTTTTGACATGAGCTATATTTAGAGAAAGGGTTTGGGGTTTTTCTCCTGGAATGTGCCCAGGAAAGTTGGTGGTTGTGGTCAGGGCCTGCGTAAAATCAAGTTAGGAGAATGGCAAATATATCATAAAATAATATTCAGTAAAAAATCCATCTGCATACAAAGTTGTATTGTATGGTATTATCTTAATTTTTTACACCCCCCCACAACACACACACACAGAAAGCAGAAAAATTTTCAGTTCCACAAACACAGTTAAATAAAAACATGGCTGCTTTACGTCTCTGTAAGACAGTTTACTTTTTATTTAGTACTCCAGTCTCTATCAGCTGTCAGAGTCGTTATTTAAGTTTCTTTAAGGATTTCTTTCTGCCTTCCTGAAAACTATTCTTTTTTTCTTTTTTCCTGTTTGCAAGGTATAGGGGAGAGGCAGGCAAAGTTAATTACAAATAGATTTCTATTACCTACATTTAGAATTGTTTAAAGACTTTCTGCATGGCTTGGTATAATCGTATTTCATGTGTGCTTGAAATTTTTAATGTTCAGAATTTTATGTATGTTACATAAACCTTGTTCACTAAGTCTATTGTGTTGATTAAATCATCTACATCTTACTGATTTTTTTTTACCTTGTTCATTTAGTAATTGAGAGATACACTGAAATCTCCTTCCATAACCTTGTGGGGTTTTTTCTTGTAGATCTCTCAAATTTATATATATACTTAAGGAGAACATGGAAGGGTCATAAATTGAAATGAAGATAGCAGAAACAAGACAAAAACACATTTATTATCAACAGGTACATAACGAGTATATGCTAACCAGTTAAGCAACAACTTTAGCCAAATTGGATTTAGGATCAATATCCTTATTTATATGCACACACACATATATAATTTATATTTTATATGTATCTGTTTATGTTTAGAGGCATTCATATATAAAATATATTTGTGAATGAGCATGTGTGTATGAAAAGAAATATACTACACACTGCTGCAAATATAATTTTGTATTTAACATATGTTATGTTGTAAAATAGAGTATACACTATTTATAGCATTATGAAGGAATATAAAGTAATAAAAACAAAAGATATTTACGATTAGTAGGTAAATACACAATCAAAAGAGTTTTATCTCCCTTGAGGTTGAACCCATTATGATTGTGTCATGCTCTGATACTTTTTGTGTTCGCCTCTATTTAAACCTGCACTAATATAAATAAATTGATTTTCTTCTACTTATTCTTTGAATGGTAAAATATTTTTCTTTTGTATTTCCACCCTTAACTGATCTGTTGTTAACAATATATTGACATATTTCTCAAATACAATTTGCCTAACATTGTAGGTTAACTGCTTAGGTTTTTTTTTGTATATGCTGACAATTAATGTGTTTTGTCTTGTTTCTGTTATCTCCATTTCAATTTATGAAACATCTATATTCTCCTTTCTTATATATTTTTTTACTTATACTCTATCGTATCCTTTAGGACAAATACACTGGTGAACTGCCAGGTTCTTTTTCTTCCCTCCCTCCACCATGTTGACGTACTTCCTTGTTCTCTTCTTTTCCATCAGGCTTTGTTTATTTTTAAGACATGGGCTCACCTAACCAAGTTAGGTTTTCACTCTTATTTACCTTTGGCTTGCAGTATTTCTTGATTTTGTATTATTTTCTTATTGAATATTACTTCCAATAGATGTTTCTGTCTGGGTCTCTGTCTTGCAGAACTACTGAGGCCTTGAATATCAGAGAACAGTTTTTGAGGCCCTCATATTTAAATATCATTTTGGCTAGATTAAAAATTCTACTTTCCAAATTATTTTTCCACTCAAGATAGGGTGACAGTATCTTTTCTGGTTTCCTTAGGCTAGGTATGTTCTGAGATTCAGAATCAGGGGGCTTCAGAAAGGCTTTTAATACGTCTCCTTACACTATTACATGACAAGAAGCCCTGGTAGGATCTGGATACTACTCTAAAATCAAATGCACTAATATTTCAGCAAGAAAGCATGAATGATCATATTTAAGTAGAATGAATAAAGATTATGCATAGCTTCTTGGCACCTCACATCTTGTTTTATTTTGCAAATAAATTGTGTCGTCACACTCACAACAAATCCAAAAAAATTTTATGTAAAAGAATTTTCAGTTTTGAAATAGATATGGAATTTTGGACCAGTACTATATAAAAATTATTCCGCT
Organism: Equus asinus; assembly: GCF_041296235.1. Lineage (NCBI taxonomy): Eukaryota > Metazoa > Chordata > Mammalia > Perissodactyla > Equidae > Equus > Equus asinus. The sequence continues at coordinate 21,648,085 of NC_091814.1, forward strand.
GTCCTGCTTAGAGAGTTTTGCTGTTGAGAATTAGTTTAAATTTGATCCTTGGGTTTTTACATGTAACCTGCTCTTTATTTCTAGAAGCTTTCAGAGTTTTCACTTCGTTTATAATATTCTTATGTCTCACTATAATGTGTCCTTTTGTGGATTCATCCTTCAGTCTATGGGCCTGACCAACCTTAGGACACTCACGTTCTCTCAAGAAGAGCAATTCACAGGAATTTGAAAATCCCAATTATACAAAAAGTAATCAAACACATGGTCCCTAAACTGAAAGAATTCATGAATTTAAACAGAAAATTGGGACCCATAATATGCACTGAGTGCCATGAAGGAAGTGTGGAAAGTGCTAAGAGGCCCAGAGGAGTGAAACTCAGTCCAAAATGGGGACTCAGCATTCAGAAGACAAAGCCTCAGTTGAGCATTGAAGGCTGTAAGGAGGTAGTCAGAGGAAGAAAGGTGGGAAAGGCTTTCTAGGCAGCAAGAAGGGAATTATCAAAGTTATAAAAAATGAGAGGCAAAGTGTGCTATATATTTTGGAGCATAAGACATAAGAAATACAAAAGTAACAGAAGTAAAAAGATGCAGATTATTCAAGGCCTTCCAAGGCAGATTATGGAGCAAGACATTTCTCAGTAAGAAAACAGGGAATTATTAAAGAATTTTAAGTGAGATAGAATTGTGGCTGTATAGAGAGATATCTGGCTCTATGAAAAGATCTGATTAAAAAAGTTGAGTGGAAAGACAAAAATCAAGCAACTATAGTAATCATTCCAGTCAATACATGCTATGATCCTTCACTAGGGAGCAGGTAGAAGTCCAAGAAAGAGACAGTGATATGGGTACAGAGGACACAGAGAACATGGTCAAGCCCCAGGGAGAGATGATACTAGTTAGAGTTGACCAGGGAAGAGCCAAGTGGACTAGGGCAGGTACCCAGCATGGAACTGTAGTGCTGTGGCAGAAAGATATTCACATAAGGTGAGAATCTGCAGCCCATTTTGCGCACAGGTCACTTCAGGCTTAGTGGGTGTGGGAAGTGTTAGGAACCAACAGGCAGACATTCAGGGATAGACTTCAAAATAGGATGAGAAGAGGAACCAGGGGCTTTGACACTACACAGTCGACAGTCGACACATTGCAACAATGGCCTATTTCAAGACCTTCTTCTACCATACTACTCCAAACAACTCAACTGTCATCATTAAAAGGGAAAAATTTCTTAGAAGTCCTAATTCAGCAGTTCTCAACCCATTTCCATGATGACATCTGGTCATTAACTCCCTCTTGTCGTACACACCCATGGATGACACTTCGTATGGACCACTTCCTTATATAAACATTGATAGTCTTTTAAAATGTCTGTATAAATATATAACACTGTATGTTATTTTTCTCTTGTAGGTCATCTATAACTTCAGAGATGAAGAGGGAATTCAAGAAAATCCTTCTGCTGAAAGGATTAGAGCCCATCAGTGAATATCATTTTAGCATGGTTAAGTCTTTATTCGCCAATGATTTAAAACTGACTGAAAAAGCTCAAAATGAATATAATAGAATTCAGATTGCTGATTTGATGGAAGAAATCTTTCCAGAGGGTGCCTGTGTTGACGCTCTAATAGATTTGTACAAAGACATAGAAGAACTTAAAGACTATGCAAAGACTCTTAAACATGAAAAGTTAAAAGGTAATGGGTGAGAATTCTTCACTCTCACTCTCTCCGCACCATCCTCAACCTTGACTAGAAAACCCTGACTTGTCATAGTTGACACATCCCTTTCCCAATTTAGGACTTAGTAGCCATGACAATGTTAGTACTGCAGGGGCCAAAATGATAACTTAGGGTGTCCCCTTTCCTACAAATGGATCTAATGCATTCTAGAGGGTATATTTTGAGGGGTGAGGGTAAAGAAAAAGAAGGAGTTTATGAGAAGACCAAGGCTTTCAGTGCATTAGAAAGGTTACAAAATGACAAAAAAAAATTTTTAAAAGTCTGAGTTTTAAAAATATTTATATCAATTACTGTACATGCTCTATTACAATATTTACTCCACCATTGTTATGTTGTCTCGTAACAAACATGAGGCAGTACTTAAATAAAAACCTTTCTCTCAGAGATGTGAAGAACTTGTCTCTTATAAAATCACTGGATTATAACAACACATTTTAAAAAGTCCAAATTTGGGGCGGGCCGCTGGCGCAGCGGTTAAGTGCTCATGTTCCACTTGTCGGCAGCCTGGGGTTCGCCGCTTTGGATCCCGGGTGCAGACATAGCACCGCTTGACACGCCATGCTGTGGTAGGCATCCCACGTATAAAGTAGAGGAGGATGGGCACGGATGTTAGCTCAGGGCCAGGTTTCCTCAGCAAAAACAGGAGGACTGGCAGTAGTTGGCTCAGGGCTAATCTTCCTAATAGGGCTAATAAATAAATTAAATAAATAAATAAAAAGCCCAAGTTCAGTATCACCAATTTGTCACAACACTAATTACATCATATTTTCTTCCTTTGGGTTCAGTAATTCGAACACATCTTTTACAGAAGATGACTGACAACCAGCAGCATGAAAACTGATTCTAAAAGGGAAAGTGTAGGATAAGTGATAGGAAAATGGTTTGACTGAGTTATATTGGAGTCCAGAGCACAGGAAGGAAGTGCTCATTGCACATGGGAGAAGAAAATAATCGACTGAGGAAGCAAGAAACAGTGCTTGTGCCTCCCTTACCTCTGCTGGCTACCTGTGGCCAGCCTGGCTAAAGCAGTAGAGGCAGACAAGGGCATACATAGACCCACACACAGGATCTGGGAGGAAATATTATTGAAAGGGCTTCAGCTGTCTTAGACCAGCTCCTTTGGATTTACTATTTTCTCTTTTACCACACCAGTTATGAGGCGATGGAAAGCAAAAGGGACAAAACCAGTGGAACAAAGAAACCAGGATAAACACAGTACAGAGGAATCTACTTCCACCATGAATAAACCTGAAACAATCAAGACGCCTGTGTTGAAGGTAGGATGGCTAAGGTCCCGCTAAAGAAGCTTCTTCTATGGACCTTCCATTTATTACCTTCCTATAAACACCTAGTTCTTTATTCATTTCTCAGCATGCAAATAGAAGAATCAGACAAAAGGTCTTCCAGGGGCAGAGTAAAAATGAGGTTAAGAATCAGCAAATTAATAGTTACTGATCACCCATTAAGTTTCACAAGTATTGTGCACTTTAATGTGTGTAATGTAATTCCCTATAATGAGAATATGAAATCATTGCTCCTCTTTTAGATATGAACTAAAATGGCAATCAGATTAGGGAAACAGCTTGCCAAAGGATAATCAAAGAGATTAAATTCAAGCTTGGATTTTCTAAATCCAAGTTCTCTGCTCCTGTCATCACAACGAGTAAAAGAGTGACGTGCATAAAATTTTGTCTACGATTTGTTTGAAGCAATCATAATATTTGCACTGCTTAGCTTCTGGTCATCTCTTCCGAAGATGGACTTTATGAAGCTCCCTGGAGTTCTCAAAGACATAAATTTTAGTATATTAGAACCTAGTAACAAAAAGTTGATGTTTTCAGTGGTGAAGATGTGTTTCATCTAATATTAAAACTATTAATCAGAAAAAAACTACTTTCATAAAAAGGAAAACAAAACCACAAAAACTGAAGAATCTAAGATGCAGCTAACCCAGGAACAGAGTCAGCTTCCAGAAACTTCAGTAACCAGCACACTGTCAACTGAGAGCCTTCCCCAGACTCCTCAGATGCCTCCACCAACCCCACCCAGCATTTGCTCAACCAAGGTACCATCTTCCTGTTCCCAATATTTGTGCATCCCTACAACATATTACAGAGATCATCATGACCTTGAAGAGCTTCTCAGTAATTCCCTGCTATTTACAGTTTCTTTATATAGTAAAATCACTCCTTAATTTATCAATATTGATATCAAGATCTCAGTGTGTTATAAGTCCTTTGCTTCAGCAAGGTGTGCATTTATGAAATAATTCTTGATCTCAAGGGGTTACTGTCTTGTGTTGGTCCAGAAAAAGGGGAGGGGAGTGGCAAGACACTTGTACATGAATAATAGTGTATATTTATCTCCTACATTCTAATTTCCTTTCACCTTTTCTCCTTAACCATACTTCTGGATTAATTTTCAGCATTCTATGCTCCTTCTCGTGTCACGTGTTTTGGCATATGCTATTTCTTTCATTTGGAATTCATTATTCCTGTCTCTTCACTGGCCTAAATATATTCAACCTTCAGATGTCAGCCTGAATCTCTTCCTCAGGCAGTCCTCACTGATACTCCCACTCCCAAAAAAGATTAGCTATTCTCATTTTTGGCCTTCACAAGATCCTTTACTATTCTTTTATAGCACTTATCACAACTGTAGTAAATTTACATCTTTCTTCTGTACTAGACAATAAGCTCAGATTATAGGTACCCTTTCCCAGGGGAAGAAAAGACTGGGGTGGGAAAGTGAGTACATATCTGCATGTATCAACTCCTATCCCAACCTGTCTTTTGTTTTACCCTGTGGTTACATGCAACACAGGACAATGAAGCCTGTATCTGAGGTGCGTGGGTAAGGAAAGATTGCCCCAAGACAGCATAAAGGGTAGGCAGGCAAGAGCGGAATTTAAATCACTGTTCTCTAACATAGTTTCTCACCCAAGATCCAAGGTGCCCCTCACTCAGGCTACATCCCCACCACCACCCCACATACACCACTTGAAGACAGACTTCCTTTATAAAGGTTTCTCAATTTTTGTTTTTATTTTCTTGGTGTACATTCCATGGACCCATATTTCTACCAATAATCTCTCTGAGAAGATTAGAGAAATGGGTTTCTAGGAGTCTTAAGAGCAGATATCAGGAAACCATTTGTATATTTGCTTGGATAGAAAGTCATAGTTAACAATAACCCATAAGTGCAGCCAAGGTTGTGCTGAGATTTGCTTCCTTTATAACCTGAGAAGGTTATCTACCAAAAGATAACCTGCAAAGTTATGCATGACACAATTTTACAACCGATGTGAACTCTGCATTTCACCGTAAACCAATGAAATTTCTTCTGAGCTTTTAATAAGAGCTTTTTTGCAGAGTGAAATCTGTAATCCTGCTTGAGGTAGAAAAGGGTAGGTAGTACAGTATCTGATTTTGTGCTATCATTCCAGAGAAAATTGAAAAATTGAGATCCTATTCAAAAAAGAAAGAAAGAAAAGAATGAGATGTTATGTTCTGTGTGATTTTGAAGATAATTATCCAGAAATAAGGAAAAAGATCTATTTTTCTCCAGAAAATGAATAACCTAACCACCAAAACTAACAACTCAAAAAAGAAGATGCTGTTCCCAGAACAGAGTCAGCTTCCAGATACTTCAGCAACAATCTCATGTTCGAGTGAAAGTGGTCCTCAGACTCCACAGATGCCTCCACCAGCCCCATCCATCAGTTCCTCAACCAAGGTACCTGTTTCCATTCCTTGTACTTACGTACAATGTAAGTATGTATAATCTTGGAAGAGCTTCCCATCTAATCTCCCATGGTGTACAATTTAATTTTTAACATAATCTCTCATTCCTTCATCAATGTATATTTTGAGATCCTACTAGATTCTAACTCCGCTGCTATTTAGGAGGCATGTGTTTATGAAATAATCTCTAATCTTCAGAGGGTTACTCTCTTGGGAAGAGTAGAGAGAGTGGGGGAAAGTGACCAAACAAGCAGGGATGAATGTGAGTGTGTTTATCCCCTACATTCCAGTTTCCTTTTGCCCTCTTCCCCTTTGCTCACTGACCATACTACATCGTTTATTTTCAACATTACATGCTCCTTCCCAAGTCAGATGTTTTGACACATGCTCCTTTTTTAGCTTGGAATCATTTGTCCTGATTCACCACTGGTTCAAGTGTCTACAACCTTTAGGTGCAAATGTGAATTCTTTCCTCAGTCAAGTCTTCATTAATATCTGCCTCCCAGAATATATCAGATATTCCCATTGTTTGCTTTCACTGGTCCCTTTATTTTTCCTGTTTAACATTATCACAACTGTAATAAATGTATGTTTTTCTTCCTTACTAGACAATAACCTCAGATTATAGGCACTCTGTCCCTAGGAAAGACAAGACTGAGGTGGAAAAGTGAGTGCACACACAAGTGCACCAACTCTTACCCTAGTCTGCCTTTTGTTCTGCCCTGATATGACCTATGGGGTAGAATCCCTATTTCCACAATGAATAGGCAGGAAACTTGAGGAATATGCAAAAGCAGCATTTAAATCACTGTTCTCTAATATAGTTTGTCACTCAAGCCCCAAGCTGGCCTCTGATCCAGGCTGAAGACTCTACCACCGCACACATAGCACTTGAAGACATATTTCCTACAGGCAAGATTTATTAAGTTTTGCTTCATTATTGTTGTTATTATTGTAGCTTCAATAATTCATAATTCCCTCTATAATCTCTCCAGTTCTTATTTGTGGAATGCAGTTAGCAATCTGCCTGTTTGCCTCTTGGCCAAGGCAAGTCACTTGGCCATTGTCTAGTCACTGAAACCTCAGGCCCACTGTATCTCTGCTGTGACAATAGCACATGTGGATATCTCAAAACAACTCTATTTTTTCTATGCATACAGGCTTGGAAGTGACACTTTCCAAGGCCCCCTCTGCCTAAATATGTGACACAGTCATTCCTATTCCTGTAATAATCATTATGCTTCTTTGAAATCTCCTTCAAGCACAGGATTCTCAGGGAGGCTCATCTGCATCCTCAATCTCATAGCCTAAACAGATCATAGAGTCATTTCTTCTTAGGGGTCCAGCTGCTTGCATAGGAAGCCTGACAAAAGGGTGTCTGACCATTCTATGATCCATTAAATGAACAGGAAATCTTTGTTCTTATTCATCATGGAGTCTCTCAACTATTTTCTCTATAATATGGACTCTGTTTGCCTTTGGGATTGAAAGCCAGAAGCAAACCAATATTATCTTTGATTCCTGCTGCTATATCTCCCACAAAGCAAAGAGCACAGAATGGCATGATTCAATCAGAGTGAGGTGGTGAAGGGAATAATCAGAGGGAAAAGATCAATTACTCTTTTTAAATATTATCCAATCAAATAGAATATTTTAGGCATCTAAATCCTAATCTTATGATGGAAGCTTTTGGTTTAACTGATTTTGAAAGATGCTCAAGGTGTTCTTTTCAATTAGATTAAACTACTATATGTGGCAGAAGTGGATAGAGATGCTTCTTTAATAAGGTACTTCCCATATCATCTCTATCCAGGGTTTCCATTAAGAGGGTCAAAATAATGCATAAACATCTGTAGAGGAGAAAGAAATATTCCTCTACCCTCTATGTCCTTCTGGTTGATCAAAGAATTAAATTGACATGAGACAGAATAACAGGATAAAATCTAGCAAGTTTAATAACATGTACACATGGGAGAAACCCAGGAAAACTGAGTAACTCACCAAAATGGCCAAAGCCACCACCTTAAATACCATCTTCAGCTAAAGACAAAAGAGGATGTAGGGGGATAGCAGTTTGGGACTTCAAGGAGAGGAAGGCAATTGACACAGAAATGAAAAGCAAATGTTTGGTGCACAAATATTTGCCATACCTGCAAAGACAAAGAGACAGGGAGAGGACTTTAATCTAAAGGGCCTTTCTAGGTTCCTCCCTGTCTCCCACACCTAATTCATATTATGCTATAGTTGTCTATGGTATTAGCTCCTTCTCAAACAGGCCATCTATCTTAAATTCTTTTAGGCAGTTAGAGGGAAGGTCAAAGTTTTCTCCTGAATCTTTTGTTCTTAGAAATAATCAAGCCAAGGAGACACATTTTGGCATAGCAAATTTTTTCTCCTACACATCCATAGATCACAGCAGAAAGACAAACCCCGGGGTTGACCATGGAATAATGATAACAACATGAATTTTCTATGAATTGAGTGTTTAGTGGTGCTGGTCTCTAAAACCTGTGATCTTTGTGTACATTATCTCATCCATTCTTTGTAATGCCACAGGAGGATGCTATCATTGGTTCCATTTCTTGTATGAGAAATATGAAGTTCATACAGGTTAAAAATCTTGTCCAATGACTGCTTTGTAGGCTCTTTGCTGCAGCATCATTGGTCAAGGGCCTGAGGACAGGGTTCAAGTCTCGGCCTCTGCACTTACTCTTTAAAAAAAATCTTCTCCAAGATCACACAGATAGTGAATGTTAGATCAACCTTTCAAATCCAGCTTTATTAAACTCTACAACTTGAGCATTCAATGGCATATATTGATTTCAGATTTAGAGTATAGATGTCACGATATCTGTAATTTATTTTTAAAATTTTATAATTAGTGTTATGTCTCAGATTCATTTCCATAGTCCAGGTTCTGTAAACCTTCTAATGAAGAATGAGGTTCTGGGGTGGTCAGAAGGTGTCCTGATCAGGAAGCTGCATGCCAGAGGAAGGCATTTCAAGCAGCTCCCTCATCTGCAGCTTTCTCAACAAGTGACACTTAATGAATTAGATACATGAATGCTAGAAGCGGCAAGAACTGTGGCAAATTTATGTTGGACGTAGAATGTTAGAAATGGGTTTTCATTAGAGAAATCAAAGGTAGTCAAGATAAATGACTTTACAGACACTTCCTGCCTTTACTTAAACAATTATAAAAGTCCAGGTACTAGGAAGTCCCTTGGTGAAACCATGAATGGGTCTGTTTATTGTTGAGAATTCTGAAGGATTTTTTTGCCTGATGCAGACTACATAGAGAACAGAATCCTGCCTCTAGAATTATGAATGTGAGGGAATTTCTCCAGTATGGTGATAAAAAAAAGCATTCAAAAATAGGTGGAGACCTGATTTCCTGACCAATTTGCTTATTTGGTAAATACACAAGGTAGTAAAAGACTTAGTTAATAAAACGTCCCTAAGTGCAGACGATATTGTTTGGAGACTTGCTTCCATTATAGACTGATAGGATTTTCTACCAATACATAACTCCAAGTGTTATCTTAATCAAGTTGACACAGGGCTGTTTGCAGCAGAGGTAGCGCCAGAATTCCATAACAGACCAAATTTCAATCATCTGAGTTTTTAATATTTGCAGAGTGAAGCTTCTAATCTTGGTTGGAGTCCAAGCTGGGGAGGTGTTGAGGGTATCTGAAGCTGTGATATTACTCCAGAGAAAATTGTCACAGTAAGATGCTCTCGTGTGTGTGTGTGTGTGTGTGTGTGTGTGTGTGTGTGTGTGTATGAGAGAGACAGAGACAGAGACACAGAGAGAGAAAGACAGAGAGGAGGAGAGTGTAGTAGTTCATTTGATATTAAAAATCACTAACCAAGAAAAATACACATATACGATTTTTGATTCAGAAAAGGAAAGACACCACCACTAAAACTGATGACTCCAAGAGAATGAAACTATTCCAGGAGCAGAGTCACCTTCCAGAACCTTCAACAACCAACACGTGCCCAACTGAGGGCTGTGTCCAGATTCCTCAGGTGCCACCACCAACCCCATCCAGCAGTTCCTTAATCAAGGTACCAACTTCCTATTTCCAATATCTCCCCTCCCTAAAACATAATGACAGTGATCACTACAACCATGAAGGAGATTCTCACTAATCCCCTACTATATACAATTCTTTCTTTAATTAAATCACATATTTTTTATCAATTGTATATTTTGAGATGAGATTGTACCCAAAATGTGAACTCTAACTCATTATGCATTCTCCTTTGCATAAGGATAATCTATGAGCCAATGAATACCTAATCATCCCTATTCTCTATTGGGTATAATTAGTCATTTGTTCATTTAACTTTATTTTCATATTTCCCTTAAAACCTAGTGAAAGACACAGCTTAGGGCAGAATAGGGTGGAGAAATACAGAGCCAAACAAAGCACTATCGCCAATTCTTTCTCTTTTTCTTTCTTTTTCTTTTTTTTTTTCTGATATTTGGCCTGAGCTAACATCTGTACCAATCTTCCTCCATTTTGTGTGTGGGTCTCCAACACAGCATGGCCACTGATGAGTGGTGTAGGTCTGCACCCAGGAACTGAACTCTGACTCCTGAAGCAGAGTGTGCCGAACTTAACCAATAGGCCATGGGGTCGTCCCCTCTCTTTCATTTTTTGTTTCATAAATAATATCATCTTAGAAAATTTAGGAAATGTAGATACATAGACAAAAATAATTAAATTTTAACTCTGATATCTCTCCTCTATCAAATGCTACAGTTTGGTAAATAGTCTTTCTGAGTTTACCTTTTGTTGCGTATAAACAGGTGCCATTTTGTCCCAGGTTGGATCACATTACACAGATTTTTGTGTAACCCAATTTTTTCTTCTTCACTTGCTGTGTTTCAAACTGTTATTTCAATCAACCAATACAGATTTAAATTATTAGTTTAATGTACAAGATTAATTGCATGGTTACTTAATAAATTAAAAAATTAATGTTGTATTATTTAACTTTAGGTTATTTCCAATATTCCCTACACGCACAATGAACTTAATAAGAACATGTGTCCATCAGGTCTTCTTTCCTTTCTCTGAGAGTAATTGCATAATTTCTTCTTTAAGTCCTGTACACTTCAAGTCAGAGTGCTGCTGTTGTTACTATGAATAGATTTCTTGTTATTGACTACCCTGTGCTGGGAATGAGCTTCCTGAACCTAAGGTGAATTGGCCACATTGATGAGAAGTCAATTAAAGTTAAGCCTCATGACCCACAGGTTGTGGATGGTATAATTTTCCAGGTTAGAACTTCTATTATGTTTATAGAGCCTCTCCTGTATCTGAAGTTTTTCAAAATAATCTTAAGCCAGAGAGACATATTTTGGGGTGGCTGATTCTGCTACTCTTCACGAGCCTCTATCAAGGACATTTCCAGATAAAGGAAGGACATGGGCTTTATTTAGTGATTGCATTGCTAACCTATTTTCAACATAGCACTTGCTTTTTGGAAAGGGGCTTTATGATTTTGGTCTTTAAATTGCCACATCTACCGGGATTAGTTCTGGATGAAATCAATTGTTTCTCACTGGAACCATTCTCCCCTCTCAGTGATATTAAGAATAACTTACTTTCTTCCCCTTTTATATCTTACTTTGTTCACTAGAATGAATTTATGGGATAAATTAAGATTACTTTTTCTTCTTCATCTCTATTAGGAATCACTACACAACAGCATTGCTATGCCACTGCTCCTACACTCTCCATAGCTCTTCCTAGGAGAAATACTATTTTTCTTTGGTTAATTCTTTTGAAATAAAACTATTCTTCCTTCCAAACTTATGAAAAATGAAGAAAAGAAATAATGTTGTTTTCAAATCTTCTCTACTTCTTCGATTAGCTAAATTATACCATATAAGCCATAGTTGTTTAGTTTTTTTCCAAGTTCACCCAATTATGGTGTTCGTTGAGGCTCAACAACCAGCCTGAGAAGGTCCTTTGCTAGAGAGTAACTCTGTATTTCCTTTCTAAATTGTGCCTGGTTTGGGTGTATACTTCTAAGAAGAAACCAAGATTGAAGGCTGTACCTAAAGAAGCTTCCAGAGAAGAAGGTTTCCAGAGGGGCCCCAAAGAAGTGATGGTACTGAAAGCAACAGAACCATTTGCATATGCCTTTCTTGAAGGGGAGAAAAAGATGTTCCATGCCACAGTAGCTACTGAGAGCCAGTTCTTCCAAATGAAGGTTTTTGATGTCAGTCTGAAGGAGAAGTTCATTCCAAAGAAAGTCATTGCCATATCAGACTATATTGGCCGCAATGGGTTCCTGGAGGTGTACAATGCCTCATCTGTGTCTGATGTTAATGCTGACCGAAAGATGGAGGTCTCAAAAAGACTGATTGCAAATGCAAATGCAACTCCTAAAATCAATCATCTGTGCTCACAAGTTGCTCCAGGAACATTTGTGAATGGGGTGTATGAGGTGCATAAGGTAAGCCCACACCCTTGTTTTGTAATATTTCTTCTGTAGCCCCAGAATTTAAAAGTCTTAACTTGCCATTTGGAGTTTGGTTAATTTCCTAAACACAGAGACTCAAGGTCTCCCTAACCAGGGATAGTTAAGTAGAGTCTATCCCTTTCAGGATATGGGAGTGATAATCTCTGGACATTCCTCCTCCCAAGGTAACAGCATGCAAGTTCTTTAGAAAGAGATTCCCCAGAAACCTTGGCATTTTATCAGCTGTGATGACCTATTGACAGCCACCCTGGTCCAGGACAGTGCAGAGTTTATATCAATATACATATTCTTTTGATTTGGTTTTTTTGAGTTCTGCCTCATCTGTTTCAGTGAAAGCTTAAATTAATTGTATATAAAGAATTGCCCTCTCAAGCTTGGATTCCAGTTGTGACAGCCAGACTAAGAAATCAAGACTACTCTTCCATAGAATCCAGCTGTTTCCAACACATAGCTAAATTTTTCTCACCTCTTTGCATTCATTCATCAAAAATTTGTTGAGCAATTGACTTTGGCATTAACTAATAAGAAAGATGGATGTTGAAAAGAATAACCACGTAATTTAATACTTTATTTCATAAATACAGACAATAAATTCAGAATTTTGGTGAATTCTTATAATTACAGTAGATATTTCAGTCTAAGACAACATAGAAAAACTAAGCTTAGTTGAAGCAATTTTTTATATGAAGCATTGTTTCATACTCCATTATATATGTCTCCTAGGGTGGTTCTTTACTTTTACCACTGCTGTTTTCTGCACACTCTGTTTAAGTGACTGGGCACACATTTGCATTTGTAGAATTAATGAATAAAGTAAGTGAGATAGAAACTAGAATAATGGGATTAGATATTCTAGGTTCAAGATTTGGGCAGATTGGAAAAGAATGAATAAATAGAGAAGATAGAAAAAAGAATTACATATTGATATAGCTTTCTACTTAATGAAGACTTGCAACAATCTTTCTCAGACTCATTATGAAGTGTGAGTGGCCTTCCTTCTCTGTTCTCAGGTAGGTGCCAAAGAAACCTGTGAAGATTATCAGGTCTGACTGTATTCAAGTTCCTTAAGAACTGTCAGCTGTTCTGAGATGGAAGCAGGAAAAATTAGGAAGTAATCCATCTTTTTAGAAGAACCTGGGAAATAAAGACCTAAAAAAAGGAAAAGTAGAAACAGGATTCAAAAGCAGGAATTTTCTGAACAAGATATGTTAAGCTATTTGGTACCTGTAATTCTGGACCTACAGCTCATATTAGCCTGTCAGAGACAAAAGATTCCACCAACACCCTGTATTTCTGACAGATGCGGAAACCTTATCCACTTCTTAAAAGATAGACGCTAATTTTATTTTGCAGAAAATAGTGTGGAATGATTTCATATATTATGAAATACAAGATGATACAGGGAAGATGGAAGTCATGGTATATGGACGACTGACCAAAATCAACTGCGAGGAAAGAGATAAACTTCAACTCATCTGCTTTGAATTGGCATCAGGTCAGACTAGGAGCCAGCTGAGATCTGTAATTCACAGTTTCATCAAGGTGAGAACTTCAGGGGAACATCATTCCTCTAAAGCAGGATGAAAAAACTAGACTGACCCTATTATACAGAGAATCCATCAGGCGAAAAAGAAACAACCATTGCCCTTTAGTGAGTGTAAACTTTCTTTCCATTATTCTTTCTATAAATGAGGATATTTTTAATCATATTGAAGAGAGAAACTTCAGAGAAGCATTCAAAACATATGATAGCTAGGCTAAATATTATAGAACTGGTTGAATTTATCAAAGCAAGGAGATCATTTAGTAAATTTGGGCCTCATTAGGCAGATTTGTTTCAAATGGTGGCCCTGTGATTTGCTAGTTGACTAATGAACTTAAACACTAGGAACCTTAGGTTCATCATCTATTAAATGAGGGACATATCTTCTATCTCAGAAGACGGTTAGCAGAGTTCATACCACATTAAATGATCAAGGATGCCCCTGAGCATCTTGGAGCACAAATTCAGCTGCTGTTAGTGAAATACTTGCTGTTAGTGTTGGTTGCTGTTGGTCGACAACAAACAGTGGTTATTGGTTCTACAATACAAAGTTCATACTCCTTGTCACACTCACACACACACACACACACACACATACACACATCCATGTGGGATTCTTGGAATACTAACGAAGGCTACTACTTGAATGCAAACAGATCAAATACAGCGGCTGACACATCCAGGCACTCAGAAATGCACACGCTCTTGAATTTCTCCAGCTCTCAGGACCATCAGTCAAACATTCCAACCCTTCCCTCACAGCATTGCACCAGAAATACTTTTTGCACCCTCCTCCAACCTTTCTTCTCAGTGAGAACTCTCCCCTCAATTCTTGGCATGAGTACCTGCTCCTTCCTCTCTCTTGTTGTTCTCCATACCTCCTGCCTGTCTACATGTACTCAAGCTGGGTGTGAATGAATATCTCATTTCAGGGTCCCAATCAAGTGGAAGGGGTGGTGACTCAATAAACAGGACATCATGAAAGGAAATAGGTGAGAGTGAAAGAAGAGCCTTTTAGAAAGGAAGAGAGAAAAGGATGCAGCCCATCCCAAGGAGACACAGTGTGAGCAAAGGGAGAAATGTATCAACAGCCAAATCTCAACTGTTTTCTTTATCTTTTTCTTCTTCAAGGTCATCAAGGCCAGGTAAAGCAAGAAACAACCACTCAATCCTGATACATATATGAAAAGCTCAAAAGAATTCTTCTAAAAATCTGGATGCCATTAATAGTGACGTGAATGGAGATAAGATTTAAGTATTAAATATATATATATATAGTTGAAATACAGCATTTTATATACCAGGTATTAATTCTTAGAAAACAGGTATTACAGGTGTTTCTCATTTTCTTTTTTATGTTTTTCTGTGCCATCTCAATGCCATATTTTACATCTGTAACTTTTATAATTTGGAAATAATTATAAACATCATGTTTTTCTCTAAAGGAGTGTTTCCCCAGGAGTCTAATTCATTCGTGAATTGTTTAAAAGCAAATAGTCTGTGACCTGCACATCAAGGTGGGACACACAGGCCATAAGGAATGTTTGGATTTATACTTTGGGTGTGATCTTTACAGAGTAAGACTTTGGTCAAAAATGGACAGGTTGAAACAAGCTATGTTCTGTTCAAAAGGAACCCAGTGACGTGGCAGACAGTGGCTGAAATCCAGTCTGGGCTTCAATTGCCAAATTCTGTGTCCTAGGGAGAGGTTGCTTTAGTCCAGAAGGATGAATATCTTTTCAGAATTGGTCTCTTAGAGGGGGCATAATTAGGTAATTTGTCTGCCAAATGAGGCAGCTTCTGGTGATTTGCATGATGACATTAGTCAATTTGGAAGCAATTCTAGCCCTGTCTGATGTGAAATAACAGGTTCCACTCACTCAAGTACCAAGAGCTCAGTAGCTCTCCAACCACATTTCCTGGTTCTCACATTTCTCATATGTGGATTCCGTCAGGAAGTTGCCCCAGGCAAAGACCTGCATTAGGCAAACACTGAAGAACAATTAATTCACTTTAGCGTACAATGGCAGAAAGTAGATATCTATAACTGAAATTTACCATATATTTAATAATCACATATTTGACACCTGGTGCTTTGCATTTGTCTTGTGTCACTTTATCTTCATGCTAAGTCTGGAGGGTTGATGGTGTTCTTTTTATTCTCCTAATGAGAAAAATCAGGAGCAGAGCGGCAAAACTACTTTCCTAATGATGTAGAACCGCTCCATCGTAACAAGACTTTCCTTCATGCGTCTTGTCCACTCTTCCTCCAGTTCCAAGCTCCTGGCAGCCACAGATATAGTTTCTCAACTTACACTTTGCCTTTTCCAGAGTTTCATAAAATGAAATAAAAAATGTATATAGAATTTTGAATCTGGCGTCTTTGACTTAGTGTAGTGCATTTAAGATTCACCTAGGTAGTCAAGTGTATCAGTTTATTCCTTTCTAATGCTGTGTAAAATTTAATTGTGTGGATCCACCAAAGTTTGTTTATCCCTTCCCCAGATGAGGAACAACTGGGCTGTTTGCAGTTTTGGAGAATTGCATTAAAACTGCTATAAATATTTGCATGCAGATTTTTGTGTGGTCACACGTTCCGCCTTCAATGGGTTGAAAACTTTTAGTGAGATTGACGGTTCATATAGTATGTGTATGTTTAAATGTATAAGAAATTGCTAAATTGTTTTCTAAAGTGATTGTAACATTTTTCATTCCCGCCAGCAAGGTGTGAGAGTTTCAGTTGCTGTGCATCCTCCTCAGAGTTTAGCATTGTAGGTGTGTGTTAAAAGCAAAACCAAAAACAAACAAAACTGCCGAACTCTTTTGCAAAGTAGTTACCATTTGACATTTCTGCCAGCATTTTATCATAGTTCTACATTCTATTCTTCCTCATCAGCACGTGGTATGGTCAATCTTTTTAAATTTTAGCCATTCTAATTAGTATGTAGTGGTATCTCATTGTAGTCTTAATTTGCGTTTCCTCAGAGATGAATTATGTTCTGTCTTTTTATGTGCTTATTTGCCGCCCATGTATCTCTTTCTGCCTATTTTTGAAATTCAGTTGTTTGTTCTCATATTATTGAGTTTTGAGAGTTCTTTGTAAATGCTGGGTACTAGATCTTTAGCAGCTATGTGACTAGCAAGTGTTAAGTCCCAATCTATAGCTTGCCTTTTCATGCTTTCAGGGAATCTTTTGAAGAGAAATTTTCATTTTGATGAAGTTTAAATTATCAAAAAATTTATCCTGTGTAGATTGTGCTTTATGTGTCATATCTAAGAAATCTTTGCCTAAACCAACATCATAGAGATTTTCTCTTGTGTTTTCTTCTAGAAGTTTTATAGTTTTAGGTTTTAGATTTAAGTCAATGATCCATTCTGAGATATTTTTTGGATAGAGAGTGAGGTATGGATCAAGTTCATTATTTGATTAATATGAATATCCAATTGTTCCAATACTATTTGTTAAAAAATTATCCTTTCTTTATTGAATTGTTTGTACTTTTGCAGAAAATCAATAAATTGCATAAATGTGCCCTATTCTTGGACTCTCTGTTGTCTTCCATTGGCTCTTTTTGATGCAAATAATCAATAATTAATGTATAAATAAAAATTGAGGTGAATTTATTATATGAGCCTATCTGAGGACCATATAGCCTTGGAGAATTCTTTCACCAAGGGAAGAAGCACTCTGATGAAGTGAGGTGTACAGTGTGGTTGTATACCATCTTGGAACAAAGATCATACATCGGATATGACAGGAATATCTCTTTTTGCTACAGTCACAAGGTGTTTTGGTAGCACAGCAAGTCAATGGCCACAAGATGAGCACAGAGGTGACAAGATGTACACAGTAGGTCAGTTTGACCCTTAGTTTCTGCAAAGGAATGCTTATCTTGAAGCTGATATGGGAGGACGCATACACCCCCATCTTTAAAGACACCATTCTTTGCTTTAAAAATGTTTAAAGCAGATGTACAAAGCATGATTGACAGGCCACGTCAGGCCTTTTTGGAAAAGCAAGATCAGGCCAAATTAGTCTTAAACCAAATGGCTTTCTCATATATCTCAATACATATACTTTTCTTATTGCTTTTCATTTATTCATAAGTCTATATGCCTGCCCTTTCTCTAATATCACAAAATTGTCTTATTATTTATATCCCTTTTAAAAATATTTCATATTATTGCCTTAGAGTTTTGAATATATATCTTTAATTAATCAAAATCTACCTTCAAATACTATCATGCTGCTGGACATGTTGTGTAAGGATTTCCCAACAGTATAATCCTAATTCCTCTTTCTCATAGTTTGTGCTATTATTGTTAAGTATTTTACTTTTATTTATTCTATAAACATAAAAGAAAAAAAATTGCTAATATTTTTGCTTCAGACTAGGGATTGACAAACTATGGCCCATGGTGCTAGTCTAGCCCATTGCCTGTTTTTGTATAGCCCACAAGCTAAGAATGGTTTTTACATCTTTTTAATATTTGGGGAAAAAAATCAAAAGACGAATATTGTGTGACACATAAAAAAATATATAAAATTCAAATTTCAGCACTCATAACACAGTTTTATTGGAATGCAAACATGTTCATTCATTTATGGGTTGTCTATGGCTGATTTGTACTCAGTGCAAAGGTCAGCATCTGTAACATGTGGCCCACACAGCTTAAAATATATACTATTTTGTCCTTTAGAGAACAGTTTTGCCTACCCCTCTTTTTGAAGATCAGTTGTCTTGTAGAGCACTTAAAAATAAGAAAAAATAAATGTTATATTACCTTCATTTTACTGTACTTCTTTTCTTTGTATAGATTGAAATTTCTGTATGGTATTATATTCCTTTGCCTAAAACACTTCCTTTAACATTTATTTTAATTCAGTTCCACTATGAATAAATTATTTGAGTTTTGTTGGTTTGAAAATATCTATTTCTC
Organism: Equus asinus; assembly: GCF_041296235.1. Lineage (NCBI taxonomy): Eukaryota > Metazoa > Chordata > Mammalia > Perissodactyla > Equidae > Equus > Equus asinus. The sequence goes on from NC_091814.1 coordinate 21,666,552, forward strand.
TTCCATATTTGAATAATTTTACTGGGTTTGGAATTCAGGATTGAAAATTGTCTTTTTTCTCTCAACACTTTAAAGATGTTAATCCATAGTCTTCTGGCTTAAGTAGGTTCTGACAAGAAGTCTGCTGTAATTCCTATGTCTGTATATGTGTCTTTTTTTCTCTCTGGTTGCCTTCAAGATTCTCACTTTATCTTTTACCTTGTAGAATTTTGAATATGATATACTTAAGTGTTTATCAGCTATTACTATTATTTCATTATTATTATTTATTCTGCTTGGTGTTCTCTGAGATTCTTGGATCTGTGCAAATTCAGAGTCTATTAGCTTTTAGAAATTCATTGCCTTCATCTCTTTTCAAATATTCCCAATGTCTCATTCTCTCCCTGTTCTCTTTCTGGGATTTCAATTACAGTTATTTTAAACTGCTTGATACTGTCCCATGTCTCTTAGATATGCTAATATGTTTTATTTTTTCTCTTTGGGTTTCCATTTGAGTAATTTTTATTAATCTATCTGTAATATCTGTAGTTCATTCATTCTTTCGTGTGCTGTGTCAAGTCTATCAATGATCTGGTTAAAGGCATTCTTCATCTCCGTAACCATGGTTTTCATTTCTAGCATTTCCATTTCATTCTTTCTCTTAGTTTCCTTTTTCTACTGAAATTGTCCATCTGAGGATGCATGTTGCCATCTATTTTAAGTACTCTACCTGAGAGTTCCAACACCTATATCATATCTGACTTTGGTTCTTTTGATTGATTTGTCTCTTGACAGATTTTTTTCTTCTTTTTTATGTGCCTTGTAATTTTTATTGCAAGCCATCTGTGACAGTAGAGATTGAGGTAAACAGTATTTATGCCTGGAAATGAACAGGGATTGTTTTTTGCTATGCCTTTACTCTGGTGGTTGAATTCATTTGGTCAGGAGTAGAGCTGGATTTGACATTTGTTGTTTCTACATGCTTAAAATTCCTCTAGTGCTGTACCATCAGCTTTGTATCCCTTTCACATCTGAATCTACCAAATGTTTTTTACATGCTCTTGACCATCTGCCAGCAGTTAAATGTTGAGACTTGCTATTTGGTGTTTGTTTAGCCTGGTGGTAAGAAGCAGGTTGCAGTAAGAGTAATTGTCTCTTGTCCTGGTTCAGCCTCTGTCACTGGCTTGCACTGTGTCCCTGAGTCTTAGGGGTGAGAATTTGACCCCTGATCCTGTGTCTCCCCCCAGTATAAGAGAACCATTTATATTCTACACCCAGAACCATTTTCTTCCCTTTCTCTACAAGTAGAATAACTTTTACGTCCCTCTGCTTCACTTCAATGAGTCTTCATCTGCACCTAAAGATAGCAGAATTTCTTCTCTTCCCCCAGAAATGTTTGTCTTCTGTAGGGAAGGATTCAAGAAGGGCTTCATGTCTTTCCCACTAGCTAATCTTTCCCTCCCCCAGGCCTGTCCCTAATCTTTCTCATGATAATCCAATGATATCCACTGAGAAGTCCCTACAAGTAGTTGCAAATTCTCCTCGCAGCTGAGGCTTCATGGTTCTATATTTTCATTCTAGCCCTAGAACAAACCTGAGAAATTCAGTAAAAAATTTAGCTGAATTCTTCTATCTTGTTGGGTACCTAGTGTCTATCATCTGCCCCCAAATGAACAAGTGCTTGCCCCTTTTCTCTCTTTGGAGGTCTCCCTCCTTAGAATTTTTGATTGGATGCTCACTCTGCAGCCTCAGCTCTCTGACAGGTTCAGAAAAAGTTGTGATTTTGCAGATCATGTGGCTTTCTTTTGTTATTGCAAGCATGGGAGCAAGACTCTTTCTGGCTTTCTACATTCTAAGTGGAAGCAGAGTGTTATTCACTGTTTAGCTGTTTCAGATTGTTAGTGAGGTTGACAACCTTTTCATGTTACAAGCTTTTCATATTTGTTCTCCTGTGAATTTGGTTATTTATATCCTTAGGGTCTATTGACTTGGGCACCTACATGTAATACATATTTTCCATTAATCATTTTATTCATTCAACAGAGTTTGCACAACTATAATATCTTTGAGCATCTGCATGAGGCAGAGCCCTATCCTTACATCAAGCTAAAACTAACTGCAATGAATGAGGAGAAATAAACCTTTATTGTGATAATATCTTGAAACTTTGGGATTGTTTACCCAGCAATCATCCCATCTTGGCTAATTTGGGGGCTGAGAGTACAGAGCTGCTGTACTGCTGTTCTCAGGTAGTTCACAATTTGGTTGAAAAGACTGTATCAGATATTCTTCAAATAAATGTTGTTAGACCAGTTGATCTCAATCGATCTTTTTAATTTCAATTTATTTTGTCTTAATAACCTGGATGGATAAAAAAGATATATAGCCTGAGATGCAGCTAATCAGTTACTCCTCCTCTGCTCACAGCGACTCTGTCCTTATAAAGTGCGCCATTCTTTTCTTCTCATAAAATTATCTCTTTCTCTCGTGGCACACTTTCTACTCTTGGATCATTCTCCTGAAGATAATATCTGGCCTGAGATACACACTCCTACTTAACAAGGGCACACAGTCTCCACCCCCATTCTTATAAACGGAGACAGCAGTCAGTGCAAACAATGCTGAGACATGGGAGGAGGACCAAGTAGTGGCAGTAGGATGGGACAGGAGTAGGTGTTTGCACCTGTTAGGTGCAAAGTTGGCTGGATTGACTCTGTGAAATGTGTCCTCAAGATGTACATGGTCTGTGCCTATTGTTTATACATCTATATGTCAGGATAATTTCCCTGACTTTGGCCAAATTGTCTTCATTAGACTTACAGCATTACTAATGAACTCTTTGTGGAGTACTCTGTGTGGGTACCAGAGTGTGTGTCTCTGTCTTGTGAAGCCCATGTCCTCTTAATTGTGTATATAGGATGTGTATTTCCTAAAAGTGATGTTACTAAGATTTGTGAGATGCAAGTGTACTACATATCAGGGTCTTCCACATCATATCCTGTTCAATAGCACCTTTCCAACTTTCTGAAAGCAAACATGAAATATCATCCCCTTGCAGACCTGACTTTCCTCCACGTAGTTCTCACCTTAATGAAACTGTGCACTCCAGATTGCAGCTGTAGTTTTCCTCTAGTTTTTGATAGCTCAAAGAATGTAAGTTGAAGTTTATCCCCTTCCTCACATTTCATGTTGTTCTGTTTTCCAAGCACCAATACTTCCATTACCCTTATATTGTCATTAGGTCAAATAATTGATGATTCCTCTGTTTCATTTTCTGCAAAATGAAATCAACATCTAACCTTGATGATTTGATTAAGGAATGCCACAATCCATCAGACATCAGAAGTGCCAGTAACAACTTCCAGACAGAAATATAAGAAAAAAAATTCCAGCTTTGAAACTGGCAGGTATATATCTAATAGATGTAGCAAATTCAGGTAGAGGAGAGAGTTATATTTTACTTAAAAGATATTTCCTTCTGTGTCCATCTTTCCAGTACAAATCTCCCTTCTTTCCAGGGGCCAGGATAACCCTGAGAGCCAGTAACTGGTAGATGGAGAAGATGGGGCTTCTCCAGGGCAAGTAGCCAAAAAAGGCCGGCAGAAGAAGATCATGGAGTTAGCAGTGTTGGGGTTCAGAGTGGACCACATCAAGAGGTGCCACATGGCATATTGATTATTTTGAATGAAAGATGCTCAAGCCAGTACAAAAAGGACACTTTGAGCCTCCTGTCTCTGCTCCCCTCTGAAAGCAGGAAACAAATCTCCCATGTGAAAGGTATCCTCCCCACATCAGGACTAGCAGCCTGTATAAATAAATGTTACATTTTCACTAATTTACTACCCCAAATCCAAACTCTGCTTAGATTCTTTTCTAATTAAGCATCCAAACCCAAATTTCTTTCTCCTGTCAAATCCTCACAAGCTTTTTGTTTCTTTGTGTAAAAAAGATGTAAAGGTGCCTGTATTTTGGTTACTCTCCAAACATCATTTTTTTAATGCTATCCCTTGTCTACAAAATTGAATTGGTTTTTCTCCTGTTAGTCTTTCTTGTGTTAAATTTTATTATTAGTCCAGCCCCAGGAACTCAAGAGTGGTATGGGGGAAATTTCCTCCTCCCTGACAGAGCAGAGTCACTTAAAGCAACCAATCAGGAGAGACATGAGTAAATTATGCAAAACCTAGTAAAGAGTTAGGAATGGGTGTGAGGGGGGAGTGGGAGAATAAGTCACCTCAAAATTAGCCATTTAGACATCTGGAGATTCCTACTGGGCCACTATCTGTTTCTGCTTAGGCTGAAGACAACAGAAGAAAGACAAGAGTTTGAGTAAGGAAGGTGCTATTGAGGGAAGCTCACTTCGCCTCTTCACAATGCTAAACCTCAGTAAGCCTGCCAGAGATACTGGAATCAAAGGAAAAGATTTGGGGAGTTAGAAAGAGATTTGAGATGTAAAATTATCTAGATAGGAAGAGAATTCAGGGGGAGGATTTCAAGTCCTGTGTTCAGATGAGACAGTATAACATGTTTTGGAGGCAGACTCCCTGATCTGAATCTTTACTTTTCTCCTCTATGTGAAGAGCCCATCAGATCTCTGAAGCATTGCTAACTAAGCCAAACAGGTGAATCTGATTCTGTCTTCTTCTATTGATTCCACTAGGGAACAAGATGTCCTTGTTCCTTCATCTAATACTGTCTTGAATACTCATTTTACCCTGGTATAAAAGTAAGGGAGCTCAATGGCTTGCACAGAGCTCCCCAAATTCCCAGAGATGGTCCTGTGCATAATAAAATTACAGATTAAATTAAATGTGAGTAAAGGGAGTGCCCTAGGTCAGAGATCCTGTAAAGGGAGAATTAAAAAGGAGAATCAATTCTATGTTTATGAGTTTACCCTTAGAAATAACAAACTATGCACTAAGGTTCATGCAAAATAATTATATATTGTTATTTGTAGTCATAAAAATTTTAAATATCCAAAAATAGGAATTTGGTTAAATAAAATATGGTATAGTCAGATAATGTAATACTATACTATAAAATTAAAACTACTTTAGAGGAATAATATGATAAACTATTATAATTGACTCAAAAAAGGGAAAGCTTCCAAACAGAATATATGATGTGTTTCTTATTGGATAAATAAACAATTAAATCATACACACAAGCTGACTGGAGAGATATTTACGAATATCAAACATGGCTTTCTCTAGGGGATAGGATTATAGGTAATTCTTTTCTCTGTGCTTTTCCAAAGTAACAGAGATAAGAGATTTGGGGGGGTGTCTGTTTTAGAAGTAAATGTTACTTTTAGAAAGCAACTTGCTGTCCAGATTCAAAGGAGAATACAGAAAAAACAGAGGCATATAAGGCTAAGTGTAAGAATTTTGGAGTGGGATCTCTAATGGGACCTGGAGCGCAGGAAAGTGTCTATCCACAAGGAGGTCTTAGATGGACAACGCCAACAGTCTCTATTTGAACCCATTCAGGAAAACGTCAGCTTCACTTAGGTCCACTCCAAGATTTCTTTTCTTTGGTACCATGTATCCATAGATGGATAATGCACATTTGCACTACTGATCACTAGAAGGCACCACTTATACCTGAATCTGGTCTCCCTGACAACTCCAGAAGGTTCTAGAACAAGCCAGAGAAAGTGGCTGTTCTAGACAAAGAGAAGGCAGGACATATAATCAGTTTTCATAGCTCATACATCTATAAAATGGTATGATATCTGCCTCAAAGGAAATGAAATTGCATGCGTGTGGTGAATCCCGTGGTGAGTCTCCAGATGTTTCCTGCTTCTCTGCTTTAGGAACAAAGTAATCATTCTTCAGAGGCTGGGACCCTCTCCAAGCGTTACTTTTGTCCGAGGAGGGCTGCCTCATCTTGTCAACACAGGTGTATAAAGGTCTTTCCCCTTGACCCAAATCATGACAACACTGAAAGCCATTCCCAGCTCCTGAGCTCCTTGTGGGATCGGCTGAGGTCTTTGCTGCAACTACACTGGAGTTCAAATTCTCCCTGTTCTCCTACTTCACTCCACCATAGGTATTAATCTTGAGAGCAGTCTAAAATATACTTCCTGAAAACAACTCTCTATCCCAAGGTTTCTTCTTATAGAATCCAACCTGCAACAATGTGTTAAAGTGACCAGAGCCTGCCAGAGATTGGGAGCTATCAATAGGTGTTTAATCTGATGAATCTGAAGCAATTTCTCTTTTTGTTACCTAGACATACTTTTCATATTATAGCCCCACTTTCTTTACTTGCACTCTATGAAATAAAGAACAGAGAGCTCCAATGTGGAAAATGGCAAGAATAGTGACTAGAGGATTCTCTTACGAATACCAAGTCACTGTACTTGCCCCATTGTACTTTAACATGAGGAGAGACTTCTGGTGCAATGTGTTGCTCCACGACATTATTTCTGGGAGCTGCAGAGGTGCCAGGACTCATTTCAGTTTGACTTCTCTTTTTCATTCGCTTTGTTCTTTTATTTCTCTTTGTATTTCTTATCAATTTCTTAAAAATAAATAGATACACGTTAACCCAGAAGAGATGAACATAGGCAACTGAGAACATTTAACTATCATTTTCTCTCAGGAATGAAATGGAATGATCTTGAGTCAAAATTTCTTTTGGAGCTTTACTTACACATACACACACACACACACACACACACACACACACACAGGTGCACTAGCCTATCATGGCAGCAAAGTAAATACCTTCAGAGATATAGGTACAGATATACAATGATACATGAAGACATTCTGCTTCTGACAATTGTGGGCTTGCTTATTAGGAACAAACCCTTACATTAAAAACAAGTACAAAATGTGGGAAAAGTTTGTTTATAAGAATAGTCTTCAAATGCAGCAGGAAGACAACAGGAAAGGAGAAAAGCCAATGAACTTAGCTCCTAAAGAGAAGAGAAGTGATAAAAAAAAATGTAGGCAATGTAAGCAAACCAATATATGGCAAAATTATGGAATTAGTGGACACGATTTTAAAATAACTATGATTGTCATGCCAAAGAAAGTAAAGGAAATCATGCCCGAAATAGTGAGAAAAATGAATCACTTCAACATAGAATTGCCATCTGTAAAAGAAGAACCAACCATATGTTATAGAAATGAAAATGCAATATCTCATATTAACAATGCATTGCATGAATTGAAGAGAAGAGTGAATATAGCAGATGACGGGATTATTTAATTAGAATATAGGTCAATAGAAATTATATAAACAGAATCATAAAGAAACAAGAACAGAATAGAAAAATAGAAGAGAGCATAAGAAATATGTAGGACATGTCCAACATGTCTTGTTTGTGATTGGAATTCCCCAAAGAGAAGAGAGGGAGAATGGTGCAGAAACAATATTTGAGGAGGTAATGATTGAGAGTTTGCCACACTGACAAAAGGCATCAACACACAGATTTCAGAAGCTCAGTAAACCACAAGTAGAAAATTTACAAAGAAAACAACTCAGTATATCACACTGACTCAAACTGCTTTAAAACAACAGTCAAATTGCTGTAAAACAGTAACAAGGAGAAAATCTTAAAAGCAGTGAGGGAAAAAGACACATTACATTAAAAGGAAACACAATAAAACCAATAGCTGACTTTTCAAAAGAAATTATGAAAATCAAAGATATTATAAGGACATATTTAAAGCAAGAAAGAAATGCTATACAGAATCAAGACGTGTATAAAATAATGAGGAACATTAAAGAAAGGCAAATAAGGGTAAATATAAAAGAATATTGACAGTTTAATATCACAATAATGATGATGGCAATGATGACAATGATGTTTTATGTAGTTTATAACATATCAAAGTAAAATATATAATAATAATAATAGCACAAAGGCTGGAGGGCAGTGGACCAGTTAACTTTTGCAGGATAATAAATCACTCAAAAACTTAGTGGCTTAAAGCAACAAAAATTTATTATTTCTTATAATTCTGTGAATTGAGAAGTTTTTCTGATCCTGGCTGGCTCAGGTGAAGCTGGGTAATCTGATGGCTTCATAAACACGTCTGGGACTTTGGCTGGGATGCCTGGGAAGACTGTGATGACTGGGGCCTCACTCCTTGTGGTGCCTCTTGCTCTAAAGGCTAAGCAAGGTTGGTTCACATGAGGGCAGAAGGGTTCCCAGCAACAAGAGAAGGCAAACTGCAATGTATAAGCACTTTTCAAGCCTCTTCTTTCACCATGTTTACTAGTGTCCCATTGGCTAAAGCAAGTCACATGCTTATGCCCAGATTCAGGGGGCTAAGAAATCTACCTTCTGATAAAAAGCTGCACCATCACAATGCAAGGGTGTGATAGCCATTTTTACAGCATATCACAACATTAATTCACAAAAAGATACCATTGAGAGTGTGAAAAGCAAGCAGCAGAGTGAGAGAATACAGAAATTTCCATTTATTGACTGGGATAGCAGTATACGCTGGTGGGTCCAGTTTTAGATATCTTATGTAAAAATATAAAACAAAGTGCTGATATCCAGAATATAAATAACTCCCATAAATACATTTTTAAAAGGACAGCAAACCACCAGATAAGTGAGCAAAAAGTTGAATGGTCACTTTATAAAATAAGCTACCCAAATGGCCCATAACATATAAACACATGAACAGTGTTTATTCTCAAAATTCATCAGAAAAATGCATATTAAAATGATATTGAGACAGCTGGCCCCGTGGCCGAGTGGTTGAGTCTGTGCGTTCCGCTGCAGGCGGCCCAGTGTTTCGTTGGTTCGAATCCTGGGCACGGACATGGCACTGCTCATCAAACCACGCTGAGGCAGCGTTCCACATGCTACAACTAGAAGGACCCATAACGAAGAATATACAACTATGTTCTGGGGGGCTTTGGGGAGAAAAAGGAAAAAATAAAATCTTTAAAAAAATAAATAAATAAAATGATATTAAAATACTCTCACAATTGCAAATATTTATTAAAAATGAATCAGATTTTTTAAAAAACTGTGTATTAAATAGAATTCTCAAATTGGTACACTACTTTGGAAAATAGTTTGTAACTATTTACTAAAATTAAATATATATTTATCTTACCATCCAGTAATTCCATTCATAGGTGTACAGCTATGAGAAAGATTCACACACATAATAATATATATAGATAATGTATATCTATGTATATGTCTATATATATGCATATATAGTATATGGATATGAGTATATATAGTATATGTATATAAAAAGACATACATATAATGTACAGAATATTTATAATGGATATAAATGTTCACAGTGGCACTATTCATAATGGCCCCAAATAGCAATCAACAGTTATGTATGATTGATATATACATATGAGCTAAATATTTATATTGCTTATAATATAAGCTAAAAAATAAAATATTATACAGCTATTAAAATGAATAAGCTATTGCTACAAATTACAACATGGATAGAATTTTACCAACATCATTTGAAAAAAAGAAGACAGACATGAAATAGTTTGTATTGTATAATTCCTTTTATATTTAAAAATAGGCAAAACTAGGGGCCAGCCCTATGGCATAGTGGTTAAGTTCAAATGCTTTGACAGCCTGGGTTCATGGGTTTGGATCCCAGGAGCACACCTACACCACTCGTCAACACCACTGTGGTGGTGACCCAAATATAGAGGAAGATTGGCCACAGATGTTAGCTCAGGGCTAAACTTCCTCAGCAAAAACAAAACAAAACCAGGCAAAACTAACCTGTGATGTTAGAATTCAGGATAACAGCTCTCAGCAAGCATGAGTCTTGGAGGGGACACAAGAGGGACTTCAGAGATGCTAATAAAATTCGATTTATTGGGGCTGGCCTGGTGGCTGAGTGGTTAAGTTTGTGTGCTCCACTTCAATGGCCAGGGGTTCGCTGGTTTGGATCCTAGGCATGGACCTACACACTGCTGATCAAACCGTGCTGTGGCAGTGTCCCACATAGAAGAACAAGAATGACTTACAATTAGGATACACAACTATGCACTGGGTCTTTGCAGACGGAAAAAAAAAAAGAGGAAGATTGACAAGAGATGTTAGCTCAGGGCCAATCTTCTTCAACAAAAACAGCATACCTAAAAAAAGAAAAACAAACAAAAAAATTCCATTTATTGATCAGGATGGTGGTATATTATCTTCCATTTACTTTTTGATAATTTATCTATCTGTGTTACTAAGATTTGTGTACTTTCTGTACTAGTGATATACTACAGTAAAAAGTAATATATACCTATAGGTAAAGATACATTTATTTGGATAATGTGTGTATATATATTTATATATGTATATTTCACCCTCCTAACCTTAATCATTCGAATGAAACCAAAATATCTTCCCCGACGATGCCCACTCATTAACCTTTCACTTGCAGTTTATCACCAACTCAATACATCTCAAATCTCTCTAAATTCAATATATAACCTTTTATTTCCATTTGACAAACTAATCAAAATTACTATTACCTCTCCCTGACCTGTGGCAATAGTTGTTCTCCCCAAAGTCAAACTAGCCCTAAAATTTGTTTTTCCGCAGAAATCCACAGAGAGCACATCAAAATGCAAATCTGATACCATGCCCCTGCTTAAAACCTTTTGATCACTTCTGATTTCCCTTGAAACAAAGACAGAATTCTAATCATGTTCTACAGGCTTTGCATTGTCTTTCTCAAAGGGCATCTCATACCACCCTCTGGCGATTCTTTGTAGTCCAGCCAGGCTGGGTTTCTTTCAAATCCTTAAGTAAGTCAACACCTTCCACCACAAGGCTTTTTTCACATGGAGTTTCCTCTAACTGAAGACAACTTTCACTCCTATTCAATTCTCAGAGTTTAGCTCAAGGGTCGCTTCTGGAGAGAAGCTTCATCTGACCAGCTCCAACTCCAACTCCTGGCTTTTTTTTTTTTTTTTTAAGATTTTTTTTCCTTTTTCTCCACAAAGCCCCCCCGGTACATAGTTGTGTATTCTTCGTTGTGGGTTCTTCTAGTTGTGGCATGTGGGACGCTGCCTCAGCGTGGTCTGATGAGCAGTGCCATGTCCGCGCCTAGGACTCGAACCAACGAAACACTGGGCCGCCTGCAGCGGAGCGCACGAACTTAACCACTCGGCCATGGGGCCAGCCCCTCCAACTCCTGGCTTTTGTTAGGTTCCCGTGACCCTCACTCTTGAAAGACCATCTTCCTTTCTGTCAGAGCACTTAGCTCAGTTCACTACATTGATTAATTTGCTTTTAAGAAAAATATCTACCTCCTGAATTAGAACATAAGCCCTATAAAATTTGGATTTGTTGTTAACTACCTATTTTATCATGAAAACCTGCAAGAGTTCCTGTTACCAATTAGGAACTCAATGGACATTTACTGAATGGATAAATTGATGGATGGGTGGATGGCATGCCAGCTCCTCACCAATGCCACCATAAATCAGCTGTATAATCTGGCTTGAGTCCCCCAGGCTAATGGCAAAGTTATATTTCATCACAAAAAGCTAACTTCCAGTCCTCATTTTAGAAGGACCGTGTATCAAGATTAAATTATTTGAGGCACTCGCAGGCAGAAGAGTGGGTGAGAAATTATCGGATGATATTTCTAATAGAAATGAGAAGTTCTGGGCTAAAGTAACATGGCAATCATTTTGAGTTTACTAGAATGAAGAATGATTTAATGATTAAAGCTGTTTAAGAGTAGAATGAACTATCTTACGAGGTAATGGGTTCTCCGTCACTATCTTTCAAAGAACACAAACAAAATGATTTACTCAATCAGGGATATTAGAGAGATTTCTACTTTAGGAAGAAGTAAAACTAACCTTCCAATGGTCAGTTAGTTCCATGAAACAGGTGTTTCAGTGAGGTATGTGGATAAAGTCTTCCCTCTGATGACAGTGTAGAGAGGAAACAGACTCAAGGGAGGCCAAGGGAATCACATATCATTCTACCATGTCATATCAGGCATTTTTCATCTTATGCTTAGCAGTACCAAGGAAATACTCGTGGAAGAGCAGACCTGCCCACCAATAGCTCTCATTTTCCTTAATATGCACATGCAGATTTTTAAGTCATTATTTCATTTATCATTTTCAGTCTTCTATTTTAATGTTACAGAACTTTTATACACATTGGGCACCTTCTCTCTCAGCTTCATTTTTCAAGTTTTAAGTGTGCTCATACTTTTTCTCTCTCTTTCTGTAAAAGCCTATCCCATCTACTGATTATTGACTCTGTCTAAATTCAAGATTTCTCCAGATCTCTACCATACAGGAGGTGAGGTTGTGAGAACCTCAAAAAAGCACTCTGTGTGCAGTCATGCACTTGTTATGCAGAAGAACTTTCAGCGTGCAATTTTCAACAAAGAAAGAAAGAGAAAACCTACGGGAAACAAAGCAAGAACTAGCTTCCTACCATAATAGTTTAGGGCAGCATGAAGCATAGATAAATTTGTCCATCCAAAGTAAGCCTAAGAATGACCTAGGATGGAATTTTAGAGCTACTATAAAGGAACTTGACTGACTTGTACAGGGCTGAGTTACTTCTTGCAATTACATGTAATTACTGCCACCTTGAGGCCAACTCTAAGAGCTTTCTAACTTCAGAGATGAGAAAAATAAAATGCAAGACACAATCAGTCCCTTCTCTAAAGCACCTTAGATACTACATAACGGTTTATATCTGGACAGCATTATGTGCTTATGTCATCATTAACATTGTCTCATTTAGCTCATGGAAATCATGTGGGATAAACCATGTTATTCTTATCATAAACACAGACACACACACGATAATATACAAAAGGTGCCATAATTTTTGGTCTAATTTAGAGTTGAACTCAGACTTTTAAAATTGTTGCATTTATCATTGACTAGAGAAAAAAGGAGAGACCACGATAGTGTGTATCTATTCCACTAACTTTTTGCTGTGTTGCATGTCAATAATTCCTTTTTTTTCTTTATCTTCTAACTCTCATAAGGTGATATGATAAACACTTTAAGAATACAGGAACACTTATTTGGGTGCATAGAAGCTTCTTCTCTTAGGCCAAAGATTCTTTACCAAACCTAAAACTAAAAGGAAACGGAATTCTTGATTCAAACACCACCTCTCATCACTTTTAAATTATTTCCCTCTTTTCAATATGTCAACATCCAAAACCAAAACAAAAATAGTAAAAAATCAAAGTTCCAGTCCATTTTCTTCTTAGTACTTAGAAGATATAGGTAAATTATAGATTTCAGTAATTTATGGTAAGAATCCCCAAAATTAGATATTTAGGATGGTTTGGAAGTTCACTATTTGCAATGGTAGAGAATCTCATCTCCAATTTTAGTATAAAGTAATATCAGACAAAGTCTTGAGAGCAAAAAGAGGAAGCCCTGGAATGAAGCAGAGTAAAGACATTCTTGTTCTCACAAGGATCATCAGAGAAGGCTTTCTGGAGAATGGTCTATCTTAGATGAAACGATCCAATAGAGGATGGAAATAGCAGAGATAGAGGCATAGAAGTGGGAAAGTATGTCTTGTCCATTACAGAGAAAGTCAGAGAACAGTAGCTTGGATGAACCAGAAATTTCACTTGTTCATACACTTTCCCTGTGCTGTGCTATGAAGATGAGATTAATGGCGCCAGTTCCAGGCATGAACATAGGACAGAGCTGATCTACATCACCTCTGATGTTTTGGCAGCGATTCACTCCCTTCTCCTGCCCCAACAGTGAGTCTCATCTTTATCACACTCAGAGTGGAGAGACCATCCATAGAGCTACAGATGCCTTTTCCACCACCAGAATTGTTTGGATTTTATGGTATTATTTGGGGACAAAACAAAAAGTAAAAGAAGAGAAAGCTGACACATAGACTGCAAATGCCAGAGAGAACTAGGTGGGAGAAGCATTCAAGTTTGAGAAGAAAGAATGCCGCTATATAATTTAACTGAATTCTTCCTTGGTGCTAGTGCCCCAACTTCTCCTCATCCCAACATGTCTATAGAAACCAATTTCCCTATAACCCTATTATATAGCAACGTAATCGCCTTCTATAGATGAATAAGAAGAACAGTCTCTGTGAAATACAGAATAATGTAGAAAAGATACTGGGAGAGGGGAAGGAATTTGGTACAATATCCAGGAAGTAACAAGCACTGACTCTTCTGTTTTCAGCTAGAAATAACAGACCAGAGGTCGAAGACTACATCTGATATTCAGTTTCATAGAGGTGGGAGTTGGACAAAATTATTTTTCCAAAGAGGAAAAAATTTCTGTTCAGGCTTTGGGAAAACTGTGTTCCTGTGGTTTTACATAAAGTCCAGCTAAAGCATGAGGGATGAGAATGCAAACAATGTACTACTATTTGAAATGGGGAACTTTGTTAAGAGATAGGAAATGATAGTCATATAGGCTTCAAAAGAATATGAAACTTCTGCTAAATCATGAAAGATTTGTAGAAATGAGCAGCGAAGGGAAGTCCTTTTGCTTAGTGGTCAAGAGCAAGGGCTTTGGAGTGAGAGCTGGTTTGAATCTGGCTCCATGATTCACCAGTTGCACATCGTTGGGGAAATAGCTTAAATAGTCTTCTTTAAAATGGAGAAAATCTCTACTTGATAGGTTGATTTGAAAGTTAGGTGAGATGGTACATACACATCACTTGTCACAGTCCTGGTAGGTCAGGAGAAATCAATATGCAGTAGATAATATTGTTCTTAGCAAGGTAAAGAAATTTGGAATACTTATAGGTTGAGGAAATGTCACATGCAAATACTCAAAAGTGTAAGATGACATACATAGTTCTGTACAACTGAAAGTTTGGTTTACGTGAAAGGTATGGGGAAATTGGCTGGAGAGGTAACAAGAGATTTGGGAGTAAGCTGCCTTTATAAGAAACAGAGAAATCGAATCTTCAATGTAAAAGCTAAGTTAATAATTGAGAGATCTTATGTAGAAGAATGCTTGAATGTTTTTACATTTTAGTAAAAGAATATTCTGGCAATTATCCTGAGGAATGCATCAGAGTGAGGCCATGTTTGGAGGTAGGGAGATGAACTGGAAGCAGCAGTGTGCTGGAGCCTACTCATCCTACGGTAATAAATAAGTAGTGTTAAATATTCAAGAATATTGCACACTGGTGGTTAAACATTGGGAATCATAAAATCAACCTAGGTAGTCATATTTATACCATGAAAGTTGGCAAATGCTCCTAAAATTAAAGAGTTAGTCTACTAGCACAACAGGAAATTTCAGAGATCTAGATAAGAAGAAGAAAGAGAAGACTTGGAATGATATTTAAAAAAAAGATTTTTAAAAGTAGATCTTCAAATGTTTCTGACAAATTAAATAATAGTGGTGAGAAAGATGAGAAATTGAAAGAATATTCCCAGATTGCTAACATAGGCAACTAGATAGATGTTGTTAGCATCCACTAAGACTGAGAATGCAGGAAGATAACATGTTTCAGGAACTAAAAATGTGTGAACCAAAGTTGCGATAATACAATGAGAATGAGTTGAGTTGAACAGAGAATCAAAGGAAAACTAGAAATGATATATAACAAGCATCAAAAAGAAAGTGTTTAATGATGAGGAGCCATATCAGAGTTCATACCCAACTCAAATGAAGAAGGGGGTACCTGAGTCTGGAATAACTGCATCTTAGAACAAAAGACAACTGTCTTTATTAAAATACACATCCTTGCACCTGTGATAAAGATGTGGTAGATCTTCATGGCGTCACACTCTCATTCTCATGCACATAGCAACACACACATGCACACACACACACACACACACACAAAGGTCCTCCATGGGATTCTGGATAACTCTAATCATAGGTAAGATTTCAATGCAAATAATTCACATAGAAATATTTAAATAACTCAGGCAGATTGGTCACTTCAACTGATGGAAGGAGAGGACGGAAATCCAGACCATGCTAAAATCACCAAGCTCTGTGCCCTGGGGAAAGGGTACATTTGTTCAGAGTCTATCGATTTATAGCATATTATTGATGTATTGGAAAAGAAAAAAGATCTAAAATTAATAATCTAAGCTTTTACCTTAGGTAACTACAGAAAAGAAAATAAAAATAAATCCAGAAGAAAGGAAATAAAAATTAGAGTGGAAATCAATAAAATTGAAAACATGAAATCAAAGAATCAAAAGCTGGTTCTTTGAAAAAATCAAACAAACTGACAAATCCCTAGCCAGGTTAACCAAGAAAAAAAGGAGAGAAGACGCAAACTATTAAAACCATAAATGATAAAGGGGCCAAAGTTCTGATCTCAGCAACATTAAAAAGATAACAGAATATTATGAAAAAGTCAATGTCCACAAATTTGACAACCTAGGTGAAAAGGACCAATCGATTAAGACATAATCTACCGAAATGCACACAAGAAGAAATAGGTGATCTGAATAGACTTATTTTGCTTAAAAAGATGAATAATTAATAACCTTCCAAAACAGAAAGCACCAAGTCTATATTGTTTCAATGGAGAATTCTACCATACACTTAAGGAAGAAATTATACCAATTCTTTACAGTCTCTTTGAGAAAACTGAAGCAGAAGGAATACTTTCTAACTCAATATGCTAAACATTACCTTAATATCAAAAGCAGACAAAGAGATTACAAGAAAGGAAAACTGAAGACCAATGTCTCTCGCATACGTACATGCAAAAGTCCTCAACAAAATTTAACAGATCAATGTAACAATGTATGAAAATAATTATAGACCATGACCAAGTAGGATTTATTCTAGGTATGCAAAGCTGGTTCAACATTCACAAATCAACTAATGTATAAGTTTGCGTGCTCAGCTTCAGTGGTTGGGGGTTCGTGGGTTCTGATCCCAGGAGTGGACCTACACACCGCTCATCAAGCCATACTGAGGCGGTGTTCCACATACAAAATAGAGACAGATTGACAGAGATGTTAGCTCAGAGGCAACCACTGTTAGCTCAGGGCCAATCTTCCTCATGAAGAAAAAAAATCAACTAACGCAATCCATCACACCAACAGGCTAAAGAAGAAAAATCATGTTATAATATCAATAGAGGCAGAGGCATTTGAAAAATACAACAGCCATTCATGATAAAAACTCTCAGCAAGCTAGGAATAGAGGAGACCTTCTTCGACTTGATAAACAACATCTACAAACAACTTACCGTTAATGTCGTAATTAATGGTGAGAAACCAGATGATTTCTTGCTAAGATTAGGAACAAGGCAGAATATCCCCTTTCATCATTCCTATTCAACATCACACTGGCAAGGATGTGGAGCAACAAGAACTCTCGTTCATTGCTGGTGGGAATGTAAAAGGGTACAGCCACTTTAGAAGACAGTTTGGCAGGTTCTTACGAAACGTACTCCTACTATATGATCTAGAAATTACAGTTCGTGGCATTTACCCAAATGAGTTGAAAACTTATGTCTGCACAAAAACTTGCACACAAATGTTTATAGTAGATTTATAAATAATTGCCCAAACTTGGAAGCAATCAAGATGTCCTTCAATAAGTGAGGGATAAACAAACTGGTGCATCCAGACGATAGAATAGTATTCAGCATTAAAAATAAATAAGGTATGAAGTCATGAAAATGCATGAAGGAAACTCAAATACAAATTGCTAAGAGAGAGAAGCCAATCTGAAAAGGTAACATAATTGTATAATTCCAACTACATGACACTCTGGAAAAAGCAAAACTATTGGAGACAGAAAAAGGTCAGTAGTTGCAAATCAGGGGGAAGGAGACGGGGAGGATGAGTGGAGCATGGGGGATTTTTAGGGCAGTGAAAATATTCTATATGGTACTGTAATGACGACTCCAAGTGTAAATATATATACATATATACGTGCATGTGTATATAGTCATGTGCTGCATAACAATGTTTTGGTTAACAATGGACCACATATATGATGATGGTCCCATAAGATTGATACCATCTACCCTAGGTGTGTAGTAGACTATACCACCTAGGTTTGCATGAGTACCCTAAATGATGTTTAGACAATGCTAAATTGCCTAACGACACATATCTTCAAAGTAATCTCCATTATTAAGCAACGCATGACTGTACAGATACACACACACAAACACACACATATCAGCTTCTGCCTCGTGTATTTTGATGTTCTGTTAGGTGCACACACATTAGGATTGTTATGTCTTCATGAAGAATTGACCCCTTTATCACTTTCCTTAACCTTGATAATTTTCCTCGTTCTGAAGTCCACTTCATTTGAAAATAATAGCTACTCCAGTTTTTTTTGTTTTTATTAGTGTTAGCAGTGTATATCGATCTTTATTCCTTTACTTTTAACCTATCTGAGCCTTTATATTTAAAGTGGATTCCTTGTAGAAAATATAGAATTGGGTGTTGCTGTTTTTACCCAACTCATTTAATTGATATGTTTACACCATTCACATTTAAAGTAATTATAGCTAATGTTAGATTGATAACCACCATGTTTTTAACTCTTTTCTATTTGTTGCATTTGTTCTTTGTCCCACTTTTTGCTGCCTTCTCTGATTTTAACTGACTAGTCTATGACTTCATTTTTTCTCCTTTCTTAGCATATCAATTATTCTTCTTTTAAAATTTTTAGTAGTTTTTTGAGAGTTTCTAAAATACATTTTTAAATAGTCTGAATTTACCTTCAAATAACACTATATTGTTTTATGAATAATGCAGATACCTTGTAACAGACGATTTCCAATTCCTCTATCTCATCCTTTATAATATTTGAGTCACTCATTGACTTATTTATATGCTATAATCACCAAATATGCTGTTACTTCTATTATTACAAGCAGTTATCTCTTAGATCAATTAAGAATAAGGAGAGCAAAATATTGTATTTTATCTTCACTTATTCCTCTCTCATGATGTTCCTTTCTTCAAGTAGATCTGAATTGCTAAACCATACCATCTTTGTTCTCTCTGGAAAACTTTTAACATTTTTTCTGGGCAGGTCTGGTCAAAATGAATTCCCTCAGTTTTTGTTTGGCTAAGAATGTCTTTACTTCTTCTTCACTTTTGAAAGATAATGTTGCTGAATGCAGAATTCTAGACTGAGTGTTCTTTTCTTCCACATTTTAAATGTTTTACTCCAAACTCTTCTTGCTCTCAACATTTCTAACAGGTCCACAGTATTTGTATTTCTTTGTTCCTCTATAGGTACAGTGTTTTATTTTCCTCTGGCTTCTTTTGAAATTTTTCTTTGTCTTTTGTTTTCTAGAATTTGAATATGATATGCCTAGATATAAATATTTTTAGTATTTATCATGCTTGATGTTATTTGAGCCTCATGTATCTTTGATTTTGTGTCTGTCATTAATTTTGGAAAATTCTTGCCTATTATTCATTCAAATATTTTTTTCTGCTCCAGTATCTCTTTCATTACCTTCTGGCCTTGCAATTATGCATATGCTACATCTTATGATATCATGGTCCAGATATAGGATATTTTGGTTTTTAGTTCATTTTTCACTTTGCATTTCAATTTAGGAAGTTCCAATTGACCCAACTTCAAGCTGTCTGATTCCTTCATTAGTCATATCCTGCCTACTGAATACTCATCTTTTCTTTTCAGCATTTTTGATTTGTTGAATTTCCCTTTGATTCTTTCTTAGAGTTTCCATCTCTATGCTTATCCATTTCTGCTCGATGCTGTTTGCTTTTTCTGTTCAAGTACTGCTGTGGACTGGATTATGTCCTCTCAAAATTCATATGTTGAAGCCCTAACAGGAAGTCTTTAGAATGTGCCTGTATTTGATGACAGAGACTTTAAGAGATGATTAAGATTAAATGAGGTCACATAGGTAGGCCCTAATCCAATCTGACTGATTTCCTTATAGGTAGAGGAAATTTGGACACACAGAGAAAGACATCAGGAGTTATTGTGCACAGAGGAATGACTGTGTGAAGAGGTAGCAAGAAGGTGGCCATATGCAAGCCAAGGAGAGAGGCTCAGTAGAATGCACACTGGCCGACACCTTGATCTTGAACATCAAGCCTTCAGAAGTGGGAGAAAATAAGTGTCTGTTATTTAAATCACCCAGTGTGTGGAATTTTGTAATGGCTTCCCTAGCAAGCTGATACCAGCCCTTAGCATATTAATCATAGTTATTTTAGATATCCTGTCTGATAATTTCCATATCTGTGTCATATATGAGTCTGGTTATGATGTTTATTTTATCTCTTTAGATTCTGTTTTTCCTCATCTTTTGACATACTTTGTACTTTTTTGTTAAAAGCTGGACTTGCTTTATGAGGCAATAGGAACTGAAGTAAATATACCTTATTAGGAGATTGTGTGCTAATGTGGCTCAGTGTTGGACTGTGTTTAATATTCACTCTAGCTATTGATGCCAGAGGCTCCAATCCCTGTGGTTTCCGCTCTGTCTCTCCTCTTGTCTTTGGGCTTCCCTGAATGCTGTTATTCAGAGACAATTTGTCCAGCAAGACTAATAGAGAAGAATAGAGACAATACAAATGATCAATATTAGGAATGTAAAAGTGTGACACCACAGACCCTAGAGATAGTTAAATGATAATAAAAGAATATTATGAACAACTTTATGCCAGTAAGTTTGGTTACTTAGACCCAATAGATAAAATTCCTATAATCACAACTTACCAAAACTGTCTCATAAAGAAATACAATATCTGAATATACCTATATCTGTGAAAGAAATTAATTTATAACCAAAAATCTTTCTACAATAAAAGCTCTGGGAATAGATACTTGATGAATTCTTTCAAACATCTAAGGAGGAAATATTAACACTCAAGCACACTCTTTTAGAAATGCTAATATTATTCTCATACTAAAGTCATATAAAGATCACACAAAAATCAAAATAAAAGTCAGTGTGTCTCGTGAAAATAAATGTAAAAGCACTTTTAAAATATTTAAAAATTAAACTTATTAATATATTATAAGTGAAAATAGATCATGAAACATGGTGTTTTATCCCAGGGTACAAGATTGGTTCCACATTTAAAACTTAATCACCTTTTCCATTTCCTTTGAAAGAGAAATTAGTTTCCCCAAGAAAGCATATTATTCAAGTGGCTGATGATTCCATGAACTCATAAGTCAGTATGGCCAGCCAGTTGCTGGTAGCTTTTATTCTGGCCATTAGGAATACGTAGTTAGACAAGGATTTTACCACTCTCCCTGTATTAGTCTGCTCAGGCTGCCATAACAAAATACCACAAACTGAATGGCTTAATCACAGAAATTTATTTTCTCACAGTTTTGGAGGCTGCAAGTTGAAGATCAAAGAGTCAGAAGGTTTGCTTTTTCCTGAGGTCTCTATACTTGGCTTGTAGACGACCATCTTCTTGCTGTGCCCTCATGTGGTCTTCATCTGTGTGTGCACATCCTTAGTATCTCTTTGTGTACCAAAATTTCCTCTTTTTAAAAGGACACCAGTCACATCGGTTTAATGCCCCACCATGACCTCATTTTAACTTAATTACCTCCTTAAAGACCCTATCTCTGAATATATACCCTATACCTCTGAATATTGAGGGTTAGGGCTTCAATATATGAATTTTGAGGAACACAATTCCCTTTCCATTTCTTCCTCTGAGACCACAAACTTCATCATTAAGATTTTATGCATAGATCTATTAGGGACTTGAATAGGCCTGACTGTTTTCTTGGTGTGATTGTTCTTTTACTTACTCTTGCTTTTCTCCTTAGATGCTCTCTGCTATCGCCAAGAGTGTTGGTTTAGCATACAGCTGACTAACTATTTTTCTGTAAAGAGCCATATAGTAAAATCTTTAGACTCTTCAGCCAGATGGACTCTCCTGAAGCTAGTCAGCTCTACCGTTGCACCATGAAGGCAGATGTAGACAATGCATAAATGAATAAGTATACTTGTGTTCCAATAAAACTTTTTACAAAAACAGATGGTGTGTTAGTTTTGGCCCACAGGCTATGATTTGCCAACATCTTGGTTAGGACATCTATTTAGTGGGGATTTTCTTGAGGATTTTGAACAACCATGTGAATTAATACTTCAGATGGTAAATGGTCACCCAACTTTATCCAGACATTTTCTCCTGTATCCAGAGTTCTTGTGTGTTCTACTAGTGAGTTTTCTGTCTGATGGCAAAAATCACCAAGTGTTTGGCCACTGCCAATATGTCGAGAAAAATGCACAATTCTTAGCATTCCTGTGCCTCGTTTATTAAAATCTCAACTGTACCGTATGAATTATGGAGCATGGTTCTGAATTGTCTTTTTTGATGACAGGAATCTGTGTTGCATGTTGGAGACCCAATTGAGGACATTGATCCACATGAATTGACTACAAGAAAGGGGACAGAAAAATGTCCTGAATTATGGTCATTTCTCTCATGTGTCCTCTACCCTGTGATCTCTAGAATGGGGCTCTCTCTGACTTTCCTAATTATCCTCTTTATCCATTACCTTAAGACCAGCTCCAAGCATCCACATAAACAACAACCTAGAGCCTGTAAAAGAAAAGAATGGGCACTCAAAGGTGTTTGTGGTCATCACTCCAGATGCTCCTTGCTTGTTCCTGACTTATTCCTGCTTTGGCGGAATTTTTCAAACAGCTGCAAATCCAGACTGCAGTTATGCCCTCTATGAGTCTAGTTTGGTGGAAATATTTAGCTCTCTTCTCTTTAGATGACCTCAGATAACCTACTGAAATTAACTATTTTGGGGGGACCCTTTTCCATTCATGGCTTCACCCTACTTGCAGATCAGTTGACAGGTTACCACTATATTTTCTGCTGGCAGATATCATTTATTTGACATTTCAGGGCTTATGGTACTCTGGAGTGCCAACACTGTCCTTCACAGAAAAAAGACTGCAGAAGAAAAGGTTTGTCAGGCCCTTCTCATTCCAGAGGTTCAGTGTTCTTTCAGAATTTGCAAGCCTTCAATGCTGTTATGATATGCAAAAACTACTCACATGTGTTTATCCATGATTAATGCAAGATGTTGAGTAACAATGAATTTAATCAGTGAGAAAAAGTAGCCTAGTTATAGTCAAGAGGACAACTAAAGCCAAATTCCCTTTTATCTATTTGAGGAAGGATTTACTAACTTCTAATGGCTTTGTACTTCTGTCAAGCTCCAGGTGTGTCAATAATTAACAGGAGATTGCTTCAGATACTATTTTTTTTTTTGTAAAGATTGGCACCTGAGCCAGCAACTGTTGCCGATCTTGTTTTTTTTCTGCTTTTTCTCCCCAAATCCCCACAGTACATAGTTGTATATTTTAGTTTTGGGTCCTTCTTAGTTGTGGCATGTGGGACGCCACTCAACATGGCCTGATGAGTGGTGCCATGTCTGCGCCCAGGATTGAACCAGCGAAACCCTGGGCCACCAAAGCATAGTGCGTGAACTTAACCACTTGGCCACAAGGCCAGGACCCTCAGATACTACTTAAACCAATATCAATTTTATAGTAGACTCACCTCCATCCAAGAGGTTCATTCAGTCAAGTACTAGTAGAGATAGATGCCCCTTCTAAGATCTCCTCCTGCCACTTCCACTCTAAGAAAAGGAAAGGACTCACTTTAATTCTCCTTTATTTGAGCATCATATAAGGGATATAAGTCCAATGTCCCACATGTAAGTCTACTGGATAAGAAAGTTCTAATGTTGGAACTCCTTTCTTCTTTTTTTTTTTTTTTTGAGGAAGATTAGCCCTGAGCTAACAGATGTCAATCCTCCTCTTTTTACTGAGGAAGACTGGCCCTGAGATAACATCCATGCCCATCTTCCTATACTTTATATGTGGGACACCTACTAAAGCACGGTGTGCCAAGCGGTGCCATGTCCGCACTCGGGATCCAAATGGGCGAACCCTGGGCTGCCAAAGCGGAATGTGTGCACTTAACCACTGTGCCACCAGGCTGGCCCTGGAACTCCTTTCTTCTAACAACAACAACAAAAATTTAAGTATAACTTTGCTATAATTTTTCATTTTGATTAAGATATTGTCAGGACAGGGGAAAATCCCCTTTCCACCTTTCTTGTGTTCTTATAGCTGGACTAATAATAAAATTGACATGAGACCAGATTAACAGGAGGAAAAAACCCACTTTAATACGTACATATTGGAGATCATAGAGAAATGATGATTGGAGAGTAAACAAAGCAGGCAGTATAGATCTTTTAGACAAGAAACAAGAAATTTGTGAAGAAAATGAGAAGAGGAAGAAACGTATGTATAGTGAGAAATTTGGGCAGAGTTTAGGCTTGAGGTAGTACATTTGCAAGGTTCGTTTCTGCAGGCTTCTCAGCCCTGACTTCCCCAGCTCTAGTGATACAGATGCAGGGAGAGTACCTTTCACAGGCAAGATTTATTTCCTGCTTTCAGGGAAGACAGAGACAGGAGGGTCAGAATGTCCTTTTTGCTTCTCAAGTAACTTTAATTCAAAATAATCAACATGTTATTGTGGGATATTTGGAGGTGGCTTGTCTTGGGCCCCAACAATGTTTACAGGAAGGAAACTGGTCATTTTCTCTGACTAACAAAATCGAAAGCTAAGAATATTGGTGGGAGGAGTCTCAAAATTATTTTAAACCTTTTGTCTCTCAGGGATAGCACAGTATGAGGTAGCCAGCACTAGTCAAGTTTTCAGGTGACTTTAACCACTGCCGTTTTTTCTTGTTACCTTTCAAAATACTTCTTTTCCTTCTGCCCTTCAGGAGATTGTAACAACCTGCAGTTCAGTCTCTGAGAGTTTACTGATTTATCTTCCTACTCAAACAAAATAAGAAGTGATTTCTGTATCTCTGAAGAAGACCTCAAGATCTGGACTACTCTGGAAGAAACTCCCAGTGAGGTGAGACCTGTGGGGATTTCTGTAGAGAGCTATGGGTACCTGGCTGGTAACCAAAAATGACAAAGTGAGCTTAAGTTATATAGAATTTGGGGGTCAAGGGCTGGTTTCAACTATCTTTATAAAAGTGAAAACAGCAGTAGCTTGATTCTAATTTTACTAACTAGGCAAGTAATAGACATTTTTATTCCACCACAACTGAGGGATGTGCATTTTGACTATAGAAGATGTTAAAATGTATTCCCCAGGCGTCTATTGGCATGAGTTATATTTAGAGAAAGAGTTTATGTTTTTACCCCTGGAAGGTACACAGGAAATTTGGTGGCTGTGGTGGGAACTTGGGTAAAATTTAAGATAAGGGCATGACAAAAATATCAGAAAAATACTATTAAGTAAAAAATACATCTGGATAAAGTTGTATTGTATGGTGTTATCTTAATTTTATACACACACTATACAGAGCAGAAAAAATTTCAGTTCCGCAAACAGAGTTAAACAAAAACATGGCTTCTTTTCCTCTCTCTAAGATAGTTTAATTTTTATTTTATACTCCATTCTATACCAGCTGTCAGAGTTGTTATTTAAGTTTCTTTTAGGATTATTTTCTGCCTTCCTGAAAATTACTCATTTTTTTTTTTCTGGTGGCAAGGTGTAAGGGAGAGGAAGGGAGCGTCAATTACAAATAAATTTCTGTTGTACCTACTTTTGGAATTGTTTAAACACTTTCTGTGTGGCCTGGTACAATCATATTTCATATGTGCTTGACTAGAACATGAAATGTTTAATGTATGTTAGATAAACCTTGTGAATTAAGCTTATTAATTGTGTTGGTTAAATTTCCTAAATCTTTCCTGATTTTTTTTTTACCTTGTTCATTTAGTAATTGAGAGATATACTGAAATCTCCTACCATAAATTGTGGGGTTTTCCTTGTAGCTCAAATTTATATATATATAAGGAGACTATAGCAGTGTCATAAATTGAAATGAAGATAGCAGAAACAAGATGAAACATGTTAATTATCAGTTAATAATATGCCCATATACTTATCTATATACACACATACATAATTTCTATTTTACATATGTGTTTATATATAGTTGCATATATATATATACCTGTGTGTATGAAGAGAAATATACTACATACTGCTACAAGTATAATTTTGTATTATAAGATATGTTATGCTATAAAATTTATAGCATCATGAAGGAATATCAAGTAATAAAAATAATATATATTTACTATTAGTAGGTAAATACACATTTGAAATGGTTTTATGTCCCTAAGAGTTAAACCTATTGTGTTGTGCTCTATACTTTTTGTCTTCACGTCTGTTTAAAGCTGCCCTAATATAAATAAAATGGTTTCTTTTTACTTACTCTTTGCATGATAAAATATTTTTCTTCTGTATTTCCACCTTTAAGTGATCTTTTGTTAACAATATATTGGCAGATTTCTTCAATCCAATTTGGCTAAATTTGTTGCTTGACTGATTAGGTCTTTTAGGTATATGCTGATGATTAATGTGTTTTGTCTTGTTTCTGCGATCTTCATTTCAATTTATGACACTTCTATATTCTTTCCTGTATTTATTTTTACTTATATCTCTATCTTACCCTTTAAGACAAACACATTCATAAACTATCAGCTTCCTTTTCCTCCCTCCACCATGTTGATGTACTTCCTGGTTCTCTTCTCTTCCATCAGGGCTGTATTTATTTTTAAGACATATTCTCACCTAATCAAGTTAGGTTTTCACTCTTACCTTTGGCTTGCAGTATTTCTTGACTTTGTGTTATTTTCTTGTTAAATATTACTTCCAATAGGTGTTTCTGTGTGGGTGTTTGTCTTGTAGAACTACCGAGGTCTTGAATATCAGAGAATGTTTTTTGAGGCCCTCATATTTAAATAGCATTTTGGCTAGGATAAAAATTCTATTTTCAAAATTATTTTTTTCCTTCAACATACGTTGACAGTACCTCTTCTGATACCCCTTCAGTTAGATATGTTTGGAAATTCAGAATCTGGGGGCTTCAGAGAGGCTATTTAATATGCCTACTTAAAATACTATATTACTAGAAGCCTTGGTAAGATCTGGATCATTACTCTAAAATCAAATGTACTATTATTTCAGCAACAAAACATATGAATGTTCACATTTAAGTGGAATGAATAAAGATTATGCATAGCTCCTTGTCACCTCACACCTGGTTTTATTTAGCAAGTAAATTGTGTAGCCATACATAAAAAATCACAAAAATTTTATTTAAAAAATTTTGAAATAGATGTGGAATTTTGGAGTAGTACTATATAAAAATTGTTTTTTATATATATTACAATTGTTTTATTTTATAAAAATCTTTTTTCCTGCTTAGGCAGTTTTGCTGTTGAGAATTAGTTTCAATTTGATCCTTGAATCTTTATAAGTGATCTGCTCTTTATTTCTGGAAGCTTTCAGAGTTTTCACTTCGTATTTAATATTCTTCAGTCTCAGTATAATGTGTCCTTGTGTGGATTCATCCTTCACTGTATGGGCCTGACCAACCTTAGGACACTCACGTTCTCTCAAGAAGGAACAATTCACAGCCCCAGGAATTTGAACATCCCAATTATACGAAAAGTAATCAAACTCATGGTCCCTAAACTAAAAGAATTCATGAATTTAAACAGAAAATTTGGACCCGTAATATGCACTGAGTGCCATGAAGGAAGTGTGGAAAGTGCTAAAAGGCCCAGAGGAGTGAGACTCAGTCCAAAATGGGGACTGAGCTTTCAGAAGACAAAGCCTCAGCTGAGCATTGAAGGCTGAAAGGAGGTAGTCAGAGGAAGAAAGCTGGGAAGGGCTTTCTAGGCAGCAAGAAGGGAATTAGCGAAGTCATGAAACATGAAAAGGCAGGTGTGCTGTATATTTCTTGGGCATAAGAGATAAGAAATACAAAAGTAGCAGAAGTGAAAAAGGTGCCAGGTTACTCAAGGCCTCCCAAGCCAGGCTAAGGAGCCAGACATTTTTCAAAAGGAAAATGGGGAATTATTGAAGGATTTTAAGTGAGAGAGAATTGTGGCCCTATAGAGAGATATCTGGCTCTATGAAAAGAATTGATTAAAAAAAAATTAAGCCTGGAGGGAGAAAATCAAGCAATTATAGAAATTTTCCAGTCAATAAACACTATGATCCTGCATTAGGGAGCAGGTAGAAGTCCAAGAAAGGGACAGTGGTGTGGACACTTAAGACACAGAGAACATTGTTCAAGCCCCAGAGAGAGATGACGCTAATTAGAGCTGACTAGGGAAGCACCAAGTGGACTAGGGAAGGTGCCCAGCATAGAACTATAGTGCTGTGGCAGACGGATATTCACATAAGGTGAGAGGCTGCAGCCCATTTTGCACACAGGTCACTTCAGGCATCCTGGGTGTGGAAGGTGTCAGGAACCAACAGGCAGACATTCAGGGATAGACTGTAGCCTCAAAAAGGATGGGAGGAGGGACCAGGGACTTTGACTCTACACAGTCCATAATCTACACACTGTAACAATTGCCTACTTCCAGACCTTATTCTACCACACCACCCCCAACCCAACTCAACTATGATCATTAAAAGAGAAGAATTTCTTAGAAGTCCTCATTTAGGAGTTCTCAACCCTTTTCCACGATGATATCTGGTAATTAAGTCCCTCTTTGTCACACACACCCATGGACAACAATTTCGTATGGACCACTCCCTCACATAGACATTGATAGTCTTTTAAATTGTCTGTATAAATGTGTAACACTGTGTGTTATTTTTCTCTCATAGGTTATCCATAACTTCAGAGATGGAGAGTGAATACAAAAGAATTGTTCTGCTGAAAGGATTAGAGCCCATCAGTGAATATCATTTTAGCATGGTCAAGTCTTTATTGGCCCGTGATTTAAAACTAAGTAGAAAAGCTCAAAATGAATATAATAGAATTCAGATTGCTGATTTGATGGAAGTAAAGTTCCGAGGAGCCGCCTGTGTTGACGCTCTAATAAAACTTTACAAAGACATAGCAGAACTTAAGGAACTTGCTAAAACTCTTAAAAATGAAAAGTTAAAAGGTAATGAGTTAGAACTCCTCACTTTCACTGTCTCTGAACCATCCTCAACCTTGACTAGAAAACCCTGACTTGTCATAGTTGACACATCCCTTTCCCAATTTAAGACTCAGTAGCCATGACAATGTTAGTACTGCAGAGGCCAAGTGGACAACTTAGGGTGTCCCCTTTCCTACAAACAGGTCCGATGTATTTTAGAGGGTATATTTTAGAGATGAAGGTAAAGAAAAAAAGCAGAAAGAGTTTATAAGAAAGGCTGAGGCTTTCAGTACATTAGAAAAGTTAGAAAATGCCAAAATTTAAAATATGTGAGTTTTGAAGATATTTATATCAATTAATATGCATGCTCTGTTACAATATTTACTACACCATTATTATATTCTCTACTAACAAATATGAGGCAGTACTTAAATAATAACCTCAGAGATCTAAAGAACTTGTCTCTTATAAAATCACTGGATTATAAAAACGTATTTTAAAAAGTCCAAGTTCAGTATCATCTATTTGTCACAACACTAATTAGATCATTTTTACTTTGTCTGGTTTCAGTAATTCAAATAGATCTTTAACAGAAGATGACTGAGCACCAGCAGCATGCAAACTTTAGATTTTAAAAGGGAAAGCATAGGATAAGTGGTTGGAAAAGGGTTTGACTGAGGTGCGTAGGAGTCCAGAGCACAGGAAGTTTGTGCTCCTTGCACGTGGGACGAGAAAGGAAATCACTGAGGAAGCATGAGACCGTGCTTGTGCCTGTGTTGCTTCTGCTGGCCACTTGTTGCCCGCCTGGCTAATGCAGTAGAGGCAGACACAAACATACCTAGACCCACAAGCAGGAGCTGAGAAGAAATAGTATTGAAAGGGCTTGAGCTGTGTTAGACCAGTTTCTTTGGATTTATCATTTTCTCTTTTACTGCATTAGTTGCAAAGGGATGCAAAACAAAAGGAATAACTATAGTGAAAAAAATCAAGCAGGATAAATCCAGTACTGAGAAGTCTACATCCACCCCAAATAAAACTTTGGAACCTGAATCAATCAACGATACACCTGTGTTGAAGGTAGGATGGCTAAGATTCCACTGAAGAAGCTTCTTCTATGACTCTTCCATTTATTACCTTCCTATGAACATTTAGTTTTTAGTCATTTCTCAGCATGCAAATAGAAGAATCAGATGAAAAGGGATTCTAGGGGCAGAGTGAAAATGAAGTTCAGAGTCAGCAAATCAATAGATACTGATCACCCATTAAGTTTCAGAACTACTGTGCAATTTAATTTGTGTAATATGATTCCCTATGATGGGAATATGAAATAGTTACCTCTCTTTGAGATATGAACTAAAATGGCAATCAGATTAGTGGAAGAGCTTGCCAAAGGCTACTCAAAGAGGCTAACTTTAAATGTTTATTTTCTAAATCCAAGTTCCCTGCTCCTGCCATCACCACAGAGGTGAGTAAAGGAACGACATGTATAAAATTTTCCCCACTACTTGTATGAAGCAATCATAAATTTGCACTGCTTACCTTCTGGCCATCTCTCCAGAAGATGCACTGTATGAAGTTCCCTGAAGTTCTCAAAGACATAAATTTTAGTATACTAGAACCTAGTAATAAAAAGTTGATGTGTTCAGCGGTAAAGATAAGTTTCAACTAATATTGAAAACTATTGATCAGGAAAAAACAACTACTTTCAGAAAAAGAAAAACAAAAGCATAAAAACTGAAGAATCTAAGATGCAGCTAACCCAGGAACAGAGTCAGCTTCCAGAACCTTCAAGAACAAGCACACTGTCAACTGAGAGCCATCCCCAGACTTCTCAGATGCCTCCACCAACCCCACCCAGCATTTCCTCAACCAAGGTACCATCTTCTGTTCCCAAATTTGTGCCTCCCTACAACATATAACAGAGATCATCATGACCTTGAAAGAGCTTCTCAATAATCCCCTACTATATACAATTTCTTTATATAGTAAAATCACTCCTTAATTTATCAATATCGATATTGAGATCACAATGTATTGTAAGCCCTTTGCCTCCGCAAGGTATGCATTTATGAAATAATTCTTGATCTCAAGAGGGTTACTGTCTTGTGTTGGTCCAGAAATAGGGGATGAGTGGTGACCAGACAATTATAGATGAATCATAGAGTATATTTATCCC
This sequence comes from Equus asinus, assembly GCF_041296235.1. Lineage (NCBI taxonomy): Eukaryota > Metazoa > Chordata > Mammalia > Perissodactyla > Equidae > Equus > Equus asinus. The sequence goes on from NC_091814.1 coordinate 21,697,613, forward strand.
CTACATTCTAGTTTTCTTTCACACTTTCTACTTACCCATACTTCTGGATTAATTATCAGCATTCTATGCTCCTTCCCAAATCAAGTGTCTTGGCACATGCTATTTCCTTATTTGGAATTCATTATTCCTATCTCTTCACTGGCCTAATTATATTCAACCTTCAGGTGCTGGCCTGAATCCCTTCCTCAGGGAAGTCCTCAGTGATACTCTCGCTCCAAAAAAAGGACCAGATATTTCATTTTTTTCCTTCACAGGACACTTTACTACTCTTTTATAGCAGTTATCACAACTGTAATAAATCTACATCTTTCTTCTCTGCTAGACAATAAGCTCAGATTATAGGTACCTTTTCCCAGGGGAAGTCAAGACAGGGGTGGGAAAGTGAGTACATATCGGTATACATCAACTCCTATCTCAACCGGCCTTTTGTTTCATCCTGTGGCTACATGCAACACGGGACAATGAAGCCTGTATCTGAGGTGAATGGCCAAGGAAAGATTGCCCCAAGACAGCATAAAGGGTAGGCAAGAGCGGAATTTAAATCGCTATTCTGTAATATAGTTTCTTACCCAAGATCCAAGCTACCTCCTCACTCAGGCTAGATCCCTACCACCATCCCAGAGATACCACTTGAAGACAGACTTCCTGTAATAAGGGACTCTCAATTTTCGTTTTTGCTTTCTTGTTGCTGTTATTAGTTCCAAGAATCTGTATTTCTACCAATAATCTCTCCCAAAAGATCAGAGAGATGGGTTTCTAGGAGCCTGAAGAGCATATATCAGGAATCCTATTTGTGTATTTGTGGATGGGAAAGTGATAGTTAATAACCATCCATAATAAGCAGCCAACGTTGTGGTGGGATTTGCTTCCCTTATAACCTGTGAAGGTTATCTACCATAAGATAACCCTAAGAGTTGTGCATGACCAAGTAGGCCAGGTACAGCAGATGTCGAATCTGGATTCCATCCCAGACCAATGAAATTTCATCTGAGCTTTTAATATTTGCAGAGTAAAATCTATAATCCTGGTTGAGGAGGAAGAGAGTAGGTAGTACAGGTATCTGAATATGTGCTATCATCCCAGAGAAAATTGAAAAGTTGAGATCCAATATAAAAAGGAAAGAATAACACATTGTGTTCTGTGTGATTTTGAAAATTATTATCCAGAAATAAGGAAAAAAATCTATTTCTCTAGAAAAGGAATGCCGTAACCACAAAAACTACTAACTTGAAAAAGGAAATGCTATACCCAGAACAGACTCAGCTTCTAGAAACTTCAGCAACAAGTTCATGCCCAACTGACAGCTGTCCCCGAAGTCCTCAGATGCCTCCACCAGCCCCATCGATCAGTTCCAAAACCAAGGTACCTATCCCCCTTCCTTGTACCTCCATACAACCTAAGTATAGGATCACCATAATCTTGGAAGAGCTTCCCGTTGAATCTCCCACAATATACAGTTTAATCATTTAATATAATCACTCATTCATTTGTCAGCGTAGGTTTTGAGATCCTACTGGATTCTAACTCTGCTGCTAGTTATGAGGTATATGTTTATGAGATAATCTCCAATAGTCAGAAGATTACTTTCTTGGGTAGAGTAGGGAGAGTGGGGGGAAGTGACCAGACAAGTAGAGATGAACGGGAGTGTGTTCATCCCCTACATTCCAGTTTCCTTCCACCCTCTTCCCCTTTGCTCACTGGCCATACTACATGGTTTATTTTCAAAATGTCATGCTCCCTCCCATGTCAGATGTTTTGACACATGCTCCTTTTTTAGCTTGGAATCATTTGTCCTGGTTCACCACTGCTGCAAGTGTCTTCAATCTGCAGCTGCAAACCTGAATCCTTTCCTCAGGCAAGTCTTCATTACTACCCTCCTTCCAGAATACAGCAGATATTCCCACTGTTTGCTTTCACTGGTCCCTTTATTTTTACTGTTTAGCATTATCACAACTGTAATAAAGATACGTTTTTCTTCCTTAGTAGAAAACAACCTCAGATTATAGGTACTTTTTCCTTGGGAAAGACAACACCAAGGTGGAAAAGTGAGTACATACATGTAGGCATCAACTGCTATCCTAGCCTGCCTTCTGTTCTACCTGATATGAGCCCTGTGGTTACCTGCCTACAGGGGTACAATAACTATTTCTGCGATGAATAGGCAGGCAACTTGAGGAATAGGCAAGAGCAGCAATTAAATCACTATTCTCTAACATAGTTTGTCACTCAAGCCCCAAGCTGCCCTCTGATCCAGACTGAAGCCCCCAACACCATCCCACACATAGCAGTGGAAGACAGACTTCCTATAGGCAGGAGTTCTCAAGTTTTATTTTGTTATTTTTTAGCCTCGTAATTCATAATACCCTCTATAATCTCTCGGGTTTTTATTTGTGGGATGGAGCCAGCAATCTCTGACTGTTTGCCTCTAGGCCTATGTGGCCATTGTCTGGTCACTGAAACCTCAGGCCCACTGTCTCTCTGCTATGACAATGACATATGTGGATATCTCAAGACAACTCTATTTTTTCTATGCATACAGGCTTGGAAGTGACATTTTCTAAGGCCCCTCTGTCTAACTACGCAACACAGTCATTTCTATTCCCACGGGAATTATTACACTTCTTTAAAATTTCCTTCAAGCACAGGAATCTCAGGAAGGGTCATCTACATCCTTGGCCTCATACACCTAAACACACCATACAGTCATTTTGTCTTTGGGGTTCAGTCATCTCCACAGGAGTCCTGTAGAAAGAATGTTTGGCCATTCTATGATTCATTAAATGGGCAGGAAAGCTTTGCTCTTATTCATCATGGAGTATCCCAGCTATTTTCTCTATAATATGGGCTCTGTTTGCTTTTGGAATTCAAAACCAGAAGCAGACCAATATAATCTTTGATTCCTGCTGCTATGTCTCCCACAAAGCAAATAGCACAGAATGGCATGATTTGAGGACAGAGTGGGGTGGTGAAGGAAATAAACTAAGGGAAAAAATCAATTACTATTTTTAAATATTATCCAACCAATAGGCATCTAAATCCTACTCTTATGATGGAAGCTTTTGGCTTAACTGATTTTGAAAGTTGCTCAAGATGCACTTGTCAATGAGATTAAATTACTACGTGGCAGAAGTCAATAGAGAAACTTGTCTAATAAAGTGCTTTCCATATCAACTCTAACTAATGTTTCCATTAAGAGGGTCAACATAATGCACAAAAGATCTGTAGGGGAAGAAGAAATACTCCTCTACCCTCCTAGGTTCTTCTGGCTGGTCTAAGAATGAAGTTGACATGAGACAGAATAACATGAGAAAATCAAACAAGTTTAATAATATGTATACATGGGAGAAACCCAGAAAAACTGAGTAACTCACCAAAATGGCCAAAGCCACCACCTTAAATACCATCTTCAACTAAAGACAAAAGAGGATGTTGGGGGTGGTAGTTTGGGACTTTAAAGGGGAGGAAGGCAATTCACATGAAGATGGAAGCAAATACTTGGTAAACAAATGTTTGTAATGCCTTGCAAAGGCAATGAAACAGGGCGAAGACGTTGATCAAATGGGCCTTTCTAGGTTCCTCTCTGTCCACCACATCTAGTTTATATTATATTGCAGCTATCTATTGTATTAGCTCCTTCTGAAACAGGCCTTCTATCATAAATTCTTCTAGGCAGTTGGGGCAAAATCAGAGTTTCTTCCTGAGTCTTTTGTTCTCGAAAATAATCAAGTCAAAGAGACACACATTAGGATAGCAAACTCTGGTCCCCTATACATCTTCGGATCAGAGCAGAAATACAAACCCCTGTCTTGAACATGAAATAATAATAACAATATTGATATTTCTATGTATTGAGCATTTAGTGGTGCTGAACTCTAAATCCTGTGATCTTTGTGTATGTGATCTCATTCATTCTTTATAATACCACATGCCAATGCTATTGTTAGTCCCATTACACATATGAGAAAACTGAAGTTCATAGATGTTAAAAATCTTCTCCAAGATCACACAGATAGTGAATGTTAAGCCAGGATTCGAATCCAACCTTACTGAACTCTACAGCTTTAGCATTTAATGGCATATATTGATTCCAGAGTCAGAGTATAGATGTTACAGTATCTGTAATTTATTTTTAAAAATTTATAATTACACAGTATTATGTCTCAGATTCATTTCCATAGGCCAGGCTCTGTAAGACTTCTAATGAGGAATGAGGTTCTGGGGTGGTCAGAGGGTGTCCTGATCAGGAAGCTGCATGCCAGAGGAAGGTATTTCAAGCAACTCCCTTATCCACAGCTTTCTCAACAAGTGACACTTAATGAATTAGATACATGAATGCTAGAAGAGGTAAGAACTGTGGCAAATTTATATTGGATGTAGAACGTTAGGAATGGTCTTTCTTAAGTAAATCAAAGTTAGTCAAGATAAATGATTTAACAGACACTCCTGACCTTGCTTAAACAATTATAAAAATCCAGGTACTGGGAATGCCCTGGGTGAAATCTTAATGGGTCTGTCTACTGTTGAGAACTCTGAAGGATTTTGTTACCTGATGCAGAATACATAGAGAGCAGAATCTTGCCTCTAGAATTATGAATGTGAGGAAATTTCTCCAGTATGGTGATAAAGCATTCAAATAGGTGGAGACTTGATTTCCTGGGCCTGAAGAGCAGATGATAAAAACCAATTTGCTTATTTGGTAAATACACAAGGTGGTAAAAGACTTAGTTAATAAAACGTCCCTCAGTGCAGGAAATATTGTTTGGAGACTTGCTTCCATTACAGCCTGGTCTTATTTTCTACCAATAAATAACTCCAAGTGTTGTCTTGAGGAAGTTGACATAGGGCTGTTTGCATCAGAAGGAAAGCCAGAATTCCATAACAGACCAGTGAAAATTCACTCCTGAGTTTTTGACATGTGCAGAGCGAAGTTTGTAATCCTCGTTGGGGTCCAATCTGGGGAGGTATTGTGGGTATCTGAAGATGTGCTATTATTCCAGAGAAAGTTATCAGAGTGACAATCCTCTCGTGTGTGTGTGTGTGTGGCTGGGTGGGTACGTGTAGGTGTGTGGAGTGGGATGGGGGTGTGGGTATTGGTGTGTGTGAGAGACAGAGAGAGAGAGACAGAGGGAGAGACAGAGAGTGGGAGAGAAATGCTGTGGTTCATTTGCTAATGAAAATCATTAATCATAAAAGAAAAATATATATATATTTTTTTTTATTTTGCTTCAGAAAAGGAAAGACATAGCCATTAAAACTGAGGAGTCCAAGAGGATGAAACTCTTCCAACAGCTGAGTCACCTTCCAGAACCTTCAACAACCAGCACATGCCCAACTGAGGGCTGTCCTCAGGTTCCTCAGATGCCGCCACCAACCCCATCCAGCAGTTCCTTAACCAAGGTACCAGCTTCCTGTTTCCAATATCTCCCCTCCCTAAGATATAATGATGGGGATCAGTAGAACCATGAAGGAGCTTCTCACTAATCCTCTACTATATACAATTCTTTCTTTAACTAAGTCACACATTTTTTATCAAATGTATATTTTGAGATGAGCTGCTACCTAAATGTGAACTCCAAATCTTATTATGTACCCCACTCTGCATTAGGATAATCTGTGACACGGTGGGTACCTAATCATCCCTATTCTCTACTGGGTACAGTCATTTGTTCACTTAATTTTATTTTCATATTTCCCTCAATACGTGGTGAAAGATACAGTTTAGGGTGGAGAAATACAGAGCCAAACAAAGCACTATCACCAATTCTTTCTCTTTCATTTTTTATTATGTAAGTAATATCTCTTAGATAATTGAGGAAATGTAGATTTCATAGACAAAAATAATTAAATTTTAACTATTTGAAATCTCTCCTCTATCAAATGTTATATTTTGGCAAATGGTCTTTCTGGTTTTACCTTTTGTTATGTATACACAAAGGACATCATTTTGGCCCAGGTTGGATCACATTACACATATTTTTCTATAACTCGGGGTTTTTTTTCACTTACTATATCTGGAAATTATTATTTCAATTAACCAAAACAGATTTAAATTATTTTTTTAATTTTTTTTTTTTTTGGAGAAGAAGATTGGCCCTGAGCTAACATCTGTTGCCAATCTTCCTCTTTTTGCTTGAAGAAGATTGTCCCTGAGCTAACATCTGTGCCAATCTTCCTCCTTTTTATACGTGGGACGCTGCCTCAGCATGGCTTCATGTGTGGTATGTAGGTCTGTGCCCTGGATCTGAACCCATGAACCCTGGGCCGCCAAAGTGGAGCATGCAAAATTAACCTCTACATCACCAGACCAGCCCCTAAATTTTTACTTTAATGTACAAGGTTAATTGCATGGTTATTTAATAAATTAGGAAAATAATCCTGTATTATTTGACTTCAAGTTATTTCCAGTATTCCCTCTGCCCACATTGAACACAATAACAGCATTAACCCATCAGGTCTACTTTCATGCCTCTCAAAATAAATACATAATTTCCTCCTTAAGTCCTGCGCATTTCTTGTCTGGGTGCTGCTGTTGTTACTATTATGAGATTTCTTGTTATCGACTAACTTGCACTGGGAATGAGCTTCCTGATGTTAGGATGACTTGGCCACATTCAATCAGAGTTAATCGTCATGACCGACAGGTTGTGGACTGTATAATTTTCCAGGTTAGACCACAAGAAGCACCACTGGTCTGTGGAGGTAGCTAGTCTGTCTCCATATACGGGTCCCTAGGACCTCCACGGCCACTGTTGCCTTCATACTTCCTCTTACTGATGAGCAGTCTCCCCTCCAATTCAAAGTGCTCTCTTGAAACTCAGAAATGGTGCAGGCCACCGAGGAGACAGGAGACCTGGCTTCTCCGTTGGCATACTTCTCCTAATGATCCTACCATTATCCTAACAAGAGAAGGTAGAGGAGGAAAAATAATTGCCCCTCTACCCTTCTGAGTTCTTGGATGAGAGCCCTGTAATAAAAGACAGATTGACAAAGAAAAATAAACTGTAGTTTATTAACATTTATACCATGTATACATGGAAGATACCCAGGATAAATGAGTAACTCCCTGAGGTGGCCTAAACCATCAGCTCAAATATCATCTTCAGCTAAAGACAAAAAAAAGAAAGATGGAGGGAAGCCAGTTATGGGGAGCGTACTAAGAAAATCAGACTAAACAAATGTAATGTTTGCTGTGCAGATGTAAGTCAGTTCCTCCTCCCATTGATAAGATTCTCTTGTGATTTAGAATCATCTTTGTTTTCCTGATACAGAGAAGGAGATACCCTTAAAAATGGAGAGTTCCTTTATAAACGCAAATTTTTCTTACAAAAGGGCAACTACTATTCTGTATTTAGAGCCTCTCCAGTATCTGCTGTTTTTCGAAACAATCTTATGTCAAAAAGGCAAATTTTGAGGTGGCCGATTCTGTTGATCTTCAAAAGTCTCTATCCAGGACATTTCCAAATTAGGGAAGGTCATAGGATTCTTCCAGTGACTATCTTACTAACCTATTTTCAACACAGTACTGCTTTCTTGGAAATGGGCTTTGTGGTCTTGGTCTTTAAATTGCCACAGCTACTGGGATTAATTCCACATGAAAGCAATGGTTTCTGACTGGAGCCATTCCCCACTCTCAGTGATATTAAGGATAACTTATTTTCTCCCCCGTTTATATCTTACTTTGCTCCCTAAAATGAGTTGATGGGATAAATTAGGATTATCTTTCATCTTCATCTCTATTAAGAATCACTACACAACAGCATTGCTATTGCCACTGTCGCTACACTCTACATAGCTCTTCCTAGGAGAAATACTTTTTTTCTTGGGTTAATTCTTTTTAAAGAAAAATATTCTCCTTTCCAAACTTATAAAAAGTGAAGAAAATAAATAATATTGCTATTTAAACCTTCTCCATTTCTTCCATTAGCTAAATTATACCACGTCAGCCATATTTGTTTAGTTTTTTTCCCAAGTTCACTCCATTATGGTGTTCGTTGAGGCTCAACAACCAGCCTGAGAAGGTTATCACTAGAGAGTGACTCTGTATTTCCTTTCTTAATTGTGCCTGGTTTTTGTGTGTACTTCTAAGTAGAAACCAAGACTGAAGTCTGTACCTAAAGAAGCTTCCAAAGAAGAGGGTCTACAGACGGGCCCCAAAGAAGTGATGGTACTGAAAGCAACAGAACCATTTGCATATGCCTTTAGTGAAGGGGAGAAAAAGATGTTTCATGCCACAGTGGCTACTGAGAGCCAGTTCTTCCAAGTGAAGGTTTTTGATGTCAGCCTGAAGCAGAAATTCATCCCAAAGAAAGTCATTGCCATATCAGATTATGTTGGCCGCAATGGGTTCCTGGAGGTGTACAATGCCTCATCTGTGTCTGATGTTAATGCTGACCGAAAGATGGAGGTCTCAAAAAGTCTGATTGCAAATGCAAATGCAACTCCTAAAATCAGTCATCTGTGCTCACAAGTTGCTCCAGGAACATTTGTGAATGGGGTATATCAGGTGCATAAGGTAAGCCCACACCCTTGTTTTGTAATGTTTCTCCTGCAACCTCAGAATTTAAATGTCTTAACTTGCCATTTGGAGTTTGGCTAATGTCCTATGGGAACTCAGTGACCCCCTGACCACTTCAGGATATGGGAGAGAGAATCTAGGAACAGTCCTCCTCTCAAGGTAACAACATGCAAGTTCTTTTGAAAGAGATCCCCCATATGATGACCCATTGACAGCTACCCTGGTCCAGGACAGTGCAGAGTTTATATCAATAAACATATCCTTTTGATTTGATTTCTTTGAGTTCTGCCTCATCTGTTTCAGTGACAGTTTAACTTAATTGTGTATAAAGAATTACCCTCTCAAGCTTGTATTCCAGTTGAGACAACCAGACTAAGAAATCAACAGACTGCTCTGCCCTAGAATGCATCTCTTTCCAACAGATAGCTAAGATTCTGAGCATCTGAACTCTAAGGTGCTCTTATCTCTTCATATTATTCATCAAAAAATTGTTGAGCAACTGACAGTGTCATTAAGTAATAAGAAATATGGATGTTTAAAAGAATAATCATGTAGTTTAATACTTCAATTTACAAATATGGGCAATAAAATCAAAATTTTGGTGAATTCTTAGATTAGTGTAAAACAACATAGGAATACAAAGCTTAGCTGACGTAACTTTTTTTGTAATGAAGTATTGCTTCATAATCCATTATATATGTCCTCTAGGGTTGCCTTCTACTTTTACCCCTATTGTTTTATGCAAACTCTGTTTAAATGACTGTGCACATATATGCATTTGTAGAATTGATGAGCAAAGTAAGTGAGATAGAAACTAGAACAATGGGACTAGATAATTTAGATTCAAGATTTGGGCAGATTGGAAAAGAATGAATAATAGAGAAGATAGAAGAAAGAATTACATATTGATATAGCAGTCTACTTAATGAAGACTTGCAACCATCTTCCTCAGACTCACAATGAAGCAGGAATGGCCTTCCTTCTCTGTTCCCAGGTAGGTGCCAAAGAAATCTGTAAAGATTATCAGATCTGATTGTATTTAAGTTCTCTAAGAAATATCAGCTATGGGAGCCGGGCCGGTGGCACAGCGGTTCCGCTTCTCGGTGGCCTGGAGTTCGCCGGTTTGGATCCTGGGTGCAGACATGGCGCTGCTTGGCAAAAGCCATGCTGTGGTAGGCATCCCATGTATAAAGTAGAGGAAAATGGGCATGGATGTTAGCTCAGGGCCAGACTTCCTCAGCAAAAAGAGGAGGATTGGCAGTGGTTAGCTCAGGGCTAATCTTCCTCAAAAAAAAAAAAAAAAAAGAGATGTCAGCTATTATGAGATGGAAGCAGGAAAAATTAGGAAGTAATCAATACTTTTAGAAGAACCTGGCAAATAAACACCTAAAAGAAGGAAAAGTTGAAACAGGATGCAAAAGGGAATTTTCTCAACTAGATATATTAAGCTATTTAGTACCTGTAATTCTGGGCCTACAGCTTAAATTAACCTGTCAGAGACAAAAGATTCCACCAACACCTTGTATTTCTACCAGATGCGGAAGTCTGATGCAGTTCTCAAAAGATGGATGCTAATTTTCTTTTGCAGAAAGAAGTGCGGAATGAAGTCATATCTTATGGAATACAAGATAGTACAGGGCAGATGGAAGTTATAGTGTACGGACGACTGACCAAAATCAACTGCGAGGAAGGAGATAAACTTCAACTCATCTGCTTTGAATTGGCATTAGGTCAGGAAAAGCAGCTGAGATCCGTAATTCACAGTTTCATCAAGGTGAGAGCTTCTGAGGAACATCATTCTTCTAAAGAAGAATTTTAAAAAACTAGACTGCTGCTATTATACAGAGTCCAATAGAGGGAAAAATAACTAATCCTCCTGCTTTAGTGGGTATAATCATTCTTTCTTTCCATCAGTTTTTATTTTTAAAGAAGAGCATTGTTAATGATGTTGAAGAGAGAAACTTCAGAGAGGCATTCAAAAGATATGATACCTAAGCTAATTATCATAGAATTGGTTGAATTTATTAAAGCAGGGAGATTATTTAGTAAATTTGGGCTTCATTAAGCCAGATTTGTTTCAAATCCTGGCTCTGTAATTTGCTAGTTGACTAAGATCTTAAAAACTAGTAACTTCAGGTTCATCATCTATAAAATGGATGGAATATCATCTATCTCAGAGGATGGTTAGCACAGCTCATACCAGATTAAATGATCAAGGATGCCGCTGAGCATCTCAGAACACAAAGTCACCTGCTGTTAGTGAGATACCTGACTTTACTGTTTGTTGCTGTTGGTCAATAACAAATAGAAGTGTTTGGTACTACAATACAAAGTCCATACTCCTTGTCACACTCACACACACACACGCATCCATGTGGGATTCTTGGAACACTAACAAAGGCTAATACTGAATGCAAACAGATCAAATACAAAGGCTGACACATCCAGGTGCTCAGAAATGCACATACTCTTGAATCTTTCCAGTTCTCAGGACCATCAATCAAATGTTCCAAAGCTTCCCTCAGAGCATTGCACCAGGAATACCTTTGACACCCTCTTCCCACCTTTCTTCACAGCAAGAAAATTCTCTTCAACTTTTAGCATGAGTACCTGCTCCTTCCTCTCTCCTGTTGTTCCCAATACCTTCTGCCTGTCCACATGTATTCATGCTGGGTGTGAGTGAATATCTCATTTCAGGGTCTCAACCAAGAGTAAGGGGTGGGTGGGTAACTCAATAAACAGGATCTCATGAAAGGAGATAGGTGAGATTGAGAAAAGAACCTTTTAGAAAGGAAGACAGAAAGGGATGCAGCCCATGGCAAGGGGACATGTGAGCGAAGAGAGAAATGTATAATGGGCTGAATCTCAACTGGTCTATCTTAATCTCTTTCTTCTTCAAGGTCATCAAGGCCAGGAAAAGCAGGAAACAACCACTCAATCCTGATTCATCTATGCAAACCTCACTAGAGTTCTCCTGAAACCTGGATGCCATTAAAAATGATGTTCATGTAGATAAGATCTAAGTACAGAAAAATATATATATATATAGTTGAAATACAGCAACATACATACCAGCTATCAATTCTCAGAAATGGGGTGTTACAAGTGCTTTTCTCTTTCATTTTTATATGTCTCTGTACCATCTCAATGTCATATTTTACATCTGTAACATTTATAACTTGGAAATAACTATAAACATCATGTTTTTCTCTAAAGGAGTGATTCCCCAGGAGTCTAATTCATTGGTGAATTGTTTAAAAGAAAATAATCTGTAGCCTATAAATCAGGGTGGGGCACGCAGGCCCCAAGGAAAGTTTGGATTTATACTTTGGGGAGGATCCTTATATGATGAGTCTCTGGTCAAGAATGGACAGGTTGAAACAAGCTATGTTCTGTTCAAAAGGAACCCAGTGAGGTGGCAGACAGTGGCTGAAATCGTTTGGGCTTCAATTGCCAAACCCTGTGTCCTACGGAGAGGTTGCTTTGGTCCAGAAGGATGAATATCTTTTCAGAATTGGTCTCTTAGATGGGGCATAATTAGGTAATTTGTCTGCCAAATGAGGCAGCTTCTGGTGATTTGCACAAAGACATTAGTAAATTTGGAAGCAATTCTAGCCCTGTCTGATGTGAAATAACAGGTTCCACTCACTCAAGTACCAAGAGCTCAGTAGCTCTCCAACCACATTTCCTGGTTCTCACATTTCTCATATGTGGATTCCATCAGGAAGTTGCCCCAGGCAAAGACCTGCATTAGGCAAACACTGAAGAACAATTAATTCACTTTAGCGTACAATGGCAGAAAGTAAATATCTATAACTGAAATTTACCATGTATTTAATAACCACATATTTGATATCCAGTGTTTTGCAATTATTTTGTGTCATTTAATCTTCACACTAACTCTTGAGGGTTGATAATGTTCTCCTTTTTATTCTTCTAATGAGAAAAACTGGAATACAGAGGAAAAATCGCTTTCCTGATGATTTAGAACAGTTCCATCATAACAAGAATTTCCTTCATGATACTTGTCCACTCTTCCCCCAGTTCCAAGCTCCTGGCAACCACTGATAAAGCTTCTTAACCCATACTTTTTCCTTTTTCATAAAATAAAATTAAAAGTGTATATAGAATTTTGACTCTGGCTGATTTCAGTGTAGTGCATTTAAGATTCATCTATGCAATTGTGTATACCAGTTTATTCCTTTTTATTGCTGTGTAAAATTCAATTGTGTGGACCCAATAAAGTTTGTTTACCCATTCCCCAGGAGAGGAACAATGGGGTTCTTTACAGTTTTGCAGAATTACATTAAAACTGCTATAAAAATTCGCATGCAGATTTTTGTGTGACCACGTTATCGTCTCAGTGGATAAAAAATTTGGAGGGAGATTGATGGTTCGTATGGTAGGTATATGTTTAAACATATAAGACATTGACAAATTGTTTTCTAAAGAGACTGTAACGTTTTTCATTCCCACCAGCAATGTGTGAGAGTTTCAGTTCCTCTGCATCCTCCTCAGAGTTTACCATTGTAGGTGTGTGTTAACCTGAAAAAAAAAAAAAAAAGAAAAACTGCCAAACTCTTTTGCAAAGTGGTGTACCATTTGACATTTCTGCCAGCATTTTGTGACAGTTCTGCTTCCTCTACCTCCTCATCAGCAATGGTTATGGTCAATCTTTTTAAATTTTAGCCATCTAATTGGTACATAGTGGTATTTCATTGTAGTTTTAATGTGCATTTCTCTAAAGATAAATTATGTTGAGCATCTTTTCATGTGCTTAGTTGCCACCCATGTATCGTTTTCTGACTATTTTTGAAATTCAGTTATTTGTTCTCATATTATTGAGTTTTGAGAGTTCTTTGTAAATTCTGGATATGAGGTCTTTAGCAGCTATGTGACTAGCAAGTATTAAGTCCCAATCTATGACTTGCCTTTTCATGACTTTAAGATATCTTTTGAAAAGACATTTTCATTTTGATGAAGTTTAAATTATCAAAAATTTATCCTATGTAAGGTTGTGCTTTTTGTGTCATATCTAAGAAATCTTTGCCTAAAACAACATCTCAGAGATTTTCTCTTGTTTTCTTTTTTTTTTATTTTTTTGGTGAGGAAGACTCACTCTGAGCTAACATCTGTACCAATCTTCCTCTATTTTGTATGTGGGCTGCTGCCACAGCATGGCTTGACAAGTGGTGTAGGTCTGTGCCAAGGATCTGAACCCAGGCCACCAAAGTAGAGCGCATCAGATGTAACTACTATGCCATGGGACCAGCCACCTCTCTTGTGTTTTCTTCTAGAAGTTTTATAGTTTTAGGTTTCACATTTACTTAATGATCCATTTTGAATTAAGTTTGTAGAGACGGTGAGGTATGGACCAAGTTCATTATTTTATTAACACAAATATCCAATTGTTCCAATACTATTTGTTGAAAAATTATCCTTTCTTTATTGAATTGTGTTTGTACTTTTGTAGAAAATCAATAAATTGTATGTATGTGGCTTATTCTTGGACTCTCTGCTGTCTTCTGTTGCATTTTGTTGACACAAATAATCAATAATCAATCTATAAATAAAAATTGGGGTAAGTTCATTATATGAGCCTATCTGGGGACCATATAGCCCAGGAGAACACCTTCACCAAAGGAGGAAGCACTCCAAAGATGTGAGATGTACAGCGTGGTTATATACCATCTTGGAACAAGGAACATACATCAAATATGACAGGAATATCTCTTTTTGCTACAGTCAAAAGATGTTTTGCTAGCACAGCAGGTCGTGGTCACAAGATGAGCACAGCAGGTCACAAGATGTAAACAGCAGGTAGGTTTGACCCTTTGTTTCTGGGGAGGAATGCTTGTCTTGAAACAAATGCTCATATGGGGGGAGGCATACATTCCTACCTTTAAAGGCATCATTCTTTGCTAGTAAATATTTAAAGCAGATGTACAATGCATGATTGACAGGCCACATCAGGCCTTTCTGGAAAAACAAGGTCAGGCCAAATTAGTTTTAAACCAAATGACTTTCTCATATACTTCAATATGTATACTTTTCTTATTGTTTTTTATTTATTTGTCAGTCTAGATGGCTGTCTTTTCTCCAATATCACAAAATTGTGTCATTATTTATATCCCTGTTAAAAGTATTTTGTAGTCATCGCCTTAGAGTTTAGAATATACATCTTTAATTAATCAGAATCTAGGGGCTGGCCCCGTGGCTGAGTGGTTAAGTTCTTGCACTCTGCTGCAGGTGGCCCAGTGTTTTGTTGGTTCGAATCCTGGGTGCTGACATGGCACTGCTCATCAAACCACGCTGAGGCAGCGTCCCATATGCCACAACTAGAAGGACCCACAACGAAGAATATACAACTACGTACTGGGGGGCTTTGGGGAGAAAAAGGAAAAAAAATTTTTAAAAATCTTCAAAAATCTTCAATCAGAATCTACCTTCAAATAGTATCATGCTGCTTGACACGTTGTATAAGGACTCTCCAAGAGTATAATCCTAATTCCTCCCTCCTGTATTTTGTGCTATTATTGTCAAATGCTTTACTTTTATTTACTCTATAAACATACAATACATTGCTAATATTTTTGCTTCAGACTAGGGATTGGAAACTACGGCCCATGGGGCAAGTCCAGCCCATTGCCTGTTTTTGTACAGCCCAGAAGCTAAGAACAATTTTTACATCTTTTTAATGTTTGAGAAAAAAAATCAGAAGAATATTGTGTGACATAAAAAATATATATATAAAATTCAAATTTAAGTGCCCATAATACAGTTTTATTGGAATGCAAACACACTCATTCATTTGTGGATTGTCTATGGCTGTTTTTCTAGCCAGTGCAAAGGTCAGCATCTGTAACGTGGCCCACACAGTTTAAAATACATACTATTTGGTCCTTTACAGAACAATTTTGCCTACCCCTCTTTTTGAAGATCAGTTGTCTTCTAGAACACTTAAAAATAAGAAAACATAAATGTTATATTACCTTTATTTTACTGTACTTCTTTTCTTTGTATAGTTTTAAATTTCTGTATGTTATTATATTGCTTTGCCTAAAACATTTCCTTTAACATTTATTTTAATTCAAGTTCCACTATGAACACATTATTTCAGTTTTTGTTGGTCTGAAAAATGTCTACTTCTCTTCCATGTTTGACTATTTTCTGGGTTTAGAATTTTGGTTTGAAAATTGTCTTCTTCTTTTGGAACTTTAAAGATGTTAATCCATAGTCTTCTGGCTTAAGTAGTTTCTGACAAGAAGTCTGCTGTAAATCTGCTGTCTGTACATGTGTCTTTTTTCTCTCTGGCTGTCTTCAAGTTTCCAACTTCAACTTTTGCCTTTTAGAAGTTTGAATATGACATACCTAAGTGTGTGTGTGGCTTATTATCATTATTTCATTATTATTATTCTCTTGTGTTCTCTGTGATTCTTGGATCTGTGGTAATTCAGACTCTGCTATTAGTTTTGAGAAATTCTTTGCCTTCATCTCTTTTCAAATATTCATAATGCCTCATTCTCTGTATCTTCTCTTTCTGGGATTCCAATTAGAGATACTTTAAACTGCTTCATATTGTCCCATGTCTCTTAGATATGCTATGGTTTTTTTTTCATTTTTTTGGTTTCCATTTGAATAATTTCTATATTACTATCTGTAGTATCTGTAGTTCATTCACTCTTTCGTGTGCTGTGTCAAGTCTACCAATGATCTGGTTAAAGGCATTCTTCATCTGTGTAACCATGGTTTTCATTTCTAGCATTTCCATTTCATTCGTTCTCTTAGTTTCCTTTTCCTACTGAAATTGTCCATCTGAAGATGCATGTTGTCCATCTATTGTAAATATCCCATCTGAAAGTTCCATCACCTATACCATAACTGACTTTGGTTCTTTTGATTGATTTGTCTCTTGACAGAATTTCTCTGTATGTCTTGCAATTTTTATTGAAAGCCATCTGTGAAAGTAGAGATTGAGGTAAATAGTATTTATGCCTGGAAATGAACAGGGATTGTTTTTTGCTATGACTTTACTCTGGTGGTTGAATTCATTTCCACAGGAGTAGATCTGGGTTTGACATTTGTTGTTTTTATTTACTCTCAGTGCACCACATGCTTAAAGTTCCTCTAGTGCTACACCATCAACTTTGTATTCCTTTTACATGTGAACCTAATAAAATGCTTTTTTACATGCTCTTGACCATCTGCCAGCAGTTAAATGTTGGGACTTGCTATTTGGTGCTTGTTTAGTCTGGTGGTAAGAGCAGGTTGCAGGAAGAGTAATGGGCGAGTTCTCTGTTTTCCTGGTTCAGCCTCAGTCTTTGGCAGGCACTGTGTCCCTGAGTCTTAGGGATGAGATTTTTACCTCTGATCTTGTCCCTCTCTGCTGATGTAGGAAAATGGCAGAATTTGCTTCTCTTCCCCTAGAAATCTTTTTTTTTCTGCAGGGAAGGATTCAGGAAGGGCTTCACGTCTTTCCTATAGTGGCTAATCTTTCCCTCTTCCATGCCTGTCCCTAATCTTTATCATGATCATCCAATGAGATCCAATGAGAAGTGCCTTCAAGCAGTTGCAAATTCTTCTTGTCATTGAGGCTTCCTGTTGTTCTATACTTTCAAGGTCAACCTTGAGCAATTCATTAAAAATTTTAGCTGAATTCTTCTATCTTGTGGGGTATCTAGTATCTATCATCTGCCCCCAAATGAACAAGTGCTTTCATCTTTTCTCTCTTTGGAGGTTTCCCTTCTTAGATATTTTAATTAGATACTCACTGCAGCCTCAGCCCTCAGATGGCTTCAGAAAAAGTTGTGATTTTGCAGATCATCTGGCTATCTTTTGTTGTTGTAAGCATGGGAACAAGACTCTTTCTCATTTTCTGCATTCTCGGTAGAAGTAGAGTCCTACTCATTGTTTAACTGTGTCTCATATTATTAGTGAAGTTGACAATCTTTTCATGTTACAAGCTTTTCATATTTTTTCTCCTGTGAATTTGGTTATTTATACCCTTAGTGTATTGACTTGTGTAACTACATATATTACATATTTTCCATTAACCATTTTATTCATTCAACAGAGATTGAACATCTATAACATCCTTGAACATCTACATGAAGCAGAACCCTATCCTTACCCAAAACTAAACATGACTGCAATGAATGAGAAATAAACCTATATGGCAACAATATGTTAACACCTTGGAATTGTTTATCCAGCAATCATCCCATCTTGACTAATTTAGGGGATGAGAGGACAGAGTCCGTATACTGCTGCTCTCGGGTTGCTTACAATCTGGTTGAAGATACTGTCTCAGATATTCTTCAATTAAATGTTCTTTAAACCGCTTGATCTCAATTGATCCTTTCATTTCAGTTTTTTTGCCTTAATAACCTGGATGGAGAAAAAAAGATACATAGCCTGAGATGCAGCTAATCAGTTATTCCTCCTCTGCTCATAGTGACTCTGTCCTTCTAAAGTGCACCTTTCTTTTATTCTCATAGAATTATCTCCTTCCCTCACAGTATATTTTTTACTCTTGATCATTGTCCTGAAGATAATGTCTGCCTTGAGATATACAATCCTACTTAAAAAGGGCACATAGTCTCTACCTCCATTCTTACAAAGGGAGCAGCAGTCAGTGCAAACAATGCTGAGACATAGGAAGGGGGACCAAGTAGTGGTAGTAGGATGGGTATGAAGCAGTGATGAAAGGGAAGGAGTAGGGTTTTCCCCTGGGCTATGGTGGGTGCTAGGATGGCTGGATTGACTCTGTGAAATGTGTCTTCAAGGTGTACATGGTCTATGTCTACTTTTATATACGTCTGTCAGAATAATTTGCCCAACTTTGGCCAAACTGTCTGCATTAGACTTACAGTGTTACCAATGATCTCTTTGAGGGGTCGTGTGGATAACACAGTGTGTTTCTCTGTCTTGTGAAGCCCATGTCCTCTTAATTGTGTATCTAGGATCTGTATTTCCTAAAAGTGATGTTCCTAAGTTTTGTGAGATGCAGGTGTGCTACATATTAGGGTTTTTCACACCATATCCTGTTCAAAGGCCCCTGTCCAGCTTTCTGAAAGCAAACACAAAATATCATCCCCTTGGAGACTTCAATTTCATCCTTGTAGTTCCCACCTTAACTAAACTGTGAATTCCAGATTTCAGCTGTAGTTTTTCTCCAGTTCTTGATAGCTCAAAGAACGTAAGTCGAAGTTTATCCCCTTCTTCGCATTCGATTTTGTTCTGTTTTCCAGGCACCAATACTTCCATCCTCCCTGTACTGTCACTTAGGTCAAATAATTGACGATTCCTCCGTTCTGTTTTCTGCAAAACAAAACCAACATCTAACCTTTGATAATTTGACTGAGGAACACCACTACCCATCAGACATCAGAAGTGCCAGCAACAGCCTCAAGAAAGAAATATAAAGGGAAAAAACCCAGCTTTGAAACTGGCAGGTATATATCTAATAGATGTTAGAAAATTCAAGTAGAGGAGACAGCTATGTTTTATTTAGAGTATATTGCTTCCTGTGTCCATCTTTCCAGTCCCAATCTCTCTTCCCTCAGGAAGACAGGATAATGGTGAGAGCCAACAACTGGTAGATGGAGAAGATGGGGCTTCTTCAGGGCCAGTAGCCCTAAGAGGCAGGGGAAAGAAGACTCGGGAGTTGGAAGTGTTGGGGATCAGAGCAGGCCACTCCAAGATGTGCCACAGTGGAATATTGATTATTTTGAATTAAAGTTACTTGAGCAAGTACAAAAAGGGCACTCTGACTCTCCTGTCTCTGTCCCCCCCCAAAAGAGGAAATAAATCTCCCATACGAAAGGCATCCTCTTCATACTAGGACGAGGAGCCTGCATAAATAAATCTTGTTACTCTTTTACTAATTTACTACCCTAAACCCAAACTCTGCTTAAATTCCTTTCTAAGTAAGCATCCAAACCTAAGTTTCTTTCTCCTGTAAAATCCTCACAAACTTATTGTTTCTTTGTGTAAAAATATATAAAGGTGCCTGCCTTTTGGTCACTCTCTTAGCATCATTTTTATGGTCTCCTGTGTGCACAAAATTAAATAGGTTTTTCTCTTGTTAATCTGTCTTATGTTAAATTTTGTCATTAGTCCAGCACAAGAACTCAAGAGATTTAAGGGGGAAATTTCCTCTTCCCTGACAGAGGAGAGTAACTTAAAGCAACAAATCCAGGAGAGATATGAGCAAATGATTCGAAACCTAGAAAAGAGTCTAAATAAGAGTTAGGAATGAGGGGGAGCAGAATAAGCCACCACAAATTGTGCCACTTAGATATGCGTATTGTTTTCAGCTGAAAGCAATTAAGACCCAGCCGAGTCACGAAAAGCTTTTTACCTCTCTGTTAAGGGCCTAAAAGAATTTAGATAGGGTGCCTGTACCAGGAAGAAAGATATTCCCAGAGACACGTTTTTATATAAGAAAAACTTTGTCTGCATGGTAGGGTAAATATCTATTTACCAAATGTGTTCTCCTCATTTTTCTGTGAATTGTTTTCCTCCCCTTTGAAGCCCCAGACTCCCTCCCCTTTCTTCATAGCTCAGGATTCTATATAAGCCTTAATTGCCTGGCTCTTTTTGAGTCTAATATTTTTTATGGGACTCTCATACATACAAAATTAAATTTGTTTTTCTCCTGCTAATCTGTCTTATGTCAATTTAATTATTAGACCAGCCAAAGAACCTAGAGGGGAAGAAGGGAAAAGTTTTTCTCCCCTACAAGAATTGAGGACAACAAATAACTCACACTCAAGTCCAAGTCAAAAGAGAGTGGGGTATTGATCAGTTATCTAGAAGGTTGATAGTATTTTAGGTTTAATGTAATGGGCTAAATGAATATATATTTGTGCATCCACAATTGGATGGCCAGATTAAAGGTTCATGACTAGGGTAAAGAATATGACTTTCTTACACAAGGTCATTTTTGGCTTGAAATTTCGAGAAGGATAGATTCTCCTTATCAGTGCCCCTCCAACTAATTCCAAGATAGTAGAGCTTATGGTAAGGCACCTGGAGGAAATGTCAGCAAGTTCCCTCTTTGTGGTTCCCCAGGTCCCATCCTAGACAAGAAGAAGTAGTCACACAAGGCTAGTTCCCCTGAGGCTCAGAGTCAAAATACTTTATCATTTCTCATTTCTTTTTTGTTTGTTCTAGAAAATAATGTTTAATATTTCAAACTGAAAGAAGTGCATTTTAGAAAAACTGAATACATTTTGCATGATTTTCAAGATTAATTTCTCTTAAAGTTTTAAAAACACGATTGTCTATCAATTTGACTTTAAACAAAAATTAAGCTCTCTATCTCACTTCTAATAAGTTTCCTCAAACTAACTCTTTCCTCTGTTTTCTTCTTTTAATCACAATTCTTTAATCCTTCTCTATTTATTGGTCTTCCAGGGAAATTAATCTGATTTACCACTCAATTATAGCAATTTTGTATTCACAAAAATAGTCACTTAAATATCATATATATAAAGTACAAAAATAACCCAGAGGACAAACATCAGTTATGTATGAAGTAATCTCTTTTTCAGAAGCTACAAGGATAAAATGAAATTGAAATAGGAATGTGACAGCTTCTTGAGAATGAAAATACTTTCAATGTATTTCAGTTTTGGCACATTCTGTGGCTCTTTAGTTATTTGGAGTTTGTTTCAGTTTTTTTCTATATAAACAGACTTTGAAATGGATAATTTTGAAAGTTTCTTCAAGCTGATAGTGGAGAATAAGCTATTTTTGCTAATAACTATAAAATTATATATAGAAACTTACCTTCTGGATTACAAACACCCCATTCACAATTGTTCCACGGGGCTGAGTTTGAAGCTTATTGATCTTTGGGGTTTCACCAGCTTTTCTGATAATGTGCTTTGGGACACTGATTTGTTGGTCAGATTTGGCATCAGACACATGTGAGACACTATTCACTTCTAGGAAATGACTGTACCAATAATATTTGGATATTATAATTATATTCTTTGGAGTGAATTTATCCTTTAGCTTTTTGTTGAAAACTTTTACAAAAAAGAATTCACTCTCAGTAGCCACTGTAGCGTGAAACATCTCTTGCTTCCCTTCTTTGGTCTCAAATTCGAATGGCTTCGTTGCTTTCAGCACCATGACTGTCATAGAGCCTTTCTGCAACCCTTCTTTCCTGATAG
The DNA here is from genome assembly GCF_041296235.1 of Equus asinus. Taxonomy (NCBI): domain Eukaryota; kingdom Metazoa; phylum Chordata; class Mammalia; order Perissodactyla; family Equidae; genus Equus; species Equus asinus. The sequence goes on from NC_091814.1 coordinate 21,719,312, forward strand.
GTTCCTGCTTGGCCACCATCTGTTTCTGCTTAGGCTGAAGACAACAGAAGAAAGACAAGAGCTTGAGTAAAGTAGGTGCTATTGAGGGAACTTCACTTCACTTACAACGTTAAACCTCAGAAAGTCAGCCAAAGATAGTGGAATCAAAGGAAAAGATATAGAGGAGTTAGGAAGATTTTGAGATGTAGAATTATCTAGATAGAAAGAGAATGCATGGGGAAGAATTCAAGTCCTGTGTTCAGATGAGACAGCAAAATGGGTTTTGGAGGCAGACTCCCTGATCTGAACCTTTGCTTTTATCCTCTATGTGAAGAGCCCATCAGATCTCCAAAGCATTGCTAACTAAGCCAAACAGGTGACTTTGATTCTGTCTTCTTCTATCCACTACATTAGGGCATAAGATGTCCTTGTTCCTCCATCTAATACTGTCTTGAATACTCACTTTATTCTGGTATAAAAGTAAGGGAGCTCAATAGCCTGCACAGAGCTCCCCAAATTCCCAGAGATGGACACGAGCATAATAAAATTACAGATTAAGTTAAACGTGAGAAAAAGGAGTGACCTATGTCAGAGATCCTACAAGTGAGTTAAAGGGAGAATTAAAAAGGAGAATCAATTCTATGTTTATGAATTTACCCTTAGAAATAATGAACTATGCACTAAGGTTTATACAAAACAATTGCATCTTGTTATTTGTAATTATAAAAAATTGAAATAATTTAATATCCAAAAATAGGAATTTGGTTAAATAAAATATGGTATAGTCAGATAAATAATACTATAAATATTAAAACCGCTTTAGAGAAATAATATGATAAACTGTTATAATTGACTCAAAAAAGGGAAACGTCCTCAATGGAATATATAATGTGTTTCTTATTGGATAAATAAACAATTAAATCACACACACAAGCTGACTGGAGAGATATTTACCAAGATCAAACATGGCTTTCTCTAGGGGATAGGATTATAGGTAATTCTTTTCTCTGTGCTTTTCCAAAGTAACAGAGATAAGAGATTTTGGGTGGTCCATTTTAGAAGCAAATGTTACTTTTAGAAAGCAACTTGCCATCCAGATTCAAAGGGGAATACAGAAAAAACAGAGGCATACAAGGCTAAGTGTAAGAATTTTGGAGTGGGATCTCTAATGGGACCTGGAGTGCAGGAAAGTGTCTATTCACAAGGAGGTCTTGGATGGACAACACCAACAGTCTCTATTTGAACCCATTCAGGAAAACGTCAGCTTCACTTAGGTCCACTCCAAGATTTCTTTTCTTTGGTACCATGTATCCATAGATGGATAATACACATTTGCATTACTGATCACTGGAAGGCACCACTTATACCTGAATCTGGTCTCCCTGACAACTCCACAAGGTTCTAGAACAAGCCAGAGAAAGTGACTGTTCTAGACAAAGAGAAGGTAGGACATATAATCAGTTTTCATAGCTCATACATCTATAAAATGGTACAATATCTGCTTCATAGGAAATGAAATTGCATGTGTGTGGTGAATCCTCTGGTGAGCCTCCAGATGTTTCCTGCTTCTCTGCTTTAGGAACAAAGTAATCATTCTTCAGAGGCTAGGACCCTCTCCAGGAATTGCTTTTGTCCGAGGAGGGCTGCCTCATCTCAGTCAACACAGGTGTATACAGATCCTCCCCCTCAATCCAAATCATAACAACACTGAAAGCCCTTCCAGCTCCTGAGCTCCTTTTGGGATCTTTGCTGCAACCCCTAAGCTGAAGTCTTTGCCGCAACTACACTGGAGTTAAAATTCTCCCTCTTCTCCTACTTCACTCCCCCACAGGTATTAATCTTGAGAGCACCCTAAAATATACTTCCTGAAAACAACTCTCTATCCCAGAGTTTTCCTCTTATAGAATCCAACCTGCAACAATGTGTTAAAGTGACCAGGGCCTGGCAGAGACTGGGAGCTATCAATAAGTATTTAATCTGATGAATCTGAAGCAATTTCTCTTTTTGTTACCTAGACATACTTTTCATATTATAGCCTCACTTTCTTTACTTGCACTCTATGAGATAAACAGAGAGCTCCAATGTGGAAAATGGCAAGAATAGTGACTAGAGGATGCTCTTACAAAGACCAAGCCACTGTACTTGCCCCATTGTACCTTAACATGAGGAGAGACTTCTGGTGCAATGTGTTGCTCCACGACACTATTTCTGGGAGCTGCAGAGGCACCAGGACTCATTTCAGTTTGACTTCTCTTTTTCACTTGCTGTGTTCCTTTTTTCCCTTTGTATTTCTTATCAACTGATTAAAAATAAATAAATACATGTTAACCCAGAAGAGATGAACATAAGTGGCTCAGAACATTTAACTAGCATTTTCTCTCAGGAATTAAATGAAATGATCTCGAATCAAAACCTCTTTTGGAGCTTTACTTACATACACACGCACACACACATATGCAGGTGCACTAGCCTATCATGGCAGTAGAGTAAATACCTTCAGAGATATAGGTACAGGAATACAGGTACATGAAGACATTCTGCTTCTGACGATTGTGGGCTTGCTTTTTAGGAACAAATCCTGCCATGAAAAACAATTACAAAAAGTGGAAAAACTATTCACAAGCAGTGGGAAAACACCAGGAAAGGAGAAAAATCAATGAGCTTAGCTCCTAAAGGGAAGAGAAATGATCAAAAACAAAAGTAGGTAATATAAGCAAACTCACAAATGACAAGATTATGGAATTAGTGAACACAGATTTTAAAATAGCTGTGACTGTCATGCTAAAGAAAGTAAAGGAAATGATGCTCAAAACAGTGAGAAAAATGAACCATTTCAACATAGCTTTGCCATCTGTGAAAGAAGAACCAACCATATGTTATAGAGATGAAAATGAAATAGTTCATATTAATAATACATTGCATGGACTGAAGAGAAGAGTAAATATAGCAGAAGACAGGATTAGTTAATGGGAAAATAGGTCAATGGAAATTTTATAAAGAGAAGCACAAAGGAAAAAGAAAACAGAAGAGAGGATAAGAAATATGTAGGACATATACAATATGTCTTGTTTGTGAGTGGAATTCCCTAAGGAGAAGAGAGGGAGAATGGTGCAGAAACAATATTTGAGGAGATAGAGACTGAGAGTTTGCCACACTGACGAAAGGCATCAACACACAGATGTCAGAAGTTTAAAAGACCACAAGCAGAAAATTTACCAAGAAAACAACTCAGTACATCACAGTCAAATTGCTGTAAAACAAAAAGAAAGAGAAAATCTTAAAAGTAGTAAGGGAAAAAGACACATTACATTAAAAGTAAATGCAATAAGACCAATAACTGATTTTTCAATAGAAACTATGAAAGCCAGAAGATACTATAAGGACATCTTTAAAACACTGAAAGAACAATACTGCAAATCTCAAATTTTATACCAAATGAAAATATCTTCAAACTGAAAGACAAATGTCGATATTTTCAGACAAGCTCTAGGAGAATACATGATAATCAGAAATCTACTGCAAGAAATAATAAAGTGAATTCTTCAGGCTGGAAGCAAGAAATGATATACAGAAGCAAGAACTTCAAGAAAGAATGAAGAACGTTAAAGAAAGGCAAATATATAGGTAAATATAAAAGAATATTGACAGTTTAATACCACAATAATGATGATGATATGTCTTATGTAGTTTATAACATATCGAAGTAAAATATATAATAATAATAATAGCGTAAAGGCTGGAGGGAGGTGTACCAGTTAACCTTTGCTGCATAATTATTCACTCAAAAACTTAATGGCTTAAAACAACAAAAATTTATTATTTCTAATAGTTCTGTAGCTTGAGAAGTTTGTCTGATCCTGGCTGGCTCAGGTGAAACTGGGTGATCTGATGGCTTCACACATACGTCTGGGACCTTGGCTGGGATGCCTGGGAAGACTGTCACGACTGGGGCCTCACTCCTTGTGGTGTCGCGTCCTCTAAAGGCTAAGCAAGGTTGGTTCACATGAGGACAGAAGGGTTCCCAGCAATAAGAGAAGGCAAACTGCAATGTATAAGCACTTTTCAAGCCTCTTCTTTCACCATGTTTACTAGTGTCCCATTGGCTAAAGCAAGTCACATGCTTATGCCCAGATTCAGGGGGTTAAGAAATTTACCTCCTTGTATTTACTTTTTTTTCTTCTTCTTCTCCCCAAAGCCCCCAGTACCTAGTTGTGTATTCTATTTGTAGGTCCTTCTACTTGAGCTGTATTTACTTTTTGATAATTTATTGATCTGTGTTACTAAGATTTGTGTACTTTCTGTACAGGTGATATACTACAATAAAAAGTAATATATACATGTACAAAAAGATACACTTATTTGTGTAATGTGTGTATATATGTTTATATATGTATATTTCACCCTCCTAACCTTAATTATTTGAATGAAACCAAAGCATCTTCCCTGATGATCCCCACTCATTAACCTTTCACTTCCAGTCTATCATCAACCCTTAATACTTCTCAAATCTCTCTCAATTCAATATATTTCCCTCTATTTTCATTTGAGGAACTAATCAAAACTACTATTCCCTCTTCCTGACCTATAGCAATATTTGTTCTCCCCAAAGTCAAACTGGCCCCTAAATTTTTTTTCCACACAAATCCATAGTGAGCACATCAAACTGCAAATCTGGTCTCACGCCCCTGCTTAAAACCTTTTGATCACTTCTGATTTCTCTTGAAACTAAGACAGAATTCTAATCACATTCTACAAGACTCTGCATTGTCTCTCTCAAAGGGCATCTCATACCACCCTTTGGCGATTCTTTGTACTCCAGCCATGCTGGCTTTCTTTCAAGTCCTTAAGTAAGTCAACACCTTCTGCCACAAGGCCTTTTTCACATGGAGTTCCCTCAGACTGAAGACACCTTTCACTTCTACTCATTTCTCAGAGCTTAGCTCAAGGATCATTTCTCCAGAGAAGCCTCATCTGACCAGCACTAACTCCAATTCCTGGCTTTTGTTAGGATTTCTTGACATGCACTGTTGATGGATCATCTTCCTTTCTGTCAGAGCACTTACCTCAGTTTATTATATCCATTAATTTGCTTTTAAGAAAAATATCTACCTCCTGAATTAGAGTATAAGCTATATATTTTATAAATTTTATAAATATATATATATTTTATTATATTTATATTATATAATATATTTTATAAATTTGGATTTGTTTTAACTCCCTGTTGTATTACCAGAACATAAACCTATTAGGAACTCAAAGGATATTTACTGAATGGATGAATGGATGGATGGGTAGATGGCATGCTGGCCCTTCACCAATGCCACCATAATGCAGCTGTATAATCTGGCTTGAGTCCCCTAGGTCAAAGGTAAAATTACTTTTCATCACAAAAAGCTAACTTCCAGTCCTGATCTTTAAAAAGACCATGTATCAAGATGGCCACCTTCAATTATTTAAGGCACTCTCAGGTAGAAGAGAGGCTGAGAAATTATTGGATGTTGTTTCTGATGGAACTTCAGCAGTTCTGGGTGAAAGTAACACAACAATCACTTTGAATTTACTAGAAATAAGAATGATTTAATGATTAAAGCCATTTAAGTGCAGAATGAGCTGTCTTATGGGGTAGTGAGTTATCTATCACTATCATTCAAAGAACACAAAGTGACTGACTGTCAGTCAGGGATATTACAGAGAGCTCTGCTTTAGGAATAAGTGAAACTTAACCTTCCAAAAGTCAGTTAGTTCCACGAAATAGATGTTTCAGAGAGGTACGCAGATTAAGTCTCCTTTCTATGTTGACAGTCAAGGAGAGGAAACAGATTCAAGAATGGCCAAGGGAATCACATACCATTCTACCACGTCACATCAGTCATTTCTCATCTCCTACAGAGTGGTACTAAGGAAATACTTGTGAAAGAGCATATCTGCCCACTGTATAGCTCTCATTTTCCTTAATACTCATGTGCAAATTTTAATTTATTATTTCATTTATCTTTTCAGCCTTCTATTTTAATCTTACAGGACTTTTATAGGCATTGAGCACATTCTCTCTCAGCTGCCTTTTTTCAGCCTTAAGTGTCCTCATATTTTTTCTCTCTCCTTCTATAAAATCCTGTCCCATCTACTGAGTATTGACTGCCTCCATTTAAGATTTTGCCAGATCTCTTCTACCTCCCATGAGATGCAGTCACGAGTAGATAGAGCATGTTGTGTGCTGATAAACAATGGTTATACAGAAAGAACATTCAATAAGAGTGAAAGATGAAACCTAGAGAAAAGAAAACAAAAACTGGTTTAAAGACAGGAATTTAATTGACTTCCTGCACAGGGTACAGAGCCACTAGTTATTCTTAAGTTTCCAACCTGGTCCCAAACTGGATTATTTTTACTTAGTGGGGATAATAAAATCCTAGGATCATTACAACAACAAAATAGAGGAAAGATTGCAGTAGGGGAAATTTGGTGCTCTCCTGGACAGAAAGAAGAATGAATTCTTGATTTGGGGGCAAAAATAAAAGATATTCCTAAATATCTTCAGCCTATGTTCGTCAACACTTTTAGACTCCTGCTTCTTGTCCCGAATCAGAAAAACACAGGCTGTTGGTTACTTGGAGCAATTACATGTAGTCACTGCCACCTTCAGGTCATCTCTAAGAGATACATTCTAACTTCAGCAGAGGAAGATGAAATGCATAACCTAATCAGTCCCTTCTGTAAAGTGCCTTAAATACTACTTATATCTGTGTAGCACTATGTGCTTATGTCAGCACTTACATGTCATCATTTATCCATCATAGAAATCACGTGTGAGAAGCCATGTTATCCATGCTGCACACACACAGATACTATATAAAAGCTGCTGTAATTTTTGCTGTTAGAGTGGTTCATAGAATCCTAAAATTGTCGTATTTGGAGACACTCATGTGGAAAAGTCTTCCGGTGAGATACTCCTTTGTTGGCTCTTATTAGTCATTTAGCTAGAAAGCCAGGCTATATCAATTGCTCTTAGGGAACAAAATCAGGAATATAAACCAAATGCAGATATTTCAGATGGAGATGTTCAGTGATTTATTGAATAATATTTAGAAAACAGTCTTTGTTGTGGGAAATTTATATTGTCATCAGTGGTAGGAGCTAGAGAGAAGAGAGGATCCCTCACTTAAAAGAGAGGATCTGTGAATAGAAGATTCCACCTGAAGAAAAGAGGAATAACTCAGACCCTAACAGGCTGGGGACAAGGAGAGGAATGGACAGACTACATGGAGGAGGAAATATGTCTAATGTCCCAGTTTATGATTTTCCAGTGCTATAATTTCTTCATGTTGCCTTCAAGCCTTCGGAAAAATTGGAGAACATTACATACTTGGGTAAACGGTACTTTAAAAACTTAACATTGAAGTCCTATGTCCATGTCCATTGCAAAGTAAATTGCAGGCAAAGACAGGCAAAGTGAAAAGATTATGAAATGGTAAATTGGACAAGGGATGACAAACAAATACATGAATAATTTGTGGGATTTGCAACAAACACTTCCTAGCAATTCTCAGTAAAAGGGAGCAAAGGAGCAGTGTACTAAGTTAGCAAAAACATTCCAACAACGTGCACTAGGGGCCTTATACCACTGACATCATGAAAGGAAAGGCCCAGACTAGACGGAGACAGGGACCAGGAAGGCGAGCATACTCCCACATTACCTTTCTCCTTCTCTTCCTGAAGACTTTTTGCCACATGCATATAATTCAGCTTCTGGAAAACATGTATGGTCTTCGTCACTGCAGACACTGCACCAACATTTTGAATCATCAAGTTTGCTACCTCTGTCCTATTTGCATTTTCTAGTTTTGCTGTGGAGACTTTTAACTCATCTGGAAGGAAGAATTTAAATCGATCCAGTTCCTCATCAGTGATGTTATCCAGGCCAGTTAATAAGAGGATTTCCTTATATTTACTCTCCATCTCACAACTTTGGGATCAGCCTATAAGACATTCAAAACATTTAACATTACATCACCAAAAGTGAATTCTGCATTCAAAATAAAGCATGATGAGTTATTAACATATTTTTAAAGGGAAAATAACCAAAATATTTACTGTATAGCAAAGGAGATTTAGCTGAAATATGAGTAAGAACTTCTTAAGCAAGAAGGTCACCCCGTCACGAAAGAAAATCTTCCAAGGTTATGCAGTGCGTCTGGGATTCTTAGAGAATGGGACACATTCCACTTTTATTTCTTAAACAGATTTATTGAAGCATAACTGACATACAACAAAGTGTGTATATTTGAAGTACACAATTTGGTGAAATTTGGTACACTTCATCAAATCCAATTTATCAGTTTGTCATTTCATGGATGGTGCTTTTGGTATCATATCAAAGAAATCTTTGCCTAACTAACAGTCAGAAGATTTTCACCTATGTTTTCCCATAGTAATTTTATAGTTCAGGGTTTTTACACTTAGGTCTATTAACTATTTTGAGTTATTTTATATACGGTGTGAAGTATGATTCAAGGGTAGTTGTTTTGCACATGGATATGAGTTTTCTCAGAATCATGTGTAGAAAAGACTATCCTTTCCCTACTGACTTGCTTTTGCACTTTTGTTGAGAATCAGTTGTGCACATATAAGTGGGTTAACTTCTGGATTCTTTATTCTGTTCTATCGATTTCTCTACCTGGTTGCCAACACCACATTGTAGTAATTTTACTGTCTATGTGCAATAGCCAAAATTACACACAAAATTTTAGAAACAATAAGTCTGCAACGTTTCTAGATATAAGATTAATATAGAAAAACTGCATTCTTTTATTTCAGCAACACTTCAATAGAAAAAATCTTGAATAAAAAAGCACAATTTCTAATAACAACAAAATGAAAAAGGACTTAAGAACATCTAACAAAAGATATGTAAGACTGTTAAAGAGAAAATTAAAAAATTGCATTGAAAGATTTATAAAAAGATCTAAATAAATGAAGATATATGCAATATTCTGAATGGGAAGATTCAATAAAATGAAAACGACAACTCTTGCCAAATTAACCTATAAACTTCATGCAAAATCTCACAGGCCTTGCTGTAAAGCTCGTCAGGATGATCCTAAAGCCTGTATGAAACAGTAAAGACAAAAATACCCCAAACAAGTTTAAGATGTTTATTAGGAAGTAATACCCCTACTAGATATCAACATTTACTATAAATATGTAATAATTAAAGCAATATGATAGCGGAACAGAGAAAAATCAACTAAGAAGTAGAGAATTTGGAAATAGAATCACACATACACAAAAAGGTGGTATATAATCAAAGTGACATTATAAATCACAAGGAAAGGATGAGTGACTATAAAAAGTACCGGGACAGAGATCTCATCAAGATGGCGGTGTGAGCAGATGTTGAATTCACCTCCTCCCGTGAACACAACCAGGTTACAACAACTTTTGGAAGAATTATCCCAGATTGAAAACCGAAAACTGGATGAAAAGAACCCTCACAACAAGGGACAGTCCTGATGAAGGCAGAAGAGGCAGTAATTACTGCTGGAGAGGAAAAAAGCCACCTTTGGGAGCAGCAGAGCTTCTCAGCTGGCCATGCAGGAGACACCCTAAGGTACGCAGCCATCCTTGGAGGAGTGAGGTCCGGAGCGGGGCCGATACTGCTACAAGCATCCTTCAGATTCAGCCCAACTGAGACAGGGGTCTTACTGTCTGGCTTTGCTGGCTATTAACTGCAGCAAGGATAGCCCCAGAAAAGCTATTGGCTGAAAGCTAAAAAGACCCAGGTCTTGAAGGGCCCACACACAAACTCACTCATTGCAGCAACCTACAATCACCAGAGAGAAGGCTGACAATCCTTTGGTGAAACAAGACTCACCTGGTGGGCTCTGGGGGCATCTTGGTAAGAGGAGGGACCTCTCTGGAGACTGAGACATTGGTGGGGGCCGTTGTTCTGAGCTGGTCCTGGCGTGCTGATACGGACCCCAGTGGGGGCCATTGAGGTTCATCCCTTGGCCTGTTAGCCAAGGGATCTGCCACGCCCACTAGAGCACAGATGTAATACAATTCAGCCAGGGCAGGCAACCCACCCTAAGGTCCCGCCCCACCTAACAGCATGCCCTCAGGCTACTTTTCAGCCTGCATTGACTGGGTGCCTTGATCCTCTACAGGCAGGCAAGGGTGTCTGCCTCTGTGAGGCAGGGCTTGTGTGAGGACCAGGTGAACTGTGGGGGGCATTGGGGCAGAGGTGGGGCCTCTGCAGTGTGGCGGTGGGGTATGCTCCAGGGGGTTGAGAAGTGTGCACGGACCAGGACTGTGTTGACCGTGTATGTGGTCCAGAGGGAGATGAGGCTTATCAGAGGCAGAAGACTTGTGCTTCACAAATAGCCATAAAAAGGATCAACCCCACCTTCCAAAGCCTGAAACAACTGAGTGCCTCCATGCCAAGGGCTAGCCCTCCTCAGCTGCACTCCCAGGAGAACTGACATCAGCCTTGTTGGCCTCAGGCCTATGACAACTGTATACCCCTGAGCCTAGCAACCAGCGACACTGGGTACCAACCCAATTAAGAGGACACTTGCAATAAGAGTGTGCTAATAGACTTTGTAGCCAACAGTGCTGAGGCCCCTCCAAACCGGATTTACAAACAGCTGGCCAGGGAAGGAAAGATCAGACTCCCTGGGTACCTGCAGTGGGAGCAACCCTGCCACAGCAGAAGAACACAAGTAGCCTACAAAGGGGTCACTCCTGGTTCTTATGGTCTGGTGACGAGAGGGAAGCACACTGTTGGGCCTCATAAGGTATCTCATACATGAGGCCACTTCTCCAAGATCAGGAGACATAGCCGACTCACCTAGTACAAAGAAAATAGCACAGAGAAAGAGGCATAATGAGGAGGCAAAGGAATACTTTCCAAGCAAGGGAACACTACAAAACACCAGAAAAAGAACTAAGTGAAACAGAAACTAGCGACCTCCTTGACAAGAAATTCAAACAAAATATGATGAGGATGCTCACAGATATGCAGAGAAGAATGGATGAACACAGTGAGCACATCAGCAAAGAACTGGAAGATATAAAAAAGAACCAATCAGAAATGAAGAATACAACACTTAAAATGAGAAATTCACCAGAGAACTCAATAGCAGAGTAGAGGAAGCAGAAGAATGGATCAGCGAGCTAGACGAAAGATTAGAGGAAATCACCCAAGCAGAACAGAAAAGAGAAAAAAGAAGTAGACAGAATGAGAACAGTGTAAGGGAACTCTGGGACAATATCAAGCGTGCTAACATTCAGATTATAGGGGTCCCAGAAGGAGAAGAGAGAGACAAAGGGGCAGAAAATTTATTTGTCAAAATAATAGAGGAAAATTTCCCTCACCTGAGGAAGGAAACAGACATCCAAGTTCAGGAAGCACAGAGAGCTCCAAACAAGAGAAGCCCAAAGAGGCCCACACCAAGACATATTATAATCAAAATGTCTAAAATTAAAGACAAAGAGAGAATCCTAAAAGCAGCAAGAGAAAGGCTACAAGTGACATATAAAGGGAAGCCCATCAGGCTGTCAGCAGACTTCTCAGCCAAGACCCTACAGGCAAGAAGAGAACGGCACAACATATTTGAAGTGCTAAAAGGAAAAAAACCTACAGCCAAGAATACTCTATCCATCATGGCTGTCATTCAGAATGGAAGGAGAGATAAAGAGCTTCCCAGACAAGCAAAAATTAAAGGAGTTTATCACTAAGAAACCAGTTCTACAAGAAATGCTGAAGGTACTTATTTAAGTGGGAAAGTAATGACCACAAATAGAGATAAAAGAAAAAAAAATTGTCAAAAAACCCAAAACAACAAGAAGAAAAAACAAGCAATAAAATCACTTGTAAGGTAAAAGCATAGTAAAGCCAGCAGATCAACTACCTGTGAAGGTAATATGAAGGTTAAAAGACAAATGTACTAAAATTACCTATTTCAATGATAAGAGGGTAATGGATATACACACACTAAACAAAAGACTATATATGATGTGAAAAACATATAATGTGGGAGGAGGAAAGTGAAAAAGTAGAGCTTTTAGAAAGAGGTCAAGCTAAAGAGTCTATCTACTCAATATAGCCTGTTATATGCATAGTATATTAAATAGGATCCTCATGGTAACCACAAACCAGAAACCTATAACAAGCAGGAAAAAAGTAAGACAGAAGAAATCAAACATATTACTAAAGATAGCCATCAAACCACAAGGGAAGAGAGAAAGAGAAAAAGAAAGGAACTGAGAAGAACTACTAAAACACCCAAAAAAAAGAAAAAGTGACAAAATGGCAATAAATACATATTTATCAATAGTTACTTTAAATGTCAATGGATTAAATGCTCCAACCAAATGCCATAGGGTGGCCAACTGGATAAATAAACAAGATCCATGTATATGCTGCATACAGGAGACACACTTCAGACCTACAGACTCTCACAAACTGAAAGTGAAAGGATGGACAAAGATATTCCACGCAAATGGCAAAGAAAAGAAAGCAGGGGTAGCAATACTTATATCAGACAAAATAGACTTTAAATCAAAAACTGTAATAAGAGACAAAGACGGGCACTACATAATGATAAAGGGAACAATCCAACAAGAAAATATAACACTTGTAAATATCTATGCACCCAACATAGGAGCACCTAAATATATAAAGCAATTATTAACAGACATAAGAGGAGAAATAGACAGTAACACAATAATAGTAGGGGACTTTAACTCTCCACTTACACCAATGGATAGATCATCCAAACAGAAGATCAATAAGGAAACGCTCACCTTAAAGGACACATTAGACCAGATGGACTTAGTAGATATATACAGAACATTCCATCCAAAAACCACAGAATATACATTCTTTTCAAATGCCCATGGAACATTCTCCAGGATTGATTACATATTAGGCCACAAAACAAGTCTCAATAAATTTAAGAAGATCGAAATAATACCATGCATCTTTTCTGACCACAAAGGTATGAAACTGGAAATCAACTACAGAAAGAAAACCAGAAAAGCCACAAAAACGTGGAGATTGAACAAAATGCTACTGAACAATGATTGGGTCAATGAATAAATCAAAGAAGAAATAAAAAAATTCCTAGAGACCAATGAAAATGAAAACACAACATGCCAAAATCTGTGGGATACAGCAAAAGCAGTTCTACGAGGGAAGTTTATAGCAATTCAGGCCTACCTCAACAAAGAAGAAAAATCCCACATAGACAATCTAAAAGTGCACCTAAAGGTACTGGAAAAAGAACAACAAACAAAGCCCAAAATCAACAGAAGGAAGGAAATAATAAAAATCAGAGCAGAAATAAATGAAATAGAGACTAAAACAACAATAGAAAAAAATTAATGAAACCTAGATCTGTTTCTTCGAAAAGATAAACAAATTGACAAACCCTTAGCTAGACTCACCAAGAAAAAAAGAGAGAAGGCTCAAATAAATAAAATCAGAAACGAAAGAGGAGAGATTACAACGGACACCTCAGAAATACAAAAGATAATAAGAGAATACTATGAAAAGCTATACGCCAACAAATTGGATAATCTAGAAGAAATGGATAAATTCTTAGAAATATACAATCTTCCAAAACTGGACCAAGAAGATGTAGAAAATTTGAATAGACCAATCACCAGTAAGGAGATCGAAACAGCAATTAAAAATCTCCCAAAAAAATAAAAGTCCAGGACTAGATGGCTTCCCTGGTGAATTCTACCAAACATTCAAAGAAGACTTAATACCTATCCTTCTCAAACTCTTCCAAACAATTGAAGAGGAGGGGAGGCTTCCTAACTCTTTCTACGAAGCAAACATTATCCTGATACCAAAACCAGACAAGGACAACACAAAAAAAGAAAATAACAGGCCAATATCACTGATGAACATTGATGCAAAAATCCTCAACCAAATACTAGCAAATCAAATACAATACATTAAAAAGATCATACATCATGATCAAGTGGGCTCCATTCCAGGGATGAGCTGAATAACTGATTGTGTCTTTTAGAGGCATTTGAATACTCTCATCAGTAGAGTCAATGTTAATACACTCTAAATTCTTACTGTCAGTATGCCCTTATTATTTTTCTCCTATAGGCTGATAATGACTGGAAAAACTCTGCTTACACATGTAGAGTTCATAAGTGAAAACTAAAACTATTACCAAAATAAGGAATACATTTAAAACACTTGGAATGATAAAGCTACCCAAATGTCCCAGGCCTACTGATGAAAGGAAGAAAGGAAATTGACATGTGTTGAGTATCTATGATACATTAACGAATCAATTCAGCATGTTTCCTACTTCTCCATAAGAATTTCATCTTTTTATAACTTTCTTGTATAAGAAGATCATCACACTTTAATGCATTTCACATGTGAGAAAATTAAGGCTCAGCTATTTCTCTGAAGTTTTGTTTTTATCTTATGAATGTAAAATTTGCATTTTATTCCATAATATCTGCTAACTTAAAAAATGTTTTTAAGTATTTGTCATAGGGTAAAATTTTTACCAAAGAAAATGAATTCAGATCTACTTGGTAGCCTCATGACCCCAAGAGTCCATACACACTGTCGTATGAGAAGTGTGATACTGGACCATGCATAATAGCTCATCACTGGACAGCATCTTACAAACAAACTCTTTCACATAGAGCCTGGAAGACGGAAAGGAAAGGAAACATCCAGAGAGCACCCGCTTACCTCTGAAATGAGGATGTTAATTCCTACCTTTCACAATCGCTTGGAGAACAGAGGGTGTAAATACTCAGCAGGTGTGCCTGACACGCATCAGTTTTCATTTATGATGACCTCCCAATTATTACAGATTAAATCAGGTATCTGAAGTGAAATAACTTACCTGAGGCCACACAGATAATGAAAGCACATAAAAAGGCCTGAACTCAAGTCTTCTGAATCCAGGCTCTCTGCTCTTTCTAATGCCAACTGCCTTCTTATTGTGCAGAGTGTGAAATGATTCCGTTTTTTTTTTTTTTTTTAAAAGGCTGGTGTTATTGGCTATGATTTGGAAGGTACCTGTCTGCCATATATCTAGCTCTCTTATAATTCCAATATTAGCAATTATTTTCTTTGTCTAAATCATTTACCTCTCTTCACCTAGAATACCTTCACAGTTTGCTCCCTCACTCTATTTAGATTTCTGCTCGATTGTCCTCTTCTAAGCTCAACCTTCCCTGGGCACATTTTGTAACCCATGACTCTTACTCTCTATTACCTGACACTGGGTTTTGTTTTGTTCATAGCACTTATCTACTTGACGTTATAGTTTATACTCTGTCGCTGTTTGTTTAATTCTTAGTCATCAGTCTCCACTGGGATGGAGCTGCTGTGTGGGCAGGGGCTTCTGCTGTTCATGGCTGCACTCCTACCTCCTAGAATAGTATCTGGTACACAATTATATATTCAATAGCTATTTATTGAAGAATATTTATTGAATTAACTCTCTAGAAATTCCCTGTCTAAAAATTCAGCTTATCACTTTCTGTCTACTATTTATTCTATATATTTTACTCATTTTCTTTATTTGTCTCCACTCACTAGATTGTAAGCTCTGTAAGGGTAAAGATCTTTGTCTATTTTGTTTCCTATTGTATTCCCAGCATCTAGAACATGACTGACACATAGCATGTGATTAGTGATTACTTTAGTATAAATTAATTAACTAATCTACTCAATAATGCCTTGATGCAGATATTATTATCCCCATTTTCAAACCAGGAAATTGCAAATCAGAGAAACTACATAACTTGTCCAAGAATACATAGACAGTAAGCAGCAAAGGATCTACTAACACCCAGAAAACAATTAATTAAGTGACAATGGTAAGCCCTTCTCTATCAGTAATCACATTAAATGTAAATGAATTAAATCCTCTAATCAAGAAAAAACTTAGAGTGTCTGAATGTATAAAACAAGAAAAGAATCAACTACCTCCAACAGACTCACTTCAGTTTAAGCACACATAAAGCCTGAAAGCAAAGAGATGAAAAAAGATATTCCGTGCAAATAGAAATCAAACACAAGAGTTGCTATATTTTTACTAGAAAAAATGTACTTTAAGTGAAAAATGGTAAAAAGAGACAAATAAGTTCATATGTAATGTTAAAGGACTCAAGTTATCAACAGTATAGAACAATTGTAAATATTTATATACTCAAAATCAGAGCATCTAAATATATAAAGCAATATTAACAGATCTGAAGGGGGAAATGGATGGTGAAACAGTAATAGTAGGGGACTTCAATACTCCACTTTCAACAACAGATAGATGATCCAGGCAGAAATTCAATAAGGAAACATTGTACTTGAACAACACATTTGACCAAATGGACCTAACAGACATATACAGAACATTTCCATCCAATGGCATCAGAATACACACTTTTCTCAAATGCATATGGAACATTTTTCAGGAAAGTTTATATGTTAGGCCACAAAACAAGTCTTAACAAATTTAAGAAGACTGAAGTTATATCAAACATCTTTTCCAACCACAATGGTATAAAACTAGAAATCAGTAACAGGAAAAAACTGGAAAATTCACAAATATGTGGAGATTAAACAACATGCTTCCATACTACTAATGGGTCAAAGATGAAATCAAAAGGGGAAATCAAAAAAGATCCTGAAACAAATGAAAATAGAAACACAACATACCAAAACCTACGGGATGCAGCAAAAGCAGTTCTAAGAGGGAAATTTATAGTGGTAAACATCTACATTAAGAAAAAAGAAAGATCTCAAATAAACAATCTAAATTTATACATCAAGGAAGAAGAAAAACAGAATAAACTAAGCCCAAAGTTAGTAGAAGGAAGATAATAGCAAAGATCAGAGCAAAAATAACTGAAATAGAGACTAGAAAGACAATAGAAAAGATCATTGAACTGAGTTGGTTTTTTGAAAAATAAACAAAATTGACATACCATTAGCTATACTAACTGAGAAAACAAGAGAGAAGACTCAAATAAATAAAATTATAAGTGGAAAAGGAGATGTTATAACTAATACCATGGAAATACAAAGGATCCAAAGAGACTACTATGAGTGATTATATGCCAACAAAACGGATCACCTAGAAGAAATGCATAAATCACTAGAAACATAAAATCTACCAAGACTAAATCATGAAGAAATAGAAAATCTGAACAGACCAAAAATGGATAAGGAGATTGAATCACTAACCAAAAATCTCTCAACAAAGAAAAGCCCAGGACCAGATGGCTTCACTGGTGAATTTTACCAAATATTTAAAGGATTAATTCGAGTCCTTCTCAAAAATTCCCAAAAAACTGAAGAGGAGGGAACACTTCCAAACCTTTTATGAGGCCAGCATAACCCTGATACCAAAGCCAGATAAAGATGCTACTAGAAAAGAAAATTACAGGCCAATATCCCTGATAAACATAGATGCAAAAAGCCTTAAGAAAATATTAGCAAACTGAATTCAACAGTACATTAACAGGATCATACACCATGACCAGGTGGGATTTATCCTTGAGATGCAAGGATGGTTTAAGATACATAAATCAATAAATATGATACAACACATTAATAAAATTAAGGATAAAAATCATACAAACATCTCCACAGATAGTCAAAAGGCATTTGACAATTCTTAGTAAAGTGAGTCTAGGAAGAACTTACCTCAACATAATAAAGGCCATATATGACAAGCTCACAATTAACATCATACTCAACGTGAAAAGCTAAAAGTCTTCCCTCTAAGATCAGGAACAAAATAAGAGTATCCACTCTCTCCACTCCTATTCAACATAGTGCTGGAAGTCCTAACCAGAGTAATTAGGCAAGAAGGAAATTTAAAAGGCACCCAAATCATAAAGGAAGAAGTAAAACTGTCTCTGTCTGCAGAAGACATAATCTTCTAGATAGAACCCCCTAAAGATTCTACAAAAAAAAACTATTAGAACTAATAAACAAATTCAGTAAAATTTCAGGATACTAAATCAACACACAAATATCAGTTGATTTCTACACAATGACAATGAATTCTCCAAAAAAATAATAAGAAAACAATCCCATTTACAATGGCATCAAAAAGTGTAAGATACTTAGGAATAAATTTAACCAAGGAGGTTAGAGATCTGTACACTTAAAAACTATTACTTTGATGAAAGAAACTGAAGAAGACACAAATAAATGAAAAGATATTCTGTGTTCATGGGTTGGGAGAATTAATATTGCTAAAACGTCCATACTACCCAAAGCAATCTACAGATTCAAATGCAATCCTTTTCAAAATTCCAATGGCATTTTTCTAAGAAATAGAACAAAAAACCCTAAAACTTATATAGAATTACAAAAGACTTTGAATAGCTAAAGCAATCTTGAGCAAGAAGAGTAAAGCTGGAGGCATCACAGTTCCTGATTTCAAACTATATTACAAAGCTATGGCAATAAAAACAGTATGGTACTGGCCCAAAAACAGACACATAGATCAATGGAACAGAACAGAAAGCCCAGAAATAAGCCTATGCATACTTAGTCAACTAATTTTTGACAAAGGTGCCAAGAATACACAATGGAGAAAGGATAGTCTCTTTAATAAATGGTATTGGGAAAACTGGATGTCCATATGCAAAAGAATGAAATTGGATCCTTATGTTACACCATACACAGAAAACAACGCAAAATGTATTAAAGACTTAAACATAAAACCTGAAAAATAAAACTCCCAGAAGAAAACATAGAGAAAGCTCCTTGACATTGGTCTTGGCAATGAACTTTTGGATCTAATGCCAAAAGTACAGGCAACAAAAGCAAAAAATAAGTGGGACTACATCAAACTAGAAAGCTTCTGCAAAGCAAAAGAAAAAAAAGTCAACAAAATTAAAAGACAACCTGCAGAATGGGAGAAAATATTTGCAAACTGTATATCCAATAAAGAGTTGACATTCAAAAGTATATAAGGAGCTCTTATAATTCAATAGCAAAAACAAAACAAAACAAACCCAAATAATCCAATTTAAAAACTGGATAAAGGGGGTCAGCCCAGTGACATAGCAGTTAAGTTTGCACACTCTGCTTTGGCATCTCAGGGTTCACCGGTTTGGATTCCAGGCACGGACCTGTGCACAGCTTATCATGCCATGCTCTGGCACATGTCCCACATATAAAATAGAGGAAAATGGGCACAGATGTTAGTTCAGGGTCAATCTCCTCAGCAACAAGAGGAGGATTGAATGCAGATGTTAGCTCAGGGCTAATCTTCCTCAAAAAAAATGGGTAAAGGACCTGAATAAACATCTTTCAAAAAAACACATATGAATGGCCAATAAGTATATGAAAATATGCTCACCATCACTAATCTCAGGGAAATGCAAATCAAAGTCACAATGACATATCACTTCACACCTGTTAGGATATCTACAGTCAAAAAAACAAGCAATAACAAAGGTTGGCAAGGATTTGGAGAAAACAGAACGCTTGTAAACTGTTGGTGGGAATGTAAACTGCTATAGTCATTATGGAGAACAGTATGGAGGTTCCTCAAAAAGTCAAAAAAAGAATCACCGTGTGATCCAGCAATGCCACTTCTGGATATTTAACCAAAGGAAATGAAATCATTATCTCAACAAGATATCTTTTTGATATCTTTCATTCCTAGGAGCATTATTCACGACAGCCAAGACATGGAAACAACCTAAATGCCTGTCAACAGGTGATTGGATAAAGAAGCTGTGGTATACAGACATATCATGGAATATTATTCAGACATAAAAAAGGGAAATCTTGCCATTTGCAACAGCATAGATAAACCTGGAGGGCACTATGCTAAGTGAAATAAGCCAGACAGAGAAAGACAAATACTGTATGGTGTCACTTATATGTGGAATCTAAAAAAAATTATTAAAAGTCAAACTCTTAGAAATACAGAGTAGAATGGTGGTTGCCGGGGCAAGGGGGTGCGGGAAATGGGGCGACGGTGCTCAAAGGGTACAAATTTTCATTTTTAAAATGAATAAGTTCTGAGGATCTAATGTACATCACAGTGACTATAGCTAATATTGTACAGACATGTATCACTTAACAACAGGGATATATTCTGAGGAGTGCCTTGTTAGGTGATTTCATTGTTGTGCAAACATTATAGAATATATGTACATAAACATAGACAGAATAGCCGGCTGCACACCTAGGCTATATGGTACTAATTTTATGGTACCACCTTCATATCTATGGTCCGTTTTTTATCAAGACATCATTACGAGGTGCATGACTATATTGTATACTCGAAATTTGCTAAGAGAATATAGTTGAAGCATTCTCACACACACAAAAAAACACAACCTCGTAAGCTGATAGATGTGTCAGTTAACTTCATTGTAGTAATGATTTCACAATGTATATGTACATCAAATCATCATGTTGTATACTTTAAATATATTGCAATTTTCTTTGTCAATTATACCTCAATACAGCTGGAAGAAAGCATTTACTGAATAGCTAATAGGATGTATTAGACCCTGGGAATACAAAAATTAATAAGACAAAGTCCCAGATGTTGAGTGGCTCTGCCAAGTCCTAGAAACAGACATGTAATTTAATAGTTACAACACTGCATGATGATAAGTGCTATAATTAAAGTATGCTCAAGGTGCTATGGGAGCATCTATGGAGGAAGAGCACTAACCAATCTTGGGTAATCAGCCAAGAGCTGCAGAACCTCCTGCATCTTCTGCTGCACAGCTCATTCTCACACTCCCTCCAGATGTCGGCTCAAATAACACCTTATCAGTGAGACTTTCTCTTATCAGCATGTTCTCTATCCCTTCCTTATATAGTATTTTTCCTCACATATAGTACTGACCATCATCTGACACACTATACATTTCACTTGTTTGTTTATTCTCTGACTTCCACTCCTAAAGTGTAAGCCCTGTGAGGGCAGGGATTTCTGTCTATCTGCTGCTTTATCCACTGCACATGAAACAGTGCCAGTCATATAGAAACTACTCAAAAAATGTCTGTCCATTGAATGAATGAGCGAAACCCACAAAGGCTAAAGAGTACCAAAGAGAAGACAATAACATACCAGAATTCATATCACATTTTTCGAAAGTGGAAAGTGGATGGAGGAGGGATAACTGAAAATGGGAGAAAGCTCTCTATTGAGAGAGACCCCAGTAAGAACCAGTTATGTTCACTCCACACAACCCCACAGAAGCTTAGTGATTTGAGCCTTCAGGTTCCATGAAAAGTGGGTTAAGGGGCGAAGGTGGGAACAAGTGCTTTTCTGGAAGGTCACGTGTGGAACAGGCACACTCCTGCACCCTAGGCAGCCAGATGAGTACTCATCCTCCAGCTTTATTTTCCAAAGAAATGTAATTAGAGCATTATCAGACTGCAGAACACCAGGCAGAGAGGATGGAGTGGAGGCAACGTGCTGAAAAAGAAAGTTTAAGTAGAAGTCTACAAAGATGGAAGCGGGATCTCCAAGCCCTTTCCTCCTTGATTCTTGGAGTACTCACAGACACATTTATGTGACAAGCAGAAGACTGGAGTATCCTACCAAGCTCACTGGTCCAAGAAGAGAAAAATCACTATAGTTACGGACATTTGGGGTCTCACAATACAAAGATCTAGACCCTTTCCTGTTAATCCTATAATGAAACCAATCTATAAATAAACCTGGTCCACACACAAAGAATTCCAATCAGTTTGTGTGTGTGCGTGTGTGCTCTTTTCACTCTTAAATATGAGTAAATAGACCTGAATCACATCCAGAAAAACTTCTGACCTAAAAGAAAACAACACACAGAAAAAGGAACTTAAAAGAAACAGAGACAAAGCAGGAGGCAGAAGAAAAAAATACATATACATAGTCATCAGGGAGATGAAACAATAAAACAAAAACATAATGGTAATAAATATGAAAAATGAACAAATTAATGGAAGACGTTTTAGAGATGTATTTCCTAAATGTGATAGCAGAAAAAATTTAAAGTTAATAGAGTGGTGGAGGATAAAGTTGAAGAGTCCTCTTTATAAGTGTACCTAAAAAATAATGAGATGGAAAAAAAGGAGAGAAAAGATAAGAAATTTAGAGGTTTATGCCAGGATGAATAATAACCAGCTGGTAGGTGCTCAAGCAAGAGTGAACCAAGAAAATAGAGGAAAGAAGGTTATCAAAGAAATAATATCTAGTTTGATGAACGGGGGAAAACATATACAAAAGCACACAGCATTTTTAAATTACAAAATACCAAGGAAAGAGGAGATCTTAAATGCTTCCAGAGAAAAAATAGATCACATCCAAAGATTAGGAGTAAGACTGGCACTGGCCTTCTTGACAGCAGCACTGGAAGCTGGAAGGCGGGGGAGCAATTCCTTTAACATTTAAAGGAAAACGAGTTCCAGCCTGATGTTCTATACCCAGCTGGTAATTAATTACATGTACATGTAAGGAAGGAAGAATATTAAGCAGGGAATCCCCAGGATGAGGGTGAAGAGAAGTCCCTGAACCTTGACCTGTGCGGGACCAGAGAGCAGTTTGTCCAGACTGAAGCCAGAGGACAGAAAATTCAGGGAGGATTAGTCCCAAACGAAAGAGTGTGTGTGGTATGTGTGTGTGTACTGCAGGTGGTGAATGGTTCTTGATAAAGCATATAATTTATTTTGAGAGGTATTTTATAATTTGGGCAGTTTAGAAAGGACTAGTGAAAAGGACATAAATATTGAACAAATTATTGAAGTATCATTGACTTAAGAAAAAAAAAATTTAAAGATGCATCAGGAAGTCAATGAACAAATAATACACTACATGGCTTACCTGTGAGTTTTATTTAGATAGTTACAGTAATATCAAACACCAAACTTTGATTTAGCCAAAAATTGTGAAATGACTGTATTGGGAAAATGGGGAAAGGGAATCACATGTATTTGTGAGATGCGGGGCTCTCATGATGTATGAAAAGAGTGTGAGAAAACTAAATTTTCATCTTCTATCACAGAAAATCAATAGATAATGGAATGGCTAAAACTGAAAACTAGGAATAAAACAAATTATTAGAAGAGGCTAACAGTAGTTGCCTCTGGTAAGGGAGATGGGAGTGTGCAGGTGTGGCTCAGGGAGCTGCTCTTTATCATCCTCGCAATACCATTTGAATCTTGACCTATAGTAATATATTAATTTGATAACAATAAAGATTCAATATAAACATATGGGGCTGTATTAGATGTTCATTAAAGTACCTTCCCACTGGTTCATCCAAGGATCTACATTTTATACAAAATTCCAAATATGACCTGCAATAAAATATAATCGTATTTCAGAAGTAGAATTAATTACTTCCAGCTAAGAGAATTGAGGAAGGATCCATTAGGGAAGAAAAGCACTTGGGCTGGTCCTCTCAGAAAGAATCAGATTTCAATAAGTGGGAATCCAAAAGTGGAATCCCAGGTCAACAGAATGGAATAGTCAATACTTCATGGACCACCCACTTAGAGTCAATACTCCATACATTCACTCGGGTTCCCAACTGCCCCTGGTGCAGAGGACTAACCTTTACCACTCGGCCACTAGGTGGTAGATCCTTTTCACAGATTATCCCATGTAACCTCATAACAAACTCTGTGTGGTAAATATTTTAGCCACACCTCATAAATAAGGGAACTGAAATTAAGAGAGTTAAGCTACTTGCTCAAGGATACCCAGCTAGTAAGTAGTGGAGATAGAATTTAAACTCAGTTGTTTTCTGCTAAAATATCTATTCTCTTTCCATCATTCTGCTCTGCCTTCTTGAAATATTTGGACATAATTTATATATTTGATATACCAACACAAAGAAACCCTTTTTAAGAGTCCTGACAGATCAAATAAACAAACCCTAGAAGGGTAGGCCTTGCACACCCCAAACTCCACCCATTTCTAGTTCTTTCTCACCACATCCTTCCCTATACCTCTTACATAGATCAACACACAGCTAAATTTTCTACCAGAGAAGAAACAACAGTATCGAATTCTCAAACAGTCTCAAGATTCTTACTATAAACCACAGAATTGACTGGCTATTCTTTTATTCTACTTTTTTAAAAAAAATTTGTACAATGTGATTTTTTTAAGTATGATTTAATTTTAAGTATGATTTAACAACATGATTTAGTAAATATATATAAAGGGGCTTTAAAAAATATCAACCCCTCTGATTATTGTGAAGGCTGAAGGAGTAAAGTCGAGTCTAGTCTCACAGAAAAGAACACCACCATGCTTCTGACACCTCCTCCCCCCACCCACATGCACACACTCCAAATCAGGCAGCAAAACTGTTCCAAATAAGTAAGTTCAGTGCTTCTGCCATGGCACACAGGATGTTGAGACCTTACTTCACTTTAATCACAAAATCTATAGTACTAATGCCACTTCCGTATCAGGAATTCAACCTTGTAATTACTGCTGTCACCTAAAACCCACACACCTCTGAAGCTGGCATTATCAGCAAGTTGGAAGCCCCATGTAGAGCTTGGTTCTCGTATTGCTGATTTCCAAATCAAGCCTCACTCAGAAGCATGTGGCAGGTAAGCCTACGCCACACGTATCTATGTGGACTGCAAGAGAAACTGAGAGTTTGACATCTGGTTTGCGGAGGTGGGCATCATTACATGTGAATTATTTAAAAGACGTTGGGCAGCCATGAATATGACATATGTCTACCATAAACCCATTCAAAAGAGATAAGTCAAGAATTACTCCAAGATTCTGGCTTAGGAAAGTAGGTAAATGATGAGGTCATTAAAGAGAAAGGGAGCACTGGAGAAGGAGTAGGTGAGCGTAGGTGAAGGGAGGGTGGCTTTAGGGCATAAAGTAATGAGTTTGAGGTGCCTGCAAGGTATGTAAATGAAAATGTTCAGTTCAATATGTGAGCCTGAAGCACAGATGAAAGGCCAAAAATCCAGATAATAATGTGGACCACATCAGAACCGATGCTGTGGAACAGGATGAGATTGTCAGGATAGGGCATATTGAGTGAGAAGAGGGAAGGTCTTGAAGCCACATGGAGTTCAGACAGTAAGTGGTCGGGCAGAAGAGGAAGAGTCAGCGAAGGAGACTCGCCAAGAAAGCCGAGCAGAAGGGAAAAGCAGCAACAGCTGTGGGGGCCTGGAAGCCAAGACAGAGAGTTTCAAGAAGGATGGAGTCAGACCTAGCAAATCCTGCTAGGTAATTATTCATTTCCATTAGGTAATTACTCATTTCCTCCAAATTTTACCCCTCCTTCCATGATTGTTAGGCTAGTTTACTCTGCTTATGTTGAGGCACAATGTATGAAACAGAGAATAGGTAAAAAGGCAACACGGACAAGGCAATAACAAAAGCCTAAGAGTATATTCTAAAGCTTTCACAGCTTCTGAATCATATACGGTTGCCTCATTCTCAGAGTCTCTTCCTCTTTCCACCACAGGAACATGGGCCCTTTGTTTGTGGTGTGTGGCTGTCTTTCTGTTCTCCTTCTGGCCATCTTATCTAGAGTGCCCTGTAGTCAGGCCTTTCCTCACATTCTTCTGACTCTGTCCCGGCATCCTTCTGACCCTATACACTCAGTTCCAGGCTATGCTGACCATCCCTGGCCCTCCGATTCATCATCCTCCCTTTATTTGGTTAATTCCTATTCACCTCCAGGTCTCTCTTTTTCTTTCACTTTTTCCAAAATTATCTCCCCAACCCAAGTCCTGGTTACATGCTCGTACTGCTCATTCCCATCGTACCCAGGACTTCCCACTCAGCAATATTGTGCAAAGAAGTGCATGGGCTCTCATGCCACACACAAGTTAAAATCCTGGCTCCACCAACTTGTGTGACCTTGGGCGAGTCTCTTAACCTCCTGAAGGCCGACAGTACCTAATCCATGTGGGTGGTATGAAAATAAAGAGTTTATGCATTTAAAGTACTAAGCAAAGTAACTGAAAGATCGACTGCACTCAACCAACATGCATGGTCCATTTTTACTGATATCATCTGCATTATTACTATAATATTGTTTTATGAGGCCTAATGCCTTATCTGCCTTATTCACTGAAATGTAAACTGTAGGGGCAGACAGATCTAACTTGTTTAAAAGCAAAAGAAAAAAACTCACTGCAGGGAGTGGAATGTAGTAAGACTTCAATGCACATTTGTTAAATATGTGATTCTCACGTACCACATGTAAAAAATAATTCCAAACCCAAATCACCACAACCCCACCACCACTCTGCCACCCTAAAAATCTGATGTGCATACATGCAAACATTTCTATATAGATGTATAATCAAAAATTCAAACTCAACATATCCTAAATCAGTGATTATCTTAGGCCTTTAAGTACCTTTTCATCCTGACTCCACTTTTACTGTTAATTGAACCACAATTCTCGCAAGGACCTAGGCTCCAAACCTCTAGTCTTCTCCAGTTCTTCCCTCTTCCTTGACCTCTACATCTAGTCGATGTCAGTCATATTGACAATACAAGTGACAAAGCTGAGTCAGGGGTGATGGCAGGGATGATGGTAGTCAGGTGAGTTTGTGATAAAAAAATTAAAATGATTACCAAAAGAACAAAAAGATCAGCGTACACGACACTAAATTAACCTTTAAACATCAAGGAGAAGCCTGTCTGAAGGAATCGTCCTTGTGAGAAATTGCAGAAGGGTATCTGAAGACAAGAACAGAGGGATCAGAATGGTGATTTTGCTATTTATATCCCAACATTTATATTAATCATTTATTAATTAATTTTTAACGATAATAATCTATCATACCATTTGTCGGTTATGAAAAGCAACCCCAGGCTTTTCCTTCATTCTGGAGAGTCTATTTTTGAGTTTAATAGGAACAAGTAGCACAGTTGGGTAGATTTCTGCAGTGCCAAATGGTCCTTTGATCCCTCAGGTTTTCTGCATAATCAGAAACATTCCAATTTACTCTTGTTCCTTTCCTATTTCTCATTTACCAATGTATATGAAGGAAAATTACAAAATGACGGAAAGAGTTACGGCAACTAGTAGTAAGCTGGGAGAGTGGCCCGGCTTGGGACATCAGGTGGGCAAGAAGAGGGGGAGGATGGATAGAAAAGGCATAGATCACTTTGACATTATCAGGCTTAGCTGAGGTTTGGTGGTGATTGAACTGGCTCTGGAAAATGGAGTGATGTGTGTGTATGTGAGACATAAGAGTTGTGTCTCTGACACCTGGATCCTATGTCGTTCTTACCATGTGGCCAGGATGTTTTTTCAGTAAAGGAACATGCTCTCTAACCATGGGATGAAGGTGCTCCAAGCACCAGGAGCCTCATGAGTCAGCTGGGTCTGTTGGTTCATAACGTCAAGGGAATGACCTACAGCTTTGCCCTGGTTTTCCCAATTAAATCCCAAAACATATGCTTCCAGGGAGGCAAATGATGTCCCCCCACCAAGCCTCAGCTTCAATGAAACTGTACTATCCAAATATCAGCTGCAGCTTTTTTTCCTATGTATTGATGGCTAAGAACAGCTGTATTTAAGTTTATCTCCATTCTCACACTTGATTTTAGTCCATCATCACACCTACTACATTTATCTTCCTTCCTTTGTCCTTTATTCAAAGAAAACACAGCATCCTTCTTAAGAAAACCTGGCTAAGGATTGTCATACATATGAGATAGACAAGGTTTTCACAGCAGCTTCTGGCCTGGGTGACCAGCTATCTCTGAGCCACTGACTTAGGCACTTACAAGTATTATTTCAATTAATAGTCCTGACAACCAGGGAAAGTAATTACTATTATTATCCTCATTTCATGGATGAGGAAATACAGGCTTAGAGGTATTATGTGAATGGCCCAAAATCACACAGCTTGTGAATGGTAGAAATAGGGTTTGAACTCAGCTTCGTGAAATCAGAGCACAAGCTCTTAAAGATTACAAAACACTGCTCCCTGGTGGCAAAGTGAAGAAGTACAACCCAGTACTCAAGAGGATAAAAACCAAGATGGATCAGAAAGGAGAAGCACCACAGATAAACATAGAGCTGGGGTCATGTTAAAGAGGGCCCTATTTGGGGTTGTTTATCCAACTCTGCTACATCCAGGCTCCCATACTCAGTCTCGCTATCTGGCTCTCCTTTAAGAAGTTCTTTCCCTAGCTTCCTTCTTTTATTTTGAGAATAGCTGAATGCAAAACAAAACACAGGGCCACTCTGCTTAGTTCATTAAACTATGTGCCAACCCAAGCAAAAATGGCCCCTAAGGACATTTCCCCTGAGCCCCATGATCACAAGGTCACAACTGTAACTGGACTATAGGTTGTAGAGCACCAGCCATATCCCCCGACCCCACAACCAAAGCCCTCATTCCCCCAGCTCATTCCTCCCGAATCCCAGTTTGTCTCCTGGGATTGCTCAATGCTGAAGGATGCTGCCTCACCTTGGGAGAGGTTGAAGTACCAGTCCCCTCACCTCAGTTAGGGACATTTAGAGCCCACCCCAAGTCTAGAGTACTCAGGGAGACTGGCTGTGGCCCCATTACAATTGCACTGCAGGTCAATTTCTCCCTCTGCCCAACCTGCTTCCCTCTCTCCTCTCAACTGCTCCCAAGAGTGCTCTCCAGCAAAACTCCCAGGCAAAGCACAGAGTCTGTTTCTTGGGGAACCAACCTAAGACAATACTCATCTCTTCATTTCAGTCCTATTCATAAACATTGCCTCTTTAAATAAAGAGCTGGAGCACAATGTAAAGACATATACCAGAAAAGCACATGGATATTAAGTTCAGAAACATCCCAGAAGGTAAAAATAACACGTGAATTGTAAGTCTAAGAAGCAGTCCTCGTTATATACTGCTAGAAGTATGTGATTGCCTCACATTTCATAACTTTGTAATTGCCGTCATGCCACTTAAACTCCCTGCCCTCCACTTTTTTCAATCTCTAAATAAAAAAGTTTAATTAGATATTTTCTGGGGCCACTTTAGACCGAGTCCAAAACTTCACCTTAAATACTCAGTGAAAATTCTTACTATCTTTCCTACAAGATTGTTTTTGAAGGTTATTTGTTTGTTTTTACTTTGAGCTGTTCATCAAGTGCTCTGATATGGTGATTAGGGACACAGGTCTTTTTGTCAGTGTCGGCATCAGACGTGTGTGTAAGGCACAGTTCAACTCTAAGAAACCACTAGGACAATAATCTTTGATCCTTCTTTGGGGTAAAATTCTCTTGTAAATTGATGCTTTAAAAACTCCCTCTAATTAACCACATTAGCTTGAAGTGTCTTGGTCTCAAAGACTAAACTCAAATCGCTCCCAGGATCCCTCTTCTTGAGTAACTTCCTAGTGACTTTTCCCTTTTAGTTTCTTCTTCTAATAGAAACATGAGAATAAAGACACAGGCTGGAAGCTGGAAAGAGAAATCCTTGTTAAATGAGAAACCTCAATCCCAGAACTTGGCTTTGTGCTCCTAAGGAGAGGCTAAACTTAGGAAGATGGCAAGAAATAATCAGTAACTTATACAATACAGCTAGCAAAAAGAATGATGGGATAAAAATTAAATTTTCTATATTTAGCCATTCTTGATCTCATAAGTATGGAGGGCAGAAAAGCTTTTCTTCTGTCAAAATAATACTGTGTGTGGCTTTAGGACCCCTGAAAGAAGCAGGGCAGAGTCAGTCCACAGTGATACACTAGTCATGGTATACCTTGGTGGGCTCTGTCTTTCCTTTTTCGTATTATAGGCTAGGTCCCTTTCCACTACTCCCATAGGGGAAGGTGAGGAGGAACGCCTGTGATCACTAAAGATTCACAAGTTATCAGACCATCCTATATGCTTGAGGGTAGACAGCATGTCACTGATGATGATGATTCAATTATACTCAAAAAATGCAATCATTACATGTATCCTTTGTATTTTGAGCAATCTGTAAGATAGCATGAATCAAGGAAACCAGCTGGTTATTTGGTTATTTGGAAAGTAACTTAGGGGGCTGAAGTGTAAAGGAGGTGCTAGCAAATGGTGTGTGTGTGTGTGTGTGTGTGTTTGTGTGTGTTCATCAAAATGCCAATGATTGCCAAAGCAAAAGATGTGACTTTGTCTCCCTCCATTGTAAAGGTCCTTTTTAGGAGGTAGACATTTTCACTGATGTCACCTATATAAAAATGCTCTATCATTAAGGGGCTTCGAGGGCACATGGGATATATGGAATAGAAAGAGAATAGTGTCCCTGAAGTTATGTAACATAACAGAGGCAGAGAAAGCAAAAGACACACATACACCCTCAAGATAGCCCTATTTCTAGTGTTCAAATTAAGGAAGGAAATGATTAAAGTGAAATTCTTTGGTCAGTCTGGATGTCATAGTGAATTAAAGATTCTTGAAAAAGGAGAGCAAATAATTATAACCCAGCAATTCACTTCCTGACACTTACCTTAGGAAATAAAGATGTGAACTCAGATTTAAATGGATGGCTATTCATCCTAACACAATTTTAACAGTAAAATGTGAAAATATTATCTGAACAAACAAAACTAAGAGACTAGCCACCAAAGTGGTATTCAAGAAGAATATGACATAAGAAATGGTTCACCATGTTGCATTATCTGAAAACACTAAGTTCCCACATAATATACACAAGAAGCCCTAAATTTCATAAATATTTACGCAGCAAGAGTTTGTAACAGCAGATTAGTTTTAGCCCTAACTAGGCATAGGTTAAACCCCAGAAAACATGCCTCACAATTACACAGATTAGAGACTCGCTCCCATTCTCTGCCCAGCTCATATTATCAGACTGAAGCAGGCTGAAGTTCCAATCTTCTAGAGAAGGGGGAGAACATGGTGAAAGATGGGGAGGGATGGGGAACACTCATCAGGAAGCTGAGAGGAAGAGGATGAATCCTCATATCCCAGTATTCTCCAGGCCCAACCACAATCCTACAGATAGGAACAATTATGGAATCCATGTTCAGACTGAGAAACTAAGGTGTGAAGAGGATAGGTAACTTGCCCGAGGTTACAAAAATATAGCGAAGAGTCAGAATTTGATCCCAGGTAATTTTCCCCCAGAGCAACTACCAATCTGCTTCTGCATAAATAAAATACTAGAAAGGCATTCACACAGACCCCCCCCCACACACACACACACACACTCCTCCATGACATTTACAAATAGAAAAAGATATCAGTGATGGCATATATAATCCCACAAAGTCCAGCATGTTATTTCAATTCCTCTGCCTCACTATATAATAGCAAAAGGCATCTTAAATCCCTGAGCAACAGTGGGATGGCACACCCAGACACATTAGATTCTGGGGGAAAAAACTGAATTTAATAGTTGCTGCAGATTACTTTGAAAAATATAAGTTGATAATATTGATGAGTAGATTTGTAACTGCTTTAAAAGGTATACCTCTGAGCTTTGATTTGTCAATAGAATTCATCTTGGAAGAACAGTCTGGAGAGGTGTGCCACAGGCTTCTGTTCTTATCCAGCTTTTTATCATTCACTCAGACAGAGGCATAGATAACACCAGATTGGTTGAAAATACAAAGATGGAAGAGAAAGCTTACATATATTGATTAACACAGTAGACATCTCAAAACTCAAAGGACCAGAAATAATATGCACAAAAAAATCACAAAGTTAATTTTCATAAATTTATAGGACATAGAAAGAAAACATCAAATGTGTAAGTGCATGTTTGAGAGGCAACAATTATATTAACAGTAATTCTCCTACTTCCATATGAAATAAAAAAGAAACAGTAAATCCATCTTAAGTAGACTGAAAACTTAAACCAGAAAGACAAAACGATAAAGCTTTTAGAAGAAAACATAGATTTTCCAAATCCAAATATTGGTTTCATGATGGTGGAGTCGTGAAGGACACAGAATGAAAACCGTGAAAGAAAAGATTGATAAAATATATTATATTAAAGTTGAGAGCTTCTGTTGATTAAAAGCTATCAGAGAAAGTAGAAAGAACAAGCCAAAAATTGGGAGAAGATATGTGCAGGCCCATACAACTGACAAAGGATTAGTATCCACAATATTCAGAGAAGTCCTATAAATCTATAAGAAAAAGACAAATGACCCAATAGATAAATGAGCAAAAGACTTGAGCAGTACTTTACAGATGAAGAAATACAAACGGCAACTAATATATGAAAAGTTGCTTAAATTCATCAGTGGTAACCAAGGAATGAAATTTTAAACCACAGTTAGATATCATTTCACAACCACTAGAGAAACAAATATTAAAGTATGACAAATCCAAATATTTGTGAGGATGTGGATAAACAGAAAATCTTATTCACTGCTGGTAGAAGTATAAGGGGGTACAACTTGTTTGGAACATAATGTGGCATTATCTATTAATTTTGAAAATACACATACCCCATGACACAGTATTCCCCATCCCAGAGAAACTTTTTAGCAGTATTGTTTGTTCAAGAAAAAAAAGTGATCAATTGTATAATGGACAAATAAATTGTGGTATATTCATGCAGTGGAATATTATACAACTGTGAAAATGAACTGCAGTTATAACAATAACATGAACAAATCTCAGCAAGTTGTAGAATAATATACATAAAATGATTCCATTTATTTAAAGTATAAAATGTACAAATTAAATAATATGTTATTTGTTGATACAAAACTTAAAAAGAAGGCAGAGGGATAAAAACCCACAAAATTCAAGACAGTAGTTACTATAGTGGAGTGGTAATTGGATGGGACTAGATGGGCATATAGGGAGCTTCAGAAATAATGATAATATTCTATTTCATAACTTTCGTGTTATACATACAGGTATTTGTTGTGCTATTACACCTCTGCATCTTGAATATTTGCTTATAAATATTATTTTGTGTATCTATCCAGTATTTAACAATTTTAAGAAATCAAATATTCTCAGTGAGTTGTTTTTATGTATGGGTAACATGGCATACTATGAAGTTTTTTGCAACTATTTAAGATTTACAATTTTAAAATAATTTTTCCAAAATTGAAGATTCTGTTCTACCTTTTTGTTTCGTGTGTCTAATTTATTTTCAGCCAGTTATTCTTGTTCTAGGCTCCTTATGCTAGCAAAAGAGGTAAAGCAACCTGAATATCAAAAATATATATTTTTTATTATTTCTTTCATTAAGCTCAGTTCTTTTTCTTTTGGTGGTTGTTGTTACAAAAGCAATTTAAATCACTACTGAAAAATCAGAAAATTTAGACAAACAAAAGTAGAAAAAAAGCAACACTCATAACCCCACCATCCAGACAATTATTCTGACACTTTCAGATCATTTTCTTTGTTGGCTCCGCAGTAATATAATTATGGAAAAAGTGATATCTTGTTATATGTTTTATAATGTACCATAATTTATTTAGTCAATCTAAATCAAAGAGCAGAAAACTCTGAATCTGCCCTCTTTCTCTTTCTCCAAGGCAGGAAAAAAAAGTAGAGCTTGGGTGGAGAAGAGTTTTATTATGTCAACTTCAGGCACTTGGTGGTGGTTGTGTGAGCTCTGTGTTGAGACACTTTATGAGGATTCAGCTGAGCTATAAATTCTGCCTGTGCCCAAGCTCAGGATTAGGGAGGCAGAGGAAGAGCCCTCGTGTCCAGTGTCTGCCCCTCCAACCTACGGGGTCTCTGCTCACATGAGAATGCCCTCTGTTGTCTTTATTTTCCCAGCCAAGTGCCCTAGAACGGTCTCTATTATAATCTGCACCTGTTTTTGGCTTCCTCCTTTATGGCCTATGTTGAAAGCAACCTCGTTTACTCCGTCTATCAAAAGTGTATGTAACTCGAGATCATTAAGCTACCACACTTGCCTTGAAGTGGAAAGACCCACCCTGAACATAGCATAACAGATCTCTGGAAATCTGTAATGGCTAGAACCATTTAAAATTTTAATAACTTAATTGGCAATATCGTACATCATATACCATCAAGAAGTCCCTAAGAAGGAGGTAAGAACGTTGAAAAGAAAAACATCGCAGCTTCGAATCATTTCTTATGATGACTATACATGTTCATTTTCAAATCAGGGCTGTAATGGTGATAGGAGGGGACCAAATTTAGAAGAAATTGCAGAGAGTATAGAATTGCACCAAGGTCTTATATATTAAATTTCAATAACATTTCAGACATCACAGCTGTCTGTTTTTATAAAATCTCCCATTACCATAACTCAGATTGTAATTTGTCTCGGCAGAGTAGGTCTGGACTCTAAGAATGCTCTACTACCAAAGGGAACAGTGCTGGTTCCTGATACAACATAAGCTTTCTTTTGATTCAAATGTATAACTCTGATGCTATTCATCCACACTGTTACTCCATGCTGAGAAGATCCTCCCTTATCCAGTTGCCCACACTTTCTCATCTGAGCTTCAAGAGAGGAAACCCCATGTACTGGAAAGGGCAAAGACTAAAATTTTTACACATCTTCAAATCCTGGTTCTTCCATTCACAAGCTATTGGCCTTGGGCATGTTACTTGCTTCTCTGAGTCTCATCTGTAAAATAAAGATACAATGTCTACCTTGCAGGAATGCTGTGAAGAGAAATACGATAATACGTGAATATCGCCTAGCACAACGGCTAGCTCACGGTATGAGCTTAATAAATGCCGGTTGTCCTACGTATACCAGGGGAATAATAATCCAGGATTTAATAAATTAATTGTCCTTTATTTTCACTTCAAATTTTTTTATGGATTTTGATGCTGCTTATCTACATTCTCCTTTTCCAGCATTAGGAGACATTTGAAAATTATTGCTTCATAATGCAGCGATAACTTCATAAGGCTCCAAACTTTCCATAATTCCTGTGGCCTACTAGGTCTGCCATGAAGTATGATCACAGCCAGAACAGCAAGTGGTACTCTCAGGCAGACCCAGCACGGTGAGAGAGTGCTGCTAGCTAGAGTCAGAGCTGGAACGAGCCAGGAAGACAGGTGTCACTATTTGCAGGCATTAGCAGCTGTCAGAGCAGAGATATACGTAAACGGGCTGCTTCAAGGTTTACAAGTGACTTTCATCTCCTGGATGGGCTATGAGGGACTGCATGTGCCTTTAGTGACCAAAAAAATGTACTCCCTTCATCCTTAAATCTCTTTTCTGCTTGCAATCTGGGTGATTTCCCAGACATTGGGTTGCTCTGGGATTGAGGCAACTCCAAGACACAGAAAATCTGAAATTGCAGGAAAGTCCTTATGCATCTCTCTCACCCTAGAAGAGAATGAATCTTTGAACTGCAGGACATAGAAAAGTCAGAATTCTCTCCAAATCTTAGGCCAACCCTAAGTCCTATAACTATGTAATCTCTGAGACCTGGAATTTCTTAATGGCCACTGTGACAACATTTTAGATTCTCAGGCACCCATCCTAAGGAAGCCCCTTTATACTTTATAAACCTTTTCACATACATATTTTATGTAATTTTAATAATCAACTGAGGTAAGTGATATTTCCCACAACTCCATAAGTGAGAAAAGAGGCTTCTAATTCCAAGGTGAATTCTTTTCCACTGGACCGTAGTTGCATCATCTCACTCTTTATTCATTCCAGTCCCCTCACCTTCCAGGCTGCAACACAGAACCACCAGTGTAAGGAAACTCTCACCACACGTACGCATACACAACGTTAGAGCCACAGCAAACCTGTTTAGAGTTATGGTAAGTAAAGAGAGAGAGCTCAAGTGATTACACAAGAGGCAATACAAAGGAGAGTGCACTTTGGAACCAGAATGCCTGGGTTCAAATCCTCGTTTCCCCACTTAGCTGAGTAACATCGGGCAAGTCACTTATCTGTAAAATTGGGATGATAACAGTACTAAAGGATCACAGAAATTAATGCATATAAAACACTTAGATTAGTGTTTGTTATACGGCGTGAACTCTAAGTCTTAGCTCACATCACTAAATTGGAAAATCAATTTTCTAACTCAAGAATTGCAGGCACTACAAACACTCTGCCACAAAAGAAAAATAAAAGAGATGCTTGCTCCATTCTGAGGTAATGTTTCATTCCCAGGAAGAACCTCCTTCGTTTTTCTTATTTTGTAGATCTTCCGACAACTTATGAAAATACACTTAAAAAATTTTCTATGGTATAATTCAGAGCTGAGGCATTTTCTAGCACAACATCAGCTACCTTAAGCCTAGCAGCTATTGTTGGCTCACATTTGAAGATCTTTCACATACACAGTACTAATTTAAATCTCTTAAACTCATCGGCACAGATAGCCATGTCCTTTTGCAATAGAATTTTCTCACATTCAACCTCCATCTCACTATAGAAGGGATCAACCCCTATGAGACACCCAATCTACAGATTATAAGCCCAACTTTCTTTTTACTGGATGCCTACTGTATGCCAGGCACTGTGCTGGCCCTGAGAAATACAACAGAAAACTAAACAGACAGCCCCTTACCTCACAGAGCTTAAAATCTAGAGTTATGTGTGCCCTCCAGTACGGTTGCCACTAACTATATGTGGCCATTTAAATTTAAACTTAAATTAAAGTAAAAACATCTTTCCACAGTCACACTAGCCACATTTCAAGTGTTTGGCAGTCACATGTGCCTGGTGGCTACTGTATTGGACAGCACAGATATAGAATATTTCCCAGCTTTGTGAAAAGTTATGACAATGCTGGTCTAGAAAAAGGCAATAGTAAGTAAATATGTCATGAGAATATGGTGTGAAAAATGCTATGATGGGGGGCCAGCCTGGTGGCGCAGTGGTTAAGTTCACACGTTCCACTTCTCAGCGGCCCGGAGTTCGCTGGTTCGGATCCCGGGTGTGGACATGGCACCACTTGGCAAAAGTCATGCTGTGGTAGGCGTCCCACATATAAAGTAGAGGAAGATGAGCACAGACGTTAGCTCAGGGCCAGGCTTCCTCAGCAAAAAGAGGAGGACTGGCAGTAGTTAGCTCAGGGCTAATCATCCTCAAAAGAAAAAAAGAAAAAAGAAAAATGCTATGATGGATAAACCCAGGATGCTAAGAAAAATATCCCTAACTCAGACTTGATAAGAGAAAGGGATTCCAGCACACTTCCTAGAGATAGTGACATCTAACTGAGACTTGTTTATTTGATTAACAAACATCTACTATGTACCATGTGCTGGTGATGGAGGAGAGAGTACCATAAACAAAGGCCCTTCCTCACAGAACCTCAATGGAGGAAGGTGATCAATCAACAAACAAACTCCCAGGATCATTTCTGTTTGTGACGAATGTTATGCACGGGGAAAAAAAGGGGATGATAAGGAGAGGCTACTTTAGTTTGCTGAGAAGTGAGGACTCAGCTGAGTTTGAGAATCGTAAATATATAGTGACACGAGCTTCATGGTTCTGTGATTTTTTCCATCAGTGCTCAGTAACCCCAGAGAAAGTTCAAACAAGGCAGACAGTTGGGGTCTTGCAACAGAAGGATGGTTGAAAAATAAAATTAAGGATATGAGGAAGAGTTATTGAAGTTCTGGACCGTGGAATCCAACTTTAATAGAAAAAGCAGTGAAGACAGGTGGGGCTAACGTGCACTGAGAAAACAGGTCAAAAACTGCAGATCTGGATGAGGCAGAAGGAGACAAAGGGCAGAATAGGAAGGATAGTCAGAAAGACAGATAAGATATGGTAACAGAGGAAAATGTTCAAATTTTATTGTCCTGAGAAAAAAGTTCCTGAGAGTGGCCATAGGACCAGGCGGACACCGTGGAACAGAGGTGAAAGGAGATGTAGGTGAAATACCTAGGATCTGAGAGTCTGACCCATCTCTATAATGTGCAACTCAGAACCACATTCCACAAGGTTGTCCTAGACCTGCTGTATTTCTTTTCCTCTCAAAGGCCACGAGACCTATCATGTCACTCTCTGTGTGATTCTGTGAATCACTTATCTTATTTCAAATCACCTACGTGATTCGAGAGCAGGAGCACAACCATGCCTGCCTTGTGTGCTGCTGCCTGCTCAGATGAGCAACCAAACACCCACATTTCCATGCTGAAAGGTGCTACATTGACTTTCCTTGGCAAAGGACTTCCTACAGCTCTGGGCTCCTCCCACATTCCCCACAAAAGCCAGAGGATCACTTAATCTTAGCCTTCAGGCCTCACTACGCCTAAAGAAGAATTCTAATCCAGCAGTAGGGAAGCCAGATCCTAGCAACAAGATCAGGCTGGACCAAGGGAGACTGATTGAAGGAGTGGCAAGGAAGTACCATGGCCTCAAAAATTATCTCCCCATCAGTGTTTACATTTGCACATTGGCCTTAATAATGCCTTCTTTGGGCTTAAAAAAAAATGAAAGTAGAAGGTAATTCTTACTGCTAGTCCTGACCTTTCATTTTGGCTTCTACCATGGAAATTGCTTATGCTTCAGCTAGGGCCCCATGGTCTGCAATCAAGTTAGGAACCCTTACAGCGAATTCGTAGGTAAAACCTAGCAAAAGTCAGCAAGCATCATTATAAGTAGAATCTTTGCAGAACAATGGACTGTCCTTTCTCTATCTCACAATGCCTAAGATACTCCTACTCACCACTCTAGACCCCACTCATTTGACTCTCCATGTTACTGAAGCCTTCCCCAAGCTCCCTCTACCTTCTCCCATAAAACACTCTCTCCTCTGTGCCACCACATCTCTCTCTACTGCAACCTGCTTTTTAATCTATCTCCCTTGTAAGCCATGCATTTCTTAAAATGAAGACAATATTTTATTCATCTTTGTTTTCCTGATGTTCATGGCAAAGCCTAACACATAGAATACATTTAATTAATGTTTGAGGAAGGAAAAAAGAAAAAGGAAAGAGAGAGGAAGGAAAGAAGGAATACATGAATTAGGAAGGAGAGTGACAACAGATCAGGCTGGAGAGAACTGGATGAAGTCCTAGATTTTCCTATTACAAAAGGTAGAAGCAGGGATAAGTAGAAATGTGACTATAAAACCGTTCCTGAAATTTCCTCTTTGTGTTTATCTCTAAGCCCTAGGGGGTATAAACTGTTTCTCAACAACAATGAGTCAGGATACACACATGCTTTGTCATACATTTTACCTATAGAGCCTGCAGTGGGGCTTTAGTGGAGAAGAGGCTGAAGTCGAAGACCTGGTTCTTGGCTTTGTGCCCTTGAATGTGCTCCCTAATCCCTCTAATCTCAGAGTCCTCATCTGTAACACCAGCTAATAATAATATCTGCTCTATGACGTTTTGGGGAGGCTCAAGGGAGAGAACTGAAGTGAAAATCTTTGTAAAATCTAAAGGATGCCTCATGAGGATGAGATTATTGGCAGTGGATCTATCTCCACTTGGTTTCCAGATCTACCTTCCCCCAGGCTGAGGTGTAATCTAGCTGTGGTAGACTCTCCCGCCTACAGGCAGAACAGGTAATACATTTGCTTTCATCCCACATTAGTTGGATGATATTGCATATACTCAGAGTTTTCACAATTACCATGTTCTATTTTCCTAGTCTACTATGTCGGCCTGGGCTTACAATAGTCCTCAGCTTAGTGTCCATCTCAGGGAGACCATGAGTCACAGCAGCCAAGCTTGCCTTGGGTGAGTCTGCAGAGAGAGTCATCTCCTCTGTCCACCTCAGCAAGGGAGCAGTTGGAGAGGAGAAGATGGAGGCAGCTTTTCTTAGTCCTCAATTCATGACTTTGTGGTTCTGGACCTAGCATATATGCATAAGGTGACTGAACTAATCATTTTCTAGGATTTTAAATTACTGCTTACCACTGACTGAAACACAAGTGAAGCTGAACTCGCTCCTAAACCCTGCCCCCTTCAGCTGCCTCACAGATCTCTCCTTTCTTCTTGTTTTCACTTCAATGTCCTCTTCGCTGCAGAGGGGCAAGAACTTCCTCCCTGAAGATAGAATCTGAAACATGAAAGGAAATTCTAGAGGTAGCTTTCTTTCACTTTTCACTTTCTTACAAACCATCTCCCTCTCCCAAATTTGCCCACATTTACACAAAGAGGATGTGAGGGTGGTTTCCACCATAATTTAAGGAGTTATTTTGGAACCTCTTTAAGCAATGGATCTGACATGAAATCTATTCTGGCTATTATTTTCCCCCAGGATTGGTACTCTATAGCCCTGCCTCATCCTGGATTTTCTTATATATTAAAGAGAACTAACAGGGAAAACCTACATGTTCTTTTTGTTGTATAGTTTTTCACCTTCCCCAAGTAGAATGTCAGATCTATGTAATTCAGGGCATTTGAACATTAGTGCTGAATATGAAGATGAAGATTATGGGCTGAATGTCAGAAGATCTAAAATGCTCATGAGAAGAAGATGGAAAGAGGTTACTCAGGGATGGGGCAATTGGGGCAGAGCGACAATTAAGTGACAGGAGGCTTCTCCCCTGGCAATGTGATGTTGTTATGGATGTGGACTCTAGAGTCACTCTGCCCAAAACAGCAGCCACAAGCCACAGGTGGCTATGGAGCACTCAAAATGTGCAACAGAGGAACTGAATTGTACATTGTATTTAATTTTCATTTAAAGATTCATATTCAAGTCAGTTATTGGAAAACTTAAGTATGATTGAAATAACTTGGATATGTAAATCTACTTTTTCAACTACAAATTTTATGAAATCTAAACACAGATTAAGTATTTCTGATGAAAATTTAGCACCCAAGTTGAGATGTGCTATAAGAGTAAATTACACATCATATTTAGAAGACTTAGCACCAAAAATGTAAAATATCATCTTAATAATTTTTACAGTGAAAGTATGCTGAAGTATTACTATTTTTAATATATTAGGTTAAACCAAGTACATTATTAAAATTGACTTCATTTGTCTCTTTTTACGTTTTTTATGTAACTGCTACAAAATTTAAACTCATACATGTGGCTCATATTTCTACTGCAAAGCCCTTTTCTGCAACATGGACTACTTGGGTTCAAATTCCATTTCTATGCCGTGAAATGTGCTCATATGTGCTTTCTGGACCTTTTATGAAAAATGGGCTAATAATAGATCTACTACACAAAGTCAATGTGAGATATAAATGAACACATGTAATGCAATTAAAATAGTTCATGACACACAGTGTGCTTCATATATGGTTATTATTATTATTATTATGCTTATAGTTGTCATGGTTGTGAGAGCAGAAAGAAACTTGGAGCAGACTGTGAATGTCTTAAAGAAAGACTTTTTTTCTTTCTTATCAAACCTTGTATAAAATGTCCATTTGGATCTGAATTAAAAATGTGCGTGGCCTTGCTCCCATGGTGTCCAGTTGCATATTAGACCCTGATGACATCCTCTTGCATGCTGTGGGTCAGAACATTCTCTGTCTCTTATATGCTATCCCACAAGACCCCAAAAGGCACAGCTAATGAAAGAGTACTGTGATATAATTTAGAAAGGAATATTAGAAAAACTGTGTCGCTGACCCAGGAGTGGGAAGGCACCATGGCACTTAACCATTCTGCCACTTAACTAAACATACATCCTTCAGAAAGTCATTAGTTTCTCTGGGCTCTGTTTCCTCATAAATTAAATAGGGATAACAGAAGGTGTTGTCGTGAAGACTAAATAAGACAGTGGAATTGAAAGAGCTCTATAACCTACATAGTATTGTGCCAATGTCAATACCTTTTTATTTTTAGAACCATTACTGCAGGATTGGCCTTTCTCTTAGATTAAACAGACAGTTGCTTCTGTGGGATTATTCCTAGAGATCCTGAAGACCTACCTGTCTTCCAAATTTCCCCTAAACTAGTCTGTTATAAAACGGTCAAATCCTATGCTATAAAAAATGTTCCAATACTCCTATGGGAAATAAAAATGCAAAAAATATCCAATTTATGGATAAACTAGTAAGTCACTGATGGCTGTTAACACCGTGGCTCTTTATAGCCAGCTAGTCATTGGGCAAGTGTTTGAGGAAATGGGCCACAGATCACATAAGTTTTCACTCATTCTTCCATTCATTCATTCAACAAATATATACTGAGTGCCTGCTTTGCATGAAGCATCTGAGCTCTTCCACTATATTGAGGAAAAAAAAGACAAGGTCCCTGCCCTCAAGAAGCTTATATTCTAGCTGAGGGAGAGGAACAATAAACATGACATATATGTAAGTAATATAGTATATTACTGAAATACGAAACACTGGAAGAGGATAATGCAGATCAGCAATGTGGAGAGTTTGAGTGATGCCATTTTAAATCGGTTGGTCTGTCTGCATCTCATTAGGAAGGTAAAATTTAAGCAAAGACTTGACAGAGTTGATTATGCAGATATCTGGGGAAGAGCATTCTAGAAAGAGAAAGCAATTCATGTGAAGGCAGTAGGGCAGGAGTACACCCATGTGTTCAAGGAACAGTGGGGTGCCCAGTGTAGTCACAGCAGAGCAAGGAGAGGGAACTGATAGGAGACGAGGTCAGAGAAGTACATTGGGAGCGGGGTGGACAGATCATGTAGGGCCTTAGAGGTAGAAGAGCCATATAATTTATTCCAAACTGGAACCCATTTAAGAGTAAAAGAAGTGTTACTAATAATTACACTGGGGCAATAGTCATAAACCAAGCAAACCAGG
The DNA here is from genome assembly GCF_041296235.1 of Equus asinus. Classification (NCBI taxonomy): domain Eukaryota; kingdom Metazoa; phylum Chordata; class Mammalia; order Perissodactyla; family Equidae; genus Equus; species Equus asinus. The sequence goes on from NC_091814.1 coordinate 21,761,866, forward strand.
ATGTTTCCTGCGCCTACTGATAAGCCATTGTCCGACCTCTGGCTTTACTTTGAAGCAAATGGGAAGTCATATCTAGAGCAATTTCAACCTGTATTTAGAAACTGTACCAAGTGGTCAGACAAAACAAGTCCTCAAGAAAGTGGTATATGCAAGAAAGCAGTGTGCCCTACAGTTGAAACTGGGTAGAATTTAGACTTTTCCTTAAAGTCTTTAAAAACTTAATGCTTCAACCAATCTCAACTCCAACAGCCTCTACTCTTCCTACCAACACAAGTCGTGTGTCAGATTTCCTCAAGACGTGAGGGGGAAGACTCTGCATGATACATTTAGCAAGATGGATCATCAGGGCAGGAGGGGTGAGCCCACAGGCAACGGTCAGCATCTAAGAAGACACTCTTCAATCTTTTGGAAGAGGAACAGGAGGGGAACCACAGATGGACACGGGGAATCTTTGTTTACTCTCCCTCAAAGGGTTTTATCACTGCTGCCACAGTTAATCTACCTCAAAGAACCATCATATTACGTTTTTGGTCCTCCACTTCTGTTCTATCCAGAGAAGTTTAGAACTCTCCCCCAAACTAATGCTCATCACTTCTGTTGCTTTCTTTTTTATTGTGGCAAAATATATGTAACATAACATTTATCATTTTAATTATTTCTAAGTCTACAATTCAGCAGCATTAAATACATTCACAACGAAATCTACTTAAAACTTCTTAATCATCCTGAACTCTTGTTGCTTTTTAATGTTCATTTTTTTTCTCTTCTTCTCCCCAAAGCCTCCCAGCACATAGTTGTATATTCTAGCTGTAGGTCCTTCTGGTTGTGTTACGTGGGACGCCTCCTCAGCATGGCTTGATGAGCAGTGCCATGTCTGAATCCAGGATCCAAACCAGCAAAACCCTGGGCCACCAAAGCAGAGTGTGTGAACTTAACCACTGGCCACCAGGCCAGCCCTTACTGTTTATTCTAAACCTTGCCTTACCTCATGGTGATGGAGGCCACGTGACTGACAAACTCACTCTTCTGTGGCAGCTCAATGTTACTGAATACTACTCAGTGTTAAATCTTCACTCCTTCTTTCTAAAAGCATCCTATATGGTCTCAGTGTCCCCAGTTTACAAGCAAGGAAAGAGAGAAAAACCCAAAAAAACAGCTCCTACCTTCCCCAGCCTGCTTGATATATAGGGAGAGCCATGTGATACGGTGCTAACCAAGCAAAAGCTGTGGGAGAGCCTTGCAGAGGAGCTCGTGAAGCGGTGGGAGTGGAGACACAGACAAGCCTTGTGCCCTTTGCCCTTTAGCCTTTGCCCACCTACTTCTACTGCCTCGAATAGGACACTAAGATGGAACTGGGAGCATCATGTTCTGGCCATGAGGTGACAAGCACACCCTAAGTATGACTGAGTGGAAAGAAGTCTCCTGGGTCCCAGGTGGCTTTCAAAGCTCCTAGACCAGCCCTGAGTGGTTTATATCTGATATAACAAAAATAAAACATTTCATTAAATGTCTGTTTAAGCCAATGTTTTTTGTTTTTGTTCATTCGAGTCTCTGTTACTTTAAGTTGAATACAAATCATAACTGCCACAGGTTCCCTTCAGCCTAGCTTCTCTCAGCATCCCTCACCTTCACTCTTACACACACACACACACAGCAAGCATAAGTGCTTTACCTCTGAACCTCCAGTCCTCCGTCAGGTGCTCTATCTTCTCTGGAAAGCTCCCTAGCCCTTTTCTTTCTGGAAAAATTTAAGTCTGCTAGTACCAGTTAGGAACCTAAAGAGAGGCACAATTTTTATGGCAAAAGGAAAAATCAGCAAAATTTTCTTCACACTCAGACATGAGTGGTGATCTCACTCAGGCTTCAGAAAAAAGATGATATACATGTAAGATAACAGAGAAAAATGAGAAGTGGCATAAATTAGTTCCCATTTTATTTTTTCCCATTAACCAGATGCCCTTAAATAGTTCTTCTTTAACAGCCAAATATCTTCTAGATATAAAGGCTTATAATACTTAATGCCTCTTAAGTAATTAAGTCTAGAGAAATGGAAGTAATGCTATTCCTCCTCTTCTAGGATGGATTAAGGGTATACAGAGGAAGTGTAAAAATATCTAAGAAGAAATTGAAATTGAATTACTGCTATCACTTTATGCCTATTAAATTAGCAAAGTTAAAAACTACAAATATATTTATGGAGACTCACAACTCGCAGGACATCCTGGAAAGCAATTTGCTAACACATATCAGCAGTCAAAAAATACTTACACCTTTGACTTAACAATTGCACTCAAGTGATGTATCTTATGAAATAATTCAAAAGATGTCCACATCAGAGTTATGTATAGTGAAAATGTGAAGATGTTCACTTCAGTGTTACTTAGAATAACAAAGGAAAAAATAAAAAGGAAACAAACCTAATACAATAAATACTAATGACAACACGACAGGAGACATACTAGGCAATGGATATACAGTTCAAAAAGGCAAAAGTGGCTGGCCCTGTGGCTTAGTGGTTGAGTTCATGTGCTCCACTTTGGTGGCCTGGGTTTGCAAGTTTGGGTCCTGGGTGCAGACCTGCGCCACTCATCAGCCGTGCTGTGGCAGTGACCCACATATAACGTAGAGGAAGACTGGCACAGATGTTAGCTCAGGGCCAGTCTTCCTCAGGTAAAAGAAAGAGGCAAATAAATCTCACGCTTAAATTGGGCTTATATTCAAGTGGGAGAAACAAATAAAAATATGTGTTAGGTGGTGATCAGATCAACGAAAAAATAAATGAGGTAAAGTAAGATGATTGGGCTTCTGAATGATAGAGACAAAAATTCAACTCAGGGTATGTGACACAATGCTTTTCTCAATATTTACTGACTTGCCTCAAGTAGACCTCCAAAGATGCAGGAAATTCACTGAGATCTGATGCTCTAACTTCCCTCATGGAGAAAGAGGAAAGAAATCGCATTGCAAAAGCTGTGAAGAAGAGAAAATTTCAGGACTCCAAGTCGTTTGTACCTCCAAAGAGGCCAAGTCACTTTGCTAAGACATGGGAGAGAGCTGTTCAGTGACTAGACCACAGGACAGAGGCTGTGGCAGCAAGTGGGGTTCTCCCTTCAGCCTCTTCCCTGACCTCTGGGCAGGTGGCTGAGACCAAGACCATGGCCCTCCTTCCATATAAGACCTGCCTCAGGAGTCATCCTACCAGATCTTATTCGATGGAAGCTCTGAGAACAAGAATCTAAGCTATTACCAAATTTTGGGGTACCACTTATGCACTAAGGGCCTAAATTCTATGCTCCTTCAGATCCTCTTGCTGTGTGCATGGTGTACCAGGGTCTATGGACCTCAAAATCTCATTTAAAGAAAAATATGCAGATTTCAAAGATTTGCAAAAAAAAAAAAAACATCTGACACCATCAGTCAATCTATTGCCAGAGTGTGAGAAGCCGATGGAAATGACTTGAAAAGAGCAATCATTAGCCTTAATATACTTTGCTACCCAAAATCTGTCCACCTAAAATCAAAAAGTTTGGAAGACATTTTGTCCCTCCCCAATTCCCACCCCTCCAGATTAGAGAAATGTGGTCTGTGCCAAGCAGAAAACTGAGATCAAACCCTTCACCACATGCATAAGGCCTAATAAAATACATTACAGAACAAAGGAAAAGAGGTCTTGTTACAGTTTGGAACTAGAGAGAGGTGGTGCTCGCACAACATTATGAATGTACTAAACACCACAGAATTGTTCACTTTAAAATGATTAATTTTATGTTATGTGAATGTCGCATCAGTTAAAAAAAGAGATAGAGAACTTGCTGCTAAATATTTAGACAAAAAGCAACATCTGGAAGCAATTTACTTGGACTTTAAGAAAATGACTTGTCCCACAGAATTCATGACACAGGACTAATGAAACAAGGATCAAGGGAGAGATATAAATACTGATCCTAGACAAAGATTTTTAAAAAGGAGAAAGCAAACATAGAAAAAGAAGTACAATATGAAAATAAGATAATAACACCAATCCAAATCTATCAGTTATCTCAATACATATAAATTAAATCTGCCAGTTAAAAGAGAATGTCAGGGGCCAGCCAGGTGGCTTAGTGGTTAAGTTGACGCAGTCCTCTTCAGTGGCCTGGGGTTCACAGGTTTGGATCCTGGGTGCATACCTACACACCACTCATCACGCCACGCTGTGGAGGCATCCCACACACAAAATAGAGGAGGACTGTCATGGATGTTAGCTCAGGGACAGTCTTCCTCAAGCAAAAAGAAGAAGATTGGCAACAGATGTTAGCTCAAGGCCAATCTTCCTGATCAAAAAAAAAAAAAGGAGAGCGAGAGAGAGAATGTCAGATTGGATTACAACACGATCCAGCTCACATGCTATTTACAACATGCCTACCTAACGCATGAAAATACTAGAAGGTTCAAAAGGGAAGAAAGGGAAGAGAGATATCAGGCAAATACTAACTAAAATACAGCCAGTATAGCTATATTAACATCACTCAAAGAAGACTTTAAGATAAATAGCACCATTAAGAACAGAGTTTCTACACAATGACTAAAGGTTAAAGTCACCAAAGCAATATAACAATTCTAAACATGTATGCACATTTTTAATAGACTCAACAGATATAAAAAAATGATAGACCTGCAGGAATAAGTTGGCAAATTACCACGATAGTGGGAGATTACAGCACACTCCTTTCAATACGTTATATTTTAAGCAGCCAAAAAAACTCAGCAAAAATACAGAAGAATTGAAAAACACAATTAGCAGCTTTCATTTGATAGAACATTTAGAAATATTTATTATATATTTAATAGGGCTATAAAAGCTATCTCAACAAATTTTAAAGAATAGTTATTACACAAATCTAACTGGTTGCTCAAACTCTAGAATTTAGCTGTGACTGTGGGAAAAATGGCGTCCAATCTTAGAGGAACTGAAATAAATTTTCTACCATCTAATAGACTATAAGAAATAGAAATTAAAATGTGTAACAGAAAAATTTTAAAAAGCCATACTTCTTGCCTGACTTTGTGGAGTGAGAGTTTATGCGCTAAGTACTTTTTAAATTATAAGAATAATGTATAACACAGTTTTAGACTGCAATGTTTTTAACCTAATATTACTTCACAGACATTTTACATGCCATTGTTCTCATCTTTTTCTTAGGAACTGCTGCCCAGCCCTTAAATTTCTCCCTCCTTCAGCCAGAAATCAAAAGCCTCTAAATATAAACTCGTGTCAATAAGACACCTGCAGACTATTACACCCAGAAAATCAGAATTCCTTTTAGACTCAGTCTAGGTCAACCCCCAGCACAATCTATTCGAATTCCTGCCTCAGCCAAATGCATTTCCTTTTGTTAAGGTCTCAGCTGTGGTGAAATAAAAAGTGAGTTCTACTCCCTCAGTCAACTGAACGTTTAGAATCAGATAATCTATGGCTTTTCCTTTTCCGGAATCTAGTCAATACTAACCCTTTTTCTCACCACAGAAGCCCATAACTAATTTTCTGATTAGCAACTGGTGCCCCAGAGCTATTTCTATAAAACTTCCCATAGGCCTTACCTCAGTGCAATCTTTCCACAACAGACCAGGCCTTGAGTCAAAGCTTCAGAGACGGCTATTTGTCTTGTTATGGTAGAAAGATCTATCAGGTAAAACTCTTCATTTATTAACAACGGGACATGATAAGAAGAGGTTTTGAAAGATAACAAAAAAGTGTCACTCGCTGGTTTCACTTGGATACTTGACTAGCTCTTGCTGTTTAAGTGGGTGCTAAGCGCTGGGAAAGAAGGGACATGAGTAATACAGGATTTTAAGGCTCCTCCCATCAAAGTTCTTAGCTTTCTATTTCCTTTTTCAGTCAAGCCTGAAGCGTTTTCCTCCTTTTAATTTCAGATTTAAGCCAAAGATATTTTAGATATAGGGAAATGAAAGCAAAGAACTCCTCCTTTATTCTGCTTGTCAAAGGTTAAGGGACTCAACACATAGAGCAGTGGTTTCAAAATGTGGCTCCCAGACCAGCAACATCAACATCGCTGGGGAACTTGTTGGAAATGCAAATTCTCAGACCCCACCTTAGACCAAATATAGCTGAAACTGGCAGGGGTGGGGGTGGGGTACAGGACCAGCAAGCTGTGTTTTAGTAAGTTCTCCAGGATCATTCCGATGTACAGTGAGGTTTGAAAACTACGGTTCAGAGCATTTCTGTTTAACTGTCTGCCATGTGGGTCAATAAATTCTTGTAGCCTTGAGTGAGGTTTAGATGAGTGAGCTGGTAAATCTTGCTATGAAAACAGGGCAGTGGAAGTGGCTGGAAGAGATACTGGTAAAAAGCATGATCACTTTAGGACCACAAGGAGGTCCTTAGAGGAGGCATGGGCAGGCCTACTAGGAAATCTAAATAATCTCCCAGCTCCAGGGCTGGGAGCAAATAAAATAATACCTTGGTTCTCCTAGGACCTCCCCCTACACCAACGGTGGGACCCAGAATAGGCTAAGATCTGGTCAAGAGAAAACTTCCTGAAAAAAAAAAAGTTGATGCTGTAGCTAAGTTTCAGGTAAAGTTGATCTTTCTTAAGGAAATTAGTCAATGGACAGTGAGGTGGTTAATTGGGGATGATCTTCCAATAATGCCCTCGAACCCAAAAATGGGTTATTTTTTTTGAGTCTTGGGGCTTACCATCAAATACAGAGGATATCATGTCTTATATCATGGAGATAACCCTGTTCAGAGAATATATCATCCAGAAATTAGACCTGTGGGATCTCACACATGTAGTCACCAGGATTTGTGTTGACTTCAGACAGACCAAGGACTGTGTGAAGTGAGGTGCAGGGTGATGAGTTTTTGATAGATCTTCTGGATAGCAGTCACTCCCAGCCCACCGGACTATGAAGAATCACATCTATTAACTGCTGACATACTAAAGTTATATTCTGAAAAGAAATACATTACTTAATATTTCAGTTCTCCTAAGAGTGTCTGGAAGACTTTGCTTGTTCACTACACTCCTGCTTTTTATTGGTTGTTTTTCCGTACAAGGTTGAGTTTCATGAATACTCCAGCCTCACAGCTGTATAAAATTTAATGAAGAGTGAGAATGGATATTAGGCACATGTTGTCATAATGTAAGGCTCTATAAATACCATCACAGTTTAAATTTCCATCCTTCTTCATGAGGAGACCAAAGATCCAAACAGGATAGTGTGAGGCACACAAACTTTTATTAAGATGGAAAATTTTATCCATATAGTCCTAGAGGAGCTATTCTTCTGTTTCCAAGAGTAAGCAGTGTACATAATGAAAGGACAGCCACATTCCACAGTGAGGGCAACTCTACATCCTGTCGTGAGAAGACCTTTCCCTAATGAACTATCTGATTTGTTAACACCCAGATACAAGTGAAACAAGTAGGTGGTGCTGGTGAGAGTATAATTAGGTGAAGTGCAGGATCATGGTATGCTAGGGGATTACTGCAGCATATAATTCGAGCCAGAATATCTCAGTGCAGTAGGAATCCATATGGGAGGCAAAAGACCAGCCCCACAGTGTTATGGGTGAGATCTCACAGACGTGATCCCTGTAGTGTGTGCATGGGCTCAGTAGATGTCCGGGTCCACTGGACAGGCCAGATATACGAAGTGGTTCCAATGGTTTGAAATCCAACTTTACATGGATCTATAGTCAAGAACCAGTATCCAAAACCCATAGTCTTAGGAAGGTTGGGAAGGAGGGGTAGGTAGGCCTGAATTTGACCATTATCTCATTACTTCTCAAGGGAATTTCTTACTTGGGATGTGTTTTATGGAACCACCAGGCTCTTCAGAGGCACAGACTCTAGGACTGAGGCTACCAATGTCCAAGGGAAATTCCTTCTCCACTTTTCCACAACTGGCATTGATTCCGTAATCCCTTCCTCTAGAGTTGCCCCTGGTAGGGGCCCAGGTGAAGCTGTCTGGGACACGAAAGGTGTGGTCTTGAGGATTATCATGAACCCAGGTTGTTGGGACAAAGACGATCTTCATCAGTTTACAATATTAGCCCATTGGATCTTCATGGCTCCTGAGATTATTTTTTCAGATTTCTTTGCAGAGGAAATATAATTTCATGTCAAATCTTAGAACAGACAAATCAATGTTATAGTAGATGCCTGATCATTCTCTTCCAGTGGTCCCTGAGAAGGGTCGTGCTCACCATGTCTGACTGGGAAAGTGGTTTCATAAAGTTCACATGAGGCAGCCAGGATTCTGCATAGTTTGACCTTTCTATCCAGCTTCTCGTGCAGGAGTATAATATACTTTTTAGTCTCCTCTTTCAGGCAGGACAAAAGAAATGCCATCTTTAAACTTCTCCTCAAAATGTCAGTGCCTGTACCTTCACTGACATTCAAAGATGACTTAGGAGTCATACCCTCTCCCTAGAATTGCAGAAGTGGGTCTGCAGGCACAAGATAAGCAATTCTAGGCTTGACCTCTGTATTGGCCATGGAGGCCACCGGCGAGGCACCAGAAGCCATAAGAACTACATTTATGAGGTAAAACCACAGTTGGGTATGATTCCCTTTTATCAGAAAGGTGGGTGTCCACTACACTTGGCCCTGTCTAAAGTGCAGTGTTCCAGGAACCTGAATACAACACAAGGGTGAAACACCAATGGACCTCAGGATGTTACACATGAATCTGAGATAGAGAGACCCAAGAGACAGTACGATGGGAGGAACTCCAGTCAAAGCTAAGAGAACATCCCAAACAGAGAGTCAGAATGAAAGACCATGCTGAGAAAGAGTCCAGGTATAAGACAACAGAATGAGGAAAAGAGAAAAACACACAGGAGCACAAAGGGTTTAAAGTGGAGAGAGGGAAATTGAGGCTGGAAGAAGACAGCAGTCTGATTTAAGAGAATCCCTGTGGCCTTGGGTTTGCTAGGAAAGAGTCCAATAAAGTTACCGGTCCTGCTCAGAAAAGGTCTGTGCACCTCAGGTCTTCTACAGTCACCTGGCATTAACTGCTCTTCTGAAACTGTAGTAAGGTCCCCTGGACACTACAGAAAAAAATTTAACATAGAAGAGGTGCTGAATACTTTTTTAGAAAGTTGCAGAAAGAGAAATATAGATGAGTACAGAAATAGAAAATTGGATTTGAATATCAAGTTGCTTTTTTTGTGACTTTAGCAAGAGTTGCTTCAGAAATAAATAAGAATAATGTATAAGTGCCTAGAAAATGGTAATGGCTTACACAGACTGTCGTTAGAAATTTTGCAGTCAAAGAAGAACAGAGATAGGTCAATACATCTTGAGAGGCTTCATAGGTGGCAGAAAAATGAATTATTTTTAAAAATGGAGGTGACAGACATATGCATGTGTGAGGGTGTATATGTGTATGTGTTAGGCTGAAGGCCAAGGGTCAAAAGAAATTATGTGAAAAGTGAGGGTAACAGAAGGTCATATTGGGATCTTGAAGGCATCATGAAAGGATGTGCTCTGGAGCAAAGATGAAACTTACCTTAAGGAAGAATAGAAATGCCTCATCCTATGAGGCAGGAGTGGTGGCAATATAGGAAAAATAAGAACACAGCAAGGCCAAGCACATGCATTTTGTATTTACAATGTTTCTTCTAAAACTGAGAAACATCAGGCTCGCCAGTAAGATATGGTTTCTCCAGGTCGGCTGTAAGTCAAGTAAAGTGTAATTATTGATCTCCTTCCCTAAATCAATGGATGATTCTTTGTACAAGGAAAAAAGAAGGAGAATGCAGAAGGTCAAGAGCAACCATTCAGGCTCAGAATCCTCGAAATAAAATGGCTCGGAAGCAAGGAAAAGAAAAGAAATTAAAGCCACATTTACCTTGCTCGACCTCTGGATCAGGATGACAGAAGTAGAAATTTTGAGTACAAATCTGAATTTCACCCAGAATGTCTTGCTTTGTTTTGTTTCCAGCTTTTCTATTATGAAAAAATTCAAATGTAAATTTGAATTAATAAGATAATGAACACATGTATAACCATCGCTTAGATTCAAAAAATATTAACATTTGCCTGAATTACAAATATGATATGGGTTTGTGTTTATCTGTACAATTTATTGCTGACCCATTTGAAAGTACATTAAATATCATGATATTTAGCCACTAAATATTTCAGCATACGTCTCCTATAATAAGAAAAAAATCTCCAAATAGCTGTGATACCATTATCACACCTAGGAATATTATCAAAAATACCGTTATCATCCACTATCCAAGCCACAGTCAAATTTCCCAAACTGAGCAACAGATGCTTTCACAGTTAAGTTAGTTTTTTCAAACTAGAATCCAATCAAGGCTTATGCACTACCTTCATTTTATATCTTGTGCTGCTTTTAAACCAGAACAGGCACACACACACACACAATGCTTTTTTATCCCCATGACGTGCATTTTTGAAGAGTCTCGAACAATCATCTTAGAAAATTACGAAGTCCTGATGAGTTGTTTCTCACAGTGGTGTTTAACATGTTTCTATGTGTCCTCTGTTCCCTATATACTGGGAGTCTAGAGTAAAGTCTTGATTGAATACAGATGAAACGTTTTAGACAAGGGTATTTCAAAGGCAGTGCAGTTACCGCATATTGCATTACACCAGGAGGCACACAATAGCAAGTTGTCCACTATCAGTGAGGCAGAGTTTGATAAGAACAGCTCTGTTTTAAAGGTACATTTAACTTTTTGAAAGAACAAGAAATCCGTAGGGTGATACTTAGACCTCATCCAAATATTCTATTTCCTAACAAACTTTCATCTAATGGCTCCAAAATTCATTGATAATTTTTACGTGAATCAATTATTTCAGGATAACAAAATGAGATTTCTAGCGGTATCATTCCTTCTATATTTATTAGCTGGTAGTCTTCTGCAATACTCACAACACTTCCTTCTTTAAAAGGCAAGACTAGTCACCAATATTCTGGTCTTTTCTTCCTTCTGAGTACATGATGGAGTGTATTAGCTTTTGCTTCAGTTACAAACAATCTGAAATCTTAGTGGCTTATAACAACAAGCACTTCTTACTCAGAGGTCTGAGATTTGTCTTGGCTCAGCAGGGGCTCCACTGGATTTTGCTCCAGGCTCTAGATCAGTATCACATGTCTCTCAAACACAGAGTCTGAATGAAGAAGTAATGGATGATGAGGGCCTGCTCTTCAATTGCTGGATGGTATGAGGGCAAAAGAGAGAGTGAAAGCAGGAGATTCCTCTTAAAGCCTCTGCCTTGGACCAGGATGCTGTCACTTCCACCCACATTGCATCAGCTTAAGCAAGTCACAAAATCAGGGGTGGGAGAGGTTTACTCTGTTCCTGGGGTAGAGGACAGGAGCAAATTATTTCCTAAAATAATAATACAATCTGCCATAGCCAGATTGAACTTTCCACTCTCCTAAATTTGGACATGGTCACATCACTTGCTTGGGCCAGTGAAATATAAACAGACACGTGATGTACATTCCAGCACCTCCTTTCCACTGCCACAGAGACCAGCGATATTCTAAATTATCCAGTCTCTATCACTTTGCATCCCTAGGTGAGGATGATGAGGATCAGAACACCTGCTAACCCACGACAGACATATAGTGAAAGTGAAAAAGAAACTCTCTTGTTTTAAGCCACTAAGATTTTGAAGTTGTTATTATAGTATAACCTACCCATCCAGACTAATACAAACAAGGTAAGTTTAATTATTTCCTTTTAACTATTAATTTTCAGAATAAGGAATTGTGTACTAAGAATCTTCATTGTAGCAAATATGCTTTTATTTTCAGTTTCTCCTTTTTTTGTTTTTGTTTTTCGTTTTTTTTTTTTAGTATCGTTATGGACTCAGATATTACTATTGATATGATCATTCACAAACATCATTCTTTTTGATGCTCATATTGTCCCAAACTTAGCCAGTGAGAGCCCCTTCATCTGGATCCTTTTAACAAGACCTCAATTAGTCTTCAGCATTTCCTTGCATTCTGCTACAATAAGAGATCTTAAGCTCACTTTAAATTTTCCCTGCCTCAAACCTAGAACTTGCCATTTCTCTAAGGAGCCTAGTTACTTTTAGTGAGAATGGTATTTTAGAAAACCATACCTGAATGTCAGGTGTGCTCACTGCTACCAGAGCATAATGGTTTCTAAGCTCTTCCATTGGACAGAGCATATTCTTGCATTTTCTCTCTCTCTCTCTGCCTCTCTCTACACACACACATATATGTAAATGTATATATGTATTGTGTGTATATATAATATAGATTTATATTACATAAAATTATACTACATAAAATATTATATAAATACATTTATAATCTGCATAGATTATATGCACATATAGATTAAATAGATCATACTGTATATAACACGTGATATTTTATATATATTATGTGTAGATTATATTATATATAACCTGATGCTCATATTGATATTTCCAACTCGTATTTGATATTATAGGGTTGCCCCCAAGTAACTTTGTTTCTCTATTTTTTCTCTTTTCTCATACACTGAAAACCTTGGATCCTCATATCATCAACAATTTTGCTTATTTGCTTTATTCTACAATACACATACAATAATTTCAAAATTACATCAACAATAAAACTGCTGAGTGAAGTTTAAGATTTCCTTGAGTTATTTTTTGTCCTTAGAAAACATGCTACCAAAAGATGTACAGAGTTCTGTGTGCAAAAGATAGTTAAAATAATTCCTTTTACTGTGTACTTATAAGTTCTCTATTAGATATGCAATTCAGTTAGTTTGTTACAGTTTCTGTTGGGAAGACAAGATATATGCATTTTCTCTTACACAAGGATCCTAGAGCCTCTTGCTCTGTCACCTCTCCTCCCCTCTCTAACTGCCTGTGTTGTTGTCAGAGATATTATTCTGTCTTTTGATCCTAAACCAAACTGTCCTCTCCTGCCACGTTGCTGGCTGTGAAAAGTGTTAGGTATTTAATATCCCTACACCAATTTAAAAAAAATCTTCATCATTATAACTCTTTTTTTTTTCATGAGCCAATATTTATACATATTGCAAAAGGCACAATGCAATGCATCTAGTTAACATCCATCACCACACATAATTACAAATCATTTTTTTTTCCTGTGATGAGAACTTCTAAGATCTAGTCTCTTAGCAACTTTCAGATATACAATATAGCATTAACTAGTCACCATGCTATACATTACTGCACATGCCATACATCACTGTAACTCTTGAGCCAGATCTAGAAGATCAGACTAATGTGCAAAATTGCCAGTGAGATGAGGGCATGATTGCAGGGAAGAAAAGAAAGAATCAATGGACAGAAGGTGAAGGGAAAGAGCTCCAGCTTAAGAGAAAAGGCTGGAATGTAGCTGTGACTGTTGGAAGGGAAAGGCTAGTTATGGACACTAGTGCTGTGAATATGCTACAAATAAAGCGGCAGGAACGTGAGTCAAGACCTTAAAATGTCTGAGAACATGAACAACTGTGTTCTAGTCCAACAAAAGCTCAAACAGGAGGAACTGCACAACAGAAAAACGACGACGGCAACAACTGATTCTTATTTAGCAGTACTGTTCTAATGATTTACTTCTATTCACTCATTTAATCCTTCTAGCAACTCCATGCAGCAGGTCCTATGATTATCCCCATTGTACTGATGGGGAAACTGAGGCAGAGAGACGTTTTGTAACCTACCCAAAGTCACAGAGATAGTAAGGGGCAGAGTCAGGATTCAAACCAGAGAGTCTCATCCAGAATCCAGCACATCATAAGAACCTCTTCCTCCAAGAGCCACATACTCAGTGGAAAGTTAAAGGATTATTCAAGATAAGTGAGATTCTCTACTGCCTGTATAAAGTGATATAAACTCTTGAGGGAGGCCTCAAGCCATGTTGTCAATTCCAGTTAAGACACTTAATCCCCAAGTGACTGAGGAGTAATTTTCTTGTTTAGAAACCACAGTCTTACCCAACTCTACTACTCAACAGGCTGTGACAAGCACAAACTCTACTCAATCATATTGTGAGTGCCCTGTGAGCACAGTCTGTATAAGTGGGAAAATTATGAGATCTCAGAGACCAGGCTGTGTGCTTTTGTAAGCGCCTATTTTTGGTTTGTCTTTATTTTCTACATTTTCAGTTACTTTGTATGTGTAACTTTACCCTCCTTCAACACTTGGGCTCTCAGTTTCTCTCCTATCCAAGTATTGAAACCTGGGCTCCAGGCACACAGTGTGGTTTTAGGTAGAAACTCTCTGATCTTCCTGTGGCAATTTTACAAAGCAGGTAATGACCACAGGGTGCTCCACCGACAAATCTTACATTTCAAGGGCACTCTGCCAAATGGAAAGTAAGAAATGAAAAAGAAACAAATTCCATGCTGTAAAGTGGTAAGAAAGCACTCTTCCTCTTGGCTCTCAATTTAAAATCACGTCATTGAGACATATGGCCTTTACTGTCTATACCTTTCTTACATCCAGCACAGGAGTTTGAGTCCACTGCCTACAAATATCTGTCCTTGGCTCCCATCCAGCTCCTGGGCTACCACCATGAAGTCAAATCATTAGAAGTCACAAGTCTAGAAAGGACCAGACTAAAGACTAAAGCCACAATAGTTTGACTCCTGGTTCAGTGCTCTTTCATAATTCTGGGGAAATTGGTTCTTTCTTGTGATGTCCAATATTTCTAGCGCTTTTAGAAGTCTCTGTCTTTCAAAGTATCTTTTAGCAATAAGTAGCCTGTTTGTTTTCCAAACTGGTCTTACATTTAAGATTCATTACCTTATTGTCTCTTTGACAGATGTATTACCTCTCAGTTCACATTCTGATTTTCTTCTTTCTCTATCTTGAATATTTTCAGATGGTCAATTATCTGGGGGAAAAAAGGTTCATCTTTTGATTAAAGTTACATGGCTGACGTTACTGCATTTAAGGTACTGATTACTTCTCAATCTGCAGAAAGCTTTCCACAATTACTGCCGTGCTTCCCGTTCACGCCTGCCAACCTACACCCCAGAGCAATGATTCACTCTTACCCTCATTTTTTTTTTTAATCATGAAAGCTTACTAAACAAGCACTAAACCAACAGGATTGCAACATGGCAGGAAAGCAAGTGAGGGCCTATGATCTGATACATATGACTCAAAGGGGTCTGTAGTTATAAGCCATAGAGAGGAATTCCTTCTCAAATTCCCATGCTTATCTGGTCTGTTACACAGCAGGGCTTGTGTGTATTTGCCAGTAACTATGCTTAGGAGAAAATCTACCTCATTTACTCCATTTTCCCAGATTCTCTACTTTGTTCAAGATTCTCCATTCAATCCTCATCCCATATCCCTGCCTCTTTCCCACATCCCTAATTCTTTAAATAAGTTTCTCACCATCTCTGTCCTTCCTTTCCTTTTCTTTGCTCATTTTGTTCCCAGAAATTCTTTCCTAGTTATTCAAGCTTGATCGTGATATTCCTGCTCGTTGCTTCCTCTCAACATTTACCATATTATATCTCTAGAAGTTTTTTCTATGATATTTTGTTGCTCTAAAATTGAGGATGAATTTATAGAACTGGAGTTGGCAAACGACAGGCCAAGACCCACCTGTGGTCTATCCTTGTAAGGATCCCAAACTAAGAACAGATTTTACATTTCTAAAGGATTGTAAATCAAAATAAAGATTCCACAGAGACAGAAGGCCCACAAAGCCTAAAATACTTACACTCTGTCCCTTTACAGAAAAAAATTTGCCAGCCCCTGTTCCAGACTACAAAATATTTCTGGTCTCTTGTCTATTGCCATCTTCAGTCATCTTTGTTATTCTTTGAGATTCTCTCCCCAGCTTTAAAGTAGAAGACACAGGATTACAGGGCAACCAGCCACAAAAGAACTGGAACCTAAGGTCCTAATATTTTTCTTCATGTGGCATGACCATTATGAGAAGAGTTTAGGATTTCTTTTTATTTCAATTTGTTGTTTTGGATTAGAGTATTTTTGGTCATAGAGAACAACGCCTTAGGTCACAGCCTTTACATTCCCAATGTATCAGGAGTCCACTGGAAAGCCAACACCCCCTTCTCTCCAGCCCAGGAGAGTAAGCAAGAAACAGGTGAGGTGGCACTGGCATGCGAGGCAGCAGGAAGTTTGTGCAGGAGAAAGGTTTGAACAATTCATGATCCCAGTGTATCCTAGGTGGTAGCAACTGAATCTCCCTAAGCCATTCCAAGATAGAGACAGATTTCAATATTTGAACGACACATTTGAATGAGGCCTCCTTGCTCTGCTCCTGACTCCTCTGCTGGCAAGGTGAGGTGTAACTGGAGAAGTAAAGAGCCTGGGAGGCCATGATTGCAGTGTCCCCAGGGACTGAGGGAATGGCATGCTGGTGTGCTGCCATGCCTCACCGCTTCTCTGAGACAAATATCAGAGCCAGAGTGTGTGTGAGTCTGTAGCAGTACATTCTGACAAAGCCTTCAGTAAAAACCCTGACCATCATGAGGGAAAATATGCTCTCTGCCAGCAAAATAGGATGAAAGCAGAATAACAGACAACCAACAATACACTGGAGCAAGCTTTATAGTCAAGACCTACCTAACTGTAGGCAACTACTAGCTGTAGAACAAGCTAAACTTGCAAGTTTAGCCAGAGGCTGTGAGGGTAGATTTAAGAAACAAATATAAAAACAATAACAACAATAATAATATCAAGAGAGAAAAACTCTTTACCGGCCCAGAATGTCATTCTTACTCGAACGTAAGAAATCCATATAGTGATTTTCAATTTTCAATAAATGTTTATTAAACCTATGTGAGCTGTTACTTTGTAATCTAAACTCAGACAGGAGGAGACACTTGTTCAGGGCCACATGGTTATAAAGGACAAGACAAAGAGCAGAAGAACAAGGAGAGATACAAGGAGATGAAATTACACAGTTGTGACTCCGACTCTCATAATCTGCCTGCTGGAAACCATCTAGTTTTGGGCAAGGTACCTCTCTGAGCCTCAGTTTTCTCATCTCTAAAGTTGGGACAATACCTACTTTTCAAGGATCTTGTGAGGATTAGACGTTCTTTTTCTAATGTGATTGGCTCATGGCTGACCTTCTAGAGGGAAAGAGGACAGAGAGCGGAAGGTGTGTAGGTATCAGGCACTCCTACGCCAGGAAGCATGGGGCGTGGTGTGCCAGGACACCAGAATTTCAGGCAGTTAAATCTGCATTTCATTTCTTTTTGGGGATAAAAGATCACAAAACATAGTTCTTACAATCTATCCTACAGCGACTATAGAATTCCTAGCCACAGAAAGCATTTCAACTCTGGGGCCAGGAATTCTCAGCAAAACATTTGCAAGTCAACTCTCTCCTCTCTAGTGCTCGATGGGCATTCCAGACCCTCGAAAATGTGTGCCAGGCAATGTACCCTTCCTTTTCTGCCTCTAACTTTGAATCTCTTCTTTTCTGACATTCTCACTTCCTAGACACCTTCTGAATACATCACATGGTAAGAGATATTCCTGTCTCAAAATGGGGGCTAGGGAAGGAATAAATGAACCAAAGAGTGAAATACACAACCAAAATTGCACTGGCCTGGAAGTTTCCACCCATTTCCTGCACTGTAGCTATCTCTATAAAAGTGACCAAGTAATATCTCTACCTCCAAGTTCGCAAAGTCTCTGGTATTATTAGTAATTAAAACATAACCTAAAACTGGTAGAATCACTTTAGAGAGTAATATCGTATACCCTGAAGTTGAACAGGAATATAATCTATGACTTAGCAATTTTATTTCCAAATATATAATCTAAAAACTTTTGCACCATGAGATACAAAAATATTCTATTGGCATTGTTTATAATAGAAAAAATTACTATAAACAAACCACATGTCCATCAAAGGCAGGATGTATTAATAAATTGTGGCATATCCACACCATGGAGCACTATACATCGATGAATGTAAATAAACTGTTGTACATCTAAAAACATGGATAAATATCAAAAAATATAATGAGGAGGAAACAAAAATAACATAAAATATGTTTCCATTTATATAAAGTTTAAAAATAAGCAAAACTGGGAACATATTATTTAAGGATAGTTGTATGTGAGATAAAACTATAAAAACAAGCTAAGGGGATGACTGATTACCTCTGGGGGCTGGGAGGAGGATGCAATTGAGGAGGCTCACCCAAGAGTCTGCAAAGGAACTGGAAGTATTCTCATTTTAATCTGGCTGCTTGGAACTTGAGTGTTTATTTTATGAGTGCAATTATGCTTTTTAAACTATTCATATATATCACGTACACCCTTGAGTATGAATAATTTATTTCACAATAAAAAAACTAATGTAACCCAAATATGCATGGGGCCCTTTGGGTAGCCTCTGCATCACTCCACACTATCTGGAACCCAGTAAGAGCACCAGTGTCAGCCTTGACTAGGAAAATAAATTTTATTAAAAGTTGTGCTGAAGACAGAAACGAGTGTTATATATTGTTCAGCATATGGTAAAACTAAAAATTTCCCTTTAATCATCTCCATCGTTCCTTTTTTCCTACATTGCTTTACACATGCTCTCTCTTTCTCATATATCTGTCTCCCCCAAAGTCTTTAAGAAGCTGCTCTATAAACCACAATGATTAATTCTTCCCACCTCACACAGTCAACCACTCTGGCCAGCTCTTGTCCCCAAAGCATGATTTGAAGGTTATTCATATAGAATTTTGAATATCATCAAAAAACTACTGACTACCATAACAAACTACTTTCAGAAAAGAAAAAACACAGATGGATAGGAATCCGTCCATGCCAAAAAGGAGTAAAAATGCAAGGAGCACTAACAAATAAGAGAGGTGTTGATTATCTCAGTAATGAGCAAAATTAGTTTCACTGTCATTAGGAGCAGAACAGGTGGAACGACTTTTTCACTCATTCATAGTTAATGGCTTCATTTCACTCTTCAGTGAGAAAATAGAAGCTCCTGGATGTGAAGCCCCACATCTTCTTACCTACAAACCCCCCTTCTTGTGTTCACTCATCATATCCTTCTTCCTTCTGTGACAACAGGGAAGAGAAAACTCCTTCCATCAAAGCTCATCCTTTCCCTGGGTTCTGGACTCCATGTTTTCTTAAATTCTAGAGAACTTCAAGACTTACTTTATCCCTTTCCTTTTCTGAATCTCCTACTTCTCCCTTTTTCTGGAAGAGTGATGTCATCATCACGGCAGTGTGAGAGGCTCACTTGGTCACTCTCTTTCAATCTACAACAAGTAAAACATCCATAACTCAGCCAAGGCTACATTGCCCAACATGCCAGGATGCTGGAGAGACCTACACATTGGTACATATGAAGGTGGGTGGACTGGAGCACACAGAAGAGGTGAACCAGGCAACAGCAGACATGGTGCCCACAATCCTGGCCCCCAGCTGTGGTGGCTATGCCAGCTGCCCTTAGCCCCAGAAAAGCCAGTTGCATCAGCAGAGGCAGGCACACAACTCTGGCCTCCCAGCCATGATGGCATCTGCAGCCACAGGGAATAGAGCAACAAGGAGTAGAGTCCCATGATCCCAACCCCTAGCTGTGGCTCAGAGGCTGGTAGAAGCAGTGGAGGTGTACACAGAACACCAACTTCCTGACCACAGTGGTGCCTATGGCCACAGGGACCCAAGAAATGGCAGAGGTGGAGCCCTGTGATATCAACCCCAAGGTCAAGACTCAGAACCTGGTAGCAGCAGTGAAGGCATCCACACAACTATGGCTTTCCTACTGCAGCCATGCCTGTAGCCACAAGGAATCAGGCAACAGAGGAGGTAGTGTCTTGTGAACCTGGCTCCCTCCCCATTTTCCTCCTCTCCCTCTTCTGCCTGGCAGCAATGCTTGCTACCAAGGTGATTCTTGGATGCAGCGGAGGCATCTATCATCCCTGTGCCCCCAGTGGTAAAGCCAGTGACCACAGCAACACTAGCAACAGCAAGACATCAGTGACCCCCAGAGGCACAGGTGGTGATGACAAGAGTCCCAGTGACTCCCAAGATAGAGGCAGTAGAGGGTAGAAAGTGTCTATCCTCAGATAAAACCAGAGGCAGCACAAGTGAGAGAAACCAAAAACTGGTGCTATTGGACCACCTACTGCAAAAAGAAAAGCCTCTAAAAATGAACGAGTTCAACAGTTAGAATCAAAACAAACAAAGCTATGCCCAAATAAGAAAAGCATTTGCTATGACAAATGCTCCAGCAGAGGAATGACTCATCAAGCACCAC
Source organism: Equus asinus (assembly GCF_041296235.1). Lineage (NCBI taxonomy): Eukaryota > Metazoa > Chordata > Mammalia > Perissodactyla > Equidae > Equus > Equus asinus. Next base: position 21,782,122 of record NC_091814.1, read on the forward strand.
AAAAAGCTACAGTAACATTGCATCACAAAAAGAAAATAGAAATCCTCAAGAAACCAAACATGAAGTCATGGAAGATTGTGATTTAACTGCTAAAAAATTCAAAACAGCTGTCATGGAAAGACTCAATGAGCTACAAGAAAACTCAGAGAGGCAGTTCAGTCAGCTCAGGAGTACAATTAATGAACAGTAGGAATATTTTACCAAAGAGATTAAAACTCTAAAAAAGAACCAAGCAGAAATTCTGGAGCTGAAGGACTCAATAAATGAGATGAAGAATGCATTAGAAAGCATTGGAAATAGAGCAGACCATATAAAAGAGAGAATCAACAAGCTCAAAGATAGAAACCTAGAAATGATGCAGGTAGAAGAGGAGAGAGAACTAAGATTCAAAACAATGTAGAAATTCTATGAGAATTATCCAACTCCATTAGAAAGAACAACATAAGGATAATGGGTATCCCACAAGAAGAGAGAGGGAAGTGAGCAGAGAGCTTAGTTAAAGAAATAAGAACTGAGAACTTCCCAATTCTGTGGAAGGAACTGGTATACAAATTCATGAAGCTAGAATATCCAATTATCTTAACACAAAAAGAAGTTCTCTAAGACATATGATAATAAAACTGTTAAAAGTCAATGACAAAGGAAGAATATTAAAGGCAACCAGGGAAAAAGAACAATAATCTACAAGGGAACCCCCATCAGGCTATCAGCAGAAACTCTACAGGCCAGGAGAGAGTGGAATGATATGTTCAAAATTTGGAAAGATAAAAACTGCCAGCCAAGACTACTCTATCCAGTAAAGATATTCTTCAAATATGAAGGAGAAATAATGGCTTTCCCAGACAAACAAAAGCTGAGAAAGTTCATCATCACTAGACTTGCCTTACAAAAAACATTGAAAGGAGCTCTCCTACCTGAAACAAAAAGGCAAAGGTATACAAAACATTGAGCAACGTGATAAATAGACAGAATCACAAAACTTCAGCTCTGTATTAGAATAGGTTGGTAAACAATTATAACATCAATGTTAAAGGGAAAGGAAGCGTTAAAAAAACAATAACAACCTCAATTTAGTAATGAACTCAACATGAAAAGGATAATTTACAATAACCAAAAAAATAGAAGAGGAAGAGGAAAAGGATGGAATCTGTACAGGCAAATCTGGATAGATATAAGATGCTATCAACAGAAAAAGGACTATTTTATCTATGAGAACTTTTATGCAAACCTCACAGTAACCATAAAGCAAAAATTCAGAAAGAATTCTAAAACTTAAATGGAACAACAAAAGACCCTAAATAGCCAAAGCAATCTTGAGAAAAATAAGGCTGGGGGTATCACACTCCCTAACATCAAAACTTACTACAAAGCTATAGTAATCAAAACAGCATGGTACTGGCACAAAAAGAGAGACACAGTTCAATGGAACAGAATTGAAAGTCCAGAAGTAAACCCACACATACACGGACAGTCAGTCTTCAACAAAGGAGACAAGAACATACAATGGAGAAGGGAAAGTCTCTTCAGTAAACAGTGTTGGGAAAACTGGACAGCCACATGCAAAAGAATGAAAGTAGACCGTTATCTTACACCATACACAAAAATTAACTCAGAATGGATCAAAGACTTGAATGTAAGACCTGAAACCATAAAACTCCGAGAGGAAAACAAAGGCAGTTCACTCTTTGACACTGATCTTAGCAATATCTTTTTGAATATGTCTCCTTAGGCAAGGGAAACAAAGGCAAAAATACACAAATGGGACTACATGAAACTACAGAGCTTCTGCACAGTAAGGGAAACAATCAACAAAACGAAAAGACAATCGAATGACTGGGAGAATGTATTTGCAAATCATACATCTGACGAGGGGTTAATATCCAAAATATGTAGAGAACCCATATACCTCAACAACAAAAAACAAACAACGTGATTAAAAAATGGGCAGAAGATCTGAACAGATATTTGTTCAAAGAAGATACACAGATGGCCAATAGGCACATGAAAAGATGTTCAACATCACTAATTATTAGGGAAATGCCAATCAAAACCACAATGAGATATATCACTTCACGTCCATCAGAATGGCTATTATTAAGAACACAAGAAACAATAAATGTTAGAGAAGATGTGGAGAAAAGGGAACCCTCACACACTGCTGGTGGGAATGTAAATTGGTGCAGCCACTATGGAAAACAGTATGGAGATTTCTCAAAAAATTAAGAGTAGAACTACCATATGATCCAGCTATTCCACTTCTGTGTATTCATCCAAAAAATATGAAAACATTAATTCAAAAAGACATACGCACCCTTATTCACTGCAGCATTATTTACAATAGACAAGACATGGAAATAACCTAAGTGCCCATCAATGGACCAATGGATAAAGAAGATGTGGCATATATATACACAATGGAATACTATTCAGCCATAAAAAAGATGAAATCTTGCCATTTGCAACAACAGGGATGGACCCTGAGGGTATTATGCTAAGTGACATAAGTCATATGGAAAAGACAAATATCATACGACTTCATTCATACGTGGAAGATAAAAATAATAATAAACAACAAACAAACATAGATACAGAGAATAGGCTGGTGTTTACTGGTTAGAGGGAAGGGGGTGAGTAGAAGGAGGGAGAAGTGGGTAAAGGGAGTCATTTGTACGGTGAGGGATAAAAGCTAGAATTTTGATGGTGAACATGAAGTAGTATATACAGAAGTCGAATTATAATGATGTACACTTGAAATCTATATAATGTTATAAATCAATGTTACCTCAATAAAAAAATAATAAAATTTGAAAATTAAAAATTTTTAAAAAACGTCTGCTGTCATTAAGAATATGACAACAGTAATTCTTCATTGACCCACACCTCTCCACAACTACTGCTACACTTCTCTGCTCTCTCTTATAACCCAACTTCTTGAAAGGGCTCTTTACACATACTGTCTCCACTTCCTGAACTCTCATTCACTCTTATCCTACGGTAATCTAGCTTCTAACCTCACCACTCACTGAAACCATTCTTGCCAAAGCAACCATTGACCTCCGTTTATCCAAAGTTCAGTGGACACTTCTCAGTCCTCATCTTACTAAACTCAGCAACAGCACTCACTCTTCTTTGAAACTCTCCTCTTTTTTTCTTCCCCGAACCACCCTCTTACTGGCTGTTTCTCCTCATTTCTCTTCAGGGTTCCTCTTCATTTACCTAAATTCCAAACCTTAGAGATCCAAAGAGCTTGTCCTGAGCCCTCTTTGATCTTCTCTCTACATTTCTTCCCTAAATGGCATCATCAACTCTATGTGTAATCTTTATGTGGAGGCCTCTTAAAGTTATATGTAAAGCCTCTGAGCTCCTCTGGGCTTAAAACGCATATCCAACTTCCCACCTGGAACCTACTCTTGGAAAACTCTCACAAATGCCAAATGGAAACAAAGCTTTTAACTTTCTCTTGTGCCTGTTTCTTTCTCCTGCTTCCAAATCTCCCAAAGTCAGTCCATGGCAATCCATTACTCAAGTCAAAGACATTCTTGATTCCTTTCTTTTCTTCATTATCCACATCCAGTCATCAACAAACATGACCAGTTTTCATCTTTAAAACATAATCTCAACCTGCACTCTTCTGTCTTTACCACCAGTACATTAGCCCTCTAAGACAATAATATCTCCTTCACTCATGATGTTACTGCAATGCCTCCTTACTGGTCTCCCCAGCCCTCTCTTGTGAACTCTAACTACGGGTAACATCTCTGTATAATCTCACCCCTGTGTCTCTCCAGGCTGCCCAGCTCATTCTATTCCACCCATATTTAACTCAGGGCCTCTATGCTGCCATTTCCTCTGCCTAGAATATTCATCTCCCTAATTCTCTCCCACGTCACCAACTGAGAAAGACTTCTTATTCATCTTAACCAAAGTAGTTATGCTTATCAATCTCCATCTCAGTCTCTTATTTATTCCCTTCACAACAAACTAATTACAAATGGTAGCCACTTCATTTATTTTTTTCTGCTGCTTTCCTTTTTGTCAGTTTCTCCTACATGAATATATGCTTCTTGGGGGTCAGGACCTCATATGTCTTGTTTATCATTATTCTCCTAGTTACTAGCACAATGACTGGCATAAAATAGCTACTAGATATGGCAACAGAAGCAAGATAATGACAAATTCATTATAGACCACAGTAAAATGACTCCAGAGTAAATTAATTTATAGCCTCTTATGTGTCAGCCATTGTGTTGTGGAGACAGAAATAGAAGACAAGTAAATTACAGCATGGTGAACTCAGGGACAGAGGTGTACACAGGATGTGACAGGTAGACAAAGTAGGGCACCTGATCTAGATGGGGTGGTGGGTGAGCCACAAAAGGCTACACAGGGAAATTTGATATTTCAGAGGATATTTTAAGTCATCAAGTGAAGATGGAGGAAGGGCATTCCAAGTGGAGCCAAGATAAGGGTACCAATCTGAGAAGAACTGAGTCTCCTGACTCTTCTCCATCTAACTCCTCCAGCCAGAAGGGTTTAAACCAAGGCCTCTACTTGCTGTTCTCGATACTCTCTCCTTTCCTTAACCCCAGACTAGGCACATGTGCCACACTTCAAAATGTCATCTCATCCCACTTCTCTGCCTCCAGGAAATACTTTTTATTTATCTCAGGCACATCTACTTAAAAAGACACATTCACCCACCTGTAAAACACACAGATTTCAAACAAAAGTGAAAACTTGGAATACATTCTGAGTGCAAGTTTGCTACATTAACCTGAATGGGAAGGTCACCTCAAAGATAATTGCTGCAGTGTCACAATATCATTTACTCCAGATTCAGGGAAGGCAGAGCTTCAACAACCCAGAACCAGGGCCTGTTGTCCAGGAACCTTTTGGAACAGAGAAGTTTCTGTGGCTGTGCTGTTAAAGCTGTTCTACCAAAACCTTTATGGTTAGGGGGGAAAAAGCAAGTTAAGTAGAGAGTAATAGCCAGAATCTGAGAATTAGCATCAGTTTCTAAGTGTTAGACCTGTGGATTCACAGGTATCATTTCTGAGTTATGCTTGGTTAAGAAGAACTTTAATATAATGTTTCTTTCCATCCTAAGGACTTAGAATTCTGCTTTAAAACACAAAAATTATACTTAGAACGACCTTAAGAAACAATCTTGTTCACTCTTCATTTTATAAGAGAGGAGACTGAAGACCAATATATTAAGACCATAGATATAATCAAGGTGTCTGTGATGGTTAATTTTATGTGTCACCTTCACTGGGCCATGAGGAGTCCAGATATTTAGTGAACATTATTCTAGGTGTGTCCTTGAGGGTTTTTCTGGATGAGATTAACATTTCAATGGGTAGAATGAGTAAAGCAGATTGCCCCTCCCAATGCAAGCAGGCCTCATTCAATCCATTGAAGGCCTGAGTAGAACAAAATGCTGTGTAAGAAAGATTCTTTCTCTCTGCCTGACTGTTTTTGAGCTGGGACATGGTCTTCTCCTGCCTTTCAAATCTGGACTTGGACTGGAACTTCTGCTATTGACTCTCCTGATTCTCAGACCTTCAGACTCAAACTGGAACGATACCATCAGCTCTCCTGGGTCTGACCCTCTCAGTCTGCATAAGTGAGTGAGCTAACTCCCTATAATAAATATTTATCCTTCTCTCTTTCTCTTTCTCTTTACACACATACAGACACGCGCGCGCACACACACACACACATTCTATTGGTCTGTTTCTCTGAAGAATCTTAATACATGTTGAATGTCATTTCAAGAGAGCCACCATGCCTTGCCTCCACAGCCTCCTCCAACCACTGATGGTCCTAGAGGTCCAAGTCAAACAGCACAGCATTAGCAGCATTCTCCACCCCGGTTCCGCCGTTTTCCTGCGTGACTCTGTCTCCATGTGGATGGCCTGTCCAGAATCCTGTCTTCTCTTTTCTTTGACTTCTCCATCTCCATTAATCTTCCCTTTGCCTCTACTGCAACAAGATTCTTTTCTTTATGTGAAATAATATAATCCAATATTCCATACTCTGAGAAGAACCTTGTATCATTGCAGCTAGTTCGCTAAATTACTCCCAGTGTTTTCCCTGCTTTTTGACCCATCTGTTAGTTCCCCTTCTGACTTCACTTCCATGCATATCTAGCATCACTTCTATGGCCTTCTATAGAAAATCACCACTGGCCAGTATCCTAAACCTCCTGTCTCTGTGCTCCCTTTACATCCATGACCCCTCCCCCTCGCCGACTGCAACACAAGTTACTTCAACTGTCAGCTTTCTCCATGTTTGTACCCAGTCTGCTAATTGCTTCCAGAGGAAAGTCACACAACTATAAATTCATAACAGGCTTTCTCTGCGTTCTCCACACTGCTCCACAAACATACAACGCTTCCTACTCAGCTGACTCCAAATTCCAATAGTAATTACTTCAAGATTTCTTCACTCTCCTCAGATATTTGATCCCTCTACCTGAGTTCACTATCAGATAATTATTCATATTCCTCCTTCATGGAAGATAGGGAATACATTGGACAGGAACTCCTTCAACTTTCCAGCTGTAGTGGGTTAAATAGTGGCCCCCAAAGATATGTCCAGATCTTAAAACCTGCCAAGGTGATCCTATTTGGAAAAAGGATCTTTGCAGATATAATTAAATTAAGAATCTCAAGATGAGATCAACCTGGATTTAGGGTGAGCCCTAAATCTAATTGCAGGTGTCCGTAGAAGAGAAAGGCAGAGAGAGCTCTGAGACACAGAGAAGCCAGCCATGTGAAGACAGGCAGAGATTGGCAGTATGCATCCCCAAGCCACAGAACCCCTTCAAAGGGAGTGAGACCTTGATGACACCTTAATTTTAAACTTCTGGTTTCCAAAACTACAAAAGAATAAGTTTCTGTTGTTTTTAAGCCACCTGGTCTAGAGTAATTTGTTAGGGTATTCCTAGGAAACTAACAATGCTAACAGAGCTGACACTTACCTGCATCCATACCTGTCTCCTCCTCCTCTTCAGTTATAGTAGCAAGGGTAGATACCACCTATCTGAGCCTCCTCCAGCTAGGCTGTGGATCTCCCAATAAGGCCTTGTGATTGATGGTGCAAGTCTCAAATCAGATGCCTGGGTACGAATCCCAGCTCCTCCATTTACCGTGTGGCCTCAGTTACTCATAGTACCTATCTGTGCCTCAGTTTCTTCATTTCCAAAAATGGGATGATAATAATAGTACCTCTCTCAGAGAGGTTGTGCAAGAGTTAAATGAGATAATGCTCTTAGAACAGTTTCTGCACAAAGAAGGCACAATAAAGTATTATTTTTTATCTCCGCTGCCTTCTTAGGGAGTAAACTATCTACTGACTACTCCCTCTCTTGATTCTTCAGCCTTCCTTTCTTTGTGGGATAATTTCCACGAGCATTTAATCATTCTCAACCATTCACTTTCCAAAAACCAAAACAACAACATCTCTCCCTTAATCATACCTCTCCTTCTAGCTCCCACTCCATTCCTAAACTCTATTTCATGACAAATATTTTAATTTTATGCACTGACTGCCTCCACTTCCTCACCCCTACTCACCTGTGAACTCACTGAAATCAACTCTGTCACACCACTGGAGCTGTACTTGACAAGGTCACATTTTTCTCTTCTTCTCTTTTCTTTGACTTCTCCATCTCCATTAATCTTCCCTTTAGAATTTAATATTCTAAAGAAAACATCACTCCTTATCAGCAACATTTGACACTACTGCACGTGAGCCCTTTTTGAAAAGCTTCTTTTCATTGGCTCTGGCATCAGCCCTCCTGGTTTTCTTCCTGCCTCTCTGACTGGTCTCATTTGCTGGCTTCTACCTCTTCTAACGATTCCTTAAATGATGGGTTCCTCAGGCTGCCTTCTTAGCCATTCTTCTTTCCTCACTCTACATTCTGTGAGATAACGACCACTCTCCAAAACATCAATTTACTCTCAACAGACTCATCATTCCTGACTTGTATCTCTGGCCCAGATTTCTCTTCAGAGTTCCAGCCTCATATATCTAACTGCTCACTAGTCATATCTACCTATACATCTTAGACATCTCAAATTCAACATGTCTACAGGGGAAACACTTATCTTCCCTGCCCATTTTGAGAATCTACTTCTTGTCCAGTATTCCCTGTCTCACTAAATGGTACCTCCATTCATCGCTGTGCTCAAGACAGAAAGCTGGGACTTATCCTGGACTCACCTCTCTCCTTTACCTCTTCCAATCAATTTCCAACAAGTCTCATCCATTTAACATCTTAAATATCTCTCAGATTCATTCACTTCTCTCCTTCTCCACTGCCGTAATATAAGCCAAGGCCACATTGTACATACCTTTAAACTTATGTCTAATCTGGCTTCTCTCCAGCCCTTCTCCAAATTTCAGCTGGAATAATCTTTCCAAAACATAAATCTGAGTGTAGTCACCCCCTACACACACACACACACACACACACACACACTCTTAAATTCTTTCATTGGCTGGTATTTGATCCTAGAATAAAATCCACAGGCGGGAGGTGGAAGGTAGGTGAAATGGGGAAAGATGGTCCAAAGGTACCAACTTGCAGTTATAAATAAATAAGTCCTGGGGATGTACTGTACAGCATGGTGACAGTAGTTAATAATACTGTATTGTATATTTGGAAGTTGCTAAAAGAGTAGATCATCAAAGTTCTCATCACAAGAAAATAAAAATTGCTGCTATGTGTGGTGACGGATATTAACTAGGCTTATCGTAAAGAAAAAATAATAACCCAAATGCCTTAAAAAGGTTTATCAGCCTCTCCACAACCTGATTCTCAGTGCTAGGCTTCTGTTCCATAGGCTGCTTGGCATCTTTTTGTTCTCCTTTTCCTTTATGGCATAATACCACTTCTTCTGGGAGGACCTCTATGACTCTCTAGCTTCCAGATATTCCCTGACATTCCCTGTAATTCCCCTAGCAGAGAACTTACCAGAACTTGTTGAGATGACCTAATCAATGTCTGTTTTCCACACTACATAGCAAGCAATGTAAGGACCAGAGTCACGCCTGTCTTGCTCTCCATATATGCCCAGTGCTTCTCAAAGCTCCTGACACACAGTAGGCACTTAATGAAGACTGGTTGAGTAAAGGAACAAAGGCTGCTTTTCTTGGGAATGACTCAGCACTTTAAACTGGCATTTCTCTAAATTCCTATAAACCATGACTGAATTTGTATATATACAATGACCATAATTAGGAGCTATTAACTGAATTGAAGGAGAGGAAACAGAGTGATTTATCCTTGAACTCTCCCATAAAGTAAGTTAATGTGAAGGAAAGGAATTATTATTTAATTATTAAATTTCATGATTTAATGAACACCTAGAAACTGGGAACAGTTTACTGATGTCACTACAGACCTTGGAGAAAAAGTTTTAATGGACATTGTACTCAGGTTAAGATAGACTATGTTTAAAAAATCATTTACAGTAGACTAGTTTCCTGAAGGGTCAGCTTGGAAACTACGAAGAAACAGATGTTTTAGTTAAAGAACCTCGAGGAGAAGAATTTGGGGTAGGAAGCAGATGGACAACAAAATCAAAATTTGAGGGATTGCTAAATAACACATCTTTTAATGTAAACAAAATTGGTCTCTGCATCATCTATACTTTCTACACTTTTAACCAACAAACCATGTATTATTCATGCCATTCAGATAAGTTTGAAATTTTATTTATCTTCTTTTCTATACGGATCATGGATGAGGTCTATAGACAACAAATGCATTAAAACAAGATAGATGTGGTCTTTGACCAAAATCAAGTTAAAGAACACATTCTAATGTTCCCGATTTGATACACAAATAAAGAAAGTAAAAGAGAATCTAAAAAATGAAACTCACATATCATGGGGGAAATGTTGTATGCAAGAACACGGACATTTCAGAGAATAAAGGTTTTTGATTTCGCTTTGGAAAAACCTGGTTGGAGATGTTGAGCAAGCTTTCCAGCAGGTGGCGCCCTGAACCAACTAATGAGAAACAGAAGCACCAGCGTACCGTTAGAATAGGTATATCTACATTTTACGAATTAAAATCACTTCCCTTTTGAGATGTATGTATTCTAATCACACACTCAGGAGACTGTAAATCCACGCCTCTGTAAAATACACATATACATGCACGAAGACACATTCCTCCACTAGGGAATAGAGAGAAAACACCACCATATTAGGAAGGCGCACATTAACAAGCTGATGTACAAATATACATACATATGTATGTGAATTGAATCCGTTTCTCAGAGCCAATCCGTCTCCTCCAAATGGGTCTTTAACACCATCTAGTAAATATTCCACATTTCTCTGCTGTAGTATCATTCTTTCTCTCACTACAATAACGAACCCAACTTTCTATGCTCTTTTCAAACATCCAACATGCTCTTTTTCCCAGTTACTCTCTGAAGATAACACAACTACTTAATTGAAAATAAGGAGGAGGAAGAGGTGCTACCCCCATCAGATGAAATTTTCTTTTCTTCCAGATGTCAAACATGCAAATCTCCATCTGTGTACATCCTACTTGTCTCATCCTTTTTTCCGCCTATATCAATAGAAGAATGGCCCTCCAGCTTCTCAAAGTTAATCCCTTCACCAGTACTCTATATGGCATTTCTTCCCCACCTTCTCAGAAACCTTGGCTATCATTTACGGGTTTTTTTCTCTCTCCCTTGAATATGCAAACTCTTCTCAATGATTTCCTTCCCAATGGGTTTCAAATAGCTCAAGTCTCTCCCACTAAAAAACAAATAAAATGGTGGAGGTATACATACAAGTTGGTCATGAGCTGATCATTGTTGAAACTGAGTGATGAATACATGAGGTTCATAATACTATTCTAATTTATTTATGTTTGAAATTTTCCATCATTACAAGTTTTAAAATAAGAAAATCAACAAAGATTTTCTTGTTTGGCTCCCTCCTGCCTTTCAGCTTACCACCCTCTCCTCATCCCTTCTCAGTCAAACTTGTAAGAAGTACCTATAGGTATTCCCCCAATGTCCTCACCTCCCATTCCCTCTGCAGGCCCCTCTAATCTGGTTTCTTGCCCTGATATGCCATAGAAACCAAAACAACTCCCAACACTGACTTCCATGTCACTTAATCTAATGGATAGTTTTCCTTATAATCATTCTTGATGTCTCAGTAACATGTGGTGCTCCTTCAAGTCCCTTCTTGAACACTCCTTTCTCTCGGCTTCAGAAGCGATAACATTCTGATTTCCCTACTTCTTCTCTTGCTACTTCTCTCTATATATATTTCGCGCTATTAAATGTCAGAGTTCCTTTTAGCTCATTCTTAGCCCTTCTCACTGTACACTTTCTCCTGGGTGATCTCATTCATACTTTTGGCTTCAAATTCCACCAACGTGCAAATGACTCCCAAAACCAAACCATCAGTTCGGACCCTAAGCCAGCTCTCAACTTCACACATACTTGACGTCTCCTCTTAGATATCCCAAAAGCACCCCAAAATTAAAAACTCAAAGCTGAACTCCCCATTTTTTCCCTCATCTTCTTCCAGTGTTTCCTATCTTGGTCAATGGTATGAAAGCCAGAAATCCTGGAGCCATTCTTGACAACTCCTTCCTCTTCGTACCATTTCCAATATATCACCAAATCCTGCACATTTTAGCCATAAATATCTCTGAAACCCATCTTCTTCTATATCTAGCATTACCATCACCACCACCCCCCCCCCGCCACTTTATCATCATCCTAATCCAAGCGAACATCACTTCCAACAACAACTACTGTTGGTAACTGCTAATTCAGCTCCAGCCCCTATCCTGGCACCCTTCCACTCTGTCCTCTGAGCAGCAGCTGGAGTACTCGTTCTAAAATGCAAATCTAATCATGTTATTCTCTGGCTTAAAACCCTTCAGTGGTTTCCCCTTGTTTTTCACATAAGGACAAAGCCCCCTACAGTTATTACAAGGCCCTATGGGGTCAGCCTCCTGGTTTCTCTCCAATTTCTTTCCATGCCACCTTTTTGCCTTGTTCTCTGGGGTCAAACCACAGTCGCTTTTCAGCCCTTTGTTCTCTCTCCCACAGACCTTTGTGCCCCCTATTTCTCTTTCTGAAAAGCTCTTTCCTTCATTCTCTGCCTCATTATTTCCTACTGATCTTTCAGAATCAAGTCAAGAGACTCTTCCTGGAAGCAGCTTTCCTTGGCCTCTGTGAAGAGGTCAGCTCCCCCTGCTACAAACTGTCTTTCCTCCATCGATCTCTCCTCCATTCGCAGTTGCAATTTCACATGTGTTTGGTGATAATCTCTGTCTATTTTTGTTCATCACTGTATCCCAGCACCTAGTTCAATGCTTAGCACACAATAGGTACTAAATAAATATTTGTTGAATGAGTAAATGAATTAATGCTTATTCCCTGTTAGGTTTATATCTACTTTGCCTCCCTCTAGACTCTCTCTCCCTTCATCTCTGAATGGATACTCAGCAGTCACAAACTCATTTTTAATACATTTCTGTGCTTTTACAACCAGGGTATGCCCAGAACCCATAAGTGGGGCATGCCAGGCACCATTTTTACTGTAAGATTTGGAGCCTGATAATTATGTTTCTACTTAAAAAATGCAGATATAATGAAGTAGAACCCCAAATTTCTACTAGAATGTAGCATAAAGTATAAGACTTCAAAGAAATGCTGCACTTGCAGAGGCCACTTTAGCTCTGCCTTCTGACACCCGGGGGTAAGCAGTCACTCTCCTCTGCTGTTAGGAGCACACTTAAGTACAATAATTAAAAAGTACTACCAGAAGTTTGTGCATAATTAGAAAATAATGAAAGTTTCATATTCCTTCAAAATAAATATAATTGATTCTAAATCGTCTGCTATTTTGGATGGTACCATTTCCCTCTTCAACATGGCCTATAGATGTAGCAAAAGGAAGAAAAGATTACTGGAGGTTATTGGTGATTCCAAGACGATGCTCCTCTGACACTCAGGACTGAGCTGGGTCCATGGCAGGGAATATTCCCAGAAAGAGCCCAGGCCAGGAACACAGAAGCCAAGCTCTGGTCTATTCTCTCCTCCCAGCTCCCCAGGAACTTGTCTTCAGTCTCATTCCACCTTCTCTAGATAGACACTTGCCCTCATCCTGGCTTTAAAGGCCTGCATCGCTCCTAGAAGAAAAGGCTTCACATGACCCTCTCCACAGGGCCTGTGAAACCTTGTTCCCAGCACTGGACTAAGGATTGCTGCAAGACTTCTGTGCTCATAGCCCCAGGGAAATTCAGGGCTCCCACAGTGACCACAGGGGAGAGAAATACCCTTGGAGATTAAGTACTATCGAAGATACATTACACATTTCTTACTTCCCCGAGCACTCCACTAGGCCGAAGCATTTTCAAGAGACAGAACGATGTGACCCACGGCTAAGTCTCCCAATCCCCACACGATCTCCAAGAAACTAGCTTGATGCATGCAATCTGAAGAAGACCAGTTGGAAAAACTGTCCACAAACAAAGGAAGTTAGCATTCGTTGTTGCACCTACTATGTACGTAAGTATCCAGACACTTTTACATTTTACCTTACTTAACTCTGGATATTATTTGGCTCATTTTCTAGAGGAGGAAATCAAGGTTTGAGAGACCTGGTGCATGCACAACACCATACAACAAGTCAACAGTGGTCCTCCAATTCTGACACAGGATGACCTCCATGTCATGGGAAGGACCTCCGTGTCATTCTCATGCAGTTGCTTCCTCCACTATGCTCATATTTCCAACGTCTCTCCTCATAACACTCCATGTCTCACCATCCATTCTCTCAATGGAACCATCACAGAAGAACATTACCATTACAGAAGCAAAAAGATGCAACTTCCAAGGAGGACCCAGAGAATTTTAAATATATTCTATCTCATTATAATTTATAGAAACTACTGAGGACATAAACACTGACATGATGTTTGGGGGAGTAAGTTCCATTTGCTATGGTTTTCAAACACAAACAAAATGAACATTTTCACTAGTAGGCAACAACCGCTGTAATGGAGGTTATTAATGTCCACTTGTAGGTGGACATTATTATAAAACCCACCACTCTGGTGGTACTAGCACTATCACTTGGGAACCACAGTGCCAAACTCTATTGCTTCTAAATGGCTTTGGGTCCAGCAGACATGCAAATGTGTCCCCCATCCCAACTCAGTCTATTCTCTACGATAGCCAAAATTAGCCTTTTAACATATAAATCAGATTCCTTCACTCCTCTGCTCAAACCCACCAATGGTTTTCATTAACACGAAGGAAAGAAAGCCTTATGCCAGTGATTACCAGTGGGTCTAGAATTGCTCCTAGGAAGTGGTTTGAAAATTTGATGGAGCAGTTTTTGTTTCTATGATGATTGGGGACGACTACTAGCTGCAGAGAGGAAGGGTACCTGGGATTTGTGTGTCCTGTAGTGTACACGTATGCATCTCAAAGATGACTTGCCCCCTTTTGAATGACCTCCTGAAAACCTAGCTGTTGGTATCTGAGCCTAGAGTCTAACTTGTTTTTATATATAAATACAGAGAATTTTCTACATGGTTTACAACTTCTTAAAATTTTCATGAATGCAAAACACAGCATACTTCACAAGAAGATTTAATGTATTTTGACCATAAATTATCAAGAAGTAGTTGCCAGTTTGGGAGATCGCAACACTGCTGGTGAATGACATCCCTCATGATATTTAAGTCAGCCATGCAGCACACTTGCATTGGTCCACATATACACTTGTTGTTTTGAAGGTGGTTCTTCATATAATACTGCTAGTGTGGCATTTATATATTAAAATACATATTATTTGTTATAAATGTATTTCCCTTTTTTTAGTGAGGAAGATTGGCCTTGAGCTAGCAACTGTACCAATCCTCCTCTATTTTTTGTATGTGGGATGCTGCCACAGCATGGCTTAATGAGTGATGTGTAGGTCTGCACCCAGGATCTGAACCCACAAACCTCGGGCCACCGAAGTGGAGCATGTGAACTTAACCAAGATGCCACCGGACCAGCCCCACAAATGTATTTCCTTTTATTTCTCTCTTATATTACAACTAGGATATTATATTGATTTTTTTAAATTATGTGTGTAGGAAGCTTATATTACCTATGAATTTCATTGCAGGATAGTAGAGAAGTGAGAAAATACTAGACTTATTATACCAGGCAGAGTTGAATGACAGCACTGAGAACACTGTCCTTTATGACATGCCCATATTAATCTCTGAACCCAATCGCCCCTCACTCCTTCCACTCCAGCCACTCTGAACTTTGTACTTTCCCTCAAAGCCATGAAACTCATGGCCACCCAAAGTCTCTGCTCTTGCTATTTCTCTGTTTAGAATGCCCATCTTCTAGATCTCACTGATCTCTCTTACTTCATTCACTCTTCTCACAAATGTCACCTCCTACAAAAGTCTTCCATGACCAGCATGCTTCATATCACTCTGCCTCTTATCATCACTTAAGTTTCTCCAGCACATATCTTTACCGACAATTCTGTGATAATATTATTTCCCTAACTATGCTTTATTTCTGCCATGGAAATATGCACTCCATGACAGAGGTGAGCCATGCTATTTTGGATCCCAGTGCCTGGAACATGGAAAATGGCACAAACTGGGCGCTTGATGAATATTTGTAAAGGGAATGAATTCATGCATGGAGATATCGCCTGTGTTCCAGATCCCCAGGAGCTACGTTTCTCTTTCGTATCTACATTATTTACAGCCAATCTAAGTCAGCATTAATTCTTTCAGATCTATCCATCAAATGCCTATCATATTTCAGGCACTGAGAATACAATAATAAATAAGACATATCCTGTCCCCATACTGTGTAATTAATGATCAGCTCTAGGAACTCTGAAGCATTTGAGTCCCACAGAGAAGTGACTTTATAAAAAACCACCCACTTCTATGTTATATTCTGAGTATCTCTAAAATACAGTAATTATGATATTCATAAATTAGGAGTTATCTCTCATGTATTAAGAAGAAAGCTATTAACAAATATAGAGGAATTTTTACTAATGTGGAAAATTTTGCCCCCAGTCCTGGTAATGTAACTTCTTCAAGTCCCCAAAACACCACCCCTCAGAGACTGAGGGAGCTGAAGGTTGGGTGATGTTTGCATAAGTGGAAGCTTCTGGTTCCCTTAAGTGTCACAGCCAGCAGGGACCTCTAGCTGCCTGGCCAAGATGAAGCCCCCAGCTAAGACCCAGAGGGACCGTCTGCTCTCTGAAGGACTCCACCAGCTAGAAAAGTCCTATCCACCCTCTTTCTTAGGGTAGCACAAGTCAGCACCAGCCCCAGCTAAGCCCCAGCATACGGCCACCCTGGCTATTTCAGGCAGAGGCTGGTCATTCAAACCTTTCATTTTTCCCACTTTGTAACTAGACACCTTTCCCGCATGCTGAGGAAAGAGACAAAAGCAACTTGAATACTCACATACCTATATATTTGTACAGAGTTGTACAACAGACTTCCTCATTCATTTTCACATGTGGACGCTAGATAATATAACTTGGTTTTTATAAAAAAGCAAAATAAAATTCAGCAAAGCTGCAACTTACACCAAGGTCTTCTGATTCCAAGTTATAAAATGGAAATGACTGGCTAAAATCAGGTCTAGGGGATTATCTGTGGGTTTTAGTTCTCGCTGGTATAGAACTTCACTTAAAGAAGCTGGCTACAGTGCACTCTGACCAAACATTTGAACCAATCTCAGTTCAATGCCTCTGGGCACACATTGCCCTCCCAGCTTCCACCTCTAACTCCCGGCCCCTACAATTCATGAAGGCTTTATTCCTAGAAAGCTTCCAGAATTGAACAAACCTTAGCATGGGCTGTAATGAACTTAAACCCTTGTTCCGACTTTTAAGTGACAGAGGGACAACCTCCTTACTTCTCAGAACTGTTACTATTGAGTGGCCCCATTGCAATAGAATGATGCAGGGGGAACTTGAAATACGTAGTATTCTGGATATGGTTGGAAAATGTCACATGCCCCTTCTCTAAACTCACACTCCCCCCAACTCCATACCCCAACACACACTAATTTTTCCTTTCAGGCCAGAGCTTAAAGCAGAAATATCAATGATAAGCTGAGCTAACAATAAAAGAAAGACTCCAAGAGGGTCTGCACGGGAATTTCGGGTCCACACCAGTATTCCCCAAAGGGCATATCCATGGGGCTGCCAGGGAATAATTAATATCTAAACTGACATTCCACCAAGGTAATTCAGAAATTGAAGGCTATGTTGGCTCTTACTGCAAGAATATTAAGTCCCTTTAAAGTACTGTACTACTTCAAATAATTTCAGGAGTTTAAGTTTGCTACAAATGTGCACATGTCCTAAAGTTAAAAAACATCAGTCTCCCCCCAGAGTCCTCCTGTCTGCCCTATCAATTCCCACCTCTTGGCATGGTTTGGTTAAACCCTCTGTGAATGCTCCCCTCTCACCCCACCCCAGCTTCCTGAGAACACAAGTGCATGGCTGCCTGTGTCCTCTGGTCATCCCTCCAGAGCCCCACGTGGGAGAGACGCTGACTCCCCAGCTGTCAGAGGAGAGGTGTGTCTTCTTAGGTTTCCTGGGTTCACCTGAGGTGGAGGTCAGTTCCTGGCATGGACAGCTCCCTCGAGCTAACAGGCTAGAGGCTGCAATAGGCAAGGAAGAGAAAGAGCCAGACCAGCCCAAAATAGAAACCCAAGCTACCTCCCAATCTCACCAAGCTCCCAATCTTGCTGAACGTGGCCCATTAGATGAGACAGGGAAAGAGAACAGAAGTGAATGTTGGATGAGAGAGGTGGTGAGAAGAGAGCTTGTTGGAAACTGGGAATTATGAAAACAGCATTCAGATACAACCCTGAAAGCTTGTCTTGCAAGCAGGAAAGGCTACAAACTTTTCACAAGACAGAGCATTTAAGTATAAGACCTTTGAGTTTCTGGGGACAAGTTTGTCTGCCACTGGTAATTAGTGTGCTGCTGTGTGGTTTATACCACTGAGACAAAGAGCAACCATTACATCTCTCCTTGTAGATAAGGAAGTGAGTGATGAGCTTTAGCACAAAAAACCCAGGCTTGGAAATGCAAAAGTATAGCTGACAAAGATAATGCAAGAAATTATCTTCTGTGTGACCCGTTCCATCTCTTGACGGGCCTCAGTCAAGGTGGGTGTTACCGTAGAGGACAACCGGACATTTCCTCATTGGTATATGGGACAATCTGCCTTTTTATGTCCTCAGAGGTAAAAGGAGGGAACCATAGAGGTCCCAGAACCTGTGGCTTGGCATCTCAATCACGGTGTGCCAGTGATTTCCCTGTGAAGCAAAGAATTCAAAGGCTGTGTCAGTCCGGCTGAGCAGAGAGATGCAGCAGACATCTGAGCCTTTGCTAGACAATGAAAATCAGTCAGGGAGGAACAGAGAAAGAATGAAGAGGGAGGGAAGGGAAAAGGAGAGGAGGGGTAGGATTCCCAAGGAAAGGGGTTTCCTTTCTCTTCCCCAGAGTCCCCAGGGAGGGATAAATATAATTACCAACCTAGCATGACAGCATACAAAATAAAAGAGGCACCTGCCAGGTGACCATCTCTGCCGGGACTCGAACCCGGAACCTCTGGATTAGAAGTCCAGCGCGCTCGTCCATTGCGCCACAGAGACCTCACCACACACACAGCATCAGCACCAGAACTGAAAAAGCACATACCTTCTGCATCACCGAGCCATCTCAGCATCCTGCTCTCTGAGCGGTGGGGGGACAGGGACAGCTGGAAAATCTGGAGTGGAGATCCACCAGCCGGCTCCATCAAAGCTTTTCTCAATACCGTGGGTCCTGGGGGTCTTCAGAGGATTGGAGGAATGTGACAGTAGTCATTTTCCCAGTCCCAGAATCTCTGATGGAGTAGGACAGAGGTAGAGCTTTTGCTCTTCTTTCCTCTCCATCCCTAAGGGAGGATACGGAGAAAGTCTCTCTATTCTCATGCTAATTAAGCAGAGTGCACCCAGCCCAGGAGAGAAAACAGAAGCCATCTCTACCTCCACCCCCTCTCCCTCACTGTGGTTTCATCCCAGTCCAGCTATTCTCAGACAGGGGCTTGGCAAAGCTGGAGGATTCAGGAAAACCCTCAATCCCTGATCCCCGAGACAAAGGAGCTGCTTCCGTAAGAAAACAGTGTGATCCGCGGCAGAGACGGCAGGGAAGCTGGGCTCCGGGAGACTGGCCCACCTCTCAGCTTTGAGGGCTGTATCTGTCAAGCCTAGGGAGGAGATACCGGGATTCTGATGTGATGTTCCCTCAGCATCTTCACTAGAATTAAGGATGGGGGAGGAGATGGAACAGTGGTGAGTGTGCGTGAGTGCGTGTGTATGCATGTGTGTGTGAGGCATAGAAAGATAGAGAGAGAGAGAGTGTGTGCACATATAGGGAGGAGGGTAAGAGCGCCAGCTCCCTAATGAATTACAGATGGTCCTCACACAGCCCTTGTGAATACCTGCTTCCCTTCCCCCCACCTTCCCTAGCTCTAAATCTCTGACATTCTTTGCTCCCAGGGCTGCCTAATTTAAAGAATGAGGATTTCTCAGCTGTGTGGGCTTGCTAGCGGCATCCTAGGACAATCAAACTGGCCATCCCTCCATACCTATATGTAAAGGCTTCCATACCCACCCAGATCGAAGTTAACAGCACCTATTTTCAAAATTCTCCTGGAGAAGACGATTCCATAATCACTTTTGGTTGTAGTTTACACTATGCCAGTTCTTCTGAATGTCTAACCTAATTCTCTCCTACCTCACCTTCAGCTCATTTTCTCCCATTTAATTCCTAGATACATCAAAGGACAATTGGCCTCTATGCTCTCAATGACAATGCATTGATTTAAAGACTTTGACTTAGTGTTCACCACTCCACTCCCTCTCAAAAGGTTACAATAAAAGCAGAGAGCTGGCTCAGACTCCCTCCTTTTCCCTCAGTGTGTGCTTCTATGGCCCATAGCTCTGGACACCACCAATGGACTCCGATCATAACCCAAGATAGTTCTTTGTAATCTGTGAGACCATATCATGGCCAAGTGAAGAGCAATATGACAATATGCAGCACTTAGATTGGAAGATCTTTAAGGGCCTTTCTAACTCTAAGACTATAGTAGCAAGATCTCACATTTCCCTAACCTTCATATAGCCCCTAGAAAGAGATGTGGGAGAGAACAGGACCAAGATGATTCAGTCAGGTTGAGATGCAAGGAGAAGACTCTAACGCCTGGTGGAAAGTAGTCACTCCAACCAAGTTTGCCTTCCCTCCAGGATCTAGATATTGGAGCTCGAAAGAGTGAAACTGATGGTGTATTTAAGAAATTTAAAGCAAAGAGGCACAGAATAGGCCTTTCTTAACACATTTACCCTAGACTATTGCAAGAATCTGACAAACAGAGCTCAATGCTGGCTGGAGATCATATGACTTTGAGTTGCTGGCAACAAGGAACTAGTCAGGAGGTCCATGTGTCTGTAAAGGGAAGCTCAACCCCTCAGGCCAGCCATGAAACACTCAGGTACAATGAAAAGAAGAGCCTAGGTTCTCAGGACACTTCCCACCAGGTTCAGTCAATGTTCTCTTATACACAGACACAAACCCTCTGCTCTTCATAAGGATATTGTCCTAATCCCAAAAAAATCTGTCAGTCTTAAGTTTTGCCCAAAGTTTCGCTGCCTCTTAAGAGGTCATGGTTCTCCACAACCTGAATGCAGGGTCTCCGCTCTCCAACTCCCTCCAGGAGCTTCATCCGCTGTTTGCAGTGTTCTCACTTGGTGCTGGGGATACGATGATGAGAGATAAAATAGGACGTGGTCCCACCCTCAAGATCTTGTAGGCAAATTCCTAAATTTCAGTGTAGGAACTACTCTGAAAGACACATTAGAGAAAAGAAGGAATCAATTTTATTGCCCACCAAATAATGTGTCAATTTTCCAAGCTTACAGAAAGGCCATAACTCTGGAAGCAGAAAAATCCAAAGTCAATAGCGAGCTGTGCAGTTTACTTTCTTCAAAATCCTGAGAAAATTGCTTAACTTCTCAATCCTCCATTTCCTCATTATAAACTGGAGGCAACAATCAATGCTCTTTAGTAAAGATTACCCGAGACTTCATGATGTAAGGTGTTGTCCCTTCCTTCCTCTGGTCCACGAGATATAATTCTCGACTCTATTGCCTGAGTGTTCACCTTCCTCTTGAATACCCATCCCTTATTTTCCCTTCACCCCCCCACAGCAATCTCGCCATTCTAGCAAAAAACACCTCCCACCCAACAAGAGTCTTTGCAGGACCCCTTATACTTATAATCTACATTAACAAAAATACTCTGGAGTTTGTCTAAGGGCTTTTTTCAAATCAGAGATGTCTCTCTGACATCTCTCATTTCACTTTATTATCTGAAAATCAGGTAAAGCTTCTTGATAAGTTCGAATAATACCTCTAAACTACATTTTTAATTTATAAGTAATGAGGGAAACAATCAAAGAAAGCAACAGTTTTAAAGGATGGGAAAGATGAAGTTAAGCCATTCAAAACGACTGAAGACAGTACATCTTTTTCGTCTTTTAAACTAGGTATATGTCATCTGTGTTTATGTCAACCCTTAAGAAGATTCCCAAAAAAATTTTGTACTGATTTAATTCTCTAAAGATTTGTGACTCAAACATTACTCATGCTTTTAATTGAATACCACTCTTTGACCCCACAGACAAACTAGTGATGCTCATACTTTACTTCATCCATAAAGCGTTGCTGGGATACCTATGATAAATGCCAAAAAAAACTCTCCCATTGGCCTAGAAACAAATACAATTAAATCCCACGTCCTGCTATGGTCCTACTCAAGCTTTCCTATAGGTACCTGTACCAACTAGTCCATGTTTTAAATGCTAAGCGATATTAGATGGAGTAAGACAGTAAAATAGTCATTTGGATAACACAGACTTTATACACTATACTTTCATGTCTCAGTACCTACAATGTCAAAACTTATTAATTCACATCTATTGTGGACACATCCTCTAGAAATGGTTTCCATGTACCATCTTCTAGTGCCCCTAACTACTATCTGCTCCTTCTTACTATTTCACCCCCTAGGAGTCAGCCCACCTCATTCCTTCTATCAGCACCTCCCAGGGAGGTTGAAAAAGGTGTTTTGCAAAGTTAGGCCCATGGTGCTAGACCCACTTTGCAGAAGTAATAGATGTTCAGCTCACAATTCCCTACCTCTTAAAGAAGGACAACAGGGACACACCCATAAGGCAAAGGCCCTTCAGCTCTTTTCCAGACATTTCATCCTCATGGGGCCTTACCCTATGCTCATTTGTCTATTCCTCTCATGCATTTTTCTAACCCATCATAATAACGCATTTGTGCTCCTAACGGCTTCTATTTCCTTCCATCTTCAGCCAACGAGCCTGACTGAAGATTGCTTATTTGCTCCCTATCTTCTTTACTATCCTTCAAGCAGGAAGAAGTGAGATAACCTGGGTAATAATTGAGCCTGAGAATTAAGTGAAAGGAGGACAAATGCAGAGAAATTTTGCTTTAATCATCACATTCAACTTTCAGAAACCATTCCAGGTCTAGCCCAGTCCAACTGGGTTCCCCAGGCCTCTCAAGCCTCCCCAAAAGTAGACCTAGAACCAATCTATCTTGACAATTGGCTAGTCAAGTTCACAATGGAGTCCATGCAAAGGCCAATCCCCTAAAGGAGTCTCAGGAACAGTGAAGAATCTGGAGATAGAATCTCCCTTTCCTGGCTGCCTCTATCTCCCACTTCTCTCAACTTTCTCTAAGCAACTATAAAGAGAATTTTAGAGAGTGTGTCTCCAAGGATAGGAATTCTCTGTTTGGTAAAGAAGGACGAGGAAGCCGGCAGTGTTTAACAAAAGGAGAGGAAGTGGACCGTCATGTCCTACCAGATCTTTCTGGGAGTTTGCAGGGAAACATTCTCTCTGCTTCACTTAGGTTCCCCCCAAAATGAATTAATTTCTCATGTTACCTCTCTAGTTCAACCCCCTTTCTTCTCTTTAGAATCTAGGCTCTCTATGCCTCAGTTCCTAACCCCAAGCCATCGCCTTCTTGTCTGTTCAGTACTAACTCCCCAGTCCTGTTTTCTTACTGTTTGTTCTTGCCATCTCCATCGTTTCTCCTTCTTCCTCTGGGTACACCTCCCTTAGTTATTTCCCAATTTAAAATGCCCCTCTCTCTGTGCATACCTCTCCTCATTCACGTTCATTTCACCTCTCTCCACTGCAGTTGGCATTCCCTAATCTTTTCCTATCCAGTCCCTATCCTCTTCAATGCTTAATTTCTTGGACACATCCCCTTCTGTTCTCACCTAAGATCTATCTATTCTACACATTATTGCCCAAACTCACTGCTTCTGGTCTCCCCCAGATTCATCCCACTGCTCCTCTCTGTCTCTGTCCCCCTTGGCCATCATCTTTAAGGCTCTCTGAGTTTCCCAGGACTCCAAGCTCCTCTACCATCACCCTTGATCATTATACTCTGTCACTTGGCTCCAGAGTCTTGGTATTCTCATTCCTTCATCCTCAGGCCCTCTTTTTCCTTTCTTCAGATTTCAATCTCTACATCTCTTCACTTTCCCCTCATCCTTTTAGTCCAAATCTCTCCTCCTTCTTAAATCTTCAATACAGAGTACCAGTTCTGCTGAATCTCTTTTTACCCAGTCCATACAGTACCAGATTCCTGAGGGTTGTCCAGAACAACTTGCTCCTTCCCTTCTTTCCCATGTTCACCTCCAGACATCCTGGGATTTTCCAGGATCTACAACACATTTCTGTCTGTTTTACTTCTTTGCCTGGGACACTATGCACCACTAGCTTTACAACTCGGAGGCCCTGAAAAGGGTCCTGCTAATCCCCACGGCATTGAGTTACCATGGGGATGGGCTAGAAACCAGGTTCCTTAACGTTCACAGTGATCATGAGGCTTCTGGTCCTTAAAGGGCCAGATACTCTAGGCAAAAGGCCAAAAAATGAGAAGATGGATCCTTAAAGGGTCAATGATTCTGTAGTCATTGGCCAAGGGATTCAAGAACATCGGTTTTGCTTAATATTAGGAGTAAACTGGGCTTTCTTCATCTTTCTCCTACCTCAGCTCCACTTCCCATTCAGCCTGGAAGGAATCTTAAGATGAACATGGCAAAGCAGACTCCACAATGGCAAGAGGAAAACGATGTTCATCTTTTACAATGCATCAGTTTAATTAAACAGAAAACTACGACCATGAAAGTTTCAATCCCAGGAACTAAACTTGTCCTTACACAGGGACCTCCTGTCTGACATATCACAGCAAGGTCTATATACAGTTTATCCTTACACAACAGTCAGTCATTGCCTAAACAGGACTGGCCCTTCTAAAGTCTGTCCCAAAGAACACTCAGTCTCCACATTGAAGATAAGGGGAAGCACTTTACCTTGAGTAAGTCAGTTAATCTCCTGCAGTCTCAGATTCTCCTCCTTTAAAGGTGGTAGCTGAATTTCCAAGGTCCTTCCTCACACTAACTGTCTATGATTCTAAGAAACAGTATGAACAGTAGTCATAATGATGATAAAAGTATTTTGAATTCTTTATCTTATTTTATCATCAGAACTATGATAGATTGCAGAAAGAGTGATTATCATTATCCTCCTCTTACAAAGAAAAACCTTGATCAAAGACATTAAGTGGCTTGCCCAAAGTCACTCAAGTTGGAAGCGGTGGGCCGCAGGCCCAGAGGAGACCCACTGGTACAGTGTACTGACCTCTGTCACGACTCCAGGCAGGCCTCCACAGAAAGTACCTGCTGAGAGGCACAGGATGCCCATTAAGATTTGTCCCAGGGGCTGGCCCGGTGGCACAGCGGTTAAGTTCACACGTTCCACTTCTCGGTGGCCCAGGGTTCACCTGTTTGGCCCCCAGGTGCAGACATGGCATCGCTTGGCAAAAGCCATGCTGTGGTAGGCATCCCATGTATAAAGTAGAGGAAGATGGGCATGGATGTTAGGTCAGGGCCAGTCTTCCTCAGCAAAAAGAGGAGGACTGGCAGTAGTTAGCTCAGGACTAATCTTCCTCAAAAAAAAAAAAAAAGATTTGTCCCAGGAAAAGAGGTCCTGAGAGTTTTCCCTACAAGTCTTTTCCCTGCCTTTGCAATTGTAGGGTGGTGCCCTAGGGATAGGAGAGGAGGCCCAGGCAGGTCTCAGAAGGGCCAAAGGGCAGAGTAAAAAACTGTAGTGCTTGGCAGACAGAAACAGCAGCATTTGGTAAGGGAGCTCTCTATGGTCTCCACTTCAGTGGCTCATTCTCCCTTCAGTTACCTTAAGATAAAGCACAGGAAACTGAGGTCCAGATAAATAAAATGACAGCTAGTCGTTCACAAAGCTGGTCCTCAGTTCCAGGTTTTGTGACTCCTACTTCAGTGCTCTTTTTACTCCACTGTAGTGTCACCAAATCACTCTTGAATCCCCAATATAGTCTTTCTGCAGAGTGTGGGGAAGGGGAGGAAGGGAGAAAAAGCAAAATGCTTAGTATTCAGTCTTAACTGACAAATTAGAAAAGCAAAAGGATCGAATAACTTCTTCCTTTCCTGGAATCAGTGAATGCTCAAAATGGAAAATGATTTTAAGATAATTGTCTCATTTTTAACTTTACGCATCAGTTGAATTTTTACCATATGATTTTATTATTTTTATAAATTAAAAAAACTAATTTGAAGATTAAATTGATAATGCTAAGTGGGTGAATGTTTGCTCTTTATTTTCTATATTTCTGTAGTCTATAATTTTTGTCAACCCTCTCCATCTGTGATTGCATAAATTAGTAAACTCATGCCCATAGAAATTAAATTACTTATCCAATATTACAAAAATAGACTAACCATTATGGTCCAACTGGAAAACTACAGACTTTAAAGTCAGGATCGACCAAGGTTTGACTCCCAGCTCCACAATGTACTGTGTGATGATGGGCACCTAAGGACACCTAAAGGAACCTCTGAGACTCAGGTTACTCATCTGATTTTAAAAACTCACACAAGGAATAATGCCTACCTTGTAAGGTCATTATAAGGGATAAATGAGATAAAGGATGAGAAAATCCTTAGTAGACTCCTGCCGGGCAGTCTCTCTTTTCAGAGAGAATAGGTTAAGCTCAGGCTCTCTTCCTTTACTCTCCACCCATTCTTCAACTGACTGAGAGCCTAGCTAATGCTAAAATGTTCTCGTTAAAGTCACTTATGGTCTCTTAATCATCAAATCCAATATCTTACTTCCGTTTTCGCAGCATTTCACTAGTGACCACACCTTCGTTCTTGAAACTTTCACTCCTCTGGCTTCTGTGAAACAGCACTCTCTCCTAACTTGCCTCCTATTTCTCGGCCCCTCCTTTCAGTCTCCTTTGCCAGCCCTCCTCTTTCTTCTTAAACATCACTGTTCTAAAGAGCAGCGTTTATCAGACCACCAGTCAGAATGTTAGCAGTATTTTTATATAATAAAATGAAAGAGAAAAGAAATGACAGGATAGGATAGGGCAAGACAGAATGAAAAAGAAAATATCCAAAGGCATCACCCTCTAATTAGACCACGTGTTGTTTCATAAATTTTTTTTCATACATGTATTTGAGTGGGCATGTGTGTTCTAGGTCATAATAAAAAAATTAATTAATTTCTTCTGTGGGTTGTGGTCAAAAACACTGCCCTAAAGTGTGCCTTGGCTCTCTTCTCTTATATTTTCTCCCTGAATGATCTTAAATAGCACCATAGCACATACTACCAACTATGAGCAAAAACTCCCATATCCCTATCTTAAAACCAGACATCTCACCTGAAAGCCAGATTACTGTTTCAGCTGCCTTTAGATAACCATCCCTGTATGACTCAGGCATCTCAATTGTAAAATGTACAGATCTGAATTTATATCCCACCATAAATCTCTGCTCTTCACAATCCACTAGTTTAGTTAATAGTAGCACCATCCACCTACTCATTCATTAATTTATTTATTCCACAAACCCATAAACATGCACTATACATGAAGAAATGTGCTAGGCATTGGAGACACAAGGATAATGCAGACGTCATATCTGCCCTCGATAAGGTCACAGGCAGAAGCAGAAAATAAGCAGAATCATAAAACAAAGTTACCCAACTGTAGAAATACATCCAGCATGCTACAGAATCAAAGAATATGGGCAAACTAATCCAGTCTGGAGAGTCTAAGAACATTTTCTGGAACTACAGATCTAAGCTGAGGTTTAAAGGAAGAACACTTGTTAATCTGAGCAAAAAAGCGGTTGGGGTGTGAAGAGTGTGCATGTGTCTGTGTGTGTGTGTGCTCACACGCACATGTGCGTGTTGAGGAAACTGAAGAAGAAAGGCACTCTAAAAAGCAGGGAGCGCAAGAGTAAAGATATAGCCAAAAGCCACCATGTCTATGCAAGAAATTATGAGAAATGAGGGGATGTTGAAGTCCAAAGTCCCAGGTACGAGGTGACAAAGAATGTGGCTGGAAAGACCAGATCATGGAAACCTTCGTATGTTGTGTTAAAGACCTTCGATTTTAATCCTGCAGGAGACGCAGAGGCAGTGAAGGGGTTTAAGTAAAGGAGAATTACGATTTGATTTGCATTTTAGGTAGATCACTCTGGCTGCTGTGTGGTGGGTAATTTCAAGAGGACACAGTGAGGAGTCTTTCGCAGTCATCGAGATAAGTTATAATGGAGATCTGAACCCCAGGAATAGAACTGGCTACAGAAATAGTAATTGAAAGAAGACTGATTTGATAAAAACAGTATTGAGGAGACAGAACTGGTCATCCAGTCACTTATGCTAGAAACCTGGAGTCTGTCAAGACTCCTTCCTTCACCTTTATCCTCCAAATTTAATCATCTACTGAGTTCTATCAGCGCTCCCTCTTTACTAGATCTCAAATCTATCCCTCCCTGTCCATTCCCATTGCTTTTAGCTTAGTTCAGATAGTGCATCCATTGTAACCAGGGCTACTTGAATATTTTTAAAAATTATTTTTCTTATTGAAGTAACACTGGTTTATAACATTATATAAATTTCAGCTGTCGTCATTATATTTCAAATTTAACATACAGTGGAGAGAGGAAAGACTATTCAATAAACGGTATTGGGAAAACTGGACAGCCACGTGCAAAAGAAATGAAAGTAGATCATTATATTACACCATACACAAAAATTAACTCAAAATGGATTAAAGAGTTGAAACTATTTGAATATTTCAATAACCCCTCACTTGTCTGTCTGCAGCCATTCCTCCTCCCCTTGCATCCATTTGCCACACCACCAACAGAGCAATTGTGATTTTTCTGGAAGGCAAAACCCATCAATGTTTCTCTATTGCCTAGAGAAGAGCCTAAAGGTCATCTATGATCTGATAAATGTTCCTCTTCTCAACTTCACTTACTATTACCTCCCATCACCACCCCTGGCCTTATGTTCTGAAATGCCAAAGTACTTATAGTTCCCTAAAATAAAAAAAATGTAAGAAGTTATGGTTCCATACTAACTAACATGCCTCGGTATGCAATGTTTCCTCTTTCTGAAATGCCCTTCTCTTCTCCCCACCCTCACATCTGCCTGGAAGACTGCTCCTCCCCCTTGAAGTTTCAGCTCAGTTACCTCATTTTCTATAATATCTTCCCTGACATCCACCACAACCCTAAGCAGATTGGGTCACACCTATCTTCACACCATGACTGCACCCTGTGCATATGGCTGCTGGAGCACTGAGCACACTGTACTGCAATCAGTTTTGTCCATCATGTCTGTCTCCCACCGGATGGTGAGAAACTTGAGTCTTTCTACCCTTTTCAGTCTGAACAGTGCCTGGCACATTACAATGTGTTCAATACATGTTTGCTGAAAAAAAAAAAAACACGAATGAAGAAACAAATTGACTAGAACAATTCTCTGTCCCCATAACCCAGAGATTGTTCTAGAAAACCAAAATTATTTATTTTTATAATGAAAATATTAGATGGGAACTCTTAAAATGGGACCTGAGGACTTGAGACATTTTTGGCTGCTCTATCTCAAAATGGGAGTTGAAACATTAAACTTTCTCCAGAGCTCCAGTTGCTATAGCCAGTCTACTGAATATTTCCTATTAAATGGGTTCCCATAAGCTTAAACTCAACGTAGTTTAAACGAAATCAATCTTCCTCCACCCCAAAATATTACACCCCACAAAAAGATTCTCCTGACTCCACTGTTTCTCTCTTTGGTTCAGTGTTTTCCAAGTCAGTCACAAACTCCCAAACTGAGAGCCACCTCTGCCTTCTATCTCTCTCCTGCTTCCCATAAACAACATCGAATGTGGCACCTCCTTTCTATTCCCAATGCTGTTGCCCTAGCTCCGGACCGTTTTACTTTGCTCCTGGATTTCTACAATCATCTTTTAACAGACCTCCTTAGAACAAGCTTTCAAAGTTAATTCTTTAGTCACTCAACACATAAGCACATGATCACTGTAAAATAATTAAGTATATAATATAAACAGCTATAGTCCCCCCTTTATGCCATAAATCTCATTTCCACACCAGAAATAATAATTTTCCAGGTTTAACATGTACCTAAATAATAGGAGCACTCAAGCACCTGCAATGTGCCAGGCACTATTCAAAGCATTTTAAATAGATTAACTTATTTAAGCCTCATAACATACAACCCTAGAAGTTATATACTATTATTTTCTCTATTTTCCATACAAGGAAAATACTGAGAGGTTAAGCATCTTGCCTGAGGTCATAGAGCCAGTAAGTAGCTATTCATTTACTTAGACACACATTTATAGACATATAAAATGTAACATATGCACATATATTGTTTTAAGCTTTTTTCCTATTTTACACAAAGGAGATAATAGTATGTGCATTTTTTTGTATTTTCATTTAACAATACATCTTGGTTACTTTCCATGTTGGTATATATAAATTTACCTCATTCTTTTTTAACTGTTATGTGTTATTATGAAGTATGGATATAGTATAATTTATTTAACCAATTCACTACTGATGGATATTTAGGTTGCTCTCCATTTTTCACTACTGGAACCAACGATGTGATTCACATCTAGGTACATAAATCAAGGCACTCATGTGTGAACAGATCTATAGCACAGATTTGTGGAAACAGCACTGCTCGTATTTTCATTTTTAATTTTGATAGATTCTGCCAAAATATCTCTAAAATGGCTGCAGAGATTTTCATTCTCACTAACAATAAATGAAGGTGCCTGTTTCCCCAGCACTTGCCAACACTGGATATCCATCATTTTAATTCTTAACGATCTGATGGTCTCTGATGCTTTTTAACAATCTAGGGTATCTTTGTTCCTTTAACTTATATTTCTCAAAATTCACATGCAGTAGACCATCTTTCAGATGTTTATTCGTCAGCTATACTCTTTCTGAGAATTCCTACTCATATCTTTTGTCCAGTTTTCTATTGGATTGTCTTTTTATGTGCATTTATTGAATATTTTGCATATTATCGATTTAATATTTTGTTCTATATGTCGTAAATAAAATTTTACCAGTCTGTAACTTAACTTTTAAACTTTGACTATGGTGTCTACAATTATGTCAATTTTAAAGATTCACGCAGTAAACCTTGTGAGTCTCTTCCCTTATGGATTCTGAGTTTTGTGTTTTGCTTAGGAAGGCCTCCCCCACTCCAAGATTAAATATATTTTTCTACAGTGTTTAACAATTTGTTAGTTTTGTTTGTTTATGAAATTTAGCACTTCAATCCATCTGAAATTTATTTTTGTATATGGCATACAGGAGGGCTCGACCTACCCCATCCCAGTAGGCAGACAGGTAATCAATTATTTTAATACCAATTCATCAAACAGTCCAACCCTTAGTTGCTGATTAGAAATAAAGTATACAATGCAGGATTATTTATACACTAAATTTCCACATTGGCTTGTGACTATTCTCTCTCTCCTGTTCCATGGAAATATTTGTGTACGCCTTTGCAATACTTCAACGTTCTCAGTGCCATAATTTTAAAATAACCTAGGATAACTGGAAAACCCTCTCCCCACATCCCCAACCCCATGTGTTTAAAAAAAATCATTGCTATTCTTGACTTTATTTTCCTAGAGAATGTTAGTCAAGTTTTGTAAAATAAAATATTGGGACGTAGCATGGGATTGCACTGAATTTACAGATTAAAAGGAAGAAAGAACTAACATCTTTACCATACTGAATCTGAGGATCAATCTTTAAATATCAATTCAATCACATAACATCCTGCCACAAAATTTTTCCCACTGACATTGGGGGAAAGATAAAACTCTTCGGTGTCAGATTTTCAAGCCTTACCCACTCAAATTTGGTTTAAAACCACCTCACCAAATTTATTTCCCTTTATTCTCATCCAGAAAGTTTTTTGAACAAACTAGTATACTTAGTGTATCCTAAATAATCCCTCGTTCCCCTTGCTACAAATGCTGTGAATTAGAGGGAGAAAGCAGATACAGCATTTACCCACACACCTGCACTCTATCCAAGGCACACCATTATTCTTTGGCAAGGCAAGAATGGGTGTATTTCCCCTTACTGACTTCAATCTGAATTTGAGAGCAAAAAGAGGGGATTTCTATGATTAAATAATATATGGCAACATACTGTTCTTTCAGCATTCATGGGACAGAGAACTTAGTGTTGAATGGGATTTGAAACTTGAAAAAACCTTACTGGCCCCCAACTGTCAACCTGGAGGATACATTCCCTACAGAATCTCTGACAGATGAGACAAATATTCAAAACAATTAGAACTTAGATAATACTACCTGAGAAGAGAAGACTGAAATTAAACAGAAAAATGTTTTTTGTACACATTTAAACTCACAGGAGTTGGGAGCTAGTTCGGCCAAGAAGCTGGGATGAGGCTGCATTACAGCAAAGCAACCACACCGAGGGAGCAGAGGATCAGGAATGGCGAGGGGTCAGGGCGGCCACACGAGGGTAGCAGAGAGTAAGCCAAGCAGAAGAGACCTGGGTAAGATGATCAGGGAACTGGAACTGAAAATCTAGATCCAAGTAGTACTTTACACTCAGACAACGGGCACAGAGCACAATTCTACCGGTACACCCAGGAAGAACAGAGGAACAGCCTCACACATCTACTCCACAGTGAAGGGGGCACAGAGAAAGGGTACTAACATGTATTGAGTTCTTAGCTGGGAGTTTTGCATAACTGTCCTCATTTAATCTTCATAACAAGCCTACAAGATAGATAATAAGAATGTCTAATGTTTAGCAAATGAAAAGACTGATCTTAAACAAAGGAAGCGGCACAGTTGGTACTTAAGCCCGGGTGAGTCCAACTTCAAAATCCCTGCTTTCTCACTGTCTTGTGCTATCTCTTCAATGAATCAGAAGTGACTTCTCACAGCTGGACTTAGAACCGGTTTAACTTTCTTAGAGCACAACACGCCGTCATTCCTGGACCTTCACAGTGCACATCAACATTAGCCATAGCTTCACATGAATGTAGCAAGAATACCCTAAATATCTCTGTCCCCATGTCTGGCTTAGTCACAGGAAAAGCAGCAGCAATGGTCAACCTGACAGGTATTGCACACGGGGATACTAGCCCACAAAGTAGGAGCCCTGAGATTGGAAGCTCTGTGGCAAATCTCATCAGGTGCCACTTGGCAAGGGAATACTACCCCAGCAATAGCAAGCTCTAGAATTTTAGGGCTTAAAAAGATCTGAGGACCAAAATGGACCACAAGTGGCCATGAGTGAGCCAAAGAAGACAGTTTAAAAAATCAAGAATAACAGAAAAACATAGAAGAGAGCCTGGAATAACATCTCATATTCAACTCATAAAAATCGGCCATGTCCTTACTCACCTACCAGGACCTGTTCTGAACCCAACTATATAAGAGAAAAGGATCAGAGAAGAGGTTCTGAAATGATAAAAGAAGTGGCAGAAGGTTAAGAATTAGGACACTTCACCTGATATACAGGAGGTTGAGGGGCAATTTAATAACAGTCTTAAAGCCTCTAGAGGGACATTATACAGAGGCTGGTAAAGAGAAAGAAGCATCTTCTTTCATGAATCAGAGAGAAAAGCCTTAAATGGCAGTGGGAGGCTTTACTTTGGGCTTAAGAAAAAAAGTTCTTAATTGTAAAATCTAAGTGTAAAGTTAAAGAATGTGGACACTCTTCTCCAAACATGATGGGTGAGCGTGTTCTTTTTCATACGTTCATTCAAACGATATTTCATATTATGTGCCAGGCATCGCTATGTGCAAAATCCTTTCAGTTTCTGGCAGCACAACTTTGCTCAAAATTGACAAGCTTTCTTTTCTCAGGAAGTTTACGCCTACTGGGAGAAGGGGTACAAACAACAAATAAAAAAAATACAAAAGATAGATTATTAAGAAAATAGCAGCAAATGATAAGTGATTGCAGGAGAATGGGAAGGCCTCTCTGAAGGGGTTACCTTTAAGCTGAGATGTGCAAGCAAGAGCAATTTGCATACAGCAGAGAGGGAAGGTTCCAGTTCAGGAGGACCAGCCAGTGGAGAAGTTCAGGGTGGGCATGAGCTTGGTGAGTTAGAGATACAAAAGGAAAAATAGTGTGGGGCAGATAGTGTGGCCACGAGGTTACAAGAAGTCAGAGAGAGGCCAGATTGCATAGGGTTTTATAAACAAGGGTAGCAATCTCTGGAGAGGAAGAGTCAAGAACACTATTTGTTGGAAGACTCTGATATTTTTGGTTTTAAAACAACACAACTGTGTTCTAACGAACTATGTACACGCATGGGTCTCTCAGGAGTCAGTGAGCTCTTCAGGAGGAAACACAGGCCATGGTGTGTTGTTTCTCAGGATGGTCAGGGCCTAGATATCGTGTGGCAGCGCCTGTCAACAACAAGGTCATGAATCATTATTAACCTATGGGACCAGAATCTCCTGGCTCCCTGTATTAGTTTTAACAGATGCCCCCCATGTAACTCTTAAGATCAAGCACAGATGGATACACTAGTTTGCTGGAATGACCAGGACTGCAGAGACACACCTAAATTAGGATCTCAACTCCACCAGTTAATGTGTGACTTGTGGGAAGTTACCACATTTCCAGAGCCTCATTTTCCTCATCTGTAAAATGGGACTAATACTACCTATAAGTCATAGGTCCATGCATGAAGACTAAACAATACAGCATATGCAAAGTGCCAGGCACGGAGCAGGCACTCTGTGAATGTTGCAGGAATAAATATACACAGGAATATACGAAACCTATGCAGGAAGGACAAGCTAAATATATGCACTCACTCTTTGCAACGCTCGCTGTTTTGAGCCTGCCAAATTCCTTACCACCAGCAGAGAGCCCAGGATCTTAGAGAGTGGGGTGGGATCCTGGACCAGAAACCAACCTCCATCTTCTGTCTCCTACTTAGCCTTTCTTATTCTCTCGCCTCCCATTCAAGAGGCCTAGCTATTCTGACTCGCCACGACCCCTTCCCACCTCTAGCCTCCCCTAAAACACAAAATTACTCCCTCAGCTTTCTTCCCCCTCCCTCTGCCCTGGAGATGCCCCCCAGCTGGTTGCCAAGGAGATGGTCTGGGGAACAGGTGCCATTGAGTGCAGGCTGTTTATGTCAGGAACTGTCTACGGTGACCAACCATCCCAGTCTGTCCAGGACTTTCCCAATTTTAGCACTGAAAGTCCTGGAAAGTATCTCAGTCCCTGGCAAGTCGGGACAGTTGGTCATTGTACCGAAGCCCTTACTCTACACAGTTCTATGTTGCTGTGCACCGTCGTCTGCACCTGTGTGCTCCACAGCTCTGTCCACACTATGTATTGATGTCTGGGTCCTACAACAGTGCTCTGGGTGTTATCTCCACCTTACCCATAGGATCAGACAAGACCACACTCAGTGGGTCCTATTCAGTGTCACGGCACTAAATTTGTGATCCCTAGAAGGGTCAGGCTTCTGAATCAAAGATGTGTCTCTTCTAGTCCATCCATCCACAACTGCCAGAGTTATCGCTCTAAAATGCAAATCTGGCACTCTCATGTCCCTGCTTAAAACCCTTCAATGACTCCTTGTCTGCATCATAAAACGCAATCTTCAGCATAACCTCCCTCCACAATCTCACGACAATTGACTATACTGTTTCCTGCTTTCTACTTTTGCATACGCTGTTCCCTCTTTTGTAATGCCTTTCATCCTTTTTACTGCTGGCCAACTCATAGTCCTTCCTTAAGGTTTTCCACAAATTTAATCTCTGTCTCTTCTCTGATTCTACAGTGCTTTATATATAATTGTACTGTAGCACTTATCACATGGTGTAGTAATTGTGTTTGCCCGCCTTCCCTACTGGACTATGAGTTCCTTGAAGGTAAGTTTTGTGACTTACTTATCTTTGTATTCTCGAGACCCCAGTACCAGACACTGACATTTTGTTGTAGCATTTTTTAACATTCACTTCCACTTTATGATTCTAAAAAGTGA
The DNA here is from genome assembly GCF_041296235.1 of Equus asinus. Classification (NCBI taxonomy): domain Eukaryota; kingdom Metazoa; phylum Chordata; class Mammalia; order Perissodactyla; family Equidae; genus Equus; species Equus asinus. The sequence goes on from NC_091814.1 coordinate 21,817,712, forward strand.
ATCATTACTGTCGGATTGGTCTTAATTTTCAAGTTTTTCACACCTCTGAATATTACTTATCCCTGACCCTTGCATTATTCCCCACAGATAAAATGAGGCTTAAAAATAGGAATTGAGGATGGAGTAAGAGCATCCACTTATCACTTTACTTTGTAATTTAAAAAAATAAAACCTGGGGGTTTATAGGTTCTTTTTATAGACTTCAATAAAACAGCCGGGTCAAAATGCCCAATTTCGACTAGCATTGTGCATTGCACATAAAAGCTCCATAAATGATGAATGAATGAATGATTAGGGAGTTCTAGTCTGGACATATGATTTTTTTGTGTTCTTTTACTCAAGCATGTATGTTCACCAGGTGTGACTATAAAATGGCAAACTCTTGTTTGCTTTGTTTGTATTAACAAATAAACCAGAATGCCACTGCTCAGGAATTTTCTAGAACTCCTCTTTGGGAGCTGCCTTAAGAACCAATGTATTAGTCAACTGATAGGCCATTTACTATTACTTTACAGCTAAATCTTGTTTTTGTATCACCCATCATGAACTGCCACTTATTCATAAGGCTTGGATCCCAAAGACATTTGGCTATTTTCAAAATTAAAAGCCAACTTCAGAGCATGAAAATTTTCCACAGTTGAAGATATGCAAAAGGATGTGGCAGGCTCTAAAGTCAATTCCAAGAATTACAAAAGGTATCTTGAATAAATGGATAAAAATATGTGTACATGTATATTAGACTCATTCAACTTATTTTGGACACATTGTATTTATATGAATATGTACATACCTGCAGGGAGTATGCTAATGAAATGAGCTTATATACATGGATGTGCTTCTGGAAATAAATGGTTTATCAAGACTGTGAGTATATAAACATACCATTTCAGTTTAATTCAGTAGAATTAACTGAGACTCTACTATTTTTCTGTTTCTACGCTAAGCAGTGAGAATAATGAGATTCACAAAATATCATTCCTGCCCTCAAAGAGCTCACAGTTAGAGGAGAAAAACATGTAGACAAACCATCACAATACAGTGAAAGCTCTGTCACAGTGGAAGTATCTATTCAATATCATGGTAGCACCTAGCAAGGAGTGATTATCTCTGGGTAGAAGGCTTCACGGAGGTGGTGACACCTAATCAAAGTTTGGATGAATAAACACAAGCACAAGTTTCATCAAGCTTAATGAGATGGGCAATCTAGGTATAGCCAATAGTATGTGCAAAGACACTGAGGCATGAAACAACACAGCGTGTTTGGGAAATTACAAGCCATTTGATATTGCTGGAGCACGGAATGCAAGGGGAGGAATGTGGAGATATTTTGTTGGAGAGGTTACAGATACCCATGTAACTGAGTAAGTGTATTTCTGTTTGCAGATGATTATGTGTGCCTACTGTCTTTCCAAAATACATCAATCAGCTTGTTTGCAAAAGTGGCACATATATTTACTACATGATTTTATTTTTGCCTGAATTTATCACAAAAAATTTCTCAAGTCTCTGCTCATATTTGTTCTATTCCCCTAATACTCTCCTACCTTTTTCTCATCTCCCTCTGTACTCTAGTTATCTTGCTCCTTTTCCCTTTGTATGGTCTCCTCCCATATCGATCTGAGTCCATCTACTGTCTCATAGGTCATCCTCCTTTCTAATAACAAGCAACTCCCCTTCTCTCCTTCAGAATCAAACTCAAATGACCTCTTCTCTAAGAAGCTTTTCTGGCTAAGTCTAATGGTTAAAAATTTAGACTTTGGGGTAAGACAAATCTGTCTTTGAAACCTGGGTCTCTCCTTTGCCATCTTTATGCCCTTGAGCCAGTCATTTGACTGTTCCAGGCCTTGCCATCTTCTGTAAAATAGGGATAACGAACACTGCACAGAGAGCTTGTGAATATGAAAAGACATAAGAAATGTAAAGAACTTAGTCTTGACTCTAGCACATCATTAGCCTTTAATAGTTATTGTTAATCATAAATTCAAATTGTCTAACAATTCTCATGCCTGCACCACACACATACACAGGGTGATTTCATTGGCAGATATTTACCTTGACTTTATCTGCCTTTCTGATGTGCTGTGGGAGGCAAGGCAGCTGTGCTGCAGAACTTCAGTGCAAATGAGGCCCCCAGGGGAGGCACAATATGGTGAGTCTGGGAAGGAGAAAGAGGCTTTTCCTTTCAGTTTGTTTATTTCTATAGTTTGATTATTTTAACTTTATAAATATATTACTTTAATGTTTTAAAGTGTCAATGGGGTTTCTGGGCAGGGAGATTTGAACTTTGTTGTTGGTTTGTTTGTTTAGTTTCTATTTTGCCCTACTATTTATTTTTAAAAAATGCCTAATAACATACTTTCAAGAAACTCAGTATGTTAGAAGTCATTCCGATAAGAATTAGTTAGGATTTAGGAAAAGGCTAATCAAAAGTATTTGTTGGCAGAAAGAGCAATCATCACAAGCTTCAAGGTCAAGCAGACCTTAAGTAGTGGATTTAGATCCACTGTTTACAAATTACATAATCTCATTAAGCCTTTGCTTCCTCATATTTGTAGGACAACTAATAATTCCAACCACATTAGGGTACTTTTAGGTACTTAAATGAGATATATATGTGAAGTACCCAGCGCAAAGTCTGGCATACAATGGGTTCTCAATAAATTGTACCTGTGATCATTTTTATTCATGCAGGTTGCTGTCCTAGTTGCTGGTTTATAACAGGTTAGAATTAAGATTGACAATTAAATTGTGGTTGGTATTAGGATTAGTAGTTAGAGTCTGTAATAGATTAGGGTTAGGATTAAAATTAGAATTCAATTAAGGTTGGAATTAAAATGCATGCAGAGGTTACTATTAACGATAGGGTTAATTAAAACTGGATAATAGAAGTAGAAAGAAGTATGAGGAGTACTGGTTTAGCTAGGTGGAAAATTAAAGAGGAAAACAACGTGGAAACCTGTGTAGAATTTACTGATAAAGAAAAAGCCATACAGAGAAGAAGGGTTAGATGGGCAAAGCAGAACTGAGCCAAGTCTCCTGAGTTTTTTCCCACAGGTATTGTCATGTCCCTTCCAGATGAATATGTAGGATTCATTCCACCCAGGCTGAGTTCGCTCCCTCTCCTCTCCCTCCCAAGAGGAATAGCGTGGGGCAAGGAATGCCCCAGGCCCACACAGCTGCGTCTAGCCCAGCACCAGTGCCAGCACCACATTCCACACCCCCAGCTACCCAGGCTGTTGCTGAGTGGACAGGGGCATCTAGGAGCCAAGACCCGCCTTCTTTCCCCTCCTCTTCTCTGCTCCCTGCAATTTTCACTGTAGCTACCAGTTCTTTAATCCCACAGACAACCTACTCCAGACTTCGTGCAAGTCTCTGGGAAACGCATATTGTATGTCAGAGCATTTCAGAGTGGAAAGTAACCATAGAGATCACAATCCAACATGGATACTTTTTTATTTTACCTATTTTCATGATGGGGATAATCCTTGTAGGTCAGTTTTTCTTTGCAAAATTCTATTTCTAGTGAATAGGGTGCCTGTAAGATGTTGGGTGCACAGGTACGAAGGGCATTAGAATGATTATAGGCAAGGAGTTATTTGAGATGGAGACATCTGCATCTGTAGGAAGAACTACCCTTTCACTCTGAGTTACGCAGGAGTGAGGAATTCCTCAAAATGGACACTGCTCAAGAGACCTGGGAATGATTCTCCTTATTCCTCTGGCCCCAAGCGTGCTATCTGCCTCCCCTATCCAACAGCTCGTCCTTTTACTGTAAAGCTGTGTGAACACAGAAAGCCACTTAACTTCTCTGAGTTTCATTTTCCTCATTTGTTCAACAAGGGGTATTAATTAGGTCATCTTGAAGGTCCCTTATAACTCTAATACGCTTTTATTCTATAATTTTAAAAGCCAATGACTGCTTCCTATTCCCATGGCCTAAAGTGCTGCCAAACTGATGCTGATGATGCAGAAAAGAGAAAAGGAGCCAGTAGGAAAAGAGCATTCCAGAGTCTCATTTGCTAGCTCTTAATACTCTCTCCAAAACAGCTCTCCTCCTCTCCTGCCACCCTTGGTTCTTGTCCCACGCAGCTACAGTAGATGGTGGGGCCAGACCAGCAGAGTCACCAGGGAATTCAGAGAGGATAGGCAGAAGGGGATCACTGCAGAGCAGCAGATGGAAAAGAGGATTCTTTAGAGGAGCTCGGGACCTAATCCCACATCCTGCCGTCCCCGTCTCACCCATGCCCACTCCCACACCCCCCATCAGTCACTAACTGCTCCTCTCTTAAGCCCACTTAGATGATCTCCAAGGCTTCTTCTAGTTCCTAAGATAATACCCCTTATCCGTTAAGACTCTTAACTAGGATAGCCTGATCCTTCCCCTCTGATGCTCCATTCTTTGAAAACACACCCACTCCTTTTTCTCTGCATGACTAAACTCATGCCAGCCTGGTATCAACTCCATCAGAAACCCCAATCTTACCCTTATCTCCACTCCTCTCCCACTCCATGGTCCAGCCTCTCGCCTCTCTCACATCCAGGTCTTCATATCCCTCAACCACACTACTCCCTCCATTTTTGCCTCTCCGAGATTTCAAGATGTCAGAGAATGCCAAGGAGGCAGAATGGTTTGGAGTCGCTGAGATATGTCAAGCAGGCAAGTCAGGCAACCCAAAGTGGTCAAAAACTGTCCTGCAAATAATTCTTAATAACTACCCAGACACTCACAAAATGTTCAAGAGGCAGGCAGAGCTCTTCTTCCAGAAACCATAGATAAATTCTAGAAACAGTGAGAGAAAAACAATGGGGCAGCCTTCTGACCATCCTGAAGGATCTTCCCAAAGAATATTCTCTCTTGGCTTCTCCATCAGTGACTAACGTTTATATAGAGCTCTACTGATTACCAAGTACATTCCACATCCTCATCCTTCAGTTACTAGGTGACAGAGACATTGAGTCCATCACAGAAAGCTGAAAAAGCCTATCTAAAAGGGGAAAAGACTACTCAAACATTAAAGATTAGCATAGTGAGGCACAGTCATGAGAGCAGAAAGGGGACTGGTCCCGGTGTTAGAAGACATGCACCCAAATCCCTCATCTAGGGACAAAATATGGTCTCACAGAATTGGAAGGCACTTTAAAAATCATATTGTTCATGCGCTAGTCAACACTTATGCCTTCTACTACTAACTGTCAGTGTAACCTTGGGTAGACCTGGTGGTCTAGTGGTTAAGGTTCAATGATCTCTCCACCATGGCCTAGGTCCTTTTTCTGGTCATAGAACCCCACCACTTGTCTGTTGGTTGTCATCATACTGTGGTGGCTGCATGTTGCTATGATGCTAAAAGATATGCCACTGGTATTTCAAATATCAGCAGGGTCAGCCATGGTGGACAGGTTTCAGCAGAGCTTCCAGATTAAGACAGACTGGGAAGAAGGACCTGGCCACCGACTTCTGAAAAAAATTGGCCATGAAAACCCTATGAATAGCAGTGAAGCACTGTTGGATAGAGCACCACACGGTGAGAGGACGGTGCAAAAAGACCAGGCGGGGTTCCGCTCTGCTGTACACAGGTCTGGTCGGTCGTTAGGAGTCAGAATAGACTCGAGGGCACTAACAACAAACAAAAATAACTTTGGACAGGTCAGTTAACACCCTTTGGACCTCAACTGCACCTATATAATAAGTAGTGGACTACCACATCTTTTCTAAGAATCCTTATACATGTAAAATTCTTTGATTCAAAGATTCTAAAATTTAGAAATTTATTCCCAAAAGCTAAGTTTGAGCAAACTGGCTCAGAAGGATCCCTTTAAGAGATGTACCAAGACTCTTCCAGAGATACTCCATCACAAAGAACAGCAAACCCCAGGGACTTGGGACTCTTGAGCCAAGAGCAAGTACAGACACCCTGCCTCTCTCATCCATCTTCTATCTGGCCTCAGGAACAAGAACTGTATTAGTCACAGATTCACTGGTCCTTAAGATGACAGCTTCCTGAGGGTCTGGAGATCAGACCCTTCACCCAGGAATCCTACTCCCTAAAACTTAAGAAAGAAGGACAAGATCTTCTGAAAGATTAAGAAAGAAGAAAAATATTGGGGGGAAGGACTGAGAGTAAAGGTGGGGAATAGGAAGGATTAAGTGTTGCTCTGTAGGCTGCTTGGTTGGGCAAAAGTCTGAAGTGAAATCACTGATTCAGAGGGGGAAGAATTTCTTGGACAAGGGATTAAGGGAAATGTTGATCCCCCTGGCCTCGGGGTTTGCTAGGAGACGCTTTTCAAGGGAAATTGCCTGGGGTCACAAATTGTTGCTGGACAGATAACTAGGGGCTCTTGGGTCAGAGGAACATGTTAGCGTTTAGGAAAATGGTCAGGGTTACTGGTTATCCCCGGGGAGACGGCCCTGGGCACACTGTTGATAGAAGGACTCCAGGGCTCACGGGGATCCCCAGTTGCCAAAGGAGGGAGGGCGGGGCTGGAGGATCTCGGGCTAGTGGGCACGCCCTTGCCCAGGCCTGCAGTGGCCGCTCTCGCCAGCTGGCCCAAGGCCCTGTCCGACTCCCCTCTCGCCACCCCAAGCCTAAAAGGGGTGCTTGCCGGGTCCCACTGCTGAGCCAGCTCCCTCCCTCTGCTCCACACCCGCGCCCGGCTGGCGGAGCTCCCGGGGGAGAAGGTGGAAGGCACCACGACGGCGCGGAGGGGGTGTGGGAGGCGGGGGGAGTGGGGAATGCGGCAGCCTGGCCCCCCCGCGCCCAGCCCAGCCCCCCGTCACCCCCCCTCCACCTCCAACCGAATGGTTTGCTCCGAGCGCCCTATTTAATCCCGGCGACTGCAGCAGCGCCAGCTCCCTCCCGGTCCCCGCTTCGGCCCCGGGCTCCGAAGCGGCTCCGGGGCGCCTTTTCGGTCAGCGTCGTAGTCTACCCCCTCCCCAGCCCCAGCCTCTGGGGACCCAGGCTAGCCAGCGCCCAGCAAGGGAGCCGGCCGAGAAGCGCGATGGGGGCCCCTTCCGCCCTGCCCCTGCTCCTGCTTTTCGCCTGCTGCTGGGCGCCCGGCGGAGCCAACCTCTCCCAGGACGGTGAGTGAGGGAGGGGGCGGCGCCAGGGGAGGTGGGGAGTGACCGGGGCGGGGGTTCCGATGGGCAGTGCGGGCGGAGGGAGCCTGTTGGCTTTGTTTGGAACCGGGGTTAAAGTCGTCAGCCGCTGCTAATAACCCGGTGTCTGTCTCTGAGCATCCATGTCTCTGTGGATCGTGGGCATCCGTGTCTCTGTGGATCGTGGGCTGTGCCGGGTGTGCACCCTCCTTGTACACTGTCGAGTGTGTCTGCGTGTGCACCCGGGGTTTGGGTCTATTATAAGCAGCCCGGGGTCTGGATGTGTTGATGTCCGTGTGTGTGTCTGGGTGTGCGCGTCTGTGTTGGTGTCTGGTTCTGCGTTTCTGTGTCAGTATCTGTGTGTATGTCTGTGTCAGTGTGTGTTGGGGGCGGAGTGAGATTTGTCGCTGTTTCAGTCAGGGCGTGTGTCGGGTGTTTGTGTATGTATGTCTGGAGGGGTTGGGTAGCCAGTGCAATTCCCCAAACTGCTGTATGCAAACATTTCTGCTCCCCCGCCCGTCCCCCCACCCGCGGCGGGGCTCGGAGTGGGCAGGGAAGGGGGCCTGGGTGAGGCTGTGGAGGGGGGCGTGGGCAAAGAAGGGGGGCTTCTCCTTGGAGCAAAACAACAACACAGGGCAGAGGGGGCCCCAGGGTGGCAATAACCCTAGTGGAGGCAGAAGCTGGGAAAAGAAACCTAGACAGGAGCGAGGAGGTGGGGGGAGGCTGGGCAAAAGGAAGGATCAAGGTATTTGGGGAGGAGGATGCATAGAAAACCCAAAGCTTTCCTGGGCTAAATATTGTTTTTCCCAAATTTGGGGTAGGGTAGCTTGTCTGGCCCTCTTTGCCCCTGTCTGGAACTCAAATCTTCTTTGGTTTGTAATGGTAGAGAGATGAAGGGAGAGTGGGGGAAGAAAGGAGGCGGGGCCAGGAATGAGGGGACTTGGGGTAGAGCCCCTCCCGCCCTGGACCCGGCTATGTAGGTCAGCGCTGTAGGGGAACCTCAGCTTTCTTAAAGGCTGCTGACGGTTAATGGGGTGGTGGGGGGCAGTCTGTAGGGAGACCAGGAAGGGAGCCACAGCTCAGAGCCTCAGGTCCGCGGAGGAGGGAGGGCAGGCTATGAAGGGACTAAAGGAATGCATCCTCCCTCCGGTCTCCTCCGCCTGTCAGAGGAGGGCTGGGCTGGGGGAGGGGGGTGAGGAAACGGGACCTCTGCGGAGCAGAGGGATGTGGGGAGAGTGAGAGGGAGGGTGGTGGCTATGCCCGGCCAGATGCCAAGGAAAAACAGAAAGAACCGCAGGGGAGGAGAAAGGGGAGGCGGCTCCTGGGCGATGGACCCAGTGGCCAGCAGGGATGGGCACAGGGCGGGGCGGGGGTGGAGAGGGGAGGGGTTGAAACTGGGAAGATGATGTAGAGAATTTCATCTGAAGAAAATAGGCAAAGAGCAGGGTGCTGGAGGAATAATCACTCCATCTCACCTGACCTCCTCCCCCAGCCCTGTCTCCATCATGATAAAAGAGCCTCATCTGTATGGGGACACTGGGGATTCCCCTCCTCACAGCTGGCTGGCTGGCTCCTTCCACCCCTGTACCTATCAACACTCCCCAACGGGAGGTCCTGCTGGAGTCAGCACAGAGACAGCAGTTCCTCCTTTACCCTATGTGGAAGCCCCCTTCCCCAGAGGACTGTACTCATGACCCTACTCACTGAGGAGGTGAGGAGAGTCCTGAGGGAGGGCAGGCTAAGTGCAAGGCAAGGAGAGTGCTGGATGTTCATGCCTCAGTGACAACTCTCTACTAGGCTTTGACTTTCAACTGCAGCCCCTGGCCTTCCCATCCTGCTAGCTGTGTTAAACAGAGACAAGTGTGACCCAAACTGTACCTGTTCAGCAATGGGAACTGATGGCACCAGGCTTGGACCTAAACAGAAAGAAGTCGTCCCAGAAAGCTGTGAGCTCTTCAAGTCTAGGATGTAAACACTGAAGAACAGAGTCAATCTATATATTAGCCAAGTCTTTCTTCACCAACTATACTATTCTTTCTTCATCCTCAACTTGGGGGCCCAGCCCCTACTCAGGCTTAAGGTTGAGAGGAAGAGAAATGCTCTATCCTTATCTATAAATATGTCTCAGAATAGTGGCTTGAGGAAAGGAGTGGAAGCCACTAACTTCTAAATGGAGAATTTCTAGAGGAGAGTTTGGGAAGTCGGCTATGAGGAGGGAGGTGTGTTCCCTAGGAAGAGTCAAATCAAGCATCTTTTTCCTTGTAGAGCATCATCTGTCCAGACAGTGAACACATGCCTGGGGTGCAACGTCTCAAGATGCACTGATGTAGTAGAAACACAAGCACATACGATCTTCTATTTAAATTAATTTTACCTCTTAGTTTCTGGATCAGAGCTGAAAGCAAGCTCTGATAGTGGGAGGTGGGTGCGTAGATTTAATGCTCATGGATGGTGATCCTGAAGGCCATTCTGACCAGGATCATGCAGAAGGTGTGTCTAGGGCCCCTGAGTTGGCCTGCGGCCCCTGGGCAGGGAACTAGGCAGTACATAGCTTACCTGGTAATGTTTGACCAAAACAAGGAGAGATGTGTGTGAAAGTTTAAGGACAAGATACCCTAAAAGACTGATGCTTGAGTGATCGAGGGTATGTGGTAGAGCAGCTATTTTCACTTAGAATAAGGAAAACAAATTTCATGTGCTGCTGAGGTACATAGCTCCCTGGAATACAGCATACATTTTTTAGGCTTCATAAAGCTGAACAGGGACTAAGAGGCTGGAAAAGGGCAAGCAAGGGATACCTGAACCTGGCTATTAGTGCTGTAAGCTAGCAGCTCAGGAATGGTTTAGACATTCAGAGTTTGCCATTTGCACCTTCCTTTTCACATTTCCCCAATAGTACTGGCAGAAGTTGGAAATTCCAGGTTTGGGGGATAAAAGCTCTGTGAACTTAATGTGTCCTGTGGTTATCTCTGTGATGAGCAGCTCGACATTCAACGCTGTGACCAGCCTTCCTTGGATTCTTCCTTTTCAAGTTATTTCCAGCACTCTGTGAGTTGATCTAGCATAGAAACTATAGATACTTTGCTTAAGATCAGGTTATAGCAATTTAACCTTGTACTGCACTGCCCCACACACAAATGTCTTTCCTTTTCCAGTGACCTTCTGCCCACTGCCGTCCATTCTGCAGCCCCCTGGCCAGGTGCCCAGTGTAGAGATCATGCCCAATGTGCCGGAGAAGTCCAGCAGGCATTCACTCTAGAGCTGCCCACAGATCCGCTTGGCAGACCTACTCCATCCAGTTTCTGTTCCTAGTTGCAGCTGTAACTGTTCTGTTCTGTTTCTGTTCCTGGTCTCTTCCTAGTTGCAGCTGTAACCTTTGGGAAGGATATACTTTCCTTTCAGAGATATGCATTTTCTTGCACAGAAAAGTTGAGACCATCAGAAGACACTGGTATAGTATAGTTAATTCCATGCAGACCCAGTCTGTAGGGCTCAAGCTGTGGCATATTAACTGCCTATTCAGGAGTTACAGCAAAGATTTTATCCTAAGCTCTCTCTAGGGCTGGGGAAAACTGTTGGTTTTAGTGGTTTCCTCTAGGGCAGTGGTTTTCACACTTTCTTTTAAAAATGTGAAACTTCTTTATCAAATAAATAAAACAGATCAAAGGAGAAGTACTCTTGTTGAAACAGAGAAGACCTGTAGCCCTTTCATACTTCTTCTTGGCTTCCCCACACAACCCATAATCCTTAAGGCACAATCTAGCATTCTGCTACATGCAGTTTGACATCCTCTGCCCTAGACTGACAGTAAATGAGCCAGCTCACTACCCTTGGGCTCTGTCTCTCTCTCCTTCCTCTTCCGACTGAGGAAGAAAGGAGGTCCAAATCTCATTTCAAGAGTGCCTTGTTGGAGACATTCACTATTCACTTGGAGAGTGACTCATAATTCTGCAGCCATAAAATTCCACAGATGTCATCTTTTTGGTGTTCTGGTCACTTTGAAACAGCAGACTGGGTAGTTGTGCCATTGCTCTGTAAATCCTTAGATTTGATTTTGATATTCCTTGCTGTTACTACTTTCTTGCAGTCAAAATAATAATGCAGAATGGGATCAAAAGCTGCCTGTCCTTAAGTCACATGCTAGGAAAAAAATCTTCACAGTCATCACCAGAGAACTAAAGCCCCTGGGGCTACGACTATTCACAGTTCTTGTTGTTTCCTATTCCAGTAGAACTGTATACAGACTCAACAACCCCTTTGTTGTCATCTACTTCTTGGTAATGGAATTTCACCTAAGGCTGGTTCCAGATTCTCCATGAAAGCAAGCTGTGTACTGGACTAGCTCCTTACTGACTACTAAATGAAAATTCCAAGGTATTAGGAAATTTTGGTAATTATATCTTCTCCCTTCATTTTCCATGTTAAAATTTACTATTTCCTGTTTAACCATTGACTATAGGTCCATATACTGGAACATTTTGCTTCCTAGATGAGGTCATGTCCTAGAGGTTCATCCATAAACTCTAAGAGCAATCCCCATGGGAATTCTTATAAGAGATACAGAGAAACAAACCATCAGAAAAAGAGCCTGGTGAAGCAAGCCATCACAAAAAGATTCAGGTCTCTAAGATCTCAGTCACATTAAGAATAAACACTCCATGTAATTGGAAAATGGGGAAGAATAAGTCCCTGGGGCCAAAGACCTGCCTCTTCTAGGATCAGCAGCAATGATAATTCTTTATGAGGTCAAAACTAGCTGATGCTCAGGGTTCCTATAACCTGAGTAAAACTCAATCCAACACTGTTATAGTAGGGAGATCCATCCCTTCTAGCACAGGAAAGCCAAGCTCTCAAGAGTCTTGAATACATGAAGCTTTGAGATTTTTGCAAAATAGAGGTTCCGTAAAGCTACATATCCTTCACTGAAGCAATAAGTATTGAAAACAGAAGTATTTGTCCCTTTACCAAAATTTCCCTAAGACTAAAGACAGTGACCAAATGTTCCAACTAACACAGAGACCTTTGAGACCTGAGCACAATACCCTTTTTAAGAGGCATGATCCATTCCTCTTTTCCATGTATGATCAAGACTGAACTATTCACAGCAATTTGGGGTGCCTTAGAACACTCTGACTCTGTTGCATCTCACACCCTATCTGATAGTAATACATATTTTGGCTTCCTCATGCCCTAGTGTCTCTGTGGCACTGTTTCTCTCATTAGAAGATAATCATAATTTTATTCATAATTGGTTGCAGCAAATTAACCCCACCATCACCATCACCACCACTAATAACTTAAGTAATTGACATAATTACTGAGGCTCATGTTGACAAACTCACTTCGGTGGTGGTCCTCACTTTTTATAAACTCGAGTGTGTGTGTGACTGGTTCTAACAAAGTATTTCAGAAGGCCTTTTAGAGAACTAGTGATGGATGTAGCATGATCCTAACAGAAACCCTGATGTCTGTTCTTTCAGTTTGATTGCTTGAGAGCTGGCTGCCTTAACCCATGATCCTGGTTGCCCTGTTCTTTGTAGAACAAACTACCTGTGCTTTGAGCTCTCCATGGTGCTAGCCTCTGATGGTGACACTCCAGGCTCTTCTTGCTGCTCTCCATGGTCCTGCTCTCCCTCCAAGCTTCATAATCGCTTTACTCTCCACAGCAGAGACCTCAGAACACGGCTGGAATCTCCCTCCTCTCACCACAAACACACACATGATCTTGGTTATGATCCCTGACCTGCCTCACTAGGAAGAGAGGAATAAAACCTTGAGATATAGATCTGGTGAGTCCTCACAACTATCTAATCAACTGTAGGAAGAGGACAGAAAAAGCAAGTAATTCTGAAGTTGAAAAGAAGTGTTGTTTGAAATGCTTGGGAGACTAAGGCCTAGAGTGACCTCAAATGGCCTCAAAATAACTTTATGTTTTGCCATCTGTGGATTTATAGATTTAAAACAGAGCTACAAATAATTATGTCCTAGATTGAGAAAGTATTGCTCATATACAATGACCTCATATACACATAAATGTGGAACGCAAATTGAGTCCTACTCAGTTTATAAGCATGCACCTCTTAACACCACCCTGAGCCTGATGCTTATCTTCCCTCTACCCTCAACCTTAGCAGTAACTGCAAGGACAATACATAGTGATGGGTTATAAGAACAGATAATGGAGGAATTCAATATATGAGAGGCATAGAAAACAAATATCAAAACCCTGACTCATGTGCTCCATCTTTAAAACCATCTTGTACAGAACTAAATGACCTTACATACAACCATCCTATCCCAGAGTCCAAGTCATTAGCCAGATCTCAGGAGATGCATCTTTAAACTGGACTCTGCTACTCTTTTGGGGTATCTGCCAATAAAACGATGATGTCAAGTGCGGCAAGGAGCCGAGAATGCTCAGCCCCTGCCAGTCTGAGACTAGACAGCCTGTTCGTCTCATCATATCAAAACTACACAAGCTTCTCTTCCCCTAAATGGTGATTTCCCCATGTCAATTTCTGCACACTAGTTCATATAATAGTTAACGCTTATGAATGACCTATAGCAGAGTCTAGTTAAGGAGGCGGACTTCCAGAATGAATTTCCAAGACCCCTCTTCCATTTCCTCATTTGAAACAAGGAGAAACTTCATTCCTCAAGGACAGGTAATGAAAGTGATTTATTTCCATGAGCGAGCCTTCAGGAAGACAGAATTAGGGTTACAGTAACAGCTGGAGTATCTCCCATCTATCTATCTCCCTGAACCTCCTGTTCTCATGAAGAGCAGACATGTTTCAGAAAAGATTCTAATGCAGAGATTTCAACATTTTTTTCAATATGTGTATCATTCTTCCATGTGAGCTCCTACCTCTGGGATTCTTTAACCATGTCATCTCTCTCCATCATTCTCCTAGAGGTCTCCAGGAGAATGATAAGAAAGCTAAATAATATAAAGAATTAAAGTGTTGTCTTCTCTACGGATTTATTTTTCCTTGCCCCAGCTAGACCTACACTAATTGTGTATTGATTGCTAATTATAAGTACCTTTGGCTCATTTACTTCCAGTTCAGGGTCAGGAAGGTCAGATACATCACCTTTCCCTAGGGAACAAAAGAAAAAGAAATGAAGGCTGATATCTCAGCCACTGATGTTCAAACTAACTATGACTTAGCTTTCCCTGTCCTTCATATAGTCCCAGATAGTGGCAAGGTAGAATGGAGAATTGGGACTTTCAATACCAGACTCCATTGAGAATATGCAGATCCTGGCTTCATTTGTTTAGTTTCCTTCTTCTATGCCCTGGCTCTTTGCTTGCAATTCTGATTCTAGAATTTCAGCCAAAGCCTCAGAGTAAAAAGCTCCAGAAGGTGAGCTGGTTTATTGACTCTCTGACTTAAATATCTGACACTTCTTAGAAATCCAGCAAGACTCTAATAAATACATCGAAGACAAGTAACTTGAGACTTAGCATAGCCTAGGTCAGCCTTTGAAGAGCCCGGGGCCAAGTTCTTTCATTATTATAAAATAAGGGGCCAATTTTACCATCTGCTCCTAATCATTTGTCCCCTAGCAAATGCAAAAATGACAGTGGGACAATTGTACTCACTTATTCTTCCTAGTTCTTACTCTAGTTCTTAAGGATGAAATCTTTCCAAACACATATTATATGTTTCCTCCCTTAATCTCTATCCTATAA